>NC_091995.1:58403768-59061723 GCF_044704955.1 Pristiophorus japonicus
CCCTCTTCTCCCCCCCCCTCCCTCCCTCTTCTCCCCCCCCTCCCTCCCCTCTTCTCCCCCCCCCCTCCCTCCCCCTTCTCCCCCCCTCCCTCCCTCACCCTTCTACCCCCCTCCCTCCCTCACCCTTCTACCCCCTCCCTCCCTCACCCTTCTACCCCCCTCCCTCCCTCCCCCTTCTACCCCCCTCCCTCCCTCCCCCTTCTACCCCCCTCCCTCCCTCCCCCTTCTACCCCCCTCCCTCCCTCCCCCTTCTACCCCCCTCCCTCCCTCCCCCTTCTACCCCCTCCCTCCCTCCCCCTTCTCCCCCCTCCCCTCCCCTTGTCCCCCCCTCCCTCCCCCCTTGTCCCCCCCCTCCCCCCCTCCCCCCCCCTTGTCCCCCCCTCCCTCCCCCCCCTTGTCCCCCCCTCCCTCCCCCCCCTTGTCCCCCCCTCCCTCCCCCCCCTTGTCCCCCCCTCCCTCCCCCCCCTTGTCCCCCCCTCCCTCCCCCCCCTTGTCCCCCCCTCCCTCCCCCCCTTGTCCCCCCCTCCCTCCCCCCCCTTGTCCCCCCTCCCTCCCCCCCCTTGTCCCCCGCTCCCTCCCCCCCTTGTCCCCCGCTCCCTCCCCCCTTGTCCCCCGCTCCCTCCCCCCTTGTCCCCCGCTCCCTCCCCCTTGTCCCCCCGCTCCCTCCCCCCTTGTCCCCCGCCCCCTCCCCCCTTGTCCCCCCCTCCCTCCCCCTTGTCCCCCCCTCCCTCCCCCTTGTCCCCCCCCTCCCTCCCCCTTGTCCCCCCTCCCCCCTTGTCCCCCCTCCCCCCTTGTCCCCCCCCTCCCTCCCCCTTGTCCCCCCCTCCCTCCCCCTTGTCCCCCCCCTCCCCCTTGTCCCCCCCTCCCCCTTGTCCCCCCCTCCCCCCTTGTTCCCCCCCTCCCTCCCCCTTGTTCCCCCCCTCCCTCCCCCTTGTTCCCCCCCTCCTCCCTTTTGGTCCCCCCTCCCTCCCCCTTGTTCCCCCCCTCCCTCCCCCTTGTTCCCCCCCTCCCTCCCCCTTGTTCCCCCCCCTCCCTCCCCCTTGTTCCCCCCACTCCCTCCCCCTTGTTTCCCCCCCTCCCTCCCCCTTGTTTCCCCCCCTCCCTCCCCCTTGTTCCCCCCTCCCTCCCTCCCCCTTGTTCCCCCCCCCCCCTCCCCCTTGTTCCCCCCCCCCTCCCCCTTGTTCCCCCCCCTCCCTCCCCCTTGTTCCCCCCCCTCCCTCCCCCTTGTTCCCCCCCCTCCCCCTTGTTCCCCCCCTCCCCTTGTTCCCCCCCTCCCCCTTGTCCCCCCCCTCCCTCACGCCTCCCCCTTGTTCCCCCCCCTCCCTCCCCTTGTTCCCCCCCTCCCTCCCCCTTGTTCCCCCCCTCCCTCCCCCTTGTTCCCCCCCCTCCCTCCCCCTTGTTCCCCCCCCTCCCTCCCCCTTGTTCCCCCCCTCCCTCCCCCTTGTTCCCCCCCCTCCCTCCCCCTTGTTCCCCCCCCTCCCTCCCCTTGTCCCCCCCTCCCTCCCCCTTGTCCCCCCCTCCCTCCCCCTTGTCCCCCCCTCCTTCCCCCTTGTCCCCCCCCTCCCTCCCCCTTGTCCCCCCCCTCCCTCCCCCTTGTCCCCCCCTCCCTCCCCCTTGTCCCAAGACCCCCTCCCTCCCCCTTGTCCCCCCTCCCTCCCCCTTGTCCCCCCCCTCCCTCCCCCTTGTCCCCCCCCTCCCTCCCCCTTGTCCCGTCCCCCCCCTCCCTCCCCCTTGTCCCCCCCCTCCCTCCCCCTTGTCCCCCCCTCCCTCCCCCTTGTCCCCCCCCTCCCTCCCCCTTGTCCCCCCCTCCCTCCCCCTTGTCCCCCCCCTCCCTCCCCCTTGTCCCCCCCCCTCCCTCCCCCTTGTCCCCCCCCTCCCTCCCCCTTGTCCCCCCCCTCCCTCCCCCTTGTCCCCCCCTCCCTCCCCCTTGTCCCCCCCCTCCCTCCCCCTTGTCCCGTCCCCCCCTCCCTCCCCCTTGTCCCCCCCTCCCTCCCCTTGTCCCCCCCCTCCCTCCCCCTTGTCCCCCCCCTCCCTCCCCCTTGTCCCCCCCCTCCCTCCCCCTTGTCCCCCCCCTCCCTCCCCCTTGTCCCCCCCCTCCCTCCCCCTTGTCCCCCCCCTCCCTCCCCCTTGTCCCCCCCCTCCCTCCCCCTTGTCCCCCCCTCCCTCCCCCTTGCCCCCTCCCTCCCCCTTCTCCCTCCCCCCTTCTCCCTCGCCCCTCCCTCCCCCCTTCTCCCTCACCCCTCCCTCCCCCCTTCTCCCTCGCCCCTCCCTCCCCCCTTCTCCCTCGCCCCTCCCTCCCCCCCTTCTCTCTCGCCCCTCCCTCCGCCCCTTCTCCCTCGCCCCTCCTCTCTCCCCCCTCCTCCCTCCCCCCCCCCTCCCTCCCCCCTTCTCCCTCGCCCCTCCCTCCGCCCCTTCTCCCTCGCCCCTCCCCTCCCCCCTTCTCCCTCGCCCCTCCCTCCCCCCCTTCTCCCTCGCCCCTCCCTCCCTTCTCCCTCGCCCCTCCCTCCCCCCCTTCTCCCTCGCCCCTCCCTCCCCCCTTCTCCCTCGCCCCTCCCTCCCCCCCTTCTCCCTCGCCCCTCCCTCCCCCCCTTCTCCCTCCCCCCCCTGTCCCTCCCCCCCTTCTCCCTCCCCCCCCTTCCCCTTCTCCCTCCCCCCCTTCTCCCTCGCCCCCTTCTCCCTCCCGCCCTTCCCCTTCTCCCTCCCACCCCTTCCCCTTCTCCCTCCCACCCCTTCCCCTTCTCCCTCCCACCCCTTCCCCTTCTCCCTCCCACCCCTTCCCCTTCTCCCTCCCCTCCCCTTCCCCTTCTCCCTCCCCCCCTTCCCCTTTTCCCTTCCCCCCCTTCTCCCTCCCCCCCCCCCTTCCCCCTCCCCCCCCCTTCCCCCTCCCCCCCCCTTCCCCTTTTCCCTTCCCCCCCCTTCTCCCTCCCCCCCCCTTCCCCTTCTCCCTCCCCCCCCCCCTTCTCCCTCCCCCCCCCCTTCTCCTTCTCCCTCCCCCCCCTTCTGTCAGAAACACAGACACTGACAGACGGATGAATGAGAGAGATAGAGACACACTGAGGGGTCATCCCAGCACGCTGTTGGAGGGCTCCCGGTGCTGCAGTTGGTAAGTAGAAAATGTTTTATTTATTGATGTAAAAAGGAAAATTATTTCTTATTAATTTTTTTTTGATTGATTTATTGGTTGATTTATTGATGTATTTATCTTTTATTATTGATGATGGCTCTTTATTTGTAAAACTGAAGTGTTTAATGTTTGTAAACTTCCCTTTAAACACCCACCCCCCCCAACCATTCCCTACGCCTGATTTGTAACCTACACCTGATTTTCTAAAGTGTAGACAAGGTCTTTTCGAGCGTACAAAAATCTTCACTTACTCCATTCTAAGTTAGTTTGGAGTAAGTTTTCACTCACGAAATTTTGAAATCAGGCGTAAGTGGCCAGACACGCCCCCTTTTGAAAAAAAGATTCTGTTCCAAAGTGAAACTGTTCTAACTGACTAGAACTGGAGCAAACTAAATGACGAGAATTCCGATTTCTAAGATACTCCGTTCTACTCCAGTTGCTCCTAAAAATCAGGAGCAAATCATGTGGAAACTTGGGGCCAATCTCTTTATATTACACTAGACCCTGTCTCTGTTTATATTACACTAGACCCTGTCTCTGTTTATATTACACTGAACCCTGTCCCTGTTTATATTACAATGGACACTATCAATGTTTATATTACACTACATCCTGACTCTGTTTATATTTCACGAAAGCCTGACTCTGTTTATATTACACACGACCATGTCTCTGTTTATATTACATAGAACCTGTCTGTCTATATTACACTAGACGCTGTCCCTGTTTATATTACACTGTTAAATGTGGATTCTTTTCCCTCAATCTGGTTCAGCGAAATTACTGAGTCGAATACCGTTTCTGCTTTAAACAAAGCAAGCTTTTATTTCAAAGCAAATCCCAATCGGGAACTTTATCAGATGGAAGGAATGCTTTCTGATAGATCGCACCCACTTCCTACGGACAAAGTGATGTTACATTGTAAAGGGACGACGGTTATACATTTTCGGTAAAAGATAACAAGATACAATTAGAGTGACATCCTAGTTCAGCCTATCCTCTTTGATCCCTCTTTCCCTTTGTCCCTTAGCCGATCTAAGAATGGTCTGATTTTACACAAAGACCCATTATTCTCCTTCTGTTAATGTTTCAGGTTAGTAATATGAGCTAATAAGACCTTGAGGTTTTTTGCAAGCTGTGGGTTTTTTCAAGCTGTGTTAGTATTGTAACATTTTGCAGTCTCGAGTCTGAGATTTTCATGGCTATTCCTCCATGAATTCTTTGTTAGCTTATACTGTCCATATATAATTCCCACGTTCTCAACTTCTCGACTTAAATGTCTGGATACATTTAATATCCATGTTCGGTATGCATTCTCATTCCCCCCTTTTATCATTCCATGATAACACTTAGGATCATTCTAGGAGTATCGCATTCATCCGTTCACACTCTATTTCCTGAATCATATTTTTGTTATTGTCGAGTAGTTCTTTAGTTCGTTGGATCATAACCCGAGAGCCCTTTACCACAAGAGGGTTTGCTACCAACAATCAAACAACAGGTAATTATTACTACGATGAGAATAATTGCCCCATGCATTAGATAGGATCTCCAAGATCCACCTGATAGCCAATCATACCAGCTAGATCTTTCTGCTGGTGTGGATAACTTCTGCACCTCCCTTCTTATGTGATCAGCGAGATTGGTTATGTTTTCTGAACTATCAGGAATGTAAGGATCTGAATGTTGCACTATCCGGGCACACGTTCCCCCTTTCTCAGCTAACAGGTAATCGAGGGCCATTCGGTTTTGTAATGCTACGGTCCTTATTGCTACCATTTCAGCTGTGATGCCCTCCAGAGCTTCAGCAGTATTGTTAGCTATCTGTTCCAATATCGTCTCTAGGTTCTGTACTTCATCCATGAGACGTCCTATCCCGATTGGGAACATCATGACCCCAAAGAACTTGTCGGCGGTAATGGCTCGCTTGTATCGGCTGGAGGCATGTGCTTCCGCCAGGGTACGTACTTGCCGCACAAATGGCACCACATATCCCAGATAGCAGGACCCTGTCCATCGCCTAGGCAACCAAGGATATGCCTTATGACCGCACACGAAATACGTGCCGTTAAAAGCTGCTTTCTGATATATTGCTTCCGGGTCCCAGGACTGGGCCCACAAACCTCCACCTGTTTTATTCGGAAGGTGAGAGAGGATGGTGACTCGTGCACCTGTGGTGATGTTGAGACTGTTTGGGCATTTGCTGTACCCTATGATATGTCCCTTGTTACTGGTGTCATTTTGGGTTAGACATATGTCCCCGGTTGGCCTCCCAATCCCCGAGGTATTGGTCAGGGCTAAGAATGGGGGTTCCTTTCCACGGTCGTAGGTTGGTTGGTACCATCCCTGGAACGTCTGACTAATGGGGTCTCCAGCACGCTCCCACTTGGTGACCTCCCCGTGGTCGTTCACATGGTAACGGTATGATACTCCTCCTGATCTCCGTGATCCCTCTTTTGACCCGCCTTTCATCTCTCGTATTTGTATTGGCCCCCCTCCTCTCGTGATAGTCTGGCTCTGAATCTATCTGACAGTCTCAGTTAGGGTCAGTGGAACGGGGCGCAAAGGAATTCTCCCTTTGGAATGTACAGGGATATGTGAACACACCCAACATCTAGAAAAGTTCCCATTTTGCGCATAAACATAAGACATGTACAAAAAGGTGTTTACATGGAGCTCTCGCCTCTGTCTCCCCTCCCATGCGCCGAAACTGTCATATATCAACACTATTATACAGACTGTGGCACACAGACACAGCTTCATCTTATGGCTCAGGATTCAAATAAATAGTCCAATTATTTTGCTGATTAAAAGAGTTCAGTTTTCCCGTCTCCCTTCTCAGGTCACCGTCGGTGTAGCTAGCTGTCGATCACTACAGGTAAAAGTTCAAACTGGTCCACGTTCCAATTAGGATGCCAACGGCCTTGTTCAGCTATGGAGAAGAGGAAATCTGGAACAGAAACAGGAATTAGAATAACCAGTAAAATAGGTTCGTTAGAGGGTGGTGAGCTTGCAGTGGTGCAGGTGAACCCAGGCACTTTTTCCCCTCAACCTTGGCTGCAGTGGGGGTAGTGAGTAACACCTGAAAAGGCCCCTTCCATCGTGGCTCTAATCCCTTCCGAATCCATTTCTTAATCAGGACATACTTCCCTGGTACCACGAGGGACGATTCGGGTAAAACTGGGAGGTCGAGGTGAGCCTCTCGAACCTGGTTGTGAGCTAGTTGCAGAGCCTGTGTCAGAGAAAGAACATAGGTGGTCATTTCCTCAGTCATGTGGTGAAATTGGACAGTGGAGGGGACATTCTGATTCCAGGGGGTCCTAAGGGGCCTACCATAAATGACCTCAGCAGGGGTCAATCTAGCCTTACCAGTGGGAGTGGTTCGAATCTGGAATAGGGCTATCGGAAGGAATTTGAGCCAATTGAGTCCGGTTGATGCTACCAGTTTTGCAAGCTTGGTTTTAAGAGTTTGATTAGCACGTTCAACCAGTCCCGCAGCTTGGGGTCGGTAGGCACAATGCAGCTGCTGATTAATGCACATCTGGGAACAGAATTCTTTGTTAACTTGGCCAATAAAGTGAGAGCCATTATCAGAACTCAGTCGAGCTGGGATTCCATATCTAGGAATAATTTCCCTCATTAACACCTTAACAACAGTTTGAGCCTTATTGTCCAGGGTAGGGTAGGCTTCAATCCATTTGCTAAACACATCCACTATTACTAACACATATTTGTAACACTGAACTCTTTGCAACTCAATGTAGTCCAATTGCAATGTCTCAAAGGGACCTTCGGGTAAGGGCGTTTTACCCCAATCACAGGGGACTCCCTTCCCTGGATTATGTTGCTGGCAAACCAGGCAACGACTACTGATGTTCTGGGCGAGCGCCTGGAGTCTAGGGTGCCACCAAGTAGCCAAAAGTGTGTCACTCGTGGTCCTTGCTCCACAATGAGTAGCAAAATGCATACATTCAATAACCCATAGAGGCAACTCGTCAGACATGCAAGTTCCGCGGGAGTGGTCCAGAGTTTAGAAACATTGTCATAAGTACATCCATAATTTTTCCACAACAGTTTTTCTTTTTCAGGAGCGTCCTCCTGTGCTTTAATTACATCTTGGATGGTTGGCATTGGTTTTTCTGAGGCTAACTTATCCTTCGCAGGATTTTTAGTCTGACTCATCATTTTGGGCACTACCATCTGTTGGTCACGAGAGGCCTGTTTAGCCTCTTTGTCAGCACAGTGGTTCCCTATATCAACCGGGGATTTTCCGGTGGTGTGGGCGGTACATTTGACAATGGCAATGCGCTTGGGGAGCATGAGGGCTTGCAACAAATCAGATACTAGTTGCCTATGGGATATCTCATTCCCCTGTGAGGTTTGGAATCCCCTATTTTTCCATAATTGTCCGAAATCATGGGCTACCCCAAAGGCATACCTAGAGTCGGTATAGATATTGACTTTGAGGTCTTTGGCCAAGATACAGGCTCGGGTGAGGGAGAATAGTTCAGCTTGTTGGGCAGAATAGGCGGTTTCAAAGGCGGCAGATTCCAAGACCTGATTCTCCTGGTTTACTATGGCGTATCCTGAGATTCGTGTACCTTCTGGATTAATAGAAGAACTTCCGTCAACATACATAATACAGTCTGGGTCTTCCATTGGTACATCAACTAAATCTTCCCTGTTGGAGTGGATTTTTGGACATATACTGGACTACTATACGGGACCAAACATTTGTTTTATTTTCCCCTTTAAATGAATTTTGTAAGGGACAACACTGATGCATTATGCTGGAGATAGGAAAGTGAGATAATGAACACTGGAGAGTTAAGTGCTAGGTATGTTTGTTTATACCGGTGTCAAAAGCCTGCACTTATTTATACTGCCCTGTCACAATGCAGGATGAGTTATATCAAAAGCTTAGCCTTCGATAGTCAAAGCTTTGTAGTGCTAAAGCATGTGTTGTAAAGTGACATAATTTGTAAGATAAAAGAACTTCACTGCAGATACCAATTTGAGAAGATGGTTCAAAGACAGGGGTCTTTAACACTTCTCCCAAAGCTTTGTCTCCGATTTAATAAACCTCTCTTTATATATTATACAGTCTCGGAAATATTTTTCCACAACAAAATGGCGTAGTTGGCAGGATACTGTCTGATCAGACGTGATCACTTAAGACAGTATCTGGAATCTGGTGTTAGAGACTGAAAAGAGAGGTGTACGGGCACGATAGTGTATAAGATACGAGTAAACGGATAGCTGGAAGAGGCTGACTAACCAGTTTGAGTTGTCCTTTAGTAAATAAGGTCGGTGCGGAAGGGAACTGATCGATCCAACCTAGAGCCGAAAACTCCGGTGGTAAGGAAACACGCTAGCTTTGTTGCGAAGACAAAGGGTCTCCACAGAGTAGTCGTGGCCGTGAGTATTACAGAAACAAAGGGAAACGTCCGAGACTGCCGAACATGGAAGGTAAGGAAGGGAATGTAAAATGCGGGCTGCCCGGGTCATTAATTAATTCCTATCATTAATTGTAACTTGCGTAATTACGTAAAAAGCTGATAGTGACTATCTTAAGTGACATATGGATCCAGACATAAGCTTTGTTGAATGAAGAGAGACTTTTGTGAGTGTCTATTTTGAATGAAGAGAATACTCGAGTGATTTTGACTGGAATGAATGAAAGCCTGTTTGGGAAGGTGTGGAGTTGCCTGCCTGTTTTAGCTCCACCCACTCCAAACAGAGTGAAATGTTTTTTAGCCCTTCGTAGTGTTGTCCTGTATGTGGGAAGTTTAAGAAACTGTGAACTTTATGGTATTACATTTTAAGTTAGAAATGAAGGTGTGGATATATTCGGATGATAAGTTACGGAGCTAGGAAATGCACAAAGGATAGGTTTGTTGAGTAAAAGATAAAAATACATGGCCCCGGTAGTAAAAAAAAAAGAATTTGAAACGCTCACTTACTTGTCGAAAGAAAACATGCAATTGGGTTGAAAGACATAAATTTAGTCTAGGAATGAGATAAAGAATGCCTTTTAAAATGCTCCCATTTTCCTTTGAGTAAAACCTTGACACGAAAGCTTCTAGCTCAGTAAAAAAAAAAAAGAGTTTTAAATTTAGAAATACTTCAGGGATCAGGTCAAACTCCTGGGCGAGTGGTGAGCTATCTGTGAAGGTGTAAAAGGGACTTTTGAAAAAAGCTAAAACAGTAAGCTTTAGCAGTTTGAAAAAGAAAAAGATAAAGCAGGAAAAGGTCTCTGCCACGGGAACAGGAGGAGGGCAGAAAAGGGGGACTTGCCATAATACCCTATAAGACCTGAACCTCGAACAGCGGTTGTAGAAATAGTAAAAGAGCTAGTGGAAAAGGGTATCTTAAAAGAAACAGTTAGCACCACTAACTCCCCAAAAAGGCCCAGGTAGGGAAATCCCAGGTCCTGTATCTACGGTACTGCCTCTCAAGGGGCTGAAAGAAATGCCCTCGGATAGGAAAAAGGCTGTCAAGCGCATGCCTAGACCAGTAATGGTAAGGGGGGTGAGGAAGATACTGGGCCTCTTTAATTACAGCCGGAACTTTATCCCTGATAAAAAGGAGACCTATAGCCTATTACTCTACCACCAAAAGCCCGGTGGTGACTGGGTTATC
Organism: Pristiophorus japonicus; assembly: GCF_044704955.1. Classification (NCBI taxonomy): domain Eukaryota; kingdom Metazoa; phylum Chordata; class Chondrichthyes; family Pristiophoridae; genus Pristiophorus; species Pristiophorus japonicus. The sequence goes on from NC_091995.1 coordinate 58,413,535, forward strand.
CAGATGTATAGCCGCGCTAGATTGCGCAGCTTGGGCGGTAAAAATTAAGCGAGCCTGTGGTGATGACTGGAAACATCATTCTCCACACTAAACACACATTGGTAGAAATGTTAAACACAGGAAAACTGAGAACCGTATCTTATATGAGACGGGCAAAGTGGGAAGCAGTCCTCTTAACACCCAACAAAGCAGTAACCATGGAATAAAAGACGCCCCCCTTCAAACCGCAGAACAAACCTTGTTTGTGGACGGCTCACGAAAATACGTAGAGGGACTACCTCGTACCGGATGGGCCGTAGTTAACCAGGATCTAGAGACAGTTGAATCAGGGCGAATTAATGGGGGGTCGTCAGCTCAAGTGGCAGAACTGGTAGCCCTTACCCGGGCACTGGAATTATTGGAAAATAAGATTGTTAATATCTATACGGACAGTAGATATGCATTCGGGGTAGTACACGATTATATGACAGCATGGGGGAGAAGGGGTGTTTGCGATGGATAAAGACATAACTTACTAAATACCAGTTGATATCAGCTGTGAAAAAGATATTGGTTTAATTGAAAAAAAAAGAATTTGAAGAGGTAAAAAAAAAACACTCTCCATTGATAATGATTTTAAATTATTAAAATTAAGTCAGTGCCGCTGGGGCCCGAGACGAACAGATAAGTATTGAGAAACTACACCAGGACACTTCTGAGGAGGAAATAGGTATGTGGACAAAGCAGGGCGCAACGCAAGGGAAAGATAACGTTTGGAGACGAAACGACAAGGTAATGGCGCCTGAATGCTTACAGAATACCTTATTGGAGTTGCATCATGGCCTTTCTCATTCAGGATGAGAGGCCATGACCGGGAGTCTTGGGAGAGATTGGTGGTGGAAAGGGATGGGGAGAGATATTGCCAAATATTGCCATCGATGCATTACATGCGCACAATATAATCCAGGCAGGCCCATTAAAATTAAAATGGGACACCAGCCCCATCCACGGGGGCCATGGGAACACGTACAAATTGATTTCACAGGTCCTTTGCCCCCATCCCATGGAAAAAGATATTGCCGAGTGATTATAGATCAATTTACCCGGTGGGTGGAAGCTTTCCCCACACGTGATTGTACTGCCTCAACAGTGGCAAGGATATTGACCGAGCAGGTGATTCCCCGATGGGGAGTGCCTCTTCAAATAGATTCCGACCAAGGCACCCACTTCACCGGAAAAATTGTAAAAACAATATGCCAGCTGATGGGCATAAAACAAAAATTCCACATCCCCCTACCACCCGCAGAGTTCTGGAATGGTAGAGCGCATGAACCGTACCCTTAAGAACGCCCTGGCAAAGGCCATGCAAATGTAAGGAAAAACGTGGACAGAAGTATTACCCATTATATTGATGAAGTTAAGAGCCACGACAAACCGGACAACCGGATTAACTCCTTATGAACTAATGACAGGAAGGGCAATGCAATTACCAGAGAACATCATAACAGGGGGGGCCGATGTAGGCCCATTAAAAGACAAAATAAAACGGTATGTTTTGGAACTAAGTACTCAATTAAAAGGGATGCATAAATTAGTTAGGGACAATCAGGAAGAAAGAGACGCGGAAGCACAGCTTACAGAGCTCCCTGAAATCCCGTTGGCGGGAAGTCGCGTTATGGTAAGGGTCCTCCCGGGAAAACCGGGGTTTGCCTCAAAAATGGATAGGACCATATGAGGTTATAATCAGCAGGGATACTTGTGCTTGCATCGATGTTAAAGGGAACGGACAATGGAAGCATTGGACCCAGCTTAAGGTTTTTGAACCAGCCGTTTAGCACACGTATTAGTTGTTGTTTGTCTATTTACAGATTGACAGCGAGAGATTCTTCAAGCAAGCCATTTGGCCATTTTGCCTTTGACTATTTGTTAATTATAGAGTAATAAGATGAAACTATATATTGCGATCAGTGCGATTATCATAGTTCGTGTTGGGTCCGGCCTGCTTGCTAGACTGAAACGAGAGTTACATGTGAATACCTTTTTGTACATGTCTTATGTTTATGCGCAAAATGAGAACTTTTCCAGTTGCTGGGTATGTTCGCACATCCCCATACATAGCAAAGGAGGCATCCCTTTGAGGTCAATCTCCCTTAACATTTCTGAAGTAGCAGAGTGGGTAATGCGACAAAACGGTACAGGGGAAGTAAATGATACTTGGAACCAGAGTGGGAATAAAGAAACGTGGAGATCGGGGGGGTTACCTTTTGGATGCATTGACGGATGGTACCAGCCGGAATACAATAGGTCGGTACGACCCCCGTTCCTGGTTTTGACCAACACCTCAGAAGTTGGAAGGCCCACCGCTGACATTTGTTTCACTAGAAACCTGACCGGTGAGGAAACAGGTTTTGTAGCAGGATATAGCAATTGTACGCAATACTTTAACCTCACCAGGTGGAACATAATAGCCAGCGAAACAACAAACCAGGGGTTCTTTGAAATAGAGGGTTTGAAGAATCAGACAAGTAGCCAGGACTGGGACCCTAAGATTAGGTGGCGACGGGGGCTGAGAGAGAGATTGGAATCGAGTCTAACAGCATACAATGGCACTTATTTTGTGTGTGGGCATAAAGCCTACCCCTGGTTGCCTCAGCACTGGAGGGGGTCCTGTTATTTGGGATATGTGGTCCCTTTTGTCAGACGGGTACGTACTTTAGCAGAAGTACAGACACCAGGTCGACTAAGACGAGATCTTACCCCGGTAGAGAGGCTATTTGGGGTCATGATGCTCCCATTTGGGATAGGACGCACCATGGATGAATTACGTAACCTAGAGAGGGTACTGGAACAGATAGTTAACGACACTGCTGAAGCAATAGAGGGCATAACGGCTGAAATGGTAGCCATACGCACAATGTGCCTTAATTGGAGCTGAATGTTGCACTTACATTCCCGATAATTCAGAAAACATAACCAACCTCGCTGATCACAAGAAGGGAGGTAAAGAAGTTATCCACGACAGCAGGAGGATCTGGCTGATTTGGGGGTCCTATCTTATGCATGGAGTAATTATTTTGGTTGTAATAATAATTACTTGCTGTCTGATTATCGGGTGTTTTAATATCTGCTGTAAAGTTATGATGGCTCGACTGATGCCAGTAGCCAGTGTAATCGCCGAAGAAGAAGCACACCTGATGGAAAACCTGAAGACACCATGGATGAAGAAACAGTCGACGATGACACCGACCACTATCTTTGAAGGGTAGCCGAGAGCTACAGGCAAGGTGGACATACGGAACATCAGGGAAGTAACATACCCCAAAGGATGAATATATGACAGTATGCTACTATGATTGTGGTCATCTGGATTTCGTGAACATAATCCAGGACCAAAAGGGGGAATATTGTTGGAGCGGATTTTTGGACATATACTGGACTAGTATATGGGACCAAACATTTGTTTTATTTTCCCCTTTAAATGAATTTTGTAAGGGACAACACTGATGCATTATGCTGGAGATAGGAAAGTGAGATAATGAACACTGGAGAGTTAAGTGCTAGGTATGTTTGTTTATACCGGTGTCAAAAGCCTGCACTTGTTTATACTGCCCTATCACAATGCAGGATGGGTTATATTGTGGGTATCTGAATGGAATATATGGAATTAAGGACAGTAAAGTAAACGGGATATATGAAAATGTATAAGCCATGGAAGAATAGCTGGGAGAATGTCAGATTGCAAATAGTGCAACATCAGCATAGCTAACAGTCTGTCTCAAGGTTTCAAGTCACTAATCCTGCCAATAATATATAATTGTAACATGAAATACATCTGCAGAATTGCAAGGTCTCAGTAAATAGTCACACCATTAGATTGAAACATTTAGAGGCAATACTTGAGCTTTCAAGAAGAACATCTCATATAGATTGACTAATGAGTGGCTGAGTTAGACTGTCAATCCATTTGTATTTTGTTATCTGATTTCAAAACTGTATAACTGTTGACGCTTTACGATGTAACTTCACCTATCCGTAGGGAGTGTGTACGCTCTATCCAGAGAGTATATCTTCTGTCTGATAGGTCATACTGGCCGGTAATAAAGACTGCTTTGTTCAAAGCACAAGAGGTATTCGACTCAGTAATTTTACTGAACCAGATTGAAGTAAAAGAATCCAGGAATTAACATTTGGTGTCAGAAGTGGGATCTCAACGGACGACTGCCGAAAACTTGCGAATTAAGAGCCAGACTAGCCTTGGACGAGACGAGGGGAAAATGGCCACTGGAGTGAGTATGATTTCAATACTGCTCCAGTTTCCCCCGGTTTCAAAAGTCTGAGGAAAGTTTAGCCACTCGCTGGTTCTCAGGTAGTGTCTGAACGAGATCCAGGACAATCTGGTGAATACCTTTCAAACTTAGATAGGGATAGATGATCAATCATGGATCCAAAAAAAAAAAAAAAAAATTAATAGGAAAGAAAAGAGACTCTTGTGAATGTCTGTTTAAATGAGAAATGCTTCTGTGACTTTTACTGTAAAAAAAAAGCCGGGGAGTTGTGGTTTGTTTTATCTCAAACAGAATGAAAGTTTGTTTTAACCCTTCGTAGTGTTGTCCTGTATGTGGGAAGTTTAAGAGTGTGAACCTTATTGAATTACGTATATTCGGATGATAAGTTGCGGAGCCAGGAAATGCCCAAAGGATAGATTTGTTAAAAAAAAAGAAAAAATTACATGGTCCCGGTGGTTAAAAAAAAAGAAAAACTTGTTGAAAGCAAGCATTCAGAGAAGGCACAGCAAAACAACTGAGATGGATTCAAAAGGATTTAAAAAAAAATTTATATTAAATAACACGACCTTGAGGCTGGAACAATTGAGATAACGAAAAGCAGTCCACAGCCTACGTGCCATACTTCTCTCTAGTTATAAAAAAAAAGTAACGTACTAAATAGGTGCTGAAAGAAAAAAATGTTCTGAGATTTTAAATTATGAAAAATATAAAATCACTCCTGTCCAATTGGCAGAAAAACTCCATTAAATTAGGGCTTTCATTGACTGATTGAATTTAAACTGCGCAGTAACGCAAAAGGATAGGGAAATTTGGAGACTAAAAGAAATTAATTGAGGCTCATAAGAAATCAAAATTAGAAAATTAGGCTCACAGGGAATAAAATGGGGATTTAAATAGAAGATAGGTGTTCAACTCAGGTACGACGAAGGGACCTTGAATATCACTTGGCCTGTCTAGGCTCTGATTGAATTTAAAAAAATCCCCGCAGCAACTCGTAAGGTAGGGCCGAAGCGAACACGCAGTAACGTAAATGCGCAGTGAAGCGAACGCGCAGTGACGTCAACTCGCAGTGACGTAGACGCGCAGTGACGCCGACGCGTAGTGACGCAGAGGCGCAGCAACGCGAATCGCGAAAGTCAGTGCTAATGGCAGTAAGTCTAAGTCTTAAAGTGTTTAGAGTTTTAAGTAAAGTTAAAGTATCTTAACTCGCGCGGCGACGCGAGCCACGGGTCGACGCGGATCGCGCGGCGACGTGAACTGCGAGGCAACGCGGATTGCGCGGCGACGTGAACTGCGAGGCGACGTGGTAGTTTAGTATTGAGATCGTGCGGCGACGCGGACCGTGCGGCGATGCGGGTAAGTGTTAGAAGTCTTTGTCTATTTTGTAAATCGCGCGGCGACGTGAACCGCGCGGCGATGCGGGTACGTGTTAGAAGTCCTGGTTTACCTTTTAAAGTTAAAGTATCTTAACTCGCGCGGCGACGCGAGCCACGGGTCGACGCGGATTGCGCGGCGACGTGAACTGCGAGGCGACGTGGTAGTTTAGTATTGAGATCGTGCAGCGACGCGGACCGTGCGGCGATGCGGGTAAGTGGTAGCATTAGTAAAGTTTGGTTATTTGGAGTTAGTTAAAGTCCGTGTTAGTTCTGTAAAGTCTGTGTCTATTTTTAAGTTTGTTTAAATTGCATGACGACACGAACGCGTAGCGACACAGTAATACGAGGGGCAGTGTGAAAATGGGTAATCAGTTAGATAAAACCACGGATGCGGATAATCCGCTACAAAAGCTATGTGAGGAATTCCCTGAAAGAGCTGAAGACTTTAGAAAATTATCAGGAGCCCTGAACAAATTATTAGGGGATGACCAGTGGCCTCTAAGTGACACTAGAAGCGTAGAGGTTAAAAAAAAAAAGCACAGGGATTAATTTGGAGAAGGGGACGAGGAAAAGGGGATAAAAAAATTTAATTGCAACCTGGCGACATTATTGTCATAAATTAAAAGATGCATCACTTCTATCGAGTTGGCAAACAAATGCTATTAAATTAGGACTTGCATTGACAGAGGGAACACATGTTAAAACTGTAGACGTCTTTAAAAAAAAAAGAAGAATGAATGTGCGCACGAGAAACTTGCTAAGAGATCCTCTGGGACCTCTGAGAAAGGTATTGATCAACTACAAGTTAAAATGGCTGGCTTTGTGTTAACCGAGGCTGATGATGAAATTGATGAGTGGCCACTGACTCAGCGCCCAACGGCGCCTCCCGCACCCCCTGGCCTCTTGCTCCAGTCCTCTTCCCAACACCCTCCACCTAACACTCCGGTAAAAAGAGTTAGGAACAACCACATATCACCAAAGCAACAAACCCAAACTGACTCCTCATCCTCTGATAGCGATTCGGATCCCCAGTTTACAAGCAATATAGCCGAAAGGACCAGATCTCACACTCGAAAGGGCAGAACTATATCTCGACATCACAAACAGTCCCGTAAATCTTCTAGTCAATTTACCAGTCCAAGTTGTGAAAGACATAGCAAACACCCCTGCCGATCGAGACGCAGAACTGTCAAGCAGTCAGACAGCTCTGAAACATCCTCCGGCCTAGAAATGATTTCCAAGATCCCAAAGTCCCGACACCAATTCCCTGTCAGACCAATGCCAAACCCTGATGCACAACAAGCTGCAGACCACCTCTCTATAGATGTCTGTGATCTTCAAACAACTATTTGATTGCTCACGCTATCCGGACAGATGGAAAGGGCAGTTAGATATTATTGGCAGAAAAAGAAAGGGGAGGGGGGAGGTGCACCCCCAACCTGGGTCAAGACTGAATACGTGACTAGAAAGGAAGAGCCATCTCGGGAGGAAGGATCAATAGAACCGCAGTGTTGCATACAGGATTGGATGGATAAGCAAGGATACGGTTATACTAAACAACCAAACGGCCCGAGCCTTGCTAATAAACCTCCCTATTGTCCCCGGCATGGTATGGGAAGAGGCCGGGACTGGGTAAGAGGAATTGACTGTTTTAATTGTGGGCAGGAAGGACATTGGAATAAAAATTGCCCCTATCGTCAGCATGGAAAAGGAAGAGGAGGAAGAGGAGGGGGCAAGGGGGGAGAGGAGGATCTTACACTAACTTCTCCCAGAACAACCCCTTTGGTCAATTGTCCCCCGATTGACTACGCAGCTTGATTGTGCAGGGATCCTCCCCAGACGACGAACCCATTCTGAATGAGTGGCAACCCTTTTTGATAGATACGGGAGCCTTCATGTCTTCTGTACAATCAAAGCTTAAACTCCCTGCCTCTACTGAAACACAGGAACTTTCAGGATTCTTGGGACAAATCTCGACATTCCCAGTGTCAGAACCGGTTAAAATGGGTTACCAGGAAGAATCGGTGGAACATCGAGTTGTTATCACAACCAATCTGGACTGTAACTTGATGGCTAGAGACCTCCTTTGCAAATTCCAGTTGCATTTGGAGTGTGGAGATGATGGGATTATTGTAAAACAGGAAACCCTTAAGCGGCAGTATTATACCACTAGAACCCCTCAGTGGTGGTCTCTGGACCTGCCGCAGGCACCCTGTCACGTGACCCTAGCATACGATCCCAGTGGAAAGAATCAGGACCTGCAGAACTTTTATCAGGATCACGAAGGGGAAGTGAAGGGAATTCTATTAAGGGCTAGAGTGACTGGACTGGAAAGAGAGGCAGATTTTGTGGAAGTGGATAAGAATCTGTGGAAACAGCCCCTAACAATGGCACCGCATATTGCTCGTGAAGTATTAGCCCCTCACCATGCTAAGGATTTGGGAGTTATGGTACGCAAGGCCATAGATGAGGCTGACCCTACCAGCCGGGATGTGCAAATCATAAAACATGGCCGAACAGTCCAATTTCATGGGGACCCCGAGAAGGTCTTAAGGACTCTACAGCATCATACTGGCTCCGGCATACCTGACGATGTGGATCCTCATGTGTGGGCAGAGGACCCCTCCCAAGTGGGTTATACTCCCATTGATCCGATTGAGATCCCAGTGCAGGGCAATCAGACAGAACCCACTGAAATCACAGGCAATCCTAAACTGACCTTTCGGCACTGTACTGCAATTAATCCGGCCTGTTTTCTTACTGAGCCACCCCAAGATGAGGAAGAACCCAGTCATGATTGCTTATCTTTAATTTAGGAGGCCACATCAGTCAGGGAAGATTTAGTTGATGTACCAATGGAAGATCCAGACTGTATTCTTACTGAGCCACCCCAAGATGAGGAAGAACCCAGTCATGATTGTTTATGTATGTTGACGGAAGTACTTCTATTAATCCAGAAGATACACAAATCTCAGGATACGCCATAGTAAACCAGGAGAATCAGGTCTTGGAATCTGCTGCTTTGAAACCGCCTATTCTGCTCAACAAGCTGAACTATTCGCCCTCACCCGAGCCTGTATCTTAGCCAAAGATCTCAAAGTCAATGTCCATACCGACTCTAGGTATGTCTTTGGGATGGTCCATGATTTCGGACAATTATGGAAAAATAGAGGATTCCTAACCTCACAGGGGAATGAGATATCTCATAAACAGTTAGTATCTGATTTGTTGCAAGCCCTCATGTTCCCCAAACGCATTGCCATTGTCAAATGTACCGCCCATACTACCGGAAATTCTCTGGTTGATATAGGGAATCGTTGTCCTGACCAAGAGGCCAAACAGGCCTCTCGTGACCAACATATGGTAGTGCCCAAAATTATGAGTCAGACTAAAAATTCTGCGAAGGATAAGTTAGCCTCGGAAAAACCAATGCCAACCATCCAAGATGTTATAAAAGCACAGGGGGACGCTCCTGAAAAAGATAAACTGTTGTGGAAATATTATGCATGTACTTATGACAATGTTTCTAAACTCTTGACCACTCCCGCGGAACAGACTTGCATGTCTGACGAGTTGGCCTCATGGGTTATAGAATGTCTGCATTTTGCTACTCATTGTGGAGCAAGGGCAACAAGTGATACGCTTTTGGCTACTTGGTGGCACCCTAAACTCCAGGCGCTCACCCAGAACATCAGTAGTCATTGCCTGGTTGGCCAGCAACATAATCCAGGGAAGGGAGTCCCCTGTGATTGGGGTAAAACGCCCCTACCCGAAGGTCCCTTTGAGACATTTCAGTTGGACTACATTCAGTTGCAAAAAGTTCAGTGTTACAGATATGTGTTAGTAATAGTAGATGTGTTTAGCAGATGGATTGAAGCCTACCCTAACCTGGACAATAAGACTCAGACTGTTGTTAAGGTGTTAATGAGGGAAATTGTTCCTAGATATGAGATCTCAGCTAGACTGATGACCACCTATGTTCTTTCTCTGACTCAGGCTCTGCGACTAGTTCACAACCAGGTTCAAGATGCTCACCTCGACCTCCCAGTTTTACCCGAATTGTCCCTCGTGGCACCAGGGAAGTATGGATTCGGAAGGGATTAGAGCCACAATAGGAGGGGCCTTTTTAGGTGTCACTCACTACCCCCACTGCAGCCAAGGTTGAGGGGAAAAGTGCCTGGGTTCACCTGCACCACTGCAAGCTCATCACCATTTAAACAAATTTTGCTGGTTAGTCTAATTCCTGTTTCTGTTCCAGATCTCCTCCTCCCTATAGCTGAACAAGGCAGTTGAAGGAGGATCAGTTTGAACTCTTACCTGTCAGACAGCCAAATACACTGACGGAGACCTGAAGGGAAACGTGAAAACAGAACTCTTTTTATCAGCTAAATAATTGGACTATTTATAAGATGAGACTGTGTCTGTATGCTACTGTCTGCATAATAGTGTTGATATATGACAGTTTTGGTGCACGGGAAGGAAGACAAAGGCGAGAGCTCCATGTAAACACCTTTTTGTTTATGTCTTACGTTTATGCGGAAAAAGGGCACTTCACTAGATGCTGGGTGTGTTCACATATCCCTATACATTCCAAAGGGGGAATTCCTTTGCGCACCGTTCCCCTGACTCTAACTGAGACTGTTAGATGGATTCAAAGAAACGATATTGGAACAGGTAGCTAACCGCACTGCTGAAGCTCTGGAGGGCATCACAGCTGAAATGGTAGCGATAAGGACCGTAGCATTACAAAACCGAATGGCCCTCGATTACCTGTTAGCTGAGAAAGGGGGAACGTGTGCACTGATAGGATCTGAATGTTGCACTTACATTCCTGATAGTTCAGAAAACATAACCCACCTTGCCGATCACATAAGGAGGGAGGTGAAAAAGTTATCCACACCAGCAAAAGAACTTAGCAGGTTTGATTGGTTTCTGGGTGGATCTTGGAGATCCTATCTAATACATGGGGCAATTGTTCTCCTCATAATAATTACCTGCTGTTTGATTGTTGGTTGCCTTAACCTCTGCTGTAAAGCAATGACAAGATTAGCAGACCCTCTTGTGGTCAAGGGTTCCCGGGTTATGATCCAACAAACTAGAGAACTACTCAACAATGCAATACTCATAGAATGATCCTAAATGTTATCATAGAATGATAAAAGGGGGGATGTGGATATCTGAACGGAATATATGGAATTAAGGACAGTAAAGTAAACGGGATATATGAAAATGTATAAGCCATGGAAGAATACCTGGGAGAATGTCAGATTGCAAATAGTGCAACATCAGCATAGCTAACAGTCTGTCTCAAGGTTTCAAGTCACTAATCCTGCCAATAATATATAATTGTAACATGAAATACATCTGCAGAATTGCAAGGTCTCAGTAAATAGTCACACCATTAGATTGAAACATTTAGAGGCAATACTTGAGCTTTCAAGAAGAACATCTCATATAGATTGACTAATGAGTGGCTGAGTTAGACTGTCAATCCATTTGTATTTTGTTATCTGATTTCAAAACTGTATAACTGTTAACGCTTTACGATGTAACTTCACCTATCCGTAGGGAGTGTGTACGCTCTATCCAGAGAGTATATCTTCTGTCTGATAGGTCTTACTGGCCGGTAATAAAGACTGCTTTGTTCAAAGCACAAGAGGTATTCGACTCAGTAATTTTACTGAACCAGATTGAAGTAAAAGAATCCAGGAATTAACAATATCAAAAGCTTAGCCTTCGATAGTCAAAGCTTTGTAGTGCTAAAGCATGTGTTGTAAAGTGACATAATTTGTAAGATAAAAGAACTTCACTGTAGATACCAATTTGAGAAGATGGTTCAAAGACACGGGTCTTTAACACTTCTCCCAAAGCTTTGTCTCCGATTTAATAAACCTCTCTTTATATATTATACAGTCTCGGAAATATTTTTCCACAACATTCCCTGACTGATGAGGCCTCTTTGATTAAAGATAAAGTCATAGAAACATAGCAACTAGGTGCAGGAGTAGGACATTCGACCCTTCTAGCCTGCACTGCCATTCAATGAGTTCATGGCTGAACATGCAACTTCAGTACCCCATTCCTGCTTTCTCACCATACCCCTTGATTCCCCTAGTAGTAAGCACCTCATCTAACTCCTTTTTGAATATATTTAGTGAATTGGCCTCAACAACTTTCTGTGGTAGAGAATTCCACAGGTTCACCACTCTGGGTGAAGAAATTCCTCCTCATCTCGGTCCTAAATGGCTTCCCCCTGTGGAAATGTATTTTTATCTAAGCTGATACCATACGGTATTTGTGTGCCTTTTGATTAAAATGGAGTCCTGGCCCTTCCAGAACTTTCTGCATTTTTGCAGCCAGCTTATTATGAACAGCTAAACCTGCTGTTAGATGGCTGATGGTTATCAGACAGCTAGGAGACAAGTCATGCTGAGACAAATAACCCCCCATGGTGCTCTCCTATTGTCTACACTACAGGAGTTCCATGTCACCCCACCCTTATCTTCTAGCCATTATCTCTTTCCTTTACCTCATCCATTTGAAGCAAACAGGTAAACTGACCAGGAAATTGGATAATCCTGATACAATACAAGACAGGTGATAGCCCATTACCTATGACTCATGGAGTAATGGCCGTTTGGCTTTCTGATAACCCTGACAAAAGGAAATATCTTGACACCATTTCAGGACCAGGATATAGTAATTAACTCTTTATCTGTATTCACTGACTGTGAGACAGAGCAATACACAGGGAGAGGCCAGAACTTGGGTTTTACTGTATAAATATCTTGTGAAGCTGTACCATTGGGGAGGTTTCATTTAGCCCTTGACTGAGTGAAACCTACCCCTTGCGAGCAAGTAAATTAAAAGGGAAACTTCCATCGGAGCTGTAAGTGTCGGAGAAATTCTTTTCTGAGGTCGAGATTTCGACACCCCTTATCCTTAGACTGTGTCCCCTGGTTCTGGACTTCCCCAACATTGGGAACATTCTTCCTGCATCTAACCTGTCTAACCCCGTCAGAATTTTAAACGTTTCTATGAGGTCCCCTCTCATTCTTCTGAACTCCAGTGAATACAAGCCCAGTTGATCCAGTCTTTCTTGATAGGTCAGTCCCGCCACCCCGGGAATCAGACAGGTGAACCTTCGCTGCACTCCCTCAATAGCAAGAATGTCCTTCCTCAGGTTAGGAGACCAAAACTGTACACAATACTCCAGGTGTGGCCTCACCAAGGCCCTGTACAATTGTAGCAACACCTCCCTGCCCCTGTACTCAAATCCCCTCGCCAAGAAGGCCAACATGCCATTTGCTTTCTTAACCGCCTGCTGTACCTGCAGGCCAACCTTCAATGACTGATGTACCATGACACCCAGGTCTCTTTGCACCTCCCCTTTTCCTAATCTGTCACCATTCAGATAATAGTCTATCTCTCTGTTTTTACCACCAAAGTGGATAACCTCACATTTATCCACATTATACTTCATCTGCCATGCATTTGCCCACTCACCTAACCTATCCAAGTCGCTCTGCAGCCTCATAGCATCCTCCTCGCAGCTCACACTGCCACCCAACTTAGTGTCATCTGCAAATTTGGAGATACTACATTTAATCCCCTCGTCTAAATCATTAATGTACAGTGTAAACAGCTGGGGCCCCAGCACAGAACCTTGTGGTACCCCACTAGTCACTGCCTGCCATTCTGAAAAGTCCCCATTTACTCCTACTCTTTGCTTCCTGTCTGACAACCAGTTCTCAATCCATGTCAGCACACTACCCCCAATCCCATGTGCTTTAACTTTGCACATTAATCTCTTGTGTGGGACCTTGTCGAAAGCCTTCTGAAAGTCCAAATATACCACATCAACTGGTTCTCCCTTGTCCACTCTACTGGAAACATCCTCAAAAAATTCCAGAAGATTTGTCAAGCATGATTTCCCTTTCACAAATCCATGCTGACTTGGACCTATCAAATTACCTCTTTCCAAATGCACTGCTATGACATCCTTAATAACTGATTCCATCATTTTACCCACTACCGATGTCAGGCTGACCGGTCTATAATTCCCTGTTTTCTCTCTCCCTCCTTTTTTACTGGGTTCTTCCTCATGTTGGGGTGGCTCAGTAAGAAAACAGGCCTGATTAATTGCAGTACAGTGCCGAAAGGTCAGCTTTGGATTATTTAGTAAGTAATTCAGTAACTGATTAGCATCCTCCTGATTACTTGGTTCATCTGCGCTGGCTACCAGTAAATCGTCCACATACTGAATCAAAGTGGATCCCTTAGTCAGCGTGAGAGACTGTAACTGTCTCTGCAGGCACCTTGAGAATAAGGTCGGGAAGTGGATGAACCCTTGGGGACGTCTAGTTCAGGTATATTGCTGTCACTGGTAAATGAAGGCGAATAGGTACTGACTTGCCTGGGCTAGCGGCAAAGCGAAGAAGGCATGTTGAAGGTCTATTATAGCGAGGATCTTGGCGTTTGCTGGGATTAATGACTGTGCTGGGTTGGGAACCAGAGCGTGCAGGGGCTGGACGATAGCATTGATAGCTCGAAGGTCTTGAACTAAGCGGTATTCGTTTGGCTTGCCTGGCTTAGGGACTGCCAGTATAGGAGTATTACACGGGGACTGGCATTGGACCAAAATCCCCTGTTCCACTAGCCCCTTAATCAGTCGGTGGATAGTCGGTATCGCCTGTGGTTTCAGTGGGTACTGTCGGATTGAGGGCCAGTCCACATTGCCCTGCACTTGGACTTCAATCGGATCAATGGGAGTATAACCCACTTGGGAGGGGTCCTCTGCCCACACATGAGGATCCACATAGTCAGGTATGTTAGAGCCAGTATGATGTTGTAGAGTCGCTAAAACCTCCTCGGGGTCCCCGTGGAATTGGACTGTTCGGCCATGTTTTACAATCTGCAAATCCCGGCTGGTAGGGTCAGCCTCGTCTATAGCCTGGCGCACCATAACTCCTAAATCTTTAGTGTGGTGGGGAGGTAATACTTCACGAGTAATATGTGGTGCCACCGTCGGGGGCTGTCTCCATAGATTCTTATCGATTTCTACAAAATCTGCCTTCCCTTCCGGTCCAGTCACTCTAGCCCTTAATAGAATTTCCTTCACTTCCCCTTCGTGATCTTGATAAAAGTTCTGCAGGTCCTGATTCTTTCCACTGGGATCGTATGCTAGGGTCACGTGATAAGGTGCCTGCGGCAGGTCCAGAGACCACCACTGAGGGATTCTAGTGGTATAATACTGCCGCTTAAGGGTTCCCTGTTTTACAATAATCCCATCATCTCCACACTCCAAATGCAACTGGAATTTGCAAAGGAGGTCTCTAGCCATCAAGTTACAGTCCAGATTGGTTGTGATAACAAATCGATGTTCCACTGATTCTTCCTGGTAACCCATTTTAACCGGTTCTGACACCGGGAATGTAGACACTTGTCCCAGGAATCCTGACAGTTCCTGTGTTTCAGTGAAGGCGGGGAGTTTAAGCTTTGATTGTACAGAAGACCTGAAGGCTCCCGTATCTATCAAGAAGGGTTGCCACTCATTCCGAATTTTTAACAATATCATCGGTTCGTCATCCGGGGAGGGTCCCTGCACAATCAAGCTACGTAGTCAATACGAATAATTGGGGGACGATTGGCCAAAGGGGTTGTTCTGGGAGAAGTTAGTGTAAGATCCCCGTCCTCTCTCCCCTTGCCCCCCTCCTCTTCCTCCTCTTCCTCTTTCATGCCGACGGGAGGGACAATCTCTACCCCAATATCCTTGTCCACAATTAAAGCATTCATTTCCTCTTACCCAGCCCTGACCTCTTCCCATACCAGGCCGGGGACAATAGGGCGGTCTGTAATTAGCAGGCCCTGGGCCATTTGGGTGTTTAGTATAACCGTATCCCTGTTTATCCACCCAACCCTGCACGCAATACTGCGGTTCCATCTGGTATCCCCTTGGGTCGGGTTTTGGTCCTTCCACCCGAGACGGCTCTTCCTTTCTAGTCACGTATTCAGTCTTGACCCGGGTTGGGGGCGCACCTCCCCCCTCTCGTTTCTTTTCCTGCCAATAATATGTGCGGGAAGTGTGTCCACCTCCGGCTACTGACGGTCCGCGTTGCGGAGTTGGAGCTGAAGGTGGATTCACTCTGGAGCATCCACGATGCTGAGAATGACGTGAGTATCACATGTAGCGAGTTGGTCTTACCGCAGGAGAATGGTCCACAGCCAGCGAGGGAATGGAAGACCAGCAGGAAGAGTAGTGCAAGGAAGGTAGTGCAGGGGTCCCCTGTGGTCATCCCACTGCAAAACAGATACACTGCTTTGAGTGCTGTTGAGGGGGATGACTCATCAGGAGTGGGCAGCAGCAGCCAAGTTCATGGCACCGTGGCTGGCTCTGTTGCACAGGAGGGCAGGAAAAAGAGTGGGCGAGCGATAGTGATAGGGGATTCAATTGTAAGGGGAATAGATAGGCGTTTCTGCGGCCGCAACCGAGACTCCAGGATGGTATGTTGCCTCCCTGGTGCAAGGGTCAAGGATGTCTCGGAGCGGGTGCAGGACATTCTAAAAATGGAGGGAGAACAGCCAGTTGTCGTGGTGCACGTTGGTACCAATGACATAGGTAAAAAAAGGGATGAGTTCCTACGAAATGAATTGAAGGAGCTAGGAGCTAAATTAAAAAGTAGGACCTCAAAAGTAGTAATCTCGGGATTGCTACCAGTGCCACGTGCTAGTCAGAGTAGGAATCGCAGGATAGCTCAGATGAATACGTGGCTTGAGCAATGGTGCAGCAGGGAGGGATTCAAATTCCTGGGGCATTGGAACCGGTTCTGGGGGAGGTGGGACCAGTACAATCCGGACGGTCTGCACCTGGGCAGAATCGGAACCAATGTCCTCGGGGGAGTGTTTGCTAATGCTGTTGGGGAGGAGTTAAACTAATATGGCAGGGGGATGGGAACCAATGCAGGGAGATAGAGGGAAACAAAAAGGAGGCAAAAACAAAAGACAGAAAGGAGATGAGGAAAAGTGGAGGGCAAAGAACAAAAAGGGCCATTGTACAGCAAAATTCTAAAAGGACAGAGGGTGTTAAAAAAACAAGCCTAAAGGCTTTGTGTCTTAATGCAAGGAGTATCCGCAATAAGGTGGATGAATTAACTGTGCAAATAGATGTTAACAAATATGATGTGATTTTGATTACAGAGACGTGGCTCCAGGATGATCAGGGCTGGGAACTCAACATCCAGGGGTATTCAACATTCAGGAAGGATAGAATAAAAGGAAAAGGAGGTGGGGTAGCATTGCTGGTTAAGGAGGAGATTAAGGCAATAGTTAGGAAGGACATTAGCTTGGATGATGTGGAATTTATATGGGTAGAGCTGCAGAACACCAAAGGGCAAAAAACGTTAGTGGGAGTTGTGTACAGACCTCCAAACAGTAGTAGTGATGTTGGGGAGGGCATCAAACAGGAAATTAGGGGTGCGTGCAATAAAGGTGCAGCAGTTATAATGGGTGACTTTAATATGCACATAGATTGGGCTAACCAAACTGAAAGCAATACGGTGGAGGAGGATTTTTTGGAGTGCATAAGGGATGATTTTTTAGACCAATATGTCGAGGAACCAACTAGGGGGGAGGCCATCTTAGACTGGGTGTTATGTAATGAGAGAGGATTAATTAGCAATCTCGTTGTGCGAGGCCCCTTGGGGAAGAGTGACCATAATATGGTGGAATTCTGCATTGGGATGGAGAATGAAACAGTTAATTCAGAGACCATGGTTCAGAACTTAAAGAAGGCTAACTTTGAAGGTATGAGGCGTGAATTGGCTGGGATGGATTGGCGAATGATACTTAAGGGGTTGACTGTGGATGGGCAATGGCAGACATTTAGAGACCGCATGGATGAACTACAACAATTGTACATTCCTGTCTGGCATAGAAATAAAAAAGGGAAGGTGGCTCAACCGTGGCTATCAAGGGAAATCAGGGATAGTATTAAAGCCAAGGAAGTGGCATACAAATTGGCCAGAAATAGCAGCGAACCTGGGGACTGGGAGAAATTTAGAACTCAGCAGAGGAGGATAAAGGGTTTGATTAGGGCAGGGAAAATGGAGTATGAGAAGAAGCTTGCAGGGAACATTAAGACGGATTGCAAAAGTTTCTATAGATATGTAAAGAGAAAAAGGTTAGTAAAGACAAACGTAGGTCCCCTGCAGTCAGAATCAGGGGAAGTCATAACGGGGAACAAAGAAATGGCGGACCAATTGAACAAGTACTTTGGTTCGGTATTCACGAAGGAGGACACGAACAACCTTCCGGTTATAAAAGGGGTCGGGGGGTCTAGTAAGGAGGAGGAACTGAGGGAAATCCTTATTAGCCGGGAAATTGTGTTGGGGAAATTGATGGGATTGAAGGCCGATAAATCCCCAGGGCCTGATGGACTGCATCCCAGAGTACTTAAGGAGGTGGTCTTGGAAATAGTGGATGCGTTGACAGTCATTTTCCAACATTCCATTGACTCTGGATCAGTTCCTATGGAGTGGAGGGTAGCCAATGTAACCCCACTTTTTAAAAAAGGAGGGAGAGAGAAAACAGGGAATTATAGACCGGTCAGCCTGACATCGGTAGTGGGTAAAATGATGGAATCAATTATTAAGGATGTCATAGCAGTGCATTTGGAAAGAGGTGACATGATAGGTCCAAGTCAGCATGGATTTGTGAAAGGGAAATCATGCTTGATAAATCTTCTGGAATTTTTTGAGGATGTTTCCAGTAGAGTGGATAAGGGAGAACCAGTTGATGTGGTATATTTGGACTTTCAGAAGGCGTTCGACAAGGTCCCACACAAGAGATTGATGTGCAAAGTTAGAGCACATGGGATTGGGGGTAATGTACTGACATGGATTGAGAACTGGTTGTCAGACAGGAAGCAAAGAGTAGGAGTAAATGGGTACTTTTCAGAATGGCAGGCAGTGACTAGTGGGGTACCGCAAGGTTCTGTGCTGGGGCCCCAGCTGTTTACACTGTACATTAATGATTTAGATGAGGGGATTAAATGTAGTATCTCCAAATTTGCGGATGACACTAAGTTGGGTGGCAGTGTGAGCTGCGAGGAGGATGCTGTGAGGCTGCAGAGCGACTTGGATAGGTTAGGTGAGTGGGCAAATGCATGGCAGATGAAGTATAATGTGGATAAATGTGAGGTTATCCACTTTGGTGGTAAAAACAGAGAGACAGACTATTATCTGAATGGTGACAGATTAGGAAAAGGGGAGGTGCAAAGAGACCTGGGTGTCATGGTACATCAGTCATTGAAGGTTGGCATGCAGGTGCAGCAGGCGGTTAAGAAAGCAAATGGCATGTTGGCCTTCATAGCAAGGGGATTTGAGTACAGGGGCAGGGAGGTGTTGCTACAGTTGTACAGGGCATTGGTGAGGCCACACCTGGAGTATTGTGTACAGTTTTGGTCTCCTAACCTGAGGAAGGACATTCTTGCTATTGAGGGAGTGCAGCGAAGGTTCACCAGACTGATTCCCGGGATGGCGGGACTGACCTATCAAGAAAGACTGGATCAACTGGGCTTGTATTCACTGGAGTTCAGAAGAATGAGAGGGGACCTCATAGAAACATTTAAAATTCTGACAGGGTTAGACAGGTTAGATGCAGGAAGAATGTTCCCAATGTTGGGGAAGTCCAGAACCAGAGGTCACAGTCTAAGGATAAGGGGTAAGCCATTTAGGACCGAGATGCGGAGGAACTTCTTCACCCAGAGAGTGGTGAACCTGTGGAATTCTCTACCACAGAAAGTAGTTGAGGCCAATTCACTAAATATATTCAAAAAGGAGTTAGATGAGGTCCTTACTACTAGGAGGATCAAGGGGTATGGCGAGAAAGCAGGAATGGGGTACTGAAGTTGAATGTTCAGCCATGAACTCATTGAATGGCGGTGCAGGCTAGAAGGGCCGAATGTCCTACTCCTGCACCTATTTTCTATGTTTCTATGTTTCTATGTTAACCGCCCTTTCCATCTGGGCTTTACTGTTATCTGCCCAATTCATATTATTTGTCCGGATAGCGTGAGCAATCGAATAGGGCAGGCACTGAAGTAGGATAGCGCAGAATTGAGGAAAATCCTCTCCTGCCCTGAAGGCATTATCTCCTGATTGACCTCCGTATATTTCAATAAATCTTTCCATGAATTCGTTGGCAATTTCTTCTCGTTTGGGTTTAGTTTCTAATACTGCGGCCATACTGATGGGCTTCTGAAGGGTTGTGCTGAGAGCATTAAAGATAGCATTTAGGCGATCCTGGATATCGTTAGGGTGAGCAACCACCAATGCATCATGAGTAGCACGTCCTAGGTGAGTTAGAAATCGGGCATGCTCAGTTGGGCTCAGGGTTTCCTTTACCAGGGCCCACAGGTCCCTTGATTCTGCATTATAAACTGAAATAGTAGTTCGAAGATGATCTATAAACTTGACAGGTTCTCTCTTTCGATCTGGTATGGTGGCCAGAAGGGCCATAATTTCGTTCGGTTTCTAGGGCACATAGACATCTATGGTGGGGTGGTTTGCAGCTTGTTGTGCATCAGGGTTTGGCATTGGTCGGACTTGGAATTGTTGCCGGGACATTGGGATGGTGGTGTCAATCTTGGAAGGCATTTCGGGTCGGAGGATGGTTCGCAGCTGTCTGACTGTGCAGCACTTCCGCGTCTCGATCGGCGGGAGTTTTTGCTGTGCCTTTCAGGACTGGGACTGATAGTCTGACTAGCGGATTTACGGGACTGCCTGTGATTTCGAGATATAGTTCTGCCCCTCCGAGTGTGAGATCTGGTCCTCTCAGCTATATTGCCTGTGAACTGGGGATCTGAATCGTTATCAGAGGATGAGGAGTCCGTCGGGGCTTGTCGGTTCATTGGTGTGGGGTTACATTTATCTTTAACTCCTCTCGCCGGAGTGTAAGGTGGAGGGGGATGGGAAGAAGACTGGGGCAAGGGGTCAGGGGCTGCGGAAGGCGCCGTTGGGCGCCGAGTCAGTGACCATTCATCAATTTCCTCATCAGCCTCGGTCAACGCAAGGCCAACCATTTGACTACGTAGTCGGTTTGTATCTTTTTCAGAGGTCCTAGTGGAACTCCTAATACGTTTCTCGTGCGCGCACTCTTTCTTTAAGATGTCTATGGTTCTAATATGTCCTCCTTCTGTCAATGAAAGATCTAATCTAGTGGCATTCTCTTGCCAACTCGACAGAATTGATGCATCTTTTAGCTTTTGACAGTAATGCCTCCATGTGGCTATCAAATCCCTATCCCCTTTTCCCCTTCCCTTCTTCCAAATCAACCCCTGTGCTCGTTTTACTACTTCCAAGCTTTTGGTGCCACCTAGTGGCCATTGATCATCTCCTAGTATTTTATTCAAAGTTCCAGATAACAGTCTCAATTGCTCGGCTTTTTCAGGGAATTCCTCACATAGCTTTTGTCATGGGCTCCCGGTATTCGTGGTTCTATCTATATGATTACCCATCCCCGCGCAGGATGTCCTAATTAATCCCGATTGTCCCCACGTCGCCCCGTGGTGGTTTCAGTTATCTTACCCAGAGCCTAGGCGGATCAAGTGATATACAAGATCGACGCCGTACCTGGTGTAAGTACAATTTAAAATTTACACAGTCCCGCGTCGTCCCGCAGCTTAATTTACCTAACTCCCTAATCTCCGTGTTTCCCTACGCAGATTGCGCCATTCTCTCTCTCTCTCTCTCTCCGCGTCGCCGCGTGGTTTTACTGTTCATGTCGCTGCACGATTTCTATCCCTCCGTGTCGCCGCACGGTTTCTATCCCTTCATGTCGCCGCACGGTTAATTTGTTTCAGGTTCCAAATTTACCTATTCTAACACTTTCTTTCCGAGTCGCCGCTCGGTTTGCATCGCCGTGCAATTTCCCTATCTCTATCCCTATTCTAAGTTTGAAAGGTATTCACCAGATTGTCCTGGATCTCGTTCAGACACTACCTGAGAACCAGCGAGTGGCTAAACTTTCCTCAGACTTTTGAAACCGGGGGAAACTGGAGCAGTATTGAAATCATACTCACTCCAGTGGCCACTTTCCCCTCGTCTCGTCCAAGGCTAGTCTGGCTCTTAATTCACAAGTTTTCGGCAGTCGTCCATTGAGATCCCACTTCTGACACCAAATGTTAAATGTGGATTCTTTTCCCTCAATCTGGTTCAGCGAAATTACTGAGTCGAATACCGTTTCTGCTTTAAACAAAGCAAGCTTTTATTTCAAAGCAAATCCCGATCAGGGACTTTATCAGACAGAAGGAATGCTTTCTGATAGATCGCACCCACTTCCTATGGACAAAGTGCATTACATTGTAAAGGGATGACGGTTATACATTTTCGGTAAAAGATAACAAGATACAATTAGAGTGACATCCTAGTTCAGCCTATCCTCTTTGATCCCTCTTTCCCTTTGTCCACTCGTAAGCCGACCTAAAAATGGTCTGATTTTACACAAAGACCCATTATTCCCCTTCTGTTAATGTTTCAGGTTAGTAATATGAGCTAATAAGACCTTGAGGTTTTTTGCAAGCTGTGGGTTTCTTTCAAGCTGTGTTAGCATTGTAACATTTTGCAGTCTCGAGTCTGAGATTTTCATGGCTATTCCTTCATGAATTCTTTGTTAGCTTATACTGTCCATATATAATTCCCACGTTCTCAACTTCTCGACTTTAATGTCTGTGTATACATTTAATATCCATGTTCAGTATGCATTCTCAACACCAGACCCTGCCTCTGCTTATATTACACTAGGCCCTGTCTCTGCATATATTACACGAGTCCCTGTCCCTGTTTATATTACACGAGTCCCTTTCCCTGTTTATATTACACGAGTCCCTGTCCCTGTTTATATTACACGAGTCCCTGTCCCTGTTTATATTACACGAGTCCCTGTCCCTGTTTATATTGCACGAGTCCCTGTCCCTGTTTAGATTGCACGAGTCCCTGCCCCTGTTTATATTACACCAGTCCCTGCCCCTCTTTATATTACACCAGTCCCTGCCCCTATTTATATTACACGAGTCCCTGCCCCTCTTTATATTACACCAGTACCTGCCCCTCTTTATATTACACCAGTCCCTGCCTCTTTATATTACACCAGTCCCTGCCCCTCTTTATATTACAGCAGTCCCTGCCCCTCTTTATATTACACCAGTCCCTGCCCCTGTTTATATTACACCAGTCCCTGCCCCTCTTTATAGTACACCAGTCCCTGCCCCTGTTTATATTACACCAGTTCCTGCCCCTGTTTATTTTACACCAGTCCCTGCCCCTGTTTATATTACACCAGTCCCTGTCCCTGTTTATATTACTCCAGTCCCTGTCTGTCTCTGGTTATATTACACCAGACCCTGTCTCTGGTTATATTACACCAGATCCTGTCCCTGCTTATATAGCACTAGATGCTGTCTCTTTATATTACACTGCACCTGTCACTGTTTATGGTACACTAGACGCTGTCTCTGTTTATATTGCACTAGACGCTGTCTCTGTTTATATTACAGAAGATCCTGTCTCTGTTTATATTCCACTGGACCTTGTCTCTGCTCATATAAACAGGGACAGCGTTGAGTGTAATGCTGTCCCTGTTTATTAAACTAGACCCTGTCTCTGTTTATATTGCACTAGCCTCTATCCCTGTTTACATTAGACAAGACGCTGTCTCAGTTTCTATTGCACTACACCCTGTCTCTGTTTACATTACACTCGACCCTGTCCCTGTTTATATTACACTGGACCCTGTCTCTGCTTATATTACACTGGACCCTGTCTCTGCTTATATTATACGGGACCCTGTCCATGTTTATATTACACTGGACCACGTCTCTGTTTATATTACTCTGGACATTGTCAATGTTTAAATTATCCTAGACCCTGTCCCTGTTTTTATGACACCCAACCGTGTCCCTGTATATATTGCACTAGACGCTGTCACTGTTTATATTACACTAGATCCTGACTCTGGTTATATTACACTGGACCCTGTCTCTGCTTATATTGCACGAGATGCTGTCTATATTTATATTACATTAGACGCTGTCACTGTTAATATTTCTCTAGAACGTATATCTGTTTATATTGCACCAGACCCTGTTTCTGTTTATTTTACGCTGGATCCTGTCTCTGTTTATATTACTCTGGACCTGTCTCTGTTTATATTACTCTCGACTCTGTCTCTGTTTATATTACACTGGACCCTGTCCATGTTTATATTACACCAGACCCTCACTCTGCTTATATTACACTGGACCCTGTCTCTGTTTATATTACAGTCATCCCTATCCCTGTTTATTACACTGGACCCGGGCCCTGTTTATATTACACTAGACCCTGTATCTGTTTACATTACGCTGGATCTTGTCTCTGTTTATATTGCACTGGACGCTGTCTCAGTTTATATTGCACTAGACCCTGTCTCTCTTTATATTATACTAGATTCTATCTCTGTTAAAATGACACTCAATCCTGTCCCTGTATATATTACATTAGACGCTGTCACTGTTTATATCACACTAGATCCTGACTCTGCTTATATTACACTGGACCCTGTCTCTGCTTATATTACACTGGGCCCTGTCTCTGCTTATATTACCCTGGGCCCTGTCTCTGCTTATATTACACTGGGCCATGTCTCTGTTTATATTACAGTAGTCCCTGGCTCTGTTTATATTGCACTACACCTTGTCTCTGTTTATCTAGCACAAGACCCTGTCTCTGTTTATAGTGTTCCTGTTTATATTTCTCCAGACCCTATCTCTGCTTATATTACACTGGGCCCTGTATCAGTTTATATAGCACTAGACCCTGTCTCTGTTTATATTACACTAGACGCTGTGACTGTTTATATTGTCCCTGTTTATATTACACCAGACCCTGTCTCTGTTTATATTACGCTAGATCCGGTCTCTGTTTATATTGCACTAGACGCTGTCGCTGTTTATATTATGCTGGACACTGTCTCTGTTTAAATGTTGCCACACCCTGTCTGTTCATATTACACCGGACCTTGTCTCTGTTCATATTACACCGGATCCTGTCTCAGTTTATATTACACTAGACCCTGTCTCTGTTTATATTACACTAGACGCTGTGACTGTTTATATTGTCCCTGTTTATATTACACCAGACCCTGTCTCTGTTTATATTACGCTAGATCCGGTCTCTGTTTATATTGCACTAGACGCTGTCGCTGTTTATATTGTCCCTGTTTATATTACACTAGACCCTGTCTCTGTTAATATTACACTACTCCCTGTCTCTGTGCATTATACTAGACGCTGTCTCTGTTTATATGACACTAGTCTCTGTTTATATTACACTAGACCCTGTCTCTGTTTATATTACACTTGACCCTGTCCCTGTTTATATTACACTTCACCCTGTCTCTGTTTATATTGCACCAGACCCTGTCCCTGTTTATATTACACTTCACCCTGTCTCTGTTTATATTGCACCAGACCCTGTCCCTGTTTATATTACGCTGCACACTGTCTCTGTTTATATGTTGCCACACCCTGTCTGTTCATATTACAGCGGACCTTGTCTCTGTTCATATTACACCGGATCCTGTCTCAGTTTATATTACACTAGACCCTGTCTCCATTTATTACACTGGATCCTGTCCGTTTATATTGCACTGGACCCTCTCTCTCTTTATATTACACTAGACCCTGACTCTCTTTATCTTAGACTCGACACTGTCTCTGTTTATATTACCCTAGATCCTGTCTCTGCTTATATTTCACCAGACCCTGCCTTTGCTTATATTACACTAGGCCCTGTCTCTGTTTGTATAGCACTAAATACTGTCCCTGTTTATATTACACGAGTTCCTGTCCCTGTTTATATTACACGAGTTCCTGTCCCTGTTTATATTACATGAGTTCCTGTCCCTGTTTATATTACACGAGTTCCTTTCCCTGTTTGTATTACATGAATCCCCGTCCCTGTTTATATTACACTAGACCCTGTCCCTGTTTATAATATACTAGACCCTGTCCCTATTTATAATATACTAGACTCTGTCTCTGTTTATATTACACTTGACCCTGTTTCAATTAATATTGCATTAGATGTGTCCCTGTGTATATTACACTGGACCCTGTCCCTGATTATACTACACTAGACCCATTCCCTGTTCATAGTACATTAGACCCTGTCCCTGTTTATATTACACTAGACCCTGTACATGGTTACATTACACTGGTCGCTGTTTCTCTTTATATTACACTGGACCTTGTCTTTGTTCATATTACACTAGACAGTTGGCGAGAGGCGGGAGGAGCGTCGGAGCGGCCTATAAAAGGCCCAGCGGGTGTTCCAGAGGCAGCGGCAGTTGGCGAGAGGCGGGAGCAGCGTCGGAGCGGCCTATAAAAGGCGTACTTGTGCATCTACAGCGGGGAGAGAAGGCAAAAAAGAAGTAGAAAGGAATCAAAAGGTGACGTCACAGCTAAGGGGGTAAGTGATTGGCTGGTGATTGGGTGAGTAGCTTTTCTTTTTCTTTTTTATATCAGTAATTAAACTGTAACATTGTTGTTACCAATTTAAGTGTATCTAAGGGTTAAGGCATGGCAGGAGAGCTTGGTCACGTGTTATGCTCCTCCTGTACCATGTGGGAACTCAGGGACACTTCCGGTGTCCCTGACGACTACGTGTGTGAGAAGTGTATCCGCCTCCATCTCCTGATGGACCACGTTGCGGAATTGGAGCTGAGGGTGGATTCACTCTGGAGCATCCACGATGCTGAGAATGACATAAGTGTAGTGAGTTGGTCTTACCGCATGAGAAGGATCCACAGCCAGCTAGGGAATGGAAGACCAGCAGGAAGAGTAGTACAAAGAAGGTAGTGCAGGGGTCCCATCTGGTCATCCCCCTGCAAAACAGATACACTGCTTTGAGTGCTGTTGAGGGAGATGACTCATCAGGGGAGAGCAGCAGCAGCCAAGTTCATGGCACCATGGCTGGCTCTGCTGCACAGGAGGGCACGAAAAAGAGTGGGAGAGCGATAGTGATAGGGGATTCAATCATAAGGGGAATAGATAGGCGTTTCTGCGGCCGCAACCGAGACTCCAGGATGGTATGTTGCTTCCCTGGTGCAAGGGTCAAGGATATCTCCGAGCGAGTGCAGGACTTTCTAAAAAGGGAGGGAGAGCAGCCAGTTGTTGTGGTGCACATTGGTACCAACGACATCGGTAAAAAAAAGGGATGAGGTCCTACGAGACGAATTTAAGGAGTTAGGAGCTAAATTTAAAAAGTAGGACCTCAAAAGTAGTAATCTCGGGATTGCTACCAGTGCCACGTGCTAGTCAGAGTAGGAATCACAGGATAGCACAGATGAGCAGTGGTGCAGCAGGGAGGGATTCAAATTCGTGGGGCATTGGAACAGGTTCTGGGGGTGGTGGGACCAGTACAAACTGGATGGTCTGCACTTGGGCAGGACCGGAACCAATGTCCTAGGGGGAGTGTTTGCTAGTGCTGTTGGGGAGGAGTTAAACTAGTATGGCAGGGGGATGGGAACCAATACAGGGAGACAGAGGGAAACAAAAAGGAGACAAAAACAAAAGACAGAAAAGAGATGAGTAAAAGTGGAGGGCAGAGAAACCAAAGGCAAGAAACAAAAAGGGCCACTGAATATAAAAGGGCTGCAGGAGGGGTCAAAACTAAAAATCATGGTTTAAAAACTAGGATGAAAACACTCTACCTAAATGCACGCAGGATTCGAAATTAAGTAAATGAGTTGACGGCACAAATCATTACAAATGGGTATGATTTGGTGGCCAAGACTGGGAATTAAACATACAGGGGTATCTGACGATTCAGAAAGATAGGCAAGAATGGAAAGGAGGTGGGGTAGCTCTGTTAATAAAAGATGATATCAGGGCATTTGTGAGGGATGATATTGGCTCCAATGAACAAAATGTTGAATCATTGTGGGTGGAGATTAGAGATAGTAAGGGGAAAAAGTCACTGGTCGGCGTAGTTTATAGGCCCCCAAATAATAACTTCACGGTGGGGCGGGCAATAATCAAGGGAATAATGGAGGCATGTGAAACAGGAACGGCAGTAGTCATGGGGGATTTTAACCTACATATCGATTGGTCAAATCAAATCGCACGGGGTAGCCTGGAGGAGGAATTCACAGAATGCATACGGGATTGTTTCTTAGAACAGTATGTAACAGAACCTACAAGGGAGTAAGCCATCTTAGATCTGGTCCTGTGTAATGAGACAGGAAAAATAAACAATCTCCTAGTAAAAGGTCCCCTCGGAATGAGTGATCACAGTATGGTTGAATTGGTAATACAGATTGAGGATGAGGAAGTTGTGTCAGAAACGAGCGTACTATGCTTAAACAAAGGGGACTACAGTGGGATGAGGGCAGAGTTGGCTAAAGTAGACTGGAAACAAGGACTAAACGGTGGCACAATTGAGGAACAGTGGAGGACTTTTAAGGAGCTCTTTCATAGTGTGCAACAAAAATATATTCCAGTGAAAAAGAAGGGCGGCAAGAGAAGGGATAACCAGCCGTGGATAACCAAGGAAATAAAGGAAAGTATCAAATCAAAGACCAATGCGTATAAGGTGGCCAAGGTTAGTGGGAAACTAGAAGATTGGGAAAATTTTAAGCAACAGCAAAGAATGACTAAAAAAGCAATAAAGAAAGGAAAGATAGATTACGAAGGTAAACTTGCGCAAAACATAAAAACAGATAGTAAAAGCTTTTACAGATATATAAAACGGAAAAGAGTGACTAAAGTAAATGTTGGTCCCTTAGAAGATGAAAAGGGGGATTTAATAATGGGAAATGTGGAAATGGCTGAGACCTTAAACAATTATTTTGCTTCCGTCTTCACAGTGGAAGACACAAAAACCATGCCAAAATTTGCAGGCCACAGGAATGTGGGAAGGGAGGACCTTGAGACAATCACTATCACTAGGGGGGTAGTGCTGGACAGGCTAATGGGACTGAAGGTAGACAAGTCCCCTGGTCCTGACGAAATGCATCCCAGGGTATTAAAAGAGATGGCAGAAGTTATAGCTGATGCATTCGTTATAATCTACCAACATTCTCTGGACTCTGGGGAGGTACCAGTGGATTGGAAAGCAGCTAATGTAACGCCTCTGTTTAAAAAAGGGGGCATGCAAAAGGCAGATAACTATAGGCCGGTTAGTTTAACATCTGTAGTGGGGAAAATGCTTGAAACTATCATTAAGGAAGAAATAGCGGGACATCTAGATAGGAATAGTGCAATCAAGCAGACGCAGCATGGATTCATGAAGGGGAAATCATGTTTAACTAACTTACTGAAATTCTTTGAGGATATAACGAGCATGGTGGATAGAGGTGTACCGATGGATGTGGTGTATTTAGATTTCCAAAAGGCATTCGATAAGGTGCCACACAAAAGGTTACTGCAGAAGATAGAGGTATGCGGAGTCAGAGGAAATGTATTAGCATGGATACAGAATTGGCTGGCGAACAGAAAGCAGAGAGTCGGGATAAATGGGTCCTTTTCCGGTTGGAAATCAGTGGTTAATGGTGTGCCACAGGGATCAGTGCTGGGACCACAACTGTTTACAATATACATAGATGACCTAGAAGAGGGGGCAGAGTGTAGTGCACAAAAATTTGCAGATGACACTAAGATTAGTGGGAAAGCGGGTTCTGTAGAGGACTCAGAGAGGCTGCAAGGAGATTTGGATAGGTTAAGCGAATGGGCTAAGGTTTGGCAGATGGAATACAATGTCGGAAAGTGTGAGGTCATCCACCTTGGGGAAAAAAAACAGTAAAAGGGAATATTATTTGAATGGGGAGAAATTACAACATGCTGTGGTGCAGAGTGACCTGGGGGTCCTTGTGCATGAATCCCAAAAGGTTAGTTTGCAGGTGCAGCAGGTAATCAGGAAGGCGAATGGAACGTTGGCCTTCATTGCGAGAGGGATGGAGTACAAAAGCAGGGAGGTCTTGCTGCAACTGTATAAGGTATTGGTAAGGCCGCACCTGGAGTACTGCGTGCAGTTTTGGTCACCTTACTTAAGGAAGTATATACTAGCTTTGTAAGGGGTACAGAGACGATTCACTAGGCTGATTCCAGAAATGAGGGGGTTACCTTATGATGATAGATTGAGTAGACTGGGTCTTTACTTGTTGGAGTTCAGAAGGATGAGGGGTGATCTTATAGAAACATTTAAAATCATGAAAGGGATAGACAAGATAGAGGCAGAGAGGTTGTTTCCACTGGTCGGGGAGACTAGAACTAGGGGGCCCAGCCTCAAAATACGGAGGAGCCAATTTAAAACCGAGTTGAGAAAGTATTTCTTCTCCCAGAGGGTTGTGAATCTGTGAAATTCTCTGCCCAAGGAAGCAGTTGAGGCTAGCTCATTGAATGTTTTCAAGTCAAAGATAAATAGATTTTTAACAAATAAGTGAATTAAGGGTTATGGGGAGAGGGCGGATAAGTGGAGCTGAGTCCACGGCCAGATTAGCCATGATCTTATTGAATGGCGGAGCAAGCTCGAGGGGCGAGATGACCTACTCCTGTTCCTAATTCTTATGTTCTTATGTTCTCGACCCTGTTAATATTACACTGGACCCTGTCCCTGTTAATATTGCACTGGACCCTGTCCCTGTTAATATTACACTGGACCCTGTCCCTGTTAATATTACACTGGACCCTATCCCTGTTTATATTGCACTGGATCCTGTCTCTGTTTATATTGCATTGGATTCTGTCTCTGTTTATATTACACTAGACCCTGTCTCTGTTTATATTTCACCAGATCCTCTCCCTCTTTATATTACACGAGTCCCTATCCCTCTTTATATTACACGAGTCCTGGTCCCTCTTTATGTTACACGAGTCCCGGTCCCTCTTTATGTTACACGAGTCCCGGTCCCTGTTTATATTACACGAGTCCCTGTCCCTGTTTATATTAAACGAGTCCCTATCCCTGTTTATATTACACAAGTCCTTGTCCCTGTTTATATTACACGAGTCCTTGTCTCTGTTTATATTACGTTAATCCCTGTCTCTGTTTATATTACACTAGACTCTGTCCCCGTTTATTGCACTAGATTCTGTCTCAGTTTTTGTACACTCGACACGGTCTCTGTTTATACTACACTAGACCTGGTCTCTGTGTATATTACGCTAGAACCTATCTCAGTTTATAAGAACGTAAGAACATAAGAACATAAGAACAGGAGTAGGCCATCTAGCCCCTCGAGCCTGCTCCGCCATTCAAAAAGATCATGGCTGATCTGGCCGTGGACTCAGCTCCACTTACCCGCCCGCTCCCCATAACCCTTAATTCCCTTATTGGTTAAAAATCTATCGATCTGTGATTTGAATACATTCAATGAGCTAGCCTCAACTGCTTCCTTGGGCAGAGAATTCTACAGATTCACAACCCTCTGGGAGAAGAAATTCCTTCTCAACTCGGTTTTAAATTGGCTCCCCCATATTTTGAGGCTTTGCCCCCTCGTTCTAGTCTCCCCGACCAGTGGAAACAACCTCTCTGCCTCTATCTTGTCTATCCCTTTCATTATTTTGAATGTTTCTATCAGATCACCCTTCATCCTTCTGAACTCCAACGAGTAAAGACCCAGTCTACTCAATCTATCACCATAAGGTAACCCCCTCATCTCCGGAATCAGCCTAGTGAATCGTCTCTGTACCCCCTCCAAGGCTAGTATATCCATCCTTAAGTAAGGTGACCAAAACTGCACGCAGTACTCCAGGTGCGGCCTCACCAATACCCTGTACAGTTGCAGCAGGATCTCCCTGCTTTTGTACTCCATCCCTCTCGCAATGAAGGCCAATATTCCATTCGCCTTCCTGATTACCTGCTGCACCTGCAAATTAACTTTTTGGGATTCATGCACAAGGACCCCCAGGTCCCTCTGCACCGCAGCATGTTGTAATTTTTCCCCATTCAACTAATATTCCCTTTTAATGTTTTTTTTTTCCAAGGTGGATGACCTCACATTTTCCGACATTGTATTCCATCTGCCAAACCTTAGCCCTTTCGCTTAACCTATCTAAATCCTTTTGCAGCCTCTCTGTGTCCTCTACACAACCCGCTTTCCCATTAATCTTTGTGTCATCTGCAAATTTTGTTACACTACACTCTGTCCCCTCTTCCAGGTCATCTATGTATATTGTAAACAGTTGTGGTCCCAGCACCGATCCCTGTGGCACACCACTAACCACTGATTTCCAACCCGAAAAGGACCCATTTATCATGACTCTCTGCTTTCTGTTAGCCAGCCAACTCTCTATCCATGCTAATACATTTCCTCTGACTCCGCGTACCTTTATCTTCTGCAGTAACCTTTTGTGTGGCACCTTATCGAATGCCTTTTGGAAATCTAAATACACCAGATCCTGTCTCTGTTAGTCCCTTTCTCTTTTAGATTACACTAGACCCTGTCCCTGTTTATAAAGCACTAGACCCTGTCTCAATTAATATTGCACTAGACCTGTCCCTGTTTATATTACACTAGACCCTGTACCTAGTTACATTACACTGGACGCTCTCTTTGTTTATACTACATTGGTTGCTGCCTCTGTTTATACTACACTGGTCGCTGTCTCTGTTTATACTACACTGGACCTTGTCTCTGTTCATATTACACTCGACCCTGTCCCTGTTTATATTACACTAGACGCTGTCTCAGTTTATATTTCACTAGACCTTGTCTCTGTTGATATTACACTAGACCCTGTCCCTGTTTATATTTCACTCGACCCTGTACCTGGTTACATTACACTGCACCCCACCTCTGTTTACATTGCATTGGACACTAGACCCTGTATCTGTTTATATTACACTAGACCCTGTATCTGTATTATGCTGGACCCTGTCTCCGGTTATATTACACAAAACCCTGTCACTGTTTATATTACACTAGTCCATGTCTTTTTATATTGCACTACACAGTGTCACTGGTGATATTACACTAGACCCTGGCTCTGTTTATAGTACACTACACCCTGTCCCTGTTTATATAGCACTAGATACTTTCTCTTTATATTACACTGTACCTGTTACTGTTCATATTACTCTGGATCCTTTCTCTGTTCATGGTACATTAGATCCTACCTCTGTTTATAGTACACTAGATCCTGTCTCTGTTTATATTGCACTGGACCCTGTCTCTGTTTATTATACTAGACCCTGTCTCTGTGTAATTTATGGTAGACCCTGTCGCTGTTTATATTACGCTAGACGCTGTCGCTGTTGCTGTTTATTACGCTAGATGCTGTCCCTGTTTATATTACGCTAGACCTTGTCTCTGTTCATACACTCGACACTGTCCCTGTTTATAATATTACGCTAGCTGCTGTCCCAGTTTATTACACTGGACCCTATCCATATTTATATTACACTAGATCCTGTCTCTGTTTATATTACGCTGGAACCTGTATCTGTTTCTATTATGCTGGAACCTGTCTCTGTTTATATTACACTGGATCCTGGCTCTGTTTATATTACACTGGACCCTGTCTCTGGTTATATTACACTGGACCTTGTCTCTGTTCATACACTCGACGCTGTCCCTCTTTATAATATTACACTGGACCCTGTCCATATTTATATTACACTGGATCCTGTCTCTGTTTATATTACACTGGACCCTGTCTCTGGTTATATTACACTGGACCTTGTCTCTGTTCATACACTCGACGCTGTCCCTCTTTATAATATTACACTGGACCCTGTCCATAATTATATTATGCTGGACCCTGTCTCTGTTTATATTACACTGGACCCTGTCTCTGTATATATTACTCTCGACCCTGTCTCTGTATATATTACACTGGGCCCTCACTCTGTTTATATTACACTAGACCCTGTCTCTGTTTATATTGCCCGAGGATCTGTCTCTGTTTATTATTCTAGAGACTGTCTCTGTTTATATTACAGTTGTCCCTGTCTCTGTTTGTTACACTGCACCCGGGCCCTGTTTATATTACACTAGACCCTGTCTCTGTTTATATTACAGTCGTCCCTGTCTCTGTTTATTACACTGGACCCATGCCCTGTTGTATTACACTAGAACCTGTATCTGTTTATATTACGCTGGACCTTGTCTCTGTTTATATTGCACTGGACGCTGTCTCAGTTTATATTGCACTAGACCCTGTCTCTCTTTATATTATACTAGACCCTGTCTCTGTTAAAATTACACTCAACCCTGTCCCTGTATATATTACATTAGACGCTGTCACTGTTAATATCACACTAGATCCTGACTTTGGTTATATTACACTGGACCCTGTCTCTGCTTATATTACACTGGACTCTGTCCCTGTTTACATTGCACCCGACCATGTTCCTGTTTATATTGTTTTGAATCCTGTCTCTGTTTATACACTAGACCCTGTCTCTGTTTATATTGCACTACTTCCTGTCTCTGTTTATATAGCACTAGACCCTGTCTCTGTTTTTAGTGTCCCTATTTATATTTCTCCAGACCCTGTCTCTGCTTAAATTACACTGGACCCTGTATCAGTTTATATAGCACTAGACCCTGTCTCTTTTTATTTAGCATTAGACCCTGTCCCTGGTTATATATCACTGAACCCTGTCTCTGTTTATAGTGTGCCTGTTTATATTTCTCCAGACCCTGTCTCTGATTATATTACACTGGCCCCTGTATCAGTTTGTATTACCCTAGACCCTGTGTCTGTTTATATTATGCTAGACCCTGTCTCAGTTTATATTACACCAAACCCTATGTCTGTTTGTATTACACTAGATCCTGTCCCTGTTTATATTACGCTAGATCCGGTCACCGTTTATATTACCCTAGACCCTATGTCTGTTTATATTACGCTAGACCCTGTCTCTGTTTATATTACGCTAGACCCTCCAAATCTGTTCATATTGCACTAGACCCTGACTCAGTTTATATTACACTTGGCACTGTCTCAGTTTATATTGCACCAAATCCTGTCCCTGTTTATATTACCCTAGACCCTGTCCCTATTTATATTTCCCTAGACGCTGTTTCTGTTTATATTACAGTAGTCTCTGGCACTGTTTATATTACACTAGACCTTTCCCTGTTTATATTGCACTCGACCCTGTCCCTGTTTATATTACCCTAGACCCTGTTTATATTGCCCTAGACCCTGTCTCTGTTTATATTACCCTAGACCTTGTTTCTGTTTATATTACAGTAGTCCCTGGCTCTGTGTATATTGCACTACACCTTGTCTCTGTTTATATAGCACTAGTCCTGTCTCTGTTTATTTAGCACTCGACCCTGTCTCTGTTTATATAGCACTTGACCCTGTCTCTGTTTATATATCACTCTGTTTGTAGTGTCCATGTTTATATTTCTCCAGACCCTGTCTCTGCTTATATTACACTGGGCCCTGTCTCTGTTTATATTACACTAGACCGTGTCTCTGTTTATATTACACTAGACACTGTCACCGTTTATATTGTCCCTGTTTATATTATACCAGACCCTGTCTCTGTTGATATTACACTGGGCCCTGTCTCAGTTTATATTACGCTAGACCGTGTCTCTGTTTGGTTATATTACACTAGATGCTGTCGCTGTTTATATTGTCACTGTTTATATTACACCAGAACCTGTCCCTATTTATGTTACACTGGATCCTGTCCCTGTTTATATTACACTGGACCCTGTCTCTGTTTATATTACACTAGACCCTGTCTCTCTTTATATTATACTAGACCCTGTCTCTGTTAAAATTACACTCAACCCTGTCCCTGTATATATTACATTAGACGCTGTCACTGTTAATATCACACTAGATCCTGACTTTGGTTATATTACACTGGACCCTGTCTCTGCTTATATTACACTGGACTCTGTCCCTGTTTACATTGCACCCGACCCTGTTCCTGTTTATATTGTTTTGAATCCTGTCTCTGTTTATACACTAGACCCTGTCTCTGTTTATATTGCACTACTTCCTGTCTCTGTTTATATAGCACTAGACCCTGTCTCTGTTTTTAGTGTCCCTATTTATATTTCTCCAGACCCTGTCTCTGCTTAAATTACACTGGACCCTGTATCAGTTTATATAGCACTAGACCCTGTCTCTGTTTATATAGCATTAGACCCTGTCCCTGTTTATATATCACTGAACCCTGTCTTTGTTTATATTACGCTGGACCCTGTCTCTGTTTATATTACATAGATCCTGTTTCTGTTTATATTTGTCTAGACCTTGTATCTGTTCATATTGCACTTGACCCTGTCTGTTTATATTACACTAGACCCTGTCATTGTTTATAATACACTAGATGCTGTCGCTGTTTATATTGTCTCAGTTTATTTAGCACTAGACCCTGTCTCTGTTTATATAGCACTGGACCCTGTCTCTGTTTATAGTGTGCCTGTTTATATTTCTCCAGACCCTGTCTCTGATTATATTACACTGGCCCCTGTATCAGTTTGTATTACCCTAGACCCTGTGTCTGTTTATATTATGCTAGACCCTGTCTCAGTTTATATTACATCAAACCCTATGTCTGTTTGTATTACACTAGATCCTGTCCCTGTTTATATTACGCTAGATCCGGTCACCGTTTATATTACCCTAGACCCTATGTCTGTTTATATTACGCTAGACCCTGTCTCTGTTTATATTACGCTAGACCCTCCTAATCTGTTCATATTGGACTAGACCCTGACTCTGTTTATATTACACTTGGCACTGTCTCAGTTTATATTGCACCAAATCCTGTCCCTGTTTATATTACCCTAGACCCTGTCCCTATTTATATTTCCCTAGACGCTGTTTCTGTTTATATTACAGTAGTCTCTGGCACTGTTTATATTACACTAGACCTTTCCCTGTTTATATTGCACTCGACCCTGTCCCTGTTTATATTACCCTAGACCCTGTTTATATTGCCCTAGACCCTGTCTCTGTTTATATTACCCTAGACCTTGTTTCTGTTTATATTACAGTAGTCCCTGGCTCTGTGTATATTGCACTACACCTTGTCTCTGTTTATATAGCACTAGTCCTGTCTCTGTTTATTTAGCACTCGACCCTGCCTCTGTTTATATAGCACTCGACCCTGTCTCTGTTTATATAGCACTAGCCCTGTCTCTGTTTATATAGCACTCGACCCTGTCTCTGTTTATATATCACTCTGTTTGTAGTGTCCATGTTTATATTTCTCCAGACCCTGTCTCTGCTTATATTACACTGGGCCCTGTCTCTGTTTATATTACACTAGACCGTGTCTCTGTTTATATTACACTAGACGCTGTCACTGTTTATATTGTTCCTGTTTATATTATACCAGACCGTGTCTCTGTTGATATTACACTGGGCCCTGTCTCAGTTTATATTACGCTAGACCGTGTCTCTGTTTGGTTATATTACACTAGATGCTGTCGCTGTTTATATTGTCACTGTTTATATTACACCAGAACCTGTCCCTATTTATGTTACACTGGATCCTGTCCCTGTTTATATTACACTGGACCCTGTCTCTGTTTATATTACACTAGACCCTGTCTCTCTTTATATTATACTAGACCCTGTCTCTGTTAAAATTACACTCAACCCTGTCCCTGTATATATTACATTAGACGCTGTCACTGTTAATATCACACTAGATCCTGACTTTGGTTATATTACACTGGACCCTGTCTCTGCTTATATTACACTGGACTCTGTCCCTGTTTACATTTCACCCAACCCTGTTCCTCTTTATATTGTTTTGAATCCTGTCTCTGTTTATACACTAGACCCTGTCTCTGTTTATATTGCACTACTCCCTGTCTCTGTTTATATAGCACTAGACCCTGTCTCTGTTTTTAGTGTCCCTGTTTATATTTCTCCAGACTCTGTCTCTGCTTATATTACACTGGGCCCTGTATCAGTTTATATAGCACTAGACTCTGTCTCTGTTTATATTACATAGATCCTGTTTCTGTTTATATTTGTCTAGACCTTGTATCTGTTCATATTGCACTTGACCCTGTCTGTTCATATTACACTAGACCCTGTCATTGTTTATAATACACTAGATGCTGTCGCTGTTTATAATGTCTCAGTTTATTTAGCACTAGACCCTGTCTCTGTTTATATAGCACTGGACCCTGTCTCTGTTTATAGTGTGCCTGTTTATATTTCTCCAGACCCTGTCTCTGCTTATATTACACTGGCCCCTGTATCAGTTTGTATTACCCTAGACCCTGTGTCTGTTTATATTACGCTAGACCCTGTCTCAGTTTATATCACACGAAACCCTATGTCTGTTTGTATTACACTAGATCCTGTCCCTGTTTATATTACGCTAGATCCGGTCACCGTTTATATTACCCTAGACCCTATGTCTGTTTATATTATGCTAGACCCTGTCTCTGTTTATATTACGCTAGACCCTCCAAATCTGTTCATATTGCACTAGACCCTGACTCAGTTTATATTACACTTGGCACTGTCTCAGTTTATATTGCACCAAATCCTGTCCCTGTTTATATTACCCTAGACCCTGTCCCTATTTATATTTCCCTAGACGCTGTTTCTGTTTATATTACAGTAGTCCCTGGCACTGTTTATATTACACTAGACCTTTCCCTGTTTATATTGCACTCGACACTGTCCCTGTTTATATTACCCTAGACCCTGTTTATATTGCCCTAGACCCTGTCTCTGTTTATATTACCCTAGACCCTGTTTCTGTTTATATTACAGTAGTCCCTGGCTCTGTTTATATTGCACTACACCTTGTCTCTGTTTATATAGCACTAGCCCTGTCTCTGTTTATTTAGCACTCGACCCTGTCTCTGTTTATATAGCACTCGACCCTGTCTCTGTTTATATAGCACTAGCCCTGTCTCTGTTTATATAGCACTCGACCCTGTCTCTGTTTATATAGCACTTGACCCTGTCTCTGTTTATATATCACTCTGTTTGTAGTGTCCCTCTTTATATTTCTCCAGACCCTGTCTCTGCTTATATTACACTGGGCCCTGTCTCAGTTTATATTACGCTAGACCGTGTCTCTGTTTGGTTATATTACACTAGATGCTGTCGCTGTTTATATTTTCACTGTTTATATTACACTAGACCCTATGTCTGTTTATATTATGCTAGACCCTGTCTCAGTTTATATTACGCTAGACCCTCCAAATCTGTTCAATTTGCACTGGACCCTGACTCTGTTTATATTACACTTGGCACTGTCTCAGTTTATATTGCACCAAATCCTGTCCCTGTTTATATTACCCTAGACCCTGTCCCTATTTATATTTCCCTAGACGCTGTTTCTGTTTATATTACAGTAGTCCCTGGCACTGTTTATATTACACTAGACCTTTCCCTGTTTATATTGCACTCGACACTGTCCCTGTTTATATTACCCTAGACCCTGTTTATATTGCCATAGACCCTGTCTCTGTTTATATTACCCTAGACCCCGTTTCTGTTTATATTACAGTAGTCCCTGGCTCTGTTTATATTGCACTACACCTTGTCTCTGTTTATATAGCACTAGCCCTGTCTCTGTTTATATAGCACTCGACCCTGTCTCTGTTTATTTAGCACTCGACCCTGTCTCTGTTTATTTAGCACTCGACCCTGTCTCTGTTTATTTAGCACTTGACCCTGTCTCTGTTTATATATCACTCTGTTTGTAGTGTCCCTGTTTATATTTCTCCAGACCCTGTCTCTGCTTACATTACACGTGGCCCTGTCTCTGTTTATATTACACTAGACCGTGTCTCTGTTTATATTACACTAGACGCTGTCACTGTTTATATTACACCAGACCCTGTCTCTGTTGATATTACACTGGGCCCGGTCTCAGTTTATATTACGCTAGACCGTGTCTCTGTTTGGTTATATTACACTAGATGCTGTCGCTGTTTATATTGTCACTGTTTATATTACACCAGAACCTGCCCTATTTATGTTACACTGGACCCTGTCCCTGTTTATATTACACTGGATCCTGTCTCTGTTTATATTACACGAAGCCCTGTCTCTGTTTATATTACACTAGTCCCTGGCTCTGTTTATATTACACTAGACCCTGTCCCTGTTTATATTACACTGGACCCTGTCTCTGCTTATATTACACTGGACGCTGTCTCTGTTTATATTACACGAAGCCCTGTCTCTCAATGGGCCCAAGTTTCCACATGATTTGCGCCTGATTTTTAGGAGCAACTGGTGGAGAACGGACTATCTTAGAAATCGCTATTCTCCAAATTTTTCTTTCTGCAGTTCTCGTCAGGTAGAACTGTTCTACTTTGGAACAGAATTTTTTCTTCAAAAGGGGGCGTGTCCGGCCACTGACGCCTGATTTGAAAGTTTCCACAGTGAAAACGTACTCCAAACTAAAGTAGAATGGAGCCAGTGAAGATTTTTGTAGA
Source organism: Pristiophorus japonicus (assembly GCF_044704955.1). Classification (NCBI taxonomy): domain Eukaryota; kingdom Metazoa; phylum Chordata; class Chondrichthyes; family Pristiophoridae; genus Pristiophorus; species Pristiophorus japonicus. Next base: position 58,453,610 of record NC_091995.1, read on the forward strand.
ACTGAAAAAACCTGTTCTACACATTAAAAAATCAGGCACAGATTACAAATTAGGTGCCCAGAACGAGGTGGGAGGGGGGGGGGGGGGAGGGAACTCATTAAATTCTACAATAAATCCTTATTTATACTTCTACAAATATTATACAAATAAATCCAACCTGAATAAACATTTATAAGCCAAGAAAAGATTAAATAAACCATCTTCCTACCTGTGTGAAAGTTCTTCAGCCAGGGAGAATTCTGCAGCCGTTCGTGCCGCTGAGCGGGAGGGCGGGGGGAGAAAGCCGTTCGTGTCGCTGAGCTGGGGTGGGGTGGGGAGGGAGGGGGAGAGAGAGAGAGAGAGAGGTGGAGGGGGAGGGAGGGAGAGAGATAGGGAGGGAGGGAGAGAGAGAGAGGGGGAGGGAGGGAGAGAGAGAGAGGGGGTGGGAGGGAGAGAGAGAGACGGGGAGGGAGGGAGAGAGAGAGAGCGGGAGGGAGAGAGAGAGAGGGGAGGGAGAGAGAGAGAGAGAGGGGGAGGGAGAGAGAGAGAGGGGGGAGGGAGAGAGGGGGGGAGGGAGAAGGGGGGGCGGAGGGAGGGGAAGGTCAGGTCGGATCGGATCCAGTCCGGGAGAGGGAGTCGGGTCCAGTGGGGGGGGGGGGGGGCGGCTCAGGTAGGGGGGCGGGAGCGCGGGTCGGGTTGGGTCCAGTCGGGGAGCAGGAACAGGAGCGCGAGTCGGGTCGGGTCAGTCGGGGGGGGGGGAGCGGGTGTCGGGTCGGGTCTCGGGTCTGGGCGGGGGGGGGGAGCGGGTGTCGGGTCTGGTCGGCGGCGGGGAGGGGTGGGGAGCGGGTGTCGGGTCTGGTCCGGAGGCAGGGGGGGGGAAGCGGGTGTCGGGTCTGGTCCGGAGGCAGGGGGGGGGGAAGCGGGTGTCGGGTCTGGTCCGGAGGCAGGGGGGGGAGCGGGTGTCGGGTCTGGTCCGGAGGCAGGGTGGGGGGAGCGGGTGTCGGGTCTGGTCGGGGGCGGGGGAAGCAGGAGCTGGCCGTGGGAGGAGCCTTACTCACGCAGCCCCAGTGAGGCCATCCAGCCAGGGCTAGGGGCTGCGTGCTTCGGGCCCCTCCCACACAGTTCGGCGCCTGGAGCTACTGCACTTGCGTGCCGACTGTTTTCAGTGCAGGGACCTGGCTCCACCCCCCCACAGCTCGTGCTGGCTGCGCCGAGGGCCAGAGGACCTGCAGGTAGGTGGAGAATACCGAGGATTCTTTTATGCGCCGTTTTAGGCGCAAAAAACGGGCGCCCAGCTCGGAGGGGCACCCGTTTTTTTTCTTGTGGAAACTTGGGCCCAATATATTACACTAGACCCTGTCCCTGTTTATAGTGCACTCGACCCTGTCCATGTTTATATTGCACTCGACCCTGTCCCTGTTTATATTGCAGTAGTCTCTGGCTCTGTTTATATTACACTACACCCTTTCTCTGTTTATATTGCACTATACCCTGTCTCTGTTTATTTAGCACTAGACCCTGTCTGTTTATATAGCACTACTCCCTGTCTCATAGAAACATAGAAAATAGATGCAGGAGTAGGCCGTCTGGCCCTTCGAACCTGCACCACCATTCAATAAGATCATGGCTGATCATTCCCTCAGTACCCCTTTTCTGCTTTCTCTCCATACCCCTTGATCCCTTTAGCCGTAAGGGCCCTATCTTACTCTCTCTTGAATATATCCAATGAACTGGCATCAACAACTCTCTGCGGTAGGAAATTCCACAGGTTAACAACTCACTGAGTGAAGAAGCTTCTCCTCATCTCTGTCCTAAATGGCCTACCTCTTATCCTAAGACTGTGTCCCCTGGTTCTAAATTTCCCCAACATCTTGAACATTCTACCTGCATCTAACCTGTCCAGTCCCATCTGAATCTTGTAAGTTTCTATGAGATCCCCTCTCATCCTTCTAAACTCCAGTGTATAAAGGCCCAGTTGATCCAGTCTCTCCTCATATGTCAGTCCCGCCATCCCGGGAATCAGTCTGGTGAACCGTCGCTGCACTCCCTCAATAGCAAGAACGTCCTTCCTCAGATTAGGAGACCAAAACTGAACACACTATTGCAGGTGAGGCCTCACCAAGGCCCTGTACAACTGCAGTAAGACCTCCCTGCTCCTATACTCAAATCCCCTAGCTATGAAGGCCAAAATACCATTTGCCGCCTTCACCGCCTGCTGTACCTGCATGCCAACTTTCAATGACTGATGAACCATGACACCCAGGTCCCGTTGCACCTCCCCCTTTCTTAATCTGCCACCATTTAGATAATATTCTGCCTTCGTGTTTTTGCCCCAAAGTGGATAACCTCACATTTATCCACATTATACTGCATCTGCCATGCATTTGTCCACTCACCTAACCTGTCCAAGTCACCCTGCAGTCTTTTAGCGTCCACCTCACAGCTCACACTGCCACCCAGTTTAGTGTCATCTGCAAACTTGGAGATATTACACTCTATTCCTTCGTCTAAATCATTAATGTATATTTTAAAGAGCTGGAGTCCCAGCAACAAGCGCTGCAGCACTCCACTAGTCACTGCCTGCCATTCTGAAAAGCACCCGTTTATCCCGCCCTTCTGCTTCATGTCTGCCAACCAGTTTTCTATCCATGTCAGTGCATTACCCCCAATACCATGTGCTTCGATTTTTCACACCAATCTCTTGTGTGGGACCTTGTCAAAAGCCTTTTGAAAGTCTAAATACACCACATCCACTGGTTCTCCCTTTTCCACTCTACTAGTTACATCCTCAAAAAATTCCATAGGATTTGTCAAGCATGATTTCCCTTTCATAAATCCATGCTGACTTGGACCGATCCTGTCACTGCTTTCCAAATGTGCTGCTATTTCATCTTTAATAATTGATTCCAACATTTTCCCCACTACTGATGTCTGGCTAACCTGTCTATAATCACCCATTTTCTCTCTCCTCCTTTTTTAAACAGTGGTGTTACATTAGCTACCCTCCAGTCCATAGGAACTGATCCAGAGTCGATAGACTGTTGGAAAATGATCACCAATGCATCCACTATTTCTATGGCCACTTCCTTAAGTACTCTGGGATGCAGACTATCAGGCCCCGGAGATTTATTGGCCTTCAATCCCATCAATTTCCCTAACACAATTTCCCACTTTATAAGGATATCCTTCAGTTCCTCCTTCTCACTAGACCCTCGGTCCCCCAGTATTTCCAGAAGGTTATTTGTGTCTTCCTTCGTGAAAACAGAACCAAAGTATTTGTTTAATTGGTCCGCCAGTTTCTCAGGTTGGGACATTGTTTTTAGGTACGCCATTTATCTGTTTATATTACGCTGTCCCTGTTTATATTGTACTGGACTCTGTCCCTGTTTATATTGCACTGGACCCTGTCCCTGTTTATATTGCACTGGACCCTGTCCCTGTTTATATTGTACTGGACCCTGTCCCTGTTTATATTGCACTGGACCCTGTCTCTGTTTATATTACTCTAGACCCTGTCTGTTATATTACAGTAGTCCCTGGCTCTGTTCATATAGCACTAGATCCTGTCTCTCTTTATTTAGCACTAGACCCTGTCTCTGTTTGTAGTGTTCCTATTTATATTTCTCCAGACCCTGTCTCTGCTTATATTAAACTGGGCCCTGTATCAGTTTATATTATATTCGACCCTGTCACTGTGTATATAGCACTAGACCCTGTCTCTGTTTATATTGCAATGTCGAGGTAGCTGAAGGTGGTTGCCCTGAGGAACTCATGCACCGATGTCCTGGGGCTTGGATGATTGACCTCCAGCAACCACAACCCTCTTCCTTTGTGCTAGGTATCACTCCAGCAAGTGGAGACTTTTCCCCCTGATTTCCATTGCCTTGAATTTTACTCAGGTTCCTTGATGCCACATTGGGTCAAATGCAACTCTCTCATCTCTGGAATTCAGCCCTCTTTTCCATGCAGACCGTTGATGTGATCCGTTGATTGTGGGATCGCTTAGCTTTGTTCATGGCATGGTGCTTTCGCTGCTGGGCATGCATTTAGTCCTGTGTTGCAGCTTCCCAGGTTGGTACATTATTTTTAGGTCCGCCTGATGCTCGTCACGGCATGCTCTTCTCTCCTCATTGAACTAGGCTTGGTCCCTGACTTATTGGTAGTGGTAGAGTGAGGGATATGCCGAGCTATGAGGTGGTGGAAGACAATTCTGCTGCTGCAGATGGCCCACAGTGCCTCATGGCTGATCTGTTCTGAATCCCATTTAGTACAGTGGTAGTGCCACGATGGAGGGTGTCTGTAGTGTGAAGACGGGACTTTGTTTTCACAATGTCTGTATAATGATCACTGCTAGAAATGCTGCCATGGTCAGATGTATCTGTGATAGGTAGATTAGTAAGAACCAATCAAATAGGGTTTTCCCTTGTGTTGGTTCTCTCAACACCTGCTGCAGGCCCAGTCTGGCAGCTGTCCATCAGGATTCGGTCAGTAGTGGTGCTACCGAGTCACTTTTGGTGATGGATGTTGAAGTCCCCCATCCAGAGTACATTCTGTGCCCTTGCTACTCTCACTGCTTCTTCCAAGTGGTGTTCTACACCATCATCATCATCATAGGCAGTCCCTCGGAGTCCAGGATGACTTGCTTCCACACTAAAAATGAGTTCTCAGATGACTGTAGACTCCAATGTGGGACCTACAGTCTCTGTCGCAGGTGGGGCAGACGGTGGTTGGAGGAACGGAAGGCTGGGGTGCCTGGGTTGCCACGCACTCCTTCCGCTGTCAATGCTTAACTTCAGCTTGCTCTCGGCAAAGAGACTCGAGGTGTTCAGCACCTTCCCGGATGCTTTGCCTCCATTTCTGCAGTCTTGGGCCAGGGATTCCCAGGTGTCTGTGGCGATGTTGGACTTTTTCAAGAAGGCTTTGAGGGTGTCCTTGAAGCGTTTTCTCTGCCCACCTGGGGCTCGTTTGCCATGTCTTATCTCTGACTAGAGCGCTTGTTTTGGGAGTCTCATGACAGGCATGCGGACGATGTGGCCAATCCAACGGAACTGATCGAGTGTGGTCAATGCTTCAATGCTGGGGATGTTGGTCTGAGCGAGAACAGTGACATTGGTGCGCCTATCCTGTCAATGGATTTGCAGGATCTTGCAGAGGCAACGTTGGTGTTACTTCTCCAGTGTTTTAAGGTGCCTGCTGTACATAGTCCATGTCTCTGAGCCATATAGGAGGTCGGGTATCACCACTGCTCTGTAGACCATGAGCTTGGTGCTGGGTTTGAGGTCCGGTCTTCAAAAACTCTCTTCCTAAGGCGACCGAAGGCTGCACTGGCAACACTGAAGGTGGTGTTGTACATCTTTGTTGATGTCTGCCCTTCTTGACGGTAGGCTTCCTAGGTATGGAAAATGGTTCACATTGTCCAAGGTTTCATTGTGGATTTTGATAACCGGGGGGCAGTGCTGTTGGCAGGGGCAGGTTGATATGGTTGTTTAGTGTGAGGCCCATGCCCTGTTGAAGGTGTAGACGATGGCTTGGAGTTCAGCCTCCTGTGCGCATGCATCGTCTGCGTACAGTAATTCGATGATGGAGGATGGGATGACCTTGGATCTGGCCTGGAAGCAGCGGAGGTTGAACAGATTCCCATTTGTCCTGTAATTTAGCTCCACTCCAGCGGGGAGCTTGCTGAGGGTGAAATGGAGCATTGCAGCAAAGAAGATCAAGATGAGCGTTGGTGCGACACAGCCATGCTTGACCCCGGTCCGAATGTGAAATGGGTCTGTGATGGATCGGTTGGTCAGGATCACGGCATGCATGACATCAAGGAGCAGGCAGAGGATGGTGAAAAACTTTTGCGGGCATGCGAATTTGAGGAGGACGCCCCATAATCCTCATGGTTGACTGTGCCAAAGGCTTTTGTGAGGTCAAAGAAGGCCATGTACAAGGGTTGGTGCTGTTCCCTCCATTTCTCTTGTATCTGCTGCGCAGTGAAGATCATATCCGTTGTGCCCCTTAGTGGCAGAATCCACATTGCGACTCTGGAAGGAGCTCTTCAGCCACAGGGAGAAGGCGATTGAGGAGGATTCTTGCAATGACTTTCACGATGGTCGAAAGCAGAGAGATTCGGTGACAGTCGGACTTGTCACCTTTCTTGAAGCTGGTCACAACTACAGAGTCTCCGAGATCTCCTGGCATCATCTACTCCTTCCAGATAAGAGAGATGGGGCCCTGAATCTGCGGCAGTAGTGCTTTTCCGCCATGTGAGGATTCCACCTGCTCCCGTTGCCTTGTTGTTCTTCAGTTGTTGGATGGCCTTTTCCAACTTGTGCCGGGCTGGGCTTGTGCTGAGATGGTCGCGGATGGCATGATGTGGGATGGAGTCGAGGACACTCGTGAAAATGGGGGATTATTGATTCATCAGCTGAGGGAGGGCGGTCGGTGGTAATCAGCAGGGGGTTTCATTGTTCACAAAACTCTCTCCTCTACATTGGGAGACCAAAGGCAGAGTGGATGACCGCTTTGTAGAACACCTCCATTCAGTCGCAAGCATGACTGAGTTTCCAGTCGCTTATCATTTTAATTCTCTGAACCATTCCCACTCTGACCCCTCCATCCTTGGCCTCCTACATTGTTCTAATCAAGCTCAACGGAGACAGGCTATCTTAGATCTGGTCCTGTGTAATGAGATAGGATTAATAAACACTCTCCTAGTAAAGGATCCCCTCGGAATGAGTGATCATAGCATGGCTTAATTTCAAATTCAGATGGAGGGTGAGAAAGTTGGATCTCAAACCACTGTACTAAGTTTAAATCAAGGCGACTATGAAGGTATGAGGGCAGAGTAGGGTAAAGTGGACTGGGAAAATAGATTAAAGTGTAGGACGGTTGATGAACAGTGGCCTACATTTAAGGAGATATTTCACAAATCTCAAGAAAAATATATTCCAGTGAGGAGGAAAGGATGCAAGAGAAAAGATAGCCATCCATGGCTAGCTAAAATAAACGAAAGTCTCCAATTTAAAAACAAGGGCATAAAAGTGGCCAAAACTACTGGGAGGACAGAAGATTGGGAAGCTTTTAAAAGCCAGCAAAGAATGACTATAAAAATGATTAAGAAAGGGAAGATAGACTATGAAAGTGAACTTGCATGAACTATAAAAACAGATATCAAGAGTTTCTATATGTATATAGGGCTCAATTTTCCCCAAGCCCTATTTTCGGTGCACTCACCTGAGATGCAGCGGCTTTGTGCGCTGGAAACGGCACCGAAAAAATGTGCCCCCATCCTGGCCACTCTGCCGAGTGTCCTGGGTCCTGGCGCGATGTATTTTGTGCAGTGGGGGGCCAAGCTACAGCTCTGCGCCGAAAACAGTGCCAGCAGCTGTCCGCATGCGGAATTTGCGCGCATGCTCCTCTCCCTCCCAGCACGTCCTCGATGCTGTGAGCAGGACCCAATGCTCGCAGTCCCTATCCCTGGCCAAAGGGACGACCCGATGTTCGCAGCCCCTAGCCCTGGCCGAAGGGACGACCCGATGTTCGCAGTCCCTATCCCTGGCCGAAGGGACGACCCGATGCTCGCAGTCCCTATCCCTGGCCGAAGGGACGACCCGATGCTCGCAGCCCCTATCCCTGGCCGAAGGAACGACCCGATGCTCGCAGCCCCTATCCCTGGCCGAAGGGACGACCTGCTTCTCGCAGCCCCTATCCCTGGCTGAAGGGATGACCCGATGCTCCCAGGCCTTATCCCTGGCCAAAGGGATGACCCGATGTTCGCAGACCCTATCCCTAGCCGAATGGTCTCCCACACCGGCCGGAGTGGGTCTGCTGTGGTTCTCTTATTACTTTTTGTGCTGTGTTTAGTGCTTTGTAAGTCTTGGTGCTTTAGGTGCAGGTCTTCTCTCATTCCTTCTATTTCTTTATTTGTTAATTAACTGCTTATTACTTTTTGTGCTGTGTTTAGTGCTTTGTAAGTCTTGGTGCAGGTCCTCTCAGTTTTATTATTGAATGCTTATTTTTGTGCTTTGTTTAGTGCTTTGTAAGTCTTGGTGCTTTAAATGTACTAACCTGCACTGATTTCTTAACTGCCTGCAATGTTTTTCAGAGCTGGCCACAAACGCTGACCAAAGTCGATTTGGAGTAAATTTTAGCTGGCCAAAGTGACATAAATGGCCAAAACTGGCGTGTGTCTGGGAACGCCCCCTTTTGGGGGAAAAACAACTCAACTAAAAAAAATCGTACCTAACTGAGTTACTCTAGAGCAAGTTTATTGGGGAATCTGGTGTTTTTTTTCAACTTGCGTCATAGAAACATAGAAACATAGAAAATAGGTGCAGGAGCAGGCCATTCAGCCCTTCTAGCCTGCACCGCCATTCAATGAGTTCATGGCTGAACATGAAACTTCAGTACCCCCTTCCTGCTTTCTCGCCATAACCCTTGATCCCCCGAGTAGTAAGGACTTCATCTAACTCCCTTTTGAATATATTTAGTGAATTGGCCTCAACTACTTTCTGTGGTAGAGAATTCCACAGGTTCACCACTCTCTGGGTGAAGAAGTTTCTCCTCATCTCGGTCCTAAATGGCTTACCCCTTATCCTCAGACTGTGACCCCTGGTTCTGGACTTCCCCAACATTGGAACATTCTTTCTGCATCTAACCTGTCTAAACCCGTCAGAATTTTAAACGTTTCTATGAGGTCCCCTCTCATTCTTCTGAACTCCAGTGAATACAAGCCCAGTTGATCCAATCTTTCTTGATAGGTCAGTCCCGCCATCCCGGGAATCAGTCTGGTGAACCTTCGCTGCACTCCCTCAATAGCAAGAATGTCCTTCCTCAAGTTAGGAGACCAAAACTGTACACAATACTCCAGGTGTGGCCTCACCAAGGCCCTGTACAACTGTAGCAACACCTCCCTGCCCCTGTATTCAAATCCCCTCGCTATGAAGGCCAACATGCCATTTGCTTTCTTAACCGCCTGCTGTACCTGCATGCTAACCTTCAATGACTGATGTACCATGACACCCAGGTCTCGTTGCACCTTCCCTTTTCCTAATCTGTCAACATTCAGATAATAGTCTGTCTCTCTGCTTTTACCACCAAAGTGGATAACCTCACATTTATCCACATTATACTTCATCTGCCATGCATTTGCCCACTCACCTAACCTATCCAAGTCACTCTGCAGCCTAATAGCATCCTCCTCGCAGCTCACACTGCCACCCAACTTAGTATCATCCGCAAATTTGGAGATACTGCATTTAATCCCCTCGTCTAAATCATTAATGTACAATGTAAACAGCTGGGGCCCCAGCACAGAACCTTGCGGCACTCCACTAGTCACTGCCTGCCATTCTGAAAAGTACCCGTTTACTCCTACTCTTTGCTTCCTGTCTGACAACCAGTTCTCAATCCACGTCAGCACACTACCCCCAATCCCATGTGCTTTAACTTTGCACATTAATCTCTTGTGTGGGACCTTGTCGAAAGCCTTCTGAAAGTCCAAATATACCACATCAACTGGTTCTCCTTTGTCCACTTTACTGGAAACATCCTCAAAAAATTCCAGAAGATTTGTCAAGCATGATTTCCCTTTCACAAATCCATGCTGACTTGGACCTATCATGTCACCATTTTCCAGATGCACTGCTATGACATCCTTAATAATTGATTCCATCATTTTACCCACTACTGAGGTCAGGCTGACCGGTCTATAATTCCCTGTTTTCTCTCTCCCTCCTTTTTTAAAAAGTGGGGTTACATTGGCTACCCTCCACTCCATAGGAACTGATCCAGAGTCAATGGAATGTTGGAAAATGACTGTCAATGCATCCGCTATTTCCAAGGCCACCTCCTTAAGTACTCTAGGATGCAGTCCATCAGGCCCTGGGGATTTATCGGCCTTCAATCCCATCAATTTCCCCAACACAATTTCCCGACTAATAAAGATTTCCCTCAGTTCCCCCTCCTTACTAGACCCTCTGACCCCTTTTATATCCGGAAGGTTGTTTGTATCCTCCTTAGTGAATACTGAACCAAAGTACTTGTTCAATTGGTCTGCCATTTCTTTGTTCCCCGTTATGACTTCCCCTGATTCTGACTGCAGGGGACCTACGTTTGTCTTCACCAACCTTTTTCTCTTTACATACCTATAGAAACTTTTGCAATCCGCCTTAATGTTCCCTGCAAGCTTCTTCTCGTACTCCATTTTCCCTGCCCTAATCAAACCCTTTGTCCTCCTCTGCTGAGTTCTAAATTTCTCCCAGTCCCCAGGTTCGCTGCTATTTCTGGCCAATTTGTATGCCACTTCCTTGGCTTTAATACTATCCCTGATTTCCCTAGATAGCCACGGTTGAGCCACCTTCCCTTTTTTATTTTTACGCCAGACAGGAATGTACAATTGTTGTAATTCATCCATGCGGTCTCTAAATGTCTGCCATTGCCCATCCACAGTCAACCCCCTAAGTATCATTCGCCAATCTAACCTAGCCAATTCACGCCTCATACCTTCAAAGTTACCCTTCTTTAAGTTCTGGACCATGGTCTCTGAAATTACTGTTTCATTCTCCATCCTAATGCAGAATTCCACCATATTATGGTCACTCTTCCCCAAGGGGCCTCGCACAATGAGATTGCTAATTAATCCTCTCTCATTACACAACACCCAGTCTAAGATGGCCTCCCCCCTAGTTGGTTCCTCAACATATTGGTCTAGAAAACCATCCCTTATGCACTCCAGGAAATCCTCCTCCACCGTATTGCTTCCAGTTTGGCTAGCCCAATCTATGTGCATATTAAAGTCACCCATTATAACTGCTACACCTTTATTGCATGCACCCCTAATTTCCTGTTTGATGCCCTCCCCAACATCCCTATTACTGTTTGGAGGTCTGTACACAACTCCTACTAACGTTTTTTGCCCTTTGGTGTTCTGCAGCTCTACCCATATAGATTCCACATCATCCAAGCTAATGTCTTTCCTAACTATTGCATTAATCTCCTCTTTAACCAGAAATGCTACCCCACCTCCTTTTCCTTTTATTCTATCCTTCCTGAATGTTGAATACCCCTGAATGTTGAGTTCCCAGCCCTGATCATCCTGGAGCCACGTATCCGTAATCCCAATCACATCATATTTGTTAACATCTATTTGCACAATTAATTCATCCACCTTATTGCGGATACTCCTTGCATTAAGACACAAAGCCTTTAGGCTTGTTTTATTAACACCCTTTGTCCTTTTAGAATTTTGCTGTACAGTGGCCCTTTTTGTTCTTTGCCTTGGGTTTCTCTGCCCTCCACTTTTCCTCATCTCCTTTCTGTCTTTTGCTTTTGTCTCCTTTTTGTTTCCCTCTGTCTCCTTGCATTGGTTCCCATCCCCCTGCCATATTAGTTTAAATCCTCCCCAACAGCACTAGCAAACACTCCCCCTAGGACATTGGTTCCGGTCCTGCCCAGGTGCAGACCGTCCGGTTTGTACTGGTCCCACCTCCCCCAGAACCGGTCCCAATGCCCCAGGAATTTGAATCCCTCCCTGCTGCACCACTGCTCAAGCCACGTATTCATCTGCGCTATCCTGCGATTCCTACTCTGACTATCACGTGGCACTGGTAGCAATCCCGAGATTACTACTTTTGAGGTCCTACTTTTTAATTTAGCTCCTAGCTCCTTAAATTCGTTTCGTAGGACCTCATCCCTTTTTTTACCTATGTCGTTGGTACCAATGTGCACTACGACAACTGGCTGTTCTCCCTCCCATTTCAGAATGTCCTGCACCCGCTCCGAGACATCCTTGACCCTTGCACCAGGGAGGCAACATACCATCCTGGAGTCTCGGTTGCGGCCGCAGAAACGCCTATCTATTCCCCTCACAATTGAATCCCCTATCACTATCGCTCTCCCACTCTTTTTCTTGCCCTCCTGTGCAGCAGAGCCAGCCACGGTGCCATGAACTTGGCTGCTGCTGCCCTCCCCTGATGAGTCATTCCCCTCAACAGTACTCAAAGCGGTGTATCTGTTTTGCAGGGGGATGACCACAGGGGACCCCTGCACTACCTTCCTTGCACTACTCTTCCTGCTGGTCTTCCATTCCCTATCTGGCTGTGGACCCTTTCCCTGCGGTAAGACCAACTCACTACACGTGATACTCACATCATTCTCAGCATCGTGGATGCTCCAGAGTAAATCCACCCTCAGCTCCAATTCCGCAACGCGGACCGTCAAGAGCCGGAGGTGGACACACTTCCCGCACACGTAGTCGTCAGGGACACCGGAAGTGTCCCTGAGTTCCCACATGGTACAGGAGGAGCATAACACCCGACCGAGCTCTCCTGCCATGACTTAACCCTTAGATACACTTAAACTGGTAATAACAATGTTAAAAGTTACTGACCAATATAAGAAGAAAAAGAAAAACTACTCACCAATCACCAGCCAATCACTTACCCCCTAGGCTGTGACGTCACCTTTGTATCTTTGCCTTCTCCCTGTAGCTGCACCGGTACGCCTCTCGCCGACCCCGGACTCACGCTGCTCCGAGCTCCCGCCTCCTCGACTGACTGCTCGAACTGCTCGACTCCCGCTGGCCTTTATAGGCCTCTCGCCGACCCCGGACTCACGCTGCTCCGAGCTCCCGCCTCCTCGACTGACTGCTCGAACTGCTCAACTCCCGCTGGCCTTTATAGGCCTCTCGCCGACCCCGGACTCGCGCTGCTCCGAGCTCCCGCCTCCTCGACGAAAAACCAACTTACTCGAAAAAAAATTGGAGCAAGTCATGCCCAAAATTGAGCCCATACAAAGGAAAAGAGTGGCTAAAGTAAATATTGGTCCCTTAGAGGATGAGACCGGGGAATTAGTAATGGGGAAGATGGAGGTGGCAGAAATTCTGAACAAATATTTTGTATCAGTCTTACTGGAGAGGACACTAACAATATCCCAATAGTGCATAGTCAAGGGGAGAGGAACTTAACACAATCACTATCACTAAGAAGGTGGTACTCAGTAAAATAATGTGACTAAAGACAGATAAATCCCCTGGAACTGATGGCTTGCATCCTAGGGTCTTAAGAGAAGTAGTGGCAGGGATAGTGGATGCATTGGTTGCAATTTACCAACATTCCCTGAATTCTGAGGATGTCCCAGCAGATTGGAAAACTGCAAATGTAATGCCCCTATTTAAAAAAGGCAGACAAAAAGCAGGAAACTATAGGAAAAAAGCACGAGTAACATCTGTGGTTGGGAAAATGCTAGAGTCCATTATTAAAGAAGCAGTCGCTGGACATTTGGAAAAAAAAGATACAAGTTCACAGGGTTGGGAGTAATATATTAGCATGGATAGAGGATTGGCAAACTAACAGAAAACAGAGAATCGGGATAAATGCTTCATTCTCGGGTTTGCAATCAGTAACTAGTGGGGTGTTGTTGATACGGATTCTTTTCCCTCAAACTGTTTCAGCGAATACACTGACTCGAACACTTTAAAGTTTAGTTCAGACTAACTTTATTCAGGCTTCATCGATGAAGTCTTGCTCTGATAAAAGGGCACCGACTCCATGAGTCTGTCGAATCCACCAGAGCAAGCAAAAATCATTACAAAAACAAGACAGTTACACAGTTCATGATCGGTACAACCCCTTTTCATTGTTCTATCACATCAACTACCGTGGCATAGATACAAGCTAAATTAGTCATTTACACAGTGAAGTAAGCAATGTCCCTAATCATGAGTGAAGATTAAGTCACCTCCAGCTTATCTTTGTTTTGCAGGCAAGGAATGCACAGTTCTGCTTCTCTGGGTATTCCTACAGTTTGGCCCCTACATCTGTTGCTACATTCCCATTATTATCAGACGGTTCCTCAAGGTTGTTTCACAAAAACAAGTTACTCATTGTTCTCCCCTATAGTGAGATCTGAAGAGTCAGCGATAACCATGAGCGGCCATTTTAGAAAGAGTTAATACATTTGAAATCAGTACGGATAATACATATAAAGTTAGTAGCTACATTGATACAGATTCTCAGTGCCGCAGGGATCAGTGCTGGGACCCCAATTATTGACAATCTATATTAATGACTTGAAAGAAGGGACCATGTATAACGTAGCCAAGTTTGCTGACGATACAAAGATGGGAGAAAAAGAAATGTTTGAGGAGGACACAAAATCTGCAAAAGGACAGGCTAAGTGAGTGGGCAATAATTTGGCAGATGGAGTATAATGTTGGAAAGTGTGAGGTCATACACTTTGACAGAAAAAAAATCAAAGAGCAAGTTATTATTTAAATGGAGAAAAATTGCAAAGTGCTGCAGTACAGTGGGACCTGGGGATACTTGTGCATGAAACACAAAAGGTTAGTATGCAGGTACAGCAAGTTATCAGAAGGCCAATAGATTCTTGGCCTTTATTGCAAAGAGGATGGAGTATAAAAGCAAGGAAATCTTGTTACAGTTATACAGGCTATTGGTGAGGCCACACCTGGAATACTGCATGCAGTTTTAGTTTCCATATTTAAGAAACAATATACTTGCTTTGGAGGCAGTTCAGAGAAGGTTCACTAGGTTGATTCTGGAGATGAGGGGGTTGACATATGAAGATAGGTTGAGTAGGCTGGGCCTTTACTCATTGGAATTCAGAAGAATGAGAGGTGATCTCATTGAAATGTATAAGATTATGAGGGGACTTGACAAGGTGGATGCATACAGTATGTTTCCACTGATAGGGGAGACTAGAACTAGGGGGCATAATCTTAGAATAAGGGGCCGCCCATTTAAAACTGAGATGAGAAGGAATTTCTTCTCTCAGGGTTGTGAATCTGTAGAATTCGCTGCCTCAGAGAGCTGTGGAAGCTGGGTCATTGAGCAGATTTAAGACAGAGATAGACAGTTTCTTAACCGATAAAGGAATAAGGGGTTATGGGGAGCGGACAGGGAAGTGGACCTGAGTCCATGATTGAATCAGCCATGATTGTATTAAATGGCGGAGCAAGCTCAGGGGGCCGTATGGCCTACTCCTGCTCCTATTTCTTATGTTCTTATGTAAGCTGGAGAAACAGCATTTCCTCTTTACATTAGGCACTTTACAGCCTTCTGGACTCAACATTAAGTTCAACAATCTCAGACCAAAACCACCGCTTCCATTTTTAGTACAGGAACTGTTGGTAATGATTCTGCTATTCCCATTTTCACCTTCTCTTAGCCCATCTTTTGTTTCTTGACTTGTCCCATTACCATCTCCTTTTGCCTTGCACCATCCACCCTTTTGCCATTCAATCTCTCCTGCCTTCCACCCTACCACAGACCTTCCCTTTTGTTCGTTCCTCACCTCCCCTCTTTCCCTGCCTCTGCACTGGCTTAAAACTTGTTACATCTCCAGATGTTTCCATTTCTGATTAAATTTCATTATCTGAAACATTAACTCTGTATCTCTCTCCACAGATGCTGCCTGAGTATTGCCAGCATTTGCTGTTTACATAAGAACATAAGAAATAGGACAGGATTCGGCCATTTGGCTGCTCGGCCATTCAAAAAGATCATGGCTGATCTATTCTTGGCCTCAGCTCCACTTCGCTGCCCGCTTCCCATAACCCATGACGCGCATCATCCAAAAATCTGTCTACACCTTAAATACATTCAATGACCCAGCCTTCATTGCTCTCTGGGGTAGAGAATTCCAAAGATTCATGACCCTCTGAGAAAACAAATTCCTCATTTCCGTTTTAAATGGGCGACCTCTTATGCTGAACCTTTGCCCCCTAGTTCTAGATTCCCCCATGAGGGGAAACATCCTCTCTGCATCTACCCTGTCGAGCCCCCTCAGATTCTTTTATGTTTCAATAAGATCACCTCTCATTCTTCTAAACTCCAATGAGTATAAGCCCAATCTTTCTTCGTCAGACAATCCCTTCATCTCTGGAATCAACCTAGCGAACCTTCTCTGAACTGTCTCGAATGCAAGTATATCCCTCCTTAAATAAGGAGACCAGATCAAAACATTGTACTCCAGGTGTGGTCTCACTAATATCCTGTACAGTTGTAGCAGGACTTCCTGCTTTTATACTCCATCACCCTTACAATAAAGGGCAACATTCTTAATTAATTGCTGCACCTGCATAATAACTTGTGTTCATGTACAAGAACCCTAGGTCCCTCTGTACTGCAGCATTTTGTAATCTCTCCCCATTTAAATATTTTTAAAAAAAATTCCTACCAAGGTGGATAACCTCACACTTTCCCATATTATATGCTAAAGTTTTACCGACTCACTTAGCCTATCTATATCCCTTTGCAGATTCGTTGTGTCCTCCGCCCAACTTGCTTTCCCACCCATCTTTATCACGTCAGCAAATCTGGCTACATTACACTCGGTCCCTTCATCCAAGTCATTAAAATAGATTGTAAATAGTTGAGGCCTCAGCACTGATCCCTGTGGCACCCCACCAGTTACAATTTGGCAATTTGAAAATGACCCATTTATCCAAACTCTGTTTTCTGTTAGATAGCCAATCCTCTATCCATGCTAATATATTACCCCTAACCCCGTGAGCTCTACTGTATAAAACACTAGTTAGGTCACAACTAGAGTACTGTATGCAGTTCGGGTCACCACATAACAGGAAAGAGAGGGTACAGAAGCCCCATGACAAACTAAAATTCAGTTCAGCAAATTGAACTTTCAATTATTGGGAAAAAATTCTGAAGGACAGATAAATCTTCTTTTACAAAGTCATGGATTAATCAAGGACAGTCAGCATGGATTTGTTAATGGAAGGTCGTATCTGACTAACTTGATTGAATTTTTTGAGAAGGTAACGAGGAGGGTTGATGAGGGTAGTGTGTTTGATGTAGTATATATGGATTTTAGCAATGCTTTTGATAAGGTCCCACATGACAGGCACAATTAAAAGCCCAATGGAACCAAGGCGAAGTGGCAAGTTGGATCAAAAATTGGCTGAGGCAGGAAGCAAAGGGGAATGGTCGACAGGTGTTTTTGTGACTGGAAGGCTGTTTCCAGTGGGGTTCCACAGGGCTCAGTAATGGGTCCCTTGCTTTTTGTGATACATATGAATGATTTAGACTTGTATGTAGGGGTATGATTAAGAAGTTTGCAAATGATACAACAATTGGCCGTGTGGTTGATAATGAAGAAGAAAGCTGTAGACTGCAGGAAGATATCAATGGACTGGTCAAGTGGGCAGAACAGTGGCAAATGGAATTCAATTCGCAGAAGTGTGAGGTAATGCATTTGGGGAGGGCTAACCTGGTAAGGGAATACACATTAAATGGTAGGACACTGAGAAGTGTAGAGCTGCAGATGTGGATATCTGAACAGAATATATGGAATTAAGGACAGTAAAGTAAACGGGATATATGAAAATGTATAAGCCATGGAAGAATACCTGGGAGAATGTCAGATTGCAAATAGTGCAACATCAGCATAGCTAACAGTCTGTCTCAAGGTTTCAAGTCACTACTCCTGCCAATGACATCTAATTGTAACATGAAATAAATCTGCAGAATTGCAAGGTCTCAGTTAATAGTCACACCATTAGATTGAAACATTTAGAGGCAATGCTTGAGCTTTCAAGAAGAACATCTCATATAGATTGACTAATGAGTGGCTGAGTTAGACTGTCAATCCATTTGTATTTTGTTATCTGATTTCAAAACTGTATAACTGTTGACGCTTTACGATGTAACTTCACCTATCCGTAGGGAGTGTGTACGCTCTATCCAGAGAATATACCTTCTGTCTGATAGGTCTTACTGGCTGGTAATAAAGACTGCTTTGTTCAAAGCACAAGAGGTATTCGACTCAGTAATTTTACTGAACCAGATTGAGGTAAAAGAATCCAGGAATTTACATTTGGTGTCAGAAGTGGGATCTCAACGGACGACTGCCGAAAACTTGCGAATTAAGAGCCAGACTAGCCTTGGACGAGACGAGGGGAAGTGGCCACTGGAGTGAGTATGATTTCAATACTGCTCCAGTTTCCCCCGGTTTCAAAAGTCTGAGGAAAGTTTAGCCACTCGCTGGTTCTCAGGTAGTGTCTGAACGAGATCCAGGACAATCTGGTGAATACCTTTCAAACTTAGAATAGGGATAGAGATACGGAAATTGCACGATGACGCAAACCAAGCGGCGACTTGGAAAGATAGTTAGAGCTAGATAGGGATGGATGATCAATCATGGATCCAAAAATTAATAGGAAAGAAAAGAGACTCTTGTGAATGTCCGTTTAAATGAGAAATGCTTCTGTGATTTTTACTGTAAAAAAAAAGCCGGGGAGTTGTGGTTTGTTTTATCTCAAACAGAATGAAAGTTTGTTTTAACCCTTCGTAGTGTTGTCCTGTATGTGGGAAGTTTAAGAGTGTGAACCTTATTGAATTACGTATATTCGGATGATAAGTTACGGAGCCAGGAAATGCACAAAGGATAGGTTTGTTAAAAAAAAAAGAAAAAATTACATGGTCCCGTTGGTTAAAAAAAAAGAAAAACTTGTTGAAAGAAAACATTCAGAGAAGGCACAGCAAAACAACTGAGATGGATTCAAAAGGATTTTTAAAAAAAATTATATTAAATAACACGACCTTGAGGCTGGAACAATTGAGATAACGAAAAGCAGTCCACAGCCTACGTGCCAGACTTCTCTCTAGTTATAAAAAAAAAAGTTACGTACTAAATAGGTGCTGAAAGAAAAAAATGTTCTGAGATTTAAAATTATGAAAAAAATTCCACTGCAGTAAAAAAAAAAATCACTCCTGTCCAGTTGGCAGAAAAACTCCATTAAATTAGGGCTTTCATCGACTAATTGAATTTAAACTGCGCAGTAACGCGAAAGGATAGGGAAATTTGGAAACTGAAAGAAATTAATTGAGGCTCATAAGAAATCAAAATTAGAAAATTAGGCTCACAGGGAATAAAATGGGGATTTAAATAGAGGATAGGTGTTCAACTCAGGTACGACGTCGACCTTGTATATCACTTGGCCCGTCTAGGCTCTGATTGAATTTAAAAAAAAAACCCCGCAGCAACTCGGAAGGTAGGGCCGACACGAATGCGCAGCGGCGCAGACGCACAAACAACGTGAGACGCGCAGCGGCGCAAGCGTGCAGCTGAGAGGAGAAGGGCCGAAGCGAACGCGTAGTAAAGCGAACGCGCAGTGACGTAGACGCGCAGTACGTAAACGCGCAGTGACGTAGACGCGCAGTGACGCCAACGCGTAGTGATGCAGAGGCGCAGCAACGCGAATCGCGAAAGTCAGTGCTAGTGTCAGTAAGTCTTTGTAAGTCTTAAGTGTTTAGAGTTTTAAGTATTTAAATCGCGCGGCGACGTGAACCACATGGCGACGCGGGTAAGTGTTAGAAGTCTTTGTCTATCTTGTATTGAAATCGCACGGCGACGAAAACCGCGCAGCGACACGGGTAAGTGTTAGAAGTCCTTGTTTATCTTTTAAAGTTTTAAGTATCTCAACTCGCGCGGTGACGCGAGCCACGGGTCGACGTGGATTGCGTGGCGACGTGAACTGCGAGGCAACGCGGATTGCGCGGCGACGTGAACTGCGAGGCGACGTGGGAGTTTTAAGTATCCTAAATCGCGCGGCGACGCGGGTAAGTGTTAGCATTAGTAAAGTTTGTTTATTTGGAGTTAGCTAAAGTCAGTGTGAGTTTCTGTAAAGTCTGTGTCTATTTTTAAGTTTGTTTAAATTGCACGACGACACGAACGCGTAATGACACAGTAATACGAGGAGCAGCGTGAAAATGGGTAATCAGTTAGCTAAAACCACGGATGCGGATAGTCCGCTACAAAAGTTATGTGAGGAATTTCCTGAAAGAGCTGAAGACTTTAGAAAATTATCAGGAGCCCTGAATAAATTATTAGGGGATGACCAGTGGCCTCTAGGTGGCACTAGAAGCGTAGAGGTAGCAAAAAAAGCACAGGGATTAATTTGGAGAAGGGGACGAGGAAAAGGGGATAAAAATTTAATTGCAACCTGGCGACATTATTGTTAGAAATTAAAAGATGCATCACTTCTGTCAAGTTGGCAAACAAATGCTATTAAATTAGGACTTTCATTGACAGAGGGAACACATGTTAAAACTGTAGACGTCTTAAAGAAAGAATGTGCGCACGAGAAACTTGCTAAGAGATCCTCTGGGACCTCTGAGAAAGGTATTGATCAACTACGAGTTAAAATGGCTGGCTTTGTGTTAACCGAGGCCGATGATGAAATTGATGAGTGGTCACTGACTCAGCGCCCAACGGTGCCTCCCGCACCCTCTGGCCCCTTGCTCCAGTCCTCTTCCCAACACCCTCCACCTAACACTCCGGTAAAAAGAGGAGTTAAAACTAACCCCATACCACCAAAGCAACAAACCCAAACTGACTCCTCATCCTCTGATAGCGATTCGGATCCCCAGTTCACAAGCAATATAGCCGAAAGGACCAGATCTCACACTCGAAAGGGCAGAACTATATCTCGACATCACAAACAGTCCCGTAAATCTTCTAGTCAATTTACCAGTCCAAGTTGTGAAAGACATAGCAAACACCCCCGCCGATCGAGACGCAGAACTGTCAAGCAGTCAGACAGCTCCGAAACATCCTCCAACCTAGAAATGATTTCCAAGATCCCAAAGTCCCGACACCAATTCCCTGTCAGACCAATGCCAAACCCTGATGCACAACAAGCTGCAGACCACCTCTCTATAGATGTCTGTGATCTTCAAACAACTATTTGATTGCTCACGTTATCCGGACAGATGGAGAGGACAGTTAGATATTATTGGCAGGAAAAGAAAGGGGAGGGGGGAGGTGCGCCCCCAACCTGGGTCAAGACTGAATACGTGACTAGAAAGGAAGAGCCATCTCGGGAGGAAGGATCAATAGAACCGTAGTGTTGCATACAGGATTGGATGGATAAGCAAGGATACGGTTATACTAAACAACCAAACGGCCCGAGCCCTGCTAATAAACCTCCCTATTGTCCCCGGTATGGTATGGGAAGAGGCCGGGACTGGGTAAGAGGAATTGACTGTTTTAATTGTGGGCAGGAAGGACATTGGAATAAAAATTGCCCCTACCGTCAGCATGGAAAAGGAAGAGGAGGAAGAGGAGGAGGGCAAGGGGGGAGAGGAGGATCTTACACTAACTTCTCCCAGAAACAACCCCTTTGGTCAATTGTCCCCCAATTGACTACGCAGCTTGATTGTGCAGGGATCCTCCCCGGACGACGAACCCATTCTGAATGAGTGGCAACCCTTTTTGATAGATACGGGAGCCTTCATGTCTTCTGTACAATCAAAGCTTAAACTCCCTGCCTCTACTGAAACACAGGAACTGTCAGGATTCCTGGGACAAATCTCGACATTCCCAGTGTCAGAACCGGTTAAAATGGGTTACCAGGAAGAATCGGTGTAACATCGAGTTGTTATTACAACCAATCTGGACTGTAACTTGATGGCTAGAGACCTCCTTTGCAAATTCCAGTTGCATTTGGAGTGTGGAGATGATGGGATTATTGTAAAACAGGAAACCCTTAAGCGGCAGTATTATACCACTAGAACCCCTCAGTGCTGGTCTCTGGACCTGCCGCAGGCACCCTATCACGTGACCCTAGCATACGATCCCAGTGGAAAGAATCAGGACCTGCAGAACTTTTATCAGGATCACGAAGGGGAAGTGAAGGGAATTCTATTAAGGGCTAGAGTGACTGGACTGGAAAGAGAGGCAGATTTTCTGGAAGTGGATAAGAATCTGTGGAAACAGCCCCTAATAATGGCACCGTATATTGCTCGTGAAGTATTAGCCCCTCACCATGCTAAAGATTTGGGAGTTATGGTACGCAAGGCCATAGATGAGGCTGACCCTACCAGCCGGGATGTGCAAATCGTAAAACATGGCCGAACAGTCCAATTTCATGGGGACCCCGAGAAGGTCTTAACGACTCTACAGCATCATACTGGCTCGGACATACCTGACTATGTGGATCCTCATGTGTGGGCAGAGGACCCCTCCCAAGTGGGTTATACTCCCATTGATCCGATTGAGATCCCAGCGCAGGGCAATGTGGACTGGCCCTCTATCCGACAGAACCCACTGAAATCACAGGCAATCCTAAACTGACCTTTCGGCACTGTACTGCAATTAATCCGGCCTGTTTTCTTACTGAGCCACCCCAAGATGAGGAAGAACCCAGTCATGATTGCTTATCTTTAATTTAAGAGGCCACATCAGTCATGGAAGATTTGGTTGATGTACCAATGGAAGATCCAGACTGTATTCTTACTGAGCCAACCCAAGATGAGGAAGAACCCAGTCATGATTGTTTATGTATGTTGACGGAAGTACTTCTATTAATCCAGAAGATACACGAATCTCAGGATACGCCATAGTAAACCAGGAGAATCAGGTCTTGGAATCTCCCGCTTTTGAAACCGCCTATTCTGCTCAACAAGCTGAACTATTCGCCCTCACCCGAGCCTGTATCTTGGCCAAAGATCTCAAAGTCAATATCTATACCGACTCTAGGTATGTCTTTGGGGTGGTCCATGATTTCGGACAATTATGGAAAAATAGGGGATTCCTAACCTCACAGGGGAATGAGATATCTCATAAACAGCTAGTATCTGAATTGTTGCAAGCCCTCATGTTCCCCAAACACATTACCATTGTCAAATGTACCGCCCACACTACCGGAAATTCTCTGGTTGATATAGGGAATCGTTGTCCTGACCAAGAGGCCAAACAGGCCTCTCGTGACCAACAGATGGTAGTGCCCAAAATTATGAGTCAGACTAAAAATCCTGCGAAGGATAAGTTAGCCTCGGAAAAACCAATGCCAACCATCCAAGATGTTATAAAAGCACAGGAGGACGCTCCTGAAAAAGATAAACTGTTGTGGAAATATTATGCATGTATTTATGACAATGTTTCTAAACTCTGGACCACTCCCGCGGAACAGACTTGCATGTCTGACAAGTTGGCTCTATGAGTTATTGAATGTATGCATTTTGCTACTCATTGTGGAGCAAGGACCACGAGTGACACATTTTGGCTACTTGGGGGCACCCTAGACTCCAGGCGCTCACCCAGAACATCAGTAGTCGTTGCCTGGTTGGCCAGTAACATAATCCAGGGAAGGGTGTCCCCTGTGATTGGGGTAAACAGCCCCTACCCGAAGGTCCCTTTGAGACATTTCAGTTGGACTACATTGAGTTGCAAAAAGTTCAGTGTTACAAATATGTGTTAGTAATAGTAGATGTGTTTAGCAGATGGATTGAAGCCTACCCTAACCTGGACAATAAGACTCGGACTGTTGTTAAGGTGTTAATGAGGGAAATTGTTCCTAGATATGAGATCTCAGCTAGACTGATGACCACCTATGTTCTTTCTCTGACTCAGGCTCTGCGACTAGTTCACAACCAGGTTCAAGATGCTCACCTCGACCTCCCAGTTTTACCCGAATTGTCCCTCGTGGAACCAGGGAAGTATGGATTCGGAAGGGATTAGAGCCACAATGGGAGGGGCCTTTTTAGGTGTCACTCACTACCCCCACTGCAGCCAAGGTTGAGGGGAAAAGTGCCTGGGTTCACCTGCACCACTGCAAGCTCATCACCATTTAAACAAATTTTGCTGGTTAGTCTAATTCATGTTTCTGTTCCAGATCTCCTCTTCCCCATAGCTGAACAAGGCAGTTGAAGGAGGGAGGTGAAGAAGTTATCCACACCAGCAAAAGAACTAAGCAGGTTTGATTGGTTTCTGGGTGGATCTTGGAGATCCTATCTAATACATGGGGCAATTGTTCTCATCGTAATAATTACCTGCTGTTTGATTGTTGGTTGCCTTAACCTCTGCTGTAAAGTAATGATGACAAGTTTAGCAGACCCTCTTGTGGTCAAGGGTTCCCGGGTTATGATCCAACAAACTAGAGAACTACTCAACAATGCAATACTCCTAGAATGATCCTAAATGCTATCATAGAATGATAAAAGGAGGGATGTGGATATCTGAACGGAATATATGGAATTAAGGACAGTAAAGTAAACGGGATATATGAAAATGTATAAGCCATGGAAGAATACCTGGGAGAATGTCAGATTGCAAATAGTGCAACATCAGCATAGCTAACAGTCTGTCTCAAGGTTTCAAGTCACTACTCCTGCCAATGACATCTAATTGTAACATGAAATAAATCTGCAGAATTGCAAGGTCTCAGTTAATAGTCACACCATTAGATTGAAACATTTAGAGGCAATGCTTGAGCTTTCAAGAAGAACATCTCATATAGATTGACTAATGAGTGGCTGAGTTAGACTGTCAATCCATTTGTATTTTGTTATCTGATTTCAAAACTGTATAACTGTTGACGCTTTACGATGTAACTTCACCTATCCGTAGGGAGTGTGTACGCTCTATCCAGAGAATATATCTTCTGTCTGATAGGTCTTACTGGCCAGTAATAAAGACTGCTTTGTTCAAAGCACAAGAGGTATTCGACTCAGTAATTTTACTGAACCAGATTGAGGTAAAAGAATCCAGGAATTTACACAGTCAGAACTAGAGTGCATGTCCACAAGTCCCTGAAGGTAGCAGGACTGGTAGATAAGGTGGTTAGGAAGGCAGATGGGATACTAGCCTTGATGAGCCGAAGCATAGAATACAAGAGCAGGGAGGTTATGCTTGTACTGTATAAACCACTAATTAGGCCACAGCTAGAGTACTGCATGCAGTTCTCATCACCATATTACAGGAAAGAAGGTACAGAAGAGATTTACAAGGTTGTTGCCTGGACTGGGGAATTTTAGCTATGAGAAAAGATTGGGTTGGCTGGAGTTTGCTTTGGAACAGAGGAGGCTAAGGAGCATGAAATGATGAGGGGCTTAGATAGATTGGTTCGGAGGGACCTATTCTCCTTTGCAGAGGGGTCAATATTTAGGGGGCATAAAGTTAAAGTAATTGGTAGGAGGCTTAGAGGGGATTTGAGGAGAAATGTTTTCACCCAGAGGGTGGTGGGGGACCTGGAACTCACTGCCTCAAAGGGTGGTAGAGGCAGAAACACTCATAGCATTTAAGAAGTGCGTGGATATGCACCTGAAGTGCCATAACCTATAAGGCTACGGACCAAGAACTGGAAAGTGGGATTAGGCTGCATAGCTCTTTGTCGGCTGGCATGGACGCAATGGGCCGAATGGCATCTTTCAGTGCTGTAAATTTCTGATTCTATGAAAACTAGAATTGTCTGATCTGTCCTCAGTGATGATTTTGGTAAACTCCTTTTACAGGATACTAGAAATTAAGGATTTACAGACGGAAAACCAAACATCGCATCAAGATCTGACAAAGACTCGATTCATCGGGACATGAGTGGCCTTTGAATGTGGAAGGAGAAATGTTTCTCTTCTGTCTGTGGGATCAGATTTCAAACATCAGCGTAACTGGAAAAGCACCGAGACACACACATACCCACTTGAATGTGTTCCAGTGCACTGACTGTGGAAAGAGTTTTAACCAGTTACACAGCCTGAAAAAACATCGCATCATTCACAGTGGGGACAAACCGTACACGTGTTCTGTGTGTGGACCAGGCTTCAACTGATCATCCAACCTGGAGAGACATAAGAACACTCGCACCACGGCGAAACCGTGGAAATGTGGGGACTGTGGGAAGGGATTCAATTACCCATCTGAGCTGGGAAATCATCAACACACTCATACTGGGGAGAGGGCGTTCGCCTGCTCAGTGTGTGGGAAGGGATTCACTCAGTCACCCCACCTGATGACACACCAGCGAGTTCACACTGGGGAGAGGCCGTTCATCTGCTCAGAGTGTGGGAAGGGATTCACCCAGTTAACCAACCTCACTTCACACCAACTTGTTCACACTGATAAGAGATCTTTTAAATGTTCTGACTGTCAGAAGAGCTTCAAAAGCACAATGGATCTGTTGACACACCGACGCACTCACAGTGGAGAAATGCCGTTCACCTGCTCAGAGTGTGGGAAAGATTTCACTCTGTCATCTAACCTGCTGACGCACCAGCGAGTTCACACACGGGAGAGGCCGTCCACCTGCTCAGAGTGTGGGAAGGGATTCGCTCAATCAGGTGACCTGCTGACACACCAGCGAGTTCACACTGGGTAGAGGCCATTCAGCTGCTCAGAGTGTGGGAAGGGATTCACTCGTTCATCCGACCTTCTGATACACCAACGCACTCACTGGGGAGAGGCCATTCGCCTGCTGTGTGTGTGGGAAGAGATTCACTTGTTCATCCAGCCTTCTGAGACACCATCAAATTCACGTTTGACTTCAGGGGTTAGATTCTGCTGTTAATCACATCCAGGACTGAACCCTGTTCATTCTGACAGTTGGGGTTTGTCTCTGCTGATGTTAAACTCCAGCCAGTTATAGTGGTTATTAATATTTTGATATGTCGAATAACTCAGCTTTCTTTCAAGCACAGTGTGTCGAGTATGTCATGTCTCCAAGATAAGAGAAAACTACCTGATGTCCTATTACAGACTCTCCCATTTTTGGGTCTTTTCTCCTTTCTAACTCTAGATAATTTCAGTTCTTATACCTTCGGTTACTCTCATGGATATATGTCCTCGACCAGGCTACCATCCCCAGTATTGAAGCACTGACTACACTCTATCAGCTTCGCTGGGCAGGCCACATATTACGCATGACAGATACGAGACTCCCTAAGCAAATGCTTTATGCGGAGCTCCTTCATGGTAAATGAGCCAAAGGAGGACAGCGGAAACATTATAAGGACACCCTCAAAGCCTCCCTGGTAAAGTGCAGCATCACCACTGACACCTGGGACACCCTGGCCGCAGACCGCCCGAGGTGGAGAAAGTCCATCCGGGAGGGCGTTAAGCTCTTTGTGTCTCGACGCAAGGAGCATGAAGATGCCAGGCGCAGGCAGCAGAAGGAGCGCGCGGCAAACCAGCCCTATCGACCCCTTCCCCTGACGAATGTGTGTCCCACCTGTAACAGGGTCTGTGGCTCTCGTATCAGACTGTTCAGCCTTCAAAGAACTCACTTTGGGAGTGGAAGCAAGTCCTCCTCGACTCCGAGGGACTGCCCATGATGATGGAGATGTTCCAGCTTGTGTAACAAAGTGCTTCCTGTCATCACCATGAATAGCCTAGCTCTAATTTTGAGATTATGACTTATTGTTTTGGACTCCCCCATCATAGGAAATAATGTCTTTACCTAATCTAACTCTTTTAATCATCTTAAAAACCTCAATTAGATCACGCCTTAATCGCCTACATTCACTGGAATACAAGCCTATCTGTCATCATAATTTACAAAAGTCATCACTAAGTGCAGGATAGAAATTCTGAACACAGTTCTAGTTTCTCATTCTTTCATCTCTTGCCCCTAAGCTGTAAATTACCCATCCAATACACTTTATCCTCGTCATATCCTCACTGTTTGAAATCCAGATTCATCACATGCTCTGATTTTTCTCCATTTCACTCCTGAAGTTGCTGCGTGATGTTGGGGTTCGGCCCCAGTCACTGTTTTCCCTCAAACAGATGCGTACTAAGCGGAAAACAATCTCTGTACCTTTAACTAACAGTGACATGGAAAGAGGGAATTGAATGATCTGTAAACACCGAGTCCACTTGGCATTGAAGTGTCTGAAACTCATAATTGGATCTCCAGGGAAACAAAATACTAACAAATGTTAAACTGTTTGGTTGACAAACAAAATCTTGAGTTAGCTTTTAAAAGGTAGCTTGTTTAACGGGTTCACACTGACTCACATGACAGACGACTCAGGTTCCATCCCTCCAGTACCGTGATTGGTTGCAGAACACGCTGTTCCCTCCGGCCTCACTTCCTGTTGGTTCCCAGGGCAATCAATTACCACTCGCCAACATTACGCTGCCAGATGAGGTTCAGGGGCTCAGAGGAAGAAAATAAATGAGGCTTTGAAACTGAGATGAGAAATGCAATTACAGAAACATGATTCAATATATAAACAAAACTTTTTAAAATTATTACAATTAATATTCAATTCATGCTAAGTGGGAAACAAGTGATGTGTGGGCAGTGCAGGAGTGTTTGTGTCCGGTTACACAGCATGTCCCTGGCTCTCCGCTCCAAATGCCCATGCTTGGGCTCACATCCAATGGACTGGATAAACCTTACCCTTCTAAACCCCATCATTGGAATATCAGCAATTGCCATTTAGTTCCGCTAAACCTCTATAAAGCACTGGTTAGGCCCCAGCTGGAGTATTGTGTTCAATTCTGGGCACCACACTTTAGGAAGGAGGTGCAGCAGAGATTTATCAGAATGGTACCAGGGATGAGCGAGTTCAGTTATGTGGAGAGGCTGGTATCACTGGTGTTCTCCTTAGAGTAGTGAAGGTTAAGAGGAGATATGAAAGATGTTAAAAATAATGAACGGTTTTGATACAGAGTAAATATGGAGACACTATCCCCTAGTTGGTGACCCCTCTGCGAAGGGAAATAGGTCCTTCCTATCCACTCTATCTAGGCCCCTCATAATTTTATACATCCCAATAAGGTCTCTCCTCAGCCTCCTCTGTTCCAAAGTAAACAGCCCCAGCCTATCCACTCTTTACTCACACTAAAATTTTCCAGTCTAGGCAACATCCTCATAAATCTCCTCTGTACCCTCTCTAGTGCAATCACATCTTTCCTGTAATGTGATCTCTAGAACTGCAGGCAGTACTCTAGCTGCGGCCTAACGAGTGTTTTATACAGTTCAAGCATAACTTCCCTGCTCTTGTATTCTATGGATGAGAAGCTGCTGGGTTTAACCCCCAGTACCTCTGAGCCCAGTGGGACCCAACAATTTCCCATGTGGGACTGTTGAGAGGTGGATTCTGGATAAGTTGATAAACAGATACGGCCTGCACAATGTAAAAGTATTGTTTTAGGAACAAGTATTTCTGTAGCGGCTTTTAATCTTATTTTCGATATACAGATTTTGTTTAATTCATTCTTGGGATGTTGGTATCACTGTCGGGGCCAGCATTTAACACCAATTCCCAGTTTCCCATTGAGAAGGTAGTGGTGAGCAGCCTTCTTGAACTGCTGCAGTCCGTGTGGTGAAGATACTCCCACAGAGCTGTTAAGGAGGGGATTCCTAGATTTTTACCCAGTGATGTAGGAACGATGATATTTGCCCAATTTGGAAACAGTGGAGCGGTCGCGAGAAGTGGTGGTGAGGTAGAGACGAGTGTCATCAGCAAACATGTGGAAAATGACGCTGTGTTTTTGGATGATGTCACCAAGAGGCAACATGTACATGAGAAATAGGTCAGACCCAAGGACAGAGCCTGGGGGACAACAGAGGTAACTGTGGGGGCAGGAAGAGAAGCCATTGCAGCTCATTCTTTGGATTAGATGGATAAGAATGGAACCAAGTGAGTGCAGTCTCACCCAGCTGGACGACAGTGGAGAGGTGTTGGAGAAGGATAAAGTGGTCAACCGTGTCAAAGGCTGCAGACAAGTCAAAAAGGAGGAGGAGGGATGGTTTGCCTTTGTGACAGTCACAAAGGGTGTCATTTGTGACTTTGATGTGAGCCGTTCTGGTACTGTGGCAGGCAGGGAAACCGGATTGGAGGGATTCAAACATGAAATAGCGGGAAAGATGGCACTAATTTGGGAGGCGACAACACAATCAAGGACTTGAGAGGAAAGTGAGGTTGGAGATGGGGTGATAGTTTGAAAGGACCGAAGGGTCGAAGGTTGTTTTGTTGAGAGCAGTGATGATGGCAGACTACTCTCCAACCCCCTTGACCCCAATTCCTCTTTCACCCCTATTCTCCAACCCCCATCACCTCAACTCCTCTTTCACCCCTACTCTCCCACCCAACTTCTCTGTGAGTTAAGAGTAGGGAAAATGAAAAAAAGTCAAAAGTAAAAGCTCTTTATCTGAATGCACACAGCATTCGTAACAAGATAGATGACGCCATAAATAGAAATAAATGGATATGATCTGATAGCCATTACAGAGACCTGGTTGCAAGGGGACCAAGGCTGAGAACTGAATATTCAGGGGTATTTGACATTTAGGAAAGATAGGCAGAAAGGAAAAGGAGGTTGGGTAGCTCTGTTAATAAAGGATGAGATTAGTGCAATAGTGAGAAATGATATTGGCTCAGAAGATCAAGAAGTAGAATCAGTTTGTGTGGAGATAAGAAATAATAAGGGAAATAAGTCACCGGTGGAAGTAGTCTATAGGCCCCGTACCAGTAGCTACACTGTAGGACAGAGTGTAAATCCAGAAATAATGGAGGTTTGTAAGAAAGTTACGGCAATAATCATGGATGATTTTAATCGTCATATTTGGTCAAATCAAATTGGAAAAGGTAGCCTTGAGGAAGAGTTCATAGAGCGTATTCAGAATGCTTTCTTAGAACAATACGTTGTGGAACCAACCAGGGAGCAGACTATTTTAGATCTGGTAATGTGTATTGAGTCTGGATAAATTAATGATCTCATACTGAAGAATCTGCTTGGTAAGAGTGATCACAGCATGGTCGAAATTCAAATTCAGTTTGAGGGTAAGGTCTCAAACTAGTGTCCTGAACTTAAAGACAATTACAAAGGTATAAAGTGGACTGGGAAAATAGATTAAAAGGTAAGATGGAGAATGAGAAGCAGCAAACATTTAAAGAGATATTTCATAAATCAGTCTTTCTTTCTCACTGGAATATATCTGCTAAGAGAAGGATGACCCATCCGTATCTAACTAAGGAAATACAGGAAGGCATCAAATTGAAAACAAAGATAAACAATATTGCAAAGAATAGTGAAAGGCCAGAGGATTGGGAACTTTTTAGAAACCAGCAAAGGACGACTAAAAAATGAATAAAGAGAAGATCGTTTGAGAGTAAACTAGCAAGAAATATAAACACAGCCAGCAAGATATTCTACAGATATATAAAAAGGAAGAGAGTAGCTAAAGTAAACATTGGTCCCTTGGAGGATGAGACTGGAGAATTAATAATGGGCAAACAAGGAAATGGCAGAGATCTTGAACAAATCATTTGTGTTGGACTTCACGGTGGAAGACACTAAATACATCCCAATAATTGATAAAAGGGCTATTGGGAAGGGGGAACTTGAAACAATCACTATCACTAGAAAAAAAGTGGTAGACAAAATAAGGGGTCTAAAGATGTACAAGTCCCCTGTACCTGAGGGTCTGAATCATAGGGTCTTACAAGAAGTGTCTGCAGAGATGGTGGATGCATTGGTTGTAATATACCAACATTTCTTGGATTCTGGAGAGGCCCAGTGGATTGAAAAACCGCAAATGTAACACCCCTATTTAAGAAAGGAAGGAGACAAAAAGCAGGAAACGATAGACCAGTTAATCTAACGTTTGTCATTGGGAAAATTCTTGAGTCCATTATTAAGGAAGTAGTAGCAGCACATTTAGAAAATCAAAATACAGTCAAGCAGAGTCAGCATGGATTTATGAAAGGGCAATCATGTTTGGCAAATTTACTGGATTTTTTTGAGGATGTAATGAGCAGATAAAGGGAAACGAGTAGATGGTTGTGTATTTGGATTTCCAGAAGTCATTTGACAAGGTGCCACATAAAAGGCTACTGCACAAGATAAGTAAGTGCTGATGGGGTTGGGGGTAATATGTTAGCATGGATGAGGATTGGCTAACTAACAGAAAACAGAGAGTCAGGTTAAATGGGTCATATTCAGGTTGGCAACCTGTAACTAGTGCGGTGCCACAGGAATCATTATTGGGGCCTCAACTATTTACTATCTATATTAATGACTTTGATGAAGGGACCGAGTGTAATGCAACCAGATTTGGTGATGATATAAAGATAGGTGGGAAAGCAAGTTGTGTGGAGGATTCAAAGAATCTGCAAAGGGATATAGATAGCTGAGTGAGTGGGCAAAAAATTGACAGAGTATAATGTGGGAAAATGTAAGGTTATCTACTTTGGTAGGAAAAATAAAAAAGCAAATTATTATTTAAATGGGGAGAGATTATGAAATGCTGCAGTACAGAGAGATCTGGGGGTTCTTGTGCATGAAACACAAAAAAGTTAGCATACAGGTACAGCAATTATTTAGGAAGGTGCAAGACCAAGATTGATTATCAAAGATATTATCTGGCTACTATGGAGGCCCTGAGCTAGCTAAACAAAAGGTATGCTTAAAACTACAAGTACGCAAGGAGCCACAAGATGACCACTCACAAACCTCGGGCTCAAGGAGCAATAAAGACATCCAAAGAGGAACTAATATAAGCATATAACAATATAAGGTGAGTGACACCTGGAAGAAGGGAACAAATGAGTATTTGATCATGTGTTGGTATAACCAATCACGTCACTGTTAAGGTCTGTCTGCTCATGTGTCAAAATCTGTATAATTAAGGTGCAATTTGAACAGCTCGTTGGAGATCCTCTCACGCGGCTGAGAAGTGAGATGCTCCCCCTGCACGTTTTGGAATTAGAAGTCATTGAAACTTATCCAAGGTATCCATCTGTTGAATCCGGTTTTGTTAAGCGAGGAGAAGGGTGATTCTCCCCATCAATTGGTGTAGTTGGCAGGATACAGACTCGCTGATCCAAAACGATGTGGCAGCTGTTGGGTTGAGTTCTTTTTTAAATATCACCTACAAGTTAGTGCTGTAACACTGTTCACGGGAAATGAGGAAATCTGTAGAAAGAACAAACAAATGAGCCACGGAGACCAAGGAATAAGGACGACTTGGGGTATGAGTAGGCTCTAATGAACAAGTATTGGTCATGAGACGCGATGGAGGTACAAGCCATGAACTCATTGAATGGCGGTGCAGGCTCGAAGGGCCGAATGGCCTACACCTGCACCTATTTTCTATGTTTCTAAGAGTTTCAAAGAGTTTCTAAGAGTAGCCCACTAAGGGAAAGGTAGCCCCTTAGCGATCTGAGAAATGGCCGGCAAATATGACTGGGGACCCAAGGGATCTATAGGGAAAATGCTAGCAGATAAAAACATGAAACTAATTGAGGGAATGAAGGAAAAGGGATTGCAATCAGACGACCCACTGGAGAGGCAGGCAAAGTGCTGGGAATGCCAGCCAAGAAATAAAGGGGACCAGGCTCATATGGTAGTATTAGCCTGCTATCGGGAACAAAATAGAGATGGAAAGAAAGGATAAGATAATACAGGAACTAAAAGCTAAAAAAAAAAGATGGAAGAGGCGGATGTAAGCAGTAGGAATGGTACAACATGTGTAGCAGTAACTGGGTGACCTACAGCGCCACTTACCCCACTGCCTGCACCGGTACCAATATATCCCCCACTGGAACTTTTAAGTGAAGAAATCAAGAATAGTGGGGGACCAGAGTGGGATGAGTTGGCCAATGAAGCTCACAAATATAATCCAGACTATGACGATTGGGGAATAGAAAGTTGGCCTCCCTATACCAGAAGGTACAGGCAGCCCCGATCAAGATAGAATCTGTACCTGGCACCTCAGCAGTACCGGCTGCCGGAGGCAACCCGGGCATGCCCACAATACCCGCCGTGCCGCCTCAGATAAAAACCACCTATGTGTCACTGCCACCCGGGGACACATTGAAGTTATTACAAATGTTACCCAAGTTAGAGAGGAGACGAAGTACTGAAAAGTTTTGGCAGAAAATACGGGAAATAAGAATATGCCACAGGCTTCACAACTGAGATGTGGAAGCGTTAGTAAGAGCAAAAATGACGGAAGATATGTGGCAACAGTTGGGACAACGATACAGGGACGGGACTTGGTGTGCGATGATAGCCCCCACCATTGCACAATCGGAGGCAAAATATCAGGGGTTTAAACCAGATGTAACCCGGGTAGCAGGAGCAATACCCATAAACTGGGGAATAATCATGGGGGTCACTCAAAACAAGGAGGAATCTGCACATGACTATGCAGAGAGGAAATAGTTGAGCTTCCAAGCGTATTCGGGAATACTGAACCCCACCAGGGATAATCAAGCATTCCTAAAAATATACAAAGACGGGTTGAGTACTGCACACCAAGACGTGTTACAAACAGGGCTAGTCACAATGCAAAACTATGACGACTTGTCCAGATGGGCGTCTGAGCTGGATGCTACTCAGAATAGGAAAGTAGCCACGGTAGAAGCGCACGTGGCTGCAATGGCAGCAGCTGCGGAAGGCCAACGAGTGAGGAAGGAAAACTACGCGCAGCCCCCTTGACTTGTTTTAATTGTGGAAAAGGCCACTTTAGTAGAGAGTGCCAGCAGAAAAAAGAGGCTCAAGGGAGGGGTGGACAATCAAGGCCGAAGTGCCAGAACTGTGACAAACTAGGCCATACAGCGAGGAAATGCTGGGCTAAGGGGGGAGGGGCAGAAGGACAGGGATCCGGACAGATTAGAGGAGTCCCAGGAGGAGAACCACCCCCGACCAGGGGAGAAGAGGTAGCGCTCCTTAGAGAAGCTCAGCAGACTCCACGGCCACCAACCCCCCCCCCCCCCCCGGCAAGAGGCACTTTCTAAGGAGGACGTCATAAGTATGCTATGGTTGGCAGATACCCAATAAGGGTTATCGGCCCCCGGAGAAGATGTAGGACCTCAAAGAGAGGACCCAAGAATATTTGTTAGTGCAGTGTTAGGGGGCCGGCAGTGCAAGATGCTGATAGACACGGGAGCGTCAATATCCATAACTAATCTAGATTTACCCCTTACCAAGGAAACTATCAGCATACAAGGATTGGGAGGAGGCAACAGAAAGGCAACTTTAAGTGAAATTGTACTATTGGAAGTACAGGGGATAATACTAGCCACCCAGTTTTGGTGCTGCCACAATCCTGAAGGCACCATATTAGGAATAGAAACATTATGGGAAATGGGGTACTAATAGATCCGCAGTGTAGTCTGGGGAGACAAGCACCAAACTCAGTGTAAATTTAACCACCTGGGCCATCAGCAGCAGCGGGTGGCTGTGATCTGTCCAATAGATCCTGATTGGGAAACAAAGGACGCCTGGAGAAGTATATGTCAGTTATGCCCTGCCCTATGGGCCCAACACAAACAGGATTGTGGGTTGTTAGGGCCCGAGCCAGTCAAGATCCCAGGCCCAGAACATAAAGCCCACCGGCAATACCTGCTGAAGCCCGATACTGAAGCAGTTATCCTTCAGATAGTGAAAGAATTGGAAAGGCAAGGGGTGGTGAGATAAACAATAGCTACGACTAACTCACCAGTATGGCCAGTAAAGAAACCAGATGCATCATATAGGCTGACTATAGACTATACCACCTTAAATAAAGTTACACCCCGGGAGCACCCGATAGTGGCCAGCCAGACAACGATTTTCAATGGCCTGGACCCGGAACATAAAATATTCACCATATCGGATATAGCAAATGGATTTTGGGCCATACCCTTACACGAGGAGTCACAAGGGAAGTTCGTCTTCGCTGTAAGAGGAAAGCAGTATACATGGACTAGAGTGCACCAAGGATTCCATAGCAGCCCGAGTATATTCCACTGGACGCTGGCTGGGGTCTTGGGGCCAATAGTTGTAGGGGAAGGAAGTAGCCTCTTGCAATATGTGGACGATATTCTTATAGCATCCACCACGGAGAAACAGCACATGCTGGCATTGACCACGGTACTTGGAGCCCTATAACAGACAGGGATGAAAGCTAACCCAAACAAGGCCCAGATAAGGGAGTCACGTACCTAGGGTATGTAGTAACACAAGGGAAAAGGCAGATGCCAGAGGATAGGAAGGAGGCCATTAAGACGATGCCAAAGCCAGGGATCGTAAAGGGAGTCAGACAGGTATTAGGACTGGTTAATTACTATCGGAACTTTATCCTGGAATATGCAGAAATGGCTCAGCAACACACAAGGTTTGATAAAAGGGGGAAAGCCCTCCCAAGAGCCGGTAGACTGGGGCTCCAAATAAGAAACAGCGTTTCAACAGCTGAAACAGGCCCTAATGAGCACACCCTTCCCTGGGACTACTGGACTGGAATAAGCCCTTCCACATTTATAATCACCACAGCAAAAACCACTATAATGCAGTGGTGATCCAGCAACATGGGGACAGGCAACGACCGGTGGTGTATTACTCCACTAAGCAACAACCTGTGGTTGCAGGATTATCTAGATGTGTAGCTGTTCTCGACTGCGCAGCCTGGACAGTCAGAATTAGTGAACCCATAGTAATGTCAGGACAAATTATCCTACATGCGCAACATACCCTGGTAGAGCTACTAAACACGGGAAGCAATAGAGCTACTAAACACAGGACAGTGTCAGACGCAAGGAGGGCGACGCGGGAGGTGGTACTAATATGCCTGAGCGGCAGAGTAACGATAGGAAAAGATAGTTGGAACAACCCCGCAGGATGGATCATTATGGAAGGCCAGGATCATGAATGTAACCCGATAGAGGGGGCAGAGCAAAGTAGCTCGATAAAGGAAGAACCAGTCGAGGGAATGGATATGGACCTTTACGTAGACAGGTCCCGTCGGTACATCGATGGAACGCCTTGGGCGGTAGTAGATGGTGAAGGGCAAACACGGGGAATAGGGCAGTTAGAAGGGAGCCTCTCAGCCCAAGTGGCCGAAGTAGTCGCCCTAACGGAAGCCCTCAAACAGGCAAAAGGTAAAAGAGTAAATATAGATGCAGACAGCTGATACACATTTGTGGTGATCCACGATTATATGGTAGCCTGGAGTCGGCGAGGTTATATGACATCAGGGAAGGACCAATTCGACATGAGAACATAGTTAAGGAACTGGTAAAAGCTTCCCACCAGCCCCAGGAATGTGCAATAAAATAAAGATCAAAGCCCATAAGAAAATCACTGACAGACATCAGCAAGGGAATGCATGGGCGGATGAGGCAGCTAAGCGAGCGGCAAAAGCAGGGCTCAAATAAGCACCTGTGCGCTTGGGCCAGAAGAAATAAATATGTTTAAAGTACAGGAGGCAACCCTACAGCAGGAAAAAGATGAATGGAAAAGACAGGGAGATAAACAAGGCGCGGATGAAATCTGGAGGAAAGAATGTAATGTGGTAGACCCAGAGTGCATTCGACAAAACCTATTGAGTATATACCACGGGTATGCACATACAGGTAAGACCAGCATGTCGAGTTCAATGTGCCAATGCTGGTGGTGGAAGGGAATGGGAAGCGATATAGAAAATTATTGTAGGAAGTGCTTAACATGCAGAAATCATAACCCAGGTGGAAAAATAAAGGTCAGAATGGGACACCAACCCCGACCAAAGGGACCATGGGAAAAGCTGCAGATAGACTTCACGGGCCTGCTGACCAATCACCGGGGAGAACTGTATTGTTTGGTTATAATAGATCAATTCACAAAATGGATCGAAGCATTCGCAACTAGAAATTGCTCAGCTGAGACGGTGGCTAGAATATTAGCAGAAGAAATTATACCTAGGTGGGGAATGCCCCTACAGATAGACTCAGGTCAGGATACACAGTTCATGGGTAAAGTAATGAAACAAGCATGTGCAGAAATTCCATATTCCCTATCATCCGCAATCATCCGGATTAGTAGGACAAATGAATAGGATCCTGAAGAACGCATTGGCCGAGGTGATCGACGAGACAGGAAAGGGATGGGTACATATGCAGCGCTGGATTTTAATGAAGTTAAGGGCAACCCGAAACCGGACCACCAGACTCACGCCTTTCGAACTAATGACAGGAAGGGCAATGAGATTACCTGAGGTTCTAGTGACAGGGAGTGATCATGTCAGACCCTACCGGGATCGAGTAAGGAGATTTGTGAAGGAATTATGTAAACAATTACATGATCTGAAGGCATGCCAGAGATCAGCAAGTGATCAAGGACTTGGAAACTGGCACCAAGGAAGAAAAGGCTCAGATATCACAGATTGGGAGCAAGGTAATGGTAAAAATAAACCACGAAAAGCCAGGATTCTCACCAAAATGGACAGGCCCTCAACAGGTAATAATGCTAAGCGACACGTGCGTGTGTGTGACGATAGGCGGAACCAGACGGTGGAAACATTAAAACGTTATGCGTAACATGAGACCCTAACTGACCGGTAATGACCGGGAAAACATGTTGTTTTACAGAACCTTAGTTCTAGTTGGAGGAATAGTGGGTAACCCCATCTTATACCACAACCCAGTGGTAAGTTTACCAGATGGCTATGAAGGAAATATTTCCACTACAAACTCAATCTTTTGCAGAAAATGCCAAAGGGGGCAACTTGAAGTGGAATGGACAAGCCCGGATAAGGGACACTCATGGCAGAACCAATCATGGACATGTATGAATAGCTCTGATCAAGGAAATCCACACAAGTGTGTGTGGGCAAGATGTAACCTCACCGGAGAGGCAGAGGGGACTACCCCCATACCCATCAGGGGATCACAATGTGGTATTGGTTCATTATGGGGAATGTTCGTGGGTAAGATAGAGATCCCAACCACCACAATTGCCCCCATCACAATGACCTCAGAGCTCCCAGGATGCTCCAAAATGACACAGGGGGCAAGCGGAGGATTAGTAATGAAAAGAACTAAAGATAAAATCCACTTCGGGGTAAACTAAAGTGTAATTACGATATTTTTAAACCTAACGGATATAACTATCCCACCTAACCTATCCGTTAGGTTTAAAAATACCGTAAGAAAGCTATAAACTTATATAAAAAACCTAACCCTAAGAGACCTTGACGGACCCGAATCCAAGACTATGAAGTTCAACGGAAAAAAGACGAACAAAAACGGGAAATGTGGGAGGAGAAAGAGGGGAATATAAGAAATGGTGGCCGCGGGATACGCAGCGGGATTTGCGATGGTTAATACAATAGATCTTCAAACAATAGAAGAGCAGGTCATCACCCTCACACAGACCTTAAAAGATCTGCTGGAAAGGGGAGATGATAACGAGAAAATGCAGGCCAGGCTCGAGGATGGGGCGGAATGGGAACTGCTACATATTCCCCATATTTTTAAGAAAGGAGGGAGAGAAAAAAATGGGTAATTATAGACTGGTTAGCCTGACATAAGTAGCGGGGAAAATGTTGGAATCAATTATTAAAGATGGAATAGCAGCGCATTTGGAAAGCAGTGATGTGATTGGTCCAAGTCAGCATGGATTTATGAAAGGGAAAGCCTATTTGACAAACCTTCTAGATTTTTTGAGGATATAACTGATAGAGTGGACAAGGGAGAACCAGTGGATGTGGTGTATTTGGACTTCCAAAAGGTTTTTGACAAGGTCCCACACAAGAGATTGGTGTGCAAAATTAAAGCACATGGCATTGGGGGTAATGTACTGATGTGGATAAAGAACTGGTTGAAAGACAGGAAGCAGAGAGTCGGGATAAATGGGTCCTTTTCAGAATAGCAGGCAGTGACTAATGGGGTGCCACAGGGCTCAGTGCTGGAACCCCAGCTATTTACAATATACATTAATGATTTGGATGAGGGAATTGAGTGTAATATCTCCAAGTTTGCAGATGACACTAAGCTGGGTGGTGGTGTGAGCTGTGAGGAGGACGCTAAGAGGCTGCAGGGTGACTTGGACAGGTTAGGTGAGTGGGCAAACGCATGGCAGATGCAGTATAATGTGGATAAATGTGAGGTTATCCACTTTGATGGCAAAAACATGAAGGCAGAATATTATCTGAATCGCGGCAGATCAGGAAAAGGGGAGGTGCCACGAGACATGGGTGTCATGGTACATCAGTCATTGAAAGTTGGCTTGCAGGTACAGCAGGCGGTGCAGAAGGGAAATGGTATGTTGGCCTTCATAGCTAGGTGATTTGAGCATAGGAGCAGGGAGGTCTTACTGCAGTTGTACAGGGCCTTAGTGAGGCCTCACCTGGAATATTGTGTT
This sequence comes from Pristiophorus japonicus, assembly GCF_044704955.1. NCBI lineage: Eukaryota > Metazoa > Chordata > Chondrichthyes > Pristiophoridae > Pristiophorus > Pristiophorus japonicus. The sequence continues at coordinate 58,493,447 of NC_091995.1, forward strand.
CAGTTTTGATCTCCTAATCTGAGGAAGGATGCTCTTGCTATTGAGGGAGTGCAGCGAAGGTTCACCAGATTGATTCACGGGATGGCGGGAGTGCGTGGCATAGGTGAGGCCTATAAAGGCCCAGCATCAAGGAGAGGCAGCGGCAGTCTGAGCGGAGGGAGTGCGTGGTGTTGGTGAGGCCTATAAAGGCATGCTTGTGCAGCTTCAGCGGGGAGGCAAAAAAGTAGAAAGAAATTTAAAGGTGACGTCACAGCCAAGGAGGTAAGTGATTGGCTGGTGATTCATAAGTAGCTTATCTTTTTCTTTTCTATATCAGTAACATTTAGCATTGTTGCTACTAATATAAGTGTATCTAAGGGTTAAGTCATGGCAGGACAGCTCGGACATGTGTTATGCTCCTCCTGTACTATGTGGGAAGTCAGGGACGCTTCCGGTGTCCCTGATAACTACGTGTGCGGGAAATGAATCTACCTCCAGCTCCTGACTGACCGCATTGTGGCACTGGAGCTGCGGGTGGATTCACTCTGGAGCATCCACGATGCTGAGAATGACATCAATAGCATGTTTTGCGAGTTGGTCACACCGCTGGTAAAGGGTACACAGCCAGATAGTAAATGGGTGACCAGCAGGAAAAGTAGTGGAAGGAATGTAGTGCAGGGGTCCCCTGCGGTCATCCCCCTGCAAAACAGATACACCGTTTTGGGTACTGTTGAGGGGGATGACTCATCAGGGTAGGGCGGCAGCAGCCAAGTTCATGGCACCGTGGGTGGCTCTGCTGCACAGGAGGGCAGGAAAAAGAGTGGGAGAGCGATAGTGATAAGGGATTCAATCGTAAGGGGAATAGATGGGCATTTCTGCGGCCGTAACGGAGACTCCACGATGGTATGTTGCCTCCAAGGGTCAAGGGTGTCTCGGAGCGGGTGGAGGACATTCTGAAAAGGGAGGGTGAACAGCCAGTTGACGTGATGCATATAGGTACCAACGATATAGGTAACAAACGGGATGAGGTCCTACGAGACGAATTTAGGGAGCTCGGAGCTAAATTAAAAAGTAGGACCTCAAAAGTAGTAATCTCAGGATTGCTACCAGTGCCACGTGCTAGTCAGAGTAGGAATCGCAGGATAGCGCAGATGAATACATGGCTTGAGCAGTGGTGCAAAAGAGATGGATTCAAATTCCTGGGACATTGGAACCGGTTCTGGTGGAGGTGGGACTAGTACAAACCGGCCGGTCTGCACCTGGGCAGGACCGGAACCAATGTCCTAGGGGGAGTGTTTGCTAGTGCTGTTGGGGAGGAGTTATACTAATATGGCAGGGGGATGGGAACCTATGCAGGGAGACAGAGGGAATAAAATGGAGTCAGAAGCAAAGGATAGAAAGGAGAATAGTGAAAGTGGAGGGCAGAGAAACCCAAGACAAAAAACAAAAAGGGCCACAATACAGCAAAATTCTAAAGGGGCAAAGTGTGTTAAAAAGACAAGCCTGAAGGCTCTGTGCCTCAATGCGAGGAGTATTCGGAATAAGGTGGATGAATTAACAGCGCAGATAGCAGTTAACGGATGTGATTAGCATCACGGAGACATGGCTCCAGGGGGACCAAGGCTGGGAGCTCAACATCCAGGGGTATTCAACATTTAGGAAGGATAGACAGAAAGGAAAAGGAGGCGGGGTGGCATTGCTGGTTAAAGAGGAAATAAATGCAACTGTAAGGAAGGACATTAGCTTGGATGATGTGGAATCGGTATGGGTGGAGCTACGGAATACCAAAGGGCAGAAAACACTAGTGGGAGTTGTGTACAGGCCACCAAATAGTAGTAGTGAGGTTGGGGACAGCATCAAACAAGAAATAAGGGAGGTGTGCAATAAAGGTTCAGCAGTATTCATGGATGACTTTAATCTTCATATTGATTGGACTAACCTAACTGGTAGCAATGCAGTGGAGGAGGATTTCCTGGAGTGCATTAGGGTTGGTTTTCGAGATCAATATGTCGAGGAACCAACCAGAGTGCAATCTTGTTGTGCGAGGCCCCTTAGGGAAGAGTGACCATAATATGGTAGAATTCCTTATTAAAATGGAGATTGACAAAGTTAATTCGTAAACTAGGGTCCTGAACTTAAGGAAAGGTAACCTCGACGGTATGAGCCGTAAATTGGCTAGAATAGACTAGCAAGGGATACTTAAACAGTTGACAGTGGATAAGCAATGGCAAACATTTAAGGATCACATGGATGAACTTCAGCAATTGTACATCCCTGTCTGGAGTAAAAATAAAACGGGGAAGGTGGCTCAACCTTGGCTAACAAGGGAAATTAAGTGTTAAAGCCAAGGAAGAGGCATATACATTGGCTAAAAAAAAAGCAACAAACCTGAGGACTGGGAGAAATTTAGAATTCAACACAGGAGGACTAAGGGTTTAATTAAGAGGTGGCAAATAGTGTACGAGAGGAAGCTAGCAGGGAACAAAAAACTGACTGCAAAAGCTTTTATAAATATGCCAAGAGAAAAAGATTAGTGAAGACAAACGTTTCAGGTGTCGAATTCAGGTGAATTTCTAATGGGGAACAAAGAAATGGCAGACCAATTGAACCAATACTTCGGTTCTGTCTTCACGAAGGAGGAGACAAATAACCTTCCGAATGTACTAGGGGACAGTGGGTCCAGTGAGAAGGAGAAACTGAAGGATATCATTGTTAGGCGGGAAATTGTGTTAGGGAAATTGATGTGATTGAAGGCCGATAAATCCCCGGGGCCTGAGAGTCTGCATCCCAGAGTACTTAAGGAAGTGGCCTTGAAATAGTAGATGCATTGGTGATCATTTTTCAACAGTCTATCGACTCTGGATCAGTTCCTTTGGACTGGAGGGTAGCTAATGTAGCACCACTTTTTAAAAAAGGAGGGAGAGAGAAAACGGGTAATTATAGACCAGTTAGCCTGACATCAGTAGTGGGGAAAATGTTGGAAGCAATCATTAAGGGTGAAATAGCAGCGCATTTGGAAAGCAGTGACAGGATTGGACCAAGTCAGCATGGATTTATGAAAGGGAAATCATGCTTGACGAATATTTTGGAATTTTTTGAGGATGTAACTAGCAGAGTGGACAAGGGAGAACCAGTGGATGTGGTGCATTTGCACTTTCAAAAGGCTTTTGACAAGGTCCCGCACAAGAGATTGGTGTGCAAAATCAAAGCGCATGGAATTGGGGGTAATGTACTCACGTGGATATAGAACTGGTTGGCAGACAGGAAGCAGAGTGTTGGGATAAACGGGTCCTTTTCAGAATGGCAGACAGTGACTAGTGGAGTGCCGCAGGGCTCAGTGCTGGGACCTCAGCTCTTTACAATATACATTAACGATCGAGATGAAGGAATTGAGTGTAATAGCTCCAAGTTTCCAGATGACACTAAACTGGGTGGCGGTGTGAGCTGTGAGGAGGATACTAAGAGGCTGAAGAGTGACTTGGATAGGTTAGGTGAGTGGGCAAATGCATGGCAGGTGCAGTATAATGTGGATAAATGTGAGGTTATCCATTTTGGGGGCAAAAACACGAAGGCAGAATATTATCTGAATGGCAGTAGATTAGGAAAAGGGGAGGTGCAACGAGACCTGGGTGTCATGGTTCATCAGTCACTGAAAGTGGGCATGCAGGTACAGCAGGCGGTAAAGAAGGCAAATGGTATGTTGGCCTTCATGGCTAGGGGATTTGAGTATAGGATCAGGGAGGTCTTACTGCAGTTGTACAGGGCCTTAGTGAGGCCTCATCTGGAATATTGTGCTCAGTTTTGGTCTCCTAATCTGAGGAAGGACGTTCATGCTGAGGAAGGAGTGCAGCGAAGGTTCACCAGACTGATTCCAGGGATGGCTGGACTGTCATATGAGGAGATACTGGATCAACTGGGCCTATATTCACTGGAGTTTAGAAGGATGAGAGGGGATCTCCTAGAAACCTATAAGATTCTGACGGGATGGGACAGGTTAGATGCGGGAAGAGTGTTCCCGATGTTGTTGAAGTCCAGAACCAGGGGGCATAGCCTTAGGATAAGGAGTAGGCCATTTAGGACTGTGATGAGGAGAAACTTCTTCACTCAGAGAGTTGTTAATTTGTGGAATTCCCTGCCGCAGAGAGTTATTGGTGCCAGTTCATTGGATATATTTAAGAGGGAGTTAGATATGGCCCTTAAAGCTAAGGGGATCAAGGGGTATGGAGAGAAAGCAGGAAAGGGGTACTGAAGGAATGATCAGCCATGATCTTATCGAATGGTGGTGCAGGCTCGAAGGGCTGAATGGCCTCCTCCTGCACCTATTTTCTATGTTTCTATGTTTCGATGGCAGGACTGACATATGAGGAGAGACTGATTCGACTGGGCCTGCATTCACTGGAGTTTAGAAGGATGAGAGGGTATCTCATAGAAACATATAAAATTCTGATGGGACTGGACAGGTTAGATGCGGGAAGAATGTTCGTGATGTCGGGGAAGTCCAGAACCAGGGGACATAGTCTAAGGATAAGGGGTAAGCCGTTTAGGACCGAGATGAGGAGAAACTTCTTCACTCGGAGAGTTGTTAACCTGTGAAATTCCCTACCATAAATTGTTGATGCCAGTTCATTGGATATATCCAAGAGGGAGTTAGATATGGCCCTTACGTCTAAAGAGATCAAGTGGTATGGAGAGAAAGCAGGAAAGGGGTACTGAGGTGAATGATCAGCCATGATCTTATTGAATGGTGGTGCAGGCTCGAAGGGCCGAATGGCCTACTCCTGCACCTATTTTCTATGTTTCTATACTTTGCGGGACCATGCAAAAATGATAAATTTGGTAAACCAGGCTGGACAACCCATGAGTAAAAGAATGGCGGCCGAGACAGTTTGTGTGCGATATGGGGCTTGGATGCCTAATACGTTCGAAGATAACCTAGAACAGCTCCAGAATCGGATTGGATAACCAATGATGTATTTGCTGAATGGACATTGGGCAAGAATGACACTCAAGCCTGTGAGTTCCGGAGGAATAGACATGCCTATGTCCCTAAGAACAGGTGTGTAACTGGACCTCAGAATATCCTAGGGTTTGTGTTATCAATACCACAATATGACGCAACATTGTACCAAGTAAGCAATATAGGAGAAATAAGGAATCAGACCCGTGTGCAGTATCACAAATTGCACCAGTACATAATTAAAAAGGGAAACAATACCAAAGGTGTCCATATTAAAGATTGTTATAAGAATAATCAAGTTTTTTAAGCCGAGAGCACCCAGACCTCGATAAAAATGGCTGTGGATATGTTCGAATGGAAGGATGTGTGTTGAGTGTCACACCGCTGACACTGGACTCCGAAACAACTGCAGCCGCACAAGGAAAGGGAGGATGGTGTGTGAGCACCATGGCGGTCAACATGATGGTGGGGGGAGTTACCCACTGCCCTATCACGACCACAGACTTCTGTTCTGCGCCAAAAGAAGAAGTCGATATTCAGGGATATATCATATATCTGGATTGAAAGGAGAGTCAGTCAATGGGATGGCAGTGGATACTATCAAAGCAGGGTATAAAGGTTTCGTGGAATGACAAGGATGACATATATTCAAACTTCATGAAGAACAAACTAAATTGGAACAGGACATCCATGAACAATGGCAGAAGTACATCATCCTGATGAAGAAGATCGACAAACTCCAGAAGGAAACTAAAGAAATGTTGGCAAACAAGGCTTTGGAACTTTGGACTAAACGTGCAGGTGCACCCCTGGATAAGAATAATATCCCATATATTGGTGATTGTGCAATGCCTGATTTTAATGATATTGTTGATTACATCTCCAACTTAATTCAAACGATGGGCAAGGAAAGCCTTGGCTCAGGCCTCCATAAAAGCCTTAGAAGAAACTAAACCTTTAGTATCCAAGGAAAGATCTGTAAAATGGGTAAATGATGTGTAAAAGGAAGGAGATACGAGAAGCCATCCGAAAGTAGGGGCTTGGCCACCCAGACGGACGGATTACGCTGACAATATCACTTTCCCTTTGGATGAAATAATGAGGGGACGGCACATTGGCCTATCTTGGGATATATAGCCAAGGGCCAAAATGAGGGATTGCAAGAGCAAGATTAATTATCAAAGATGTTATCTGGCTATTGTGAAGGCCCTGAGCTGGCTAAACAAGAGGTATGCTTAAAACCACACATACGCATAAAACACAATAGAGCCACGAGATGACCACTCATTGACCTAGGGCTCAAGGGAGCAATAAAGAAAATCAAAAGAGGAACTAATATAACCATATAACAATATAAGGTGAGAATCACCTGGAAGAATGGACCAAATGGGTATTGGATCATGCATTGCTACAACCAATCATGTCACTGTTAAGGTCTGTCCATGAGGACACTCATGTGCCAAAACCTGTATAATTAAGGAGTAATTTGAACAGTTCGGCGTAGATCCTCTCTCAGGCGGATGAGAAGTGAGATGCTCCCACTGCATGTGTTGGAATAAAGGTCGTTGAAACTTATCCAAGGTCTGTTGAATCTGGGCTTGCTGTTGAGAGAGGAGAAAGGCAATTCTCCCATCAATCCCCAGGACCAGTGTGCATCCGAGTCAATGGGACTCTCTCTGACCTTTCTCCCCAGTCCAACCCCAGGACCAGTGTGTATCTGACTCAATGTGACTTTCTCTGACCTTTCTCCCCAGTCCATCCTCAGGACCAGTGTGTATCTGAGTCAATGGGACTCTCTGACCTTTCTCCCCAGTCCATCCCCAGTACCAGTGTGCATCTGACTCAATGTGACTTTCTCTGACCTTTCTCCCCAGTCCATCCTCAGGGCCAGTGTGTATCTGAGTCAATGGGACTCTTTGACCTTTCTCCCCAGTCAATCCCCAGTACCAGTGTGTATCTGAGTCAATGGGAATCTCGCTGACCTTTCTCCCCAGTCCATCCCCAGGACCAACATGTACCTGAGTTAATGGGAATCTCGCTGACCTTTCTCCCCAGTCCATCCCCAGGACCAACATGTACCTGAGTTAATGGGAATCTCGCTGACCTTTCTCCCCAGTCCCCCAGGACCTGTTTGTGTCTGAGTCAATGGGACTCTCTCTGACCTTTCTCCCCAGTCCATCCCTAGTACCAGTGTGCATCTGAGTCAATGGGACTCTCTCTGACCTTTCTCCATTGTCCATCCCCAGGACCAGTGTGTATCTGAGTCAATGGGACTTACTGACCTTTCTCCCCAGCCCCCCAGGACCAGTGTGTATCTGAATCAATGGGACTCTCTCTTACCTTTCCCCCTGTCTCTCTTTGGAAGCTTTGTGGATCAGAAGAATTCTCTCTATTGGGTGCTCTCACAATCCTGGGCTGGTTCACCTGCTATTGTTCGTCAGTCTACAATCCCTGTTTACTTCCAGCTCTGGACCTTTCTCAATCACTCTTTCATTTACCGGTATATCTAATTATGGCAAAAAATGAGAACAATATTGTTGTGAAGTACAGTGCTTAACCTACCCTGTAGTTACTGGTAGAAACAAAACATTGAAATAAAAATAATTCCATAGTCCGCAGTTGGAGACTCCTCATATACTGGCCACACATTTTCCAGGAATACCTCACATATTGGGGACTTTCTCCGCTATCTGTAATCACTGCCCATTCCTTTATATTCTTGGCTGAAGCCCATCCAGGACACATCCGCCCAGTCTCCACCTGTCTTTCTTTCCCTCGTGTTTTGCTTTCTCTCAGTGAAACCTCAGGCAGAGAGAGAGCTGACAGACAATATATTCACACAACTCAGCAACTTTCCTGGAGCGTTGCCCAGCTTTAATGACACTGATTAACAACGGGTTTCTACCTCCCACTGTCTGGGGCTCTCTCTGTGTCCGGAGAGACAACAATGAAGATCCAACTCGCTCTCAATTCCTGTCTGAGTATCCGCCACATCTGGAGAGGGACCGGGAAATATTACAGTGACCGACCGCCTTCTGTGAGGTCAGACCCTCGCCCCTGTAACCCAGGCAACCATTACTCACACACTGGCCCCACCACGTAACCAGGACAACTATCCTATGTCTGCCCATCACTCACACACCGGCCCCGCCCCTGTAACCCGGGCAACCATCCTGTGTCTGCCCGTCACTCACACACCGGTCCGTGGGACACAACACGCGGAGCCCGCCCACCGGGATACCAGCGATGGGAGAACAACAGCTTCCCCCCTCCCCTCCCAGACCCCCGGGCACTGCCTGGGGCTCGGTGCGAGGGCCTCACACCGGGATGTGACGCCGTGTTGGTGAACGAGAAACCCTCAGAGGAAGGTGAAGCGATCGGCCATTAACCCGGACAATGAGCTCGCCCGCCTACCATTAGTTCGGTCCCCGGCTCCAGCCCCCATCAGTCCGGCCCCCCCCGGTTTACCCACATTGTCCAACCGCTGTTTGCAGCAAACCGCGCTACATCCGGGGTCTCGGGATAGGCGAGGCGGCACCGAGCATGCGCACTGCGTCCACACGGCGCGATCGCTGCATAAATTAATCACCCGGGCTGACTCCTCCCGTCCTATTGGCTGCACACAGGAGAGTAACAGCCCCTTGCTCCAATCCCAGTTCCGCTCCGCCACAGAGCTCCGCCCAGCGCGCAGGGATCACGTGGCTCCTGATTTGAACCGGCGGCAGTTGAACTGTCACGCCGCGAAACCCTGCAGCACGCGGGCCATGGCCCCGCCCACCGTGTGTGAGGTCAGGGCCCCGCCCACACAGCCCCTGAGCTCAGCAGCGGGAATGCTGCAATGTGAGAGAATAAAGAGAGAAGGTGCTGGGAACAGTCAGCCGCTCAGGCAGTGTGTGTGGTGGGAGAGAGAGAATGGACCTGAGGGAAGCTCATTGTCATTGCCCTGACATTCAGGGCCACGGGGCTTTACCTGCTGCTGGGGGAAGTGCAGCTGAAAGATTTATTGACAATATACAGCACTGTTTCCTAACACAACATGTTAATACAGTAACTGGGAAAACCATAGATTGGATCTGGTGTTTAGTAGTGAGTCTGACCTCGGATCAGGCCTCCGTGTGGGCAACACTGATCACATTATACCGTCCCAATTGGCCAGGACAACCAAAGGGACTGAGAACCTGCAACTCAGACCGCATTTCAGGGCAAACTTCTCCAAAATGGCACAGGACTTGCAACAGGTAAATTGTCCAACCCTCCTCAGTGGTGATGCGACCGATGTTGAATATAAATGGAAAGTTTTTAAGAACAAGATTAAAAATGTGGTAAACAAACGTAGCCAAAATCAAAAGAAGGAAATGTGGTAACAAAAAGCCAAGGTGGCCAACTGGCTCTGTACAAAGACAAATAAGATGTAAACAGAAATGTTTCCATAAATTAAAGAAAGTTAACACTCAAATAAATAGGGTTGAATGCAACAAACAATTCTAATTGTATTTTTTGAAGTTACAAAGTTGGTTGATGAGGGAAGCCCAGTAGACATTGTCTACTTAGATTTCCAAAAACCTTTTGACAAGGTACCACACAAGAGGCTTCTCTATAAGATCGGAGCCTCTGGTATTAGTGAAAATATATTGAGCTGGATGCAGAACTGGCTGGCAGGATGCAGATAAAGAGCAGTTATAGGTGGATTTGGATCTGTTTGGTCAGCAGTGGTGTCCCACAGGATCAGTGTTGGGACTGTTGCTTTTTTACTATTTTTATTAATGATCTGGATTTTGGGGTTGGGGGTACAATTTGGAAATGATACCAAGATCTGTGCATGTGCTCGAACTGTAGAAGAGGCTCATCTGCTTCAGGCAGAGCTTAAAGTGTTGTGACACTGGTCTCATGACTGGACAATTACGTATAATTTAGATAAGTTCAGTGTTATGCATGTGAGCAGGGCAAATGCTCAACATTCATACACCCTCCAGGGAAAGGCATTAAAGATAGTGGGGATAAAAAGAGATTTAGGCATTCTAGTGCATACATCCTCAAAGGTACTCGAGCAATGCGGTGCAGCGACAGCTAGAGCAAATAGGGCGTTGGGGTGTATCCATAGGACAATTGAGTATAAGACGAGGCGTACTGTTTTGTCCTTATACAAAACCTTAGTCAGGCCGCACTTGGAATACTGTGTCCAGTTTTGGTCTCCTCACATGGTGGGTGATATTGAGGCTCTGGAAATGGTGCAGAAGAGGGCCACCAGACTAATTCAAAGTCTAAAACATCTTAGTTATCAAGATAGGTTAAAAGAGTTTGGACTCTTTAGATGTGTTTCTGTTGTTGCATGTGGGAGCTGGTTGACCTCATTGATATCCACAGCGACCATATCTGCAGCAAGTGTCTGCAGCTCAAGGAACGTCAGCTCCGTGTTGATCAGCTGGATTCTGAGCTGCAGACACTGCGACACATCAGGGAGGGGGAGAGTTACCTGGACGCTGTGTTCCAGGAGGCAGTCACACCTCTTAGATTAATTAATTCAAATTCAACCCGTGGTCAGGGACAGGAGGGTGTGACTACGAGTGAGGAAGGTATAGGGACCCAGGAGGTAGTGATGGAGGAGCCTCAGCCCTTGATTTTGTCCAATAGGTTCGAAGCTCTTACTCCCTTTGTGGACGAGAGCAGGGACTGCAGGGAGGATGAGCAAACTGACCACAGCACCGTGGTACAGGGGGGCCATTCAAGTGGGGAAAGTAAAAAGAAACATTATAGTAATAGGAGACAGTATAATAAGGAGTATAGATACTGTTCTCTGCAGCCGAAGGCTGTGTTACCTACCCAGTTCCAGGGTTTAAGACATCTCCTTTGCACTGGAAAGGAACTTGGAGGGAAAGACGCAGTTGTTGTGGTCCACGTAGGTACCAATGATATAGGTCGGACAAAGAAAGGTGTTCTGCTGAGGTAGTATGAGCAGCTTGGGGCCAAATTAAAAAGCAGAACCACAAAGGTAACAATCTCTGGATTATTACCTGAGCCACGAGCAAATTTGCAGAGTAAATATGATGGGAGAATTAAACAGTGGCTCAAAGTTTCGTGTGGGAGAAATGGGTTTTGTTTCGTGGGACACTGGCACCAGTACTGGGGTAAGAGGGAGCTGTTCCGTTCGGACGGGTTCCACTTAGACCATGCTGGGACTAGGGTCCAGGCGAATCAAACTAGGGCAATAGAGAGGGCTTTAAACTAATTAGTGGTGGTGGGCAGGGATTCAGGTGAGCAAAAGTGTAAAAAGTCAAATAAGGAGAAGGCAGTAGATCAGGGTAGCACTGGTTTAAATGTAGATTCTTTTCTCTCAATCTGGTTCAGTAAAATTACTGAGTCGAATACCTCTTGTGCTTTGAACAAAGCAGTCTTTATTTTACCGGTCGGCAAGACCTATCAGACAGAAGTTATACCCTCTGGATAGAGCATACACACTCCCTACGGATAGGTGAAGTTACATCGTAAAGCGACAACAGTTATACATTCTCGGCAAAAGATAACAAGATAGGGCTAGAGTGACATCCTAGTTCAACCTATCACTTTTGGTCCCTCTTTCCCTTTGTCCACTCATAAGCCGACCTAATTATGGTCTGATTTTAAACAAAGACCTTCTGTTAATGTTTCAGGTTAATAACATGATTTAATAAGACCTTGAGGTTTTTCTGCAAGCTGTGGGTTTTGTTTCAATATGTGTTAGTGTTGTAACATTTCGCAGTCTCGAGTCCGAGATGTCATGGCTATTCCTCCATGAATTCTTTGTTAGCTTATACTGTCCCTATACAATTCCCACGTTCTCAACTTCAATGTCTCTATACATTTTAAACATTCACATTCCCCCCTTTTATCATTCCATGATAACACTTAGGATCATTCCAGGAGTAAAATGTACAGGGAATGTGATCACACCTAATATCCAGAAAAGTTCCCATTTTGCGCATAAACATAAGACATGTAGCTCTCGTCTCTGTCTCCCCTCCCATGCACCAAAACTGTCATATATCAACACTATTATACAGACTGTGGCATACAGACAGTTTCATCTTATGGCTCAGGATTCAGATAAATAGTCCAATTATTTTGCTGATTAAAAGAGTTCAGTTTTCCCGTCTCTCTTCTCAGGTCACCGTCGGTGTAGCTGGCTGTCTATCACTACGGGTAAAAGTTCAAACTGGTCCACGTTCCAATTAGGATGCCAACGGCCTTGTTCAGCTATGGAGAAGAGGAAGTCTGGAACAGAAACAGGAGTTAGAATAACCAGTAAAATAGGTTCGTTAGAGGGTGGTGAGCTTGCAGTGGTGCAGGTGAACCCAGGCACTTTTCCCCTCAACCTTGGCTGCAGTGGGGGTAGTGAGTAACACCTGAAAAGCCCCTCCCATTGTGGCTCTAATCCCTTCCGAATCCATACTTCCCTGGTGCCACGAGGGACAATTCGGGTAAAACTGGGAGGTCGAGGTGAGCATCTTGAACCTGGTTGTGAACTAGTCGCAGAGCCTGAGTCAGAGAAAGAACATAGGTGGTCATCAGTCGAGCTGAGATCTCATATCTAGGAACAATTTCCCTCATTAACACCTTAACAACAGTTTGAGCCTTATTGTCCAGGTTAGGGTAGGCTTCAATCCATCTGCTAACACATCTACTATTACTAACACATATTTGTAACACTGAACTTTTTGCAACTCAATGTAGTCCAACTGAAATGTCTCAAAGGCACCTTCGGGTAGGGGCGTTTTACCCCAATCACAGGGGACTCCCTTCCCTGGATTATGTTGCTGGCCAACCATGCAACGACTACTGATGTTCTGGGTGAGCGCCTGGAGTCTAGGGTGCCACCAAGTAGCCAAAAGTGTGTCACTCGTGGTCCTTGCTCCACAATGAGTAGCAAAATGCATACATTCAATAACCCATAGAGCCAACTTGTCAGACATGCAAGTCTATTCCGCGGGAGTGGTCCAGAGTTTAGAAACATTGTCATAAGTACATGCATATTTCCACAGCAGTTTATCTTTTTCAGGAGCGTCCTCCTGTGCTTTTATAACATCTTGGATGGTTGGCATTGGTTTTTCCGAGGTTAACTTATCCTTCGCAGGATTTTTAGTCTGACTCATCATTTTGGGCACTACCATCTGTTGGTCACGAGAGGCCTGTTTGGCTTCTTGGTCAGGACAACGATTCCCTATATCAACCAGAGAATTTCCGGTAGTGTGGGCGGTACATTTGACAATGGCAATGCGTTTGGGGAACATGAGGGCTTGCAACAAATCAGATACTAGCTGTTTATGAGATATCTCATTCCCCTGTGAGGTTAGGAATCCCCTATTTTTCCATAATTGTCCGTAATCATGGGCCACCCCAAAGACATACCTAGAGTCGGTATAGATATTGACTTTGAGATCTTTGGCCAAGATACAGGCTCGGGTGAGGGCGAATAGTTCAGCTTGTTGAGCAGAATAGGCGGTTTCAAAAGCGGGAGATTCCAAGACCTGATTCTCCTGGTTTACTATGGCGTATCCTGAGATTCGTGTATCTTCTGGATTAATAGAAGTACTTCCGTCAACATACATAAACAATCATGACTGGGTTCTTCCTCATCTTGGGGTGGCTCAGTAAGAATACAGTCTGGATCTTCCATTGGTACATCAACCAAATCTTCCATGACTGATGTGGCCTCTTAAATTAAAGATAAGCAATCATGACTGGGTTCTTCCTCATCTTGGGGTGGCTCAGTAAGAAAACAGGCCGGATTAATTGCAGTACAGTGCCGAAAGGTCAGTTTAGGATTGCCTGTGATTTCAGTGGGTTCTGTCGGAAAGAGGGCCAGTCCACATTGCCCTGCGCTGGGATCTCAATCGGATCAATGGGAGTATAACCCACTTGGGAGGGGTCCTCTGCCCACACATGAGGATCCACATAGTCAGGTATGTCCGAGCCAGTATGATGCTGTAGAGTCGTTAAGACCTTCTCGGGGTCCCCATGAAATTGGACTGTTCGGCCATGTTTTACGATTTGCACATCCCGGCTGGTAGGGTCAGCCTCATCTATGGCCTTGCGTACCATAACTCCCAAATCTTTAGCATGGTGAGGGGCTAATACTTCACGAGCAATATGCGGTGCCATTGTTAGGGGCTGTTTCCACAGATTCTTATCCACTTCCACAAAATCTGCCTCTCTTTCCAGTCCAGTCACTCTAGCCCTTAATAGAATTCCCTTCACTTCCCCTTCGTGATCCTGATAAAAGTTCTGCAGGTCCTGATTCTTTCCACTGGGATCATATGCTAGGGTCACGTGATAGGGTGCCTGCGGCAGGTCCAGAGACCACCACTGAGGGGTTCTAGTGGTATAATACTGCCGCTTAAGGGTTTCCAGTTTTACAATAATCCCATCATCTCCACACTCCAAATGCAACTGGAATTTGCAGAGGAGGTCTCTAGCCATCAAGTTACAGTCCAGATTGGTTGTGATAACAACTCGATGTTCCACCGATTCTTGCTGGTAACCCATTTTAACCGGTTCTGACACTGGGAATGTCGAGATTTGTCCCAGGAATCCTGAAAGTTCCTGTGTTTCAGTAGAGGCAGGGAGTTTAAGCTTTGATTGTACAGAAGACATGAAGGCTCCCGTATCTATCAAAAAGGGTTGTTACTCATTCAGAATGAGTTCGTCGTCTGGGGAGGATCCCTGCACAATCAAGCTGCTTAGTCAATCGGGGGACAATTGACCAAAGGGGTTGTTCTGGGAGAAGTTAGTGTAAGATCCCCGTCCTCTCCCCCCTTGCCCCCCTCCTCTTCCTCCTCTTCCTTTTCCATGCTGACGGTAGGGGCAATTGTTATTCCAATGTCCTTCCTGCCCACAATTAAAACAGTCAATTCCTCTTACCCAGTCCCGGCCTCTTCCCATACCATGCTGGGGACAATAGGGAGGTTTATTAGCAGGGCTCGGGCCGTTTGGTTGTTTAGTATAACCGTATCCTTGCTTATCCATCCAATCCTGTATGCAACACTGCGGTTCTATTGATCCTTCCTCCCGAGATGGCTCTTCCTTTCTAGTCACGTATTCAGTCTTGACCCGGGTTGGGGGAGCACCTCCCCCCTCCCCTTTCTTTTCCTGCCAATAATATCTAACTGCCCTTTCCATTTGTCCGGATAGCGTGAGCAATCAAATAGTTGTTCGAAGATCACATCAACATCTATAGTGGGGTGGTCTGCAGCTTGTTGTGCATCAGGGTTTGGCATTGGTCTGACAGAGAATTGGTGTCGGGACTTTGGGATCTTGGAAATCATTTCTAGGTCGGAGGATGTTTCGGAGCTGTCTGACTGCTGGACAGTTCTGCGTCTCGATCGGCGGGGGTGTTTGCTATATCTTTCACAACTTGGACTGGTAGATTGACTAGAAGATTTACGGGACTGTCTGTGATGTCGAGATATAGTTCTGCCCTTTCGAGTGTGAGATCTGGTCCTTTCAGCTATATTGCTTTTGAACTGGGGATCCGAATCGCTATCAGAGGATGAGGAGTCAGTTTGGGTTTGTTGCTTTGGTGGTATGGGGTTATTTTTAACTCCTCTCGCCGGAGTGTAAGGCGGAGGGTGCTGGGAAGAGGACTGGAGCAAGGGTCAGGGTGTGCAGGAGGCGCCGTTGGGCACTGAGTCAGTGACCACTCATCAATTTCATCATCAGCCTCAGTTAACACAAAGCCAGCCATTTTACTACGTAGTTGGTCAATACCTTTCTCAGAGGTCCCAGAGGATCTCTTCGCAAGTTTCTCGTGCGCACATTCTTTTTTTTTTAAGACGTCTACAGTTTTAACATGTGTTCCCTCTGTCAATGAAAGTCCTAATTTAATAGCATTTATTTGCCAACTTGACAGAAGTGATGCATCTTTTATTTTTTTTTTTGACAATGCCTGTGCTTTTTTTTTTACTACCTCTACGCTTCTAGTGCCACCTAGAGGCCATTGATCATCTCCCAATAATTTATTCAGGGCTCCTGATAATTTTCTAAATTCCTCAGCTCTTTCAGGGAAATCTTCACATAACTTTTGTAGCGGACTATCCGCATCCGTTGTTTTATCCAACTGATTACACATTACCGTGTCGTTACGCGTTCATTTAGTCGTGCGATTTAAACAAACTTAAAACGAACAGACTTTACTGAAAAACAGACTACTGAAAAACAGACTTTACTTAAAAACAGACTTACTAATCTAACACACAGCCGCGTCGCCCCACGGCTCACGTCTCCACGCGATTCCACCGAAACACGCTTGACAAACTCAAAACACAGCCGCGTCGCCCCGCGGCTCGCGTCTCCACGCGATTCCACCGAAACACGCTTGACAAACTCAACACACAGCCGCGTCGCCCCGCGGATCGCGTCTCCACGCAATTCCACGGAAACACGCTTGACAAACTCAACACACAGCCGCGTCGCCCCGCGGCTCGCGTCTCCACGCGATTCCACCGAAACACGCTTGACAAACTCAACACACAGCCGCGTCGCCCCGCGGCTCGCGTCTCCACGCGATTCCACCAAAACACGCTTGACAAACTCAACACACAGCCGCGTCGCCCCGCGGCTCGCGTCTCCATGCGATTCCACCGAAACACGCTTGACAAACTCAACACACAGCCGCGTCACCCCGCGGCTCGCGTCTCCACGCGATTCCACCGAAACACGCTTGATAAACTCAACACACAGCCGCGTCGCCCCGCGGCTCGCGTCTCCATGCGATTCCACCGAAACATGCTTGACAAACTCAACACAAAGCGACTTACAGAAATCAGCACTGACTTTCGAGGTTTGCGTTGCTGCGCGTTCGCATCGACCCACGTTTACTCGCGCGCGCGCGCCGCCACACGTCTCGCATCACCACGCGTTTACATTGCCGTGCGTCTGCGTCTGCCTTCCTCCACTCGGCCGCACGTTCGCGTCGCTGCCCGTCTCACATCGTTGTGCGTTCGCGTCGGTTCTACCTTCCGAATTGCTGCGGGATTTAAATTCAATCAGTGCCTAGACGGGTCAAGTGATATACAAGGTCGACGTCGTACCTAAATTGAACACCTATCCTCTATTTAATTCCCCATAAGCCTTATTTTATTCCCTGTGAGCCTAATTTTCTAAATTTGTTTTCTTATGAGCCTTATTTAATTTCTTTTAGTCTCCAAATTTCCCAATCCTTTCGCGTCACTGCGCAGTTTAAATTCAATCAGTCAATGAAAGCCCTAATTTAATGGAGTTTTTCTGCCAACTGGACAGGAGTGATTTATTTCTTTTAGACTGTAGTGGAATTTTTCTCATAATTTAAAATCTCAGAACATTTTTTTTTCAGCACCTATTTAGTACGTTACTTTTTTTTGTCTTTTTCATAACTAGAGAGAAGTCTCGCACGTAGGCTGTGGACTGCTTTTCGTTATCTCAATTGTTCCAGCCTCAAGGTCGTGTTATTTAATATAATATTTTTTTTGAATCCTTTTGAATCCCTCTCAGTTGTTTTGCTGTGCCTTCTCTGAATGTTTTCTTTCAACAAGTTTGTGAGCATGTTAAATCCTTTTTGTTTTTAACCACCGGGACCATGTAATTTTTTCTTTTTTTTTTCAACAAACCTATCCTTTGTGCATTTCCTGGCTCCGTAACTTATCATCCGAATATACGTAATTCAATAAGGTTCACACTCTTAAACTTCCCACAGACAGGACAACACTACGAAGGGTTAAAACAAACTTTCATTCTGTTTGAGATAAAACAAACCACAACTCCCCGGCTTTTTTTTTACAGTAAAAATCACAGAAGCATTTCTCATTTAAACAGACATTCACAAAAGTCTCTTTTCTTTCCTATTAATTTTTGGATCCATGATTGATCATCTATCCCTATCTAGCTCTAACTATAACCTATCTTTCCAAGTCACCGCTTGGTTTGCGTCATCGCGCAATTTCCCTATCTCTATCCCTATTCTAAGTTTGAAAGGTATTCACCAGATTGTCCTGGATCTCGTTCAGACACTACCTGAGAACCAGCGAGTGGCTAAACTTTCCTCAGACTTTTGAAACCGGGGGAAACTGGAGCAGTATTGAAATCATACTCACTCCAGTGGCCACTTTCCCCTCGTCTCGTCCAAGGCTAGTCTGGCTCTTAATTCGCAAGTTTTCGGCAGTCGTCCGTTGAGATCCCACTTCTGACACCAAATGTAAATGTAGATTCTTTTCTCTCAATCTGGTTCAGTAAAATTACTGAGTCGAATGCCTCTTGTGCTTTGAACAAAGCAGTCTTTATTTTACCGGCCGGCAAGACCTATCAGACAGAAGATATACCCTCTCGATAGAGCGTACACACTCCCTACGGATAGGTGAAGTTACATCGTAAAGCGATAACAGTTATACATTCTCGGCAAAAGATAACAAGATAGGGCTAGAGTGACATCCTAGTTCAACCTATCTCTTTTGGTCCCTCTTTCCCTTTGTCCACTCATAAGCCGACCTAATTATGGTCTGATTTTAAACAAAGACCTTCGGTTAATGTTTCAGGTTAATAACATGATTTAATAAGACCTTGAGGTTTTTCTGCAAGCTGTGGGTTTTGTTTCAATATGTGTTAGTGTTGTAACATTTCGCAGTCTCGAGTCCGAGATGTCATGGCTATTCCTCCATGAATTCTTTGTTAGCTTATACTGTCCCTATACAATTCCCACGTTCTCAACTTCAATGTCTCTATACATTTTAAACATTCACACTGGGAAAATGAAAATCTATGCATGCCAGGTAGGGACAGAATGTATAAGCATAAAGGTGAATCAGAAAGTGGGGTCAAAGCAGAAAAACATGGTTAAAAATAACATTTAAGAGCTCTTTATCTGAATGCACATAACATTCGTAACAAAATAGATGAGTTGACATCACAAATTTGATAATAATTGGTATGATCTTATAGCCATTACAGTAATGTGGTAGCAAGGTGACTAGGAGTGGGAACTAAATATTTAGGGGTATTTGACAATTTGGAAGGATAGCCAGAAAGGAAAAGGAGGTGGGGTAGCACTGTTAATAAGGGATGAGATCAGTGCGTTAGTGAGAAACAATATTGGTTCAGAAGATCACGATGTTGAATCAGTTTGGTTGGAGATAAGGAATAATAAGGGGAAAAAAATCTGGTGGGCGTGGTTTATAGGCCCCCTAACATTAGCTACACTGTTGGACGGAATATAAATCAAAAAATAATGAAGGCTTATAATAAAGGAACGGCTATAATCATGGGCGATTTAACCTTCATATTGATTAGACAAAGCAAATTGGCCAGGGTAGCCTTGAGGAAGAGCTCATAGAGTGTATCCGGGACAGTTTCCTTGAACCGTACGTTGTGGAACCAAACTATCTTAGACCTGGTATTGTGTAATGAGACAGGATTAAGAAATGATCTCGAAGTAAAGGATCCTCAAGGAATGAGTGACTATAACATGGTTGAATTTCAAATTCAGTTAGAGGGTGAGAAAGATGGTTCTCAGACCAGTGTCCTAAGCTTAAATAAAGGAGGCGACAAAGCTATGAGGGCAGGTTTGGCTAAAGTGGAACTTGGAACAAAAATATATCCTAATGAGAAGGAAAGACTGAATGAGAAGGAAAGACTGTAAGAGAAGGGATAACTAACCGTCGCAAACTAAGGAAATAAGGGATGGTAGCAAATTGAAAACAAGGGCATACAATGTGGCTAAGACTAGTGGAAGGCCTGAGGATTGGGAACATTTTAAAAGTCAGCAAAGAACAGCTAAAAAAATAATAAAGAGAGGGAAGATAGATTATGAAAGTAAACAGGCATGAAATATAAAAACAGACAGTAAGAGTTTCTATAAATACATAAAAAGGAAAAGAGTGGCTAAATTAAATGTTGGTCCCCTAGAAGATGAGACTGGGGAATTAATAATGGGGAACAGGGAAATAACAGAGACGTTGAACAAACGTTTTGTATCGTTCTTCACCGTAGAAGACACTAAAAACATCCCAATAGTGAATAATCAAGGTGCTATAGGGATGGAGGAATTTAATTAAATCACCATCACTAATGAAGTACTACTCTGTAAAATAATAGGACTAAAGGCAGACAAGACCCCTGGACCTAGGCTTACATCCTAGGATTTTGAGAGAGGTGGCTGTAGAGATAGTGGATGCATTGGTTGTAATCTACCAAAATTCCCTGGTTTCTGGGGTGGTCCCAGCAGATTGCAAAATCGCAAATGTAATGCACCTATTTAAAAATGGAGGCAGACAAGAAACTATAGACCAGTTAGCCTAACATCTGTCTTGGGAAAATGCTGGAGTCCACTAGTGGGAGTTGTGTACAGACCACCAAACAGTAGCAGTGGGATTGGGGACAGCATCAAACAAGAAATAAGGATGCGTGCAATAAAGGTACAGCAGTTATCATGGGTGACTTTAATCTACATATTGATTTTGCTAACCAAACTGGTAGCAATGCAGTGGAGGAGGATTTCCTGGAGTGTATTAGGGATGGTTTTCTACACCAATATGACGAGGAACCAACTAGAGAGCTGGCCATCCTAAACTGGGTGATGTGTAATGAGAAAGGAGTAATTAGCAATCTTGTTCTGCAAGGCCCCTTGGGGAAGAGTGACCATAATATGGTAGAATTCTTTATTAAGATGGAGAGTGACACAGTTAATTCAGAAACTAGGGTCCTGAAATTAAGGAAAGGTAACTTCGATGGTATGAGGTGTGAATTGGCCAGAATTGACTGGCAAATGCTACTTAAAGAGTTGATGGTGGATAGGCAATGGGAAACATTTAAAGATCACATTGATGAACTTCAACAATTGTACCTCCCTGTCTGGTGTAAAAATAAAATGGGGAAGGTGGCTCAACCGTGGCTAACAAGGGAAATTAAGGATTGTGTTAAATCCAAGGAAGAGGCATATAAATTGGCCAGAAAAAACAGCAAACCTGAGGACTGGGAGAAATTTAGAATTCAACAGAGGAGAACAAAGGGATTAATTAAGAGGGGGAAAATAGAGTACGAGAGGAAGCTTACCAGGAACATAAAAACTGACTGCAAAGGCTTTTATAGATATGTGAAGAGAAAAAGATTAGTAAAGACAAATATAGGTCCCTTGCAGTTGGATTCAGGTGAATTTATAATGGGGAACAAAGAAATGGCAGACCAATTGAACAAGTACTTTGGTTCTGCCTTAATGAAGGAAGACACAAATAACATTCTGGAAGTAGTAGGGGACCGAGGGTCTAGTGAGAAGTAGGAAATGAAGGATATACTTATTAGGCGGGAAATTATGTTCGGGAAGTTGATGGGATTGAAGGCAGATAGGGTCTGATAGTCTGCATCCCAGAGTACTTAAGGAAGTGGCCCTACAAATAGTGGATGCATTGGTGATCATTTTCCAACAGTCTATCGGCTCTGGATCAGTTCATATGGACTGGAGGGTAGCTAATGTAACACCACTTTTTAAAAAGGGAGGGAGAGAGCAAATGGGTAATTATAGACCGGTTAGCCTGACATCAGTAGTGGGGAAAATGTTGGAATCAATTATTAAGGATGAAATAGCGGCGCATCTGGAAAGCAGTGACAGGATCGGTCCAAGTCAGCATGGATTTATGAAAGGGGAATCTTGCTTGACAAATCTTGTGGAATTTTTTGAGGATGTAACTAGTAGAGTGGACAAGGGAGAACCAGTGGATGTGGTGTATTTGGACTTTCAAAAGGCTTTTGATAATGTCTCACACAAGAGATTGATGTGCAAAATCAAAACACATGGTATTGGGGGTAATGTACTGATGTGGATAGAGAACTGGTTGGTAGGCAGGAAGCACAGAGTGGGGATAAACGGGTCCTTTTCAGAATGGCAGAAAGTGATTAGTGGAGTGCCGCAGGGCTCAGTGCTGGGACCCCAGCTATTTACAATGTACATTAATGATTTTGATGAAGGAATTGAGTGTAATATCTCCAAGTTTGCAGATGACACTAAACTGGGTGGTGGTGTGAGCTGTGAGGAGGACGCTAAGAGGCTGCAGATTCACTTGGACAGGTTAGGCGAGTTGGAAAATGCATGGCAGATGAAGTATAATGTTGATAAATGTAAGGTTATCCACTTTGGGGGCAAAAACACAGTGCAGAATATTATCTGAATGGCGTCAGATTAGGAAAACGGGAGGTGCAACGAGACCTGGGTGTCATGGTTCATCAGTCATTGAAAGTTGGCATGCAGGTACAGCAGGCGGTAGAGAAGGCAAATGGTAAGTTGGCCTTCATAGCTAGGGGATTTGAGTATAGGAGCAGGGAGGTCTTAATGCAGTTGTACAGCGCCTTGGTGAGGCCTCACCTGGAATATTGTGTTCAGTTTTGGTCTCCTAATCTGAGGAAGGAGGTTCTTGCTATTGAGGGAGTGCAGCAAAGGTTCACCAGACTGATTCCCGGGATAGCTGGATGAACATATGAGGAGAGGCTGAATCAACTAGGGCCTTTATACACTGGAGTTTAGAAGGATGAGAGGGGATCTCATAGAAACATATAAGATTCTGATGGGAGTGGACAAGTTAGATGCGGGAAGAATGTTCCCATTGTTGAGGAAGTCCAGAACCAGGGGACACAGTCTTAGGATAAGAGGTAGGCCATTCAGGACTGAGATGAGGAGAAACATCTTCACTCAGAGAGTTGTTAACCTGTGTAATTCCCTGCCACAGAGAGTTGTTGATGCCAGTTCACTGGATATATTCAAGAGGGAGTTAGATATGGCCCTTATGGTTAAGGGGATCAAGGGGTATGGAGAGAAAGCAGGAAAGGGGTACTGAGGGAATGATCAGCCATGACCTTATTGAATGTGGTGCAGGCTCGAAGGGTCGAATGGCCTACTCCTGCACCTATTTTCTATGTTTCTGTGTTTCTATTATTAAGGAAGCAGTAGCGGGACATTTGGAAAAGCATAATTCAATCAAGCTCCTTTTATGAAAGGGAAATCAAGTTTGACAAAGTTGCTGGAGTTCTTTGAGGATATAATGAGCAGGGTGGATAAGGGGGAACCAGTGGATGTGCTGCATTTGGATTTCCAGAAAGCGTTTTATAAGGTACCACATAAAAGGTTACTCCAGAAGATAAAAGTTCACGGTGTCGTTGAGTATTACAAAGATACACAACACAAATCTGTTTTGGAGAAAATAATTGATCGAGGGAGAAACAGCTTCTACATGAGTTCAATTAACTCAGTGACTCAAACCAGCCGTTCTCTCCGAACAGTCAAAATACATTAAAAAATCATGAAGTTCCGTGTGGAGGCTTTCCATTTGTTGTTTCCCTGCTGCGGCACACACTTTTCACCTAACAACTTAGAATTAAATTATAGTGACGGCAAATTTTGTCAGCTCCCCTGTGCACCGTTTATCTGATAAGTTAACTCTTAGCCTCACTGCTTTTAATCAATTGCTATCTATTTTTTCAATCGGTCTTTGTTCCGCATAATCTCTTACCCCCCCATGTGACTTAGGCTTGGCGTGTATTTTTTTTCCAACTACCTGGTTTTGTACTGGGTTATCTCCTTTGACTTCAGTCTCAATTTGTTCTAATGACGCATTCAGCTGGATTTTATAACCTCTTCTTTGTTGTAGCTTTTTATAACAGCAAGGCACATTCTGTTCCAAGATTATGAGTTCAATAAGTCATTCAGCAGTTAGAATTCAGCTATTCTACCAGGAACACATGTATGCCTTTTTTTCAGACTTACTTGTTAACTTTACTAAATTATTTTTTTCCCCTGACTAATTTGTTCTACTACAATCCCCCATTTGATCAGGTGGTTATCCCAAATACAATCATGAACAATCATTTTCCTTTCCCTTATCTTGATTCGTGTGTCTCCCGCCCTGGTTTCATTGATCAGGCGATAGGATTGGGACACTCCTGACTCATATCAGGTACTTGTGCCATTGCTGTGTTTGCTCCCCCTTATATGTCCCTACTAAAGGCTTTCTGTGTTCTTGGTTAGTGGCCCTAGTCAAGATTTTTTTCCTGCATCTCTTGTATCTGCCTGCACATTCTGCCAGGAGTATCAGTACCACTACCAGCTGCACTATGACCAACACATGGGATATAATTCTGATCCAAGGGTATATATTCAAATTCAGTCCGAGATTGTAAAACCAAACATTCCATGACAGTTCAACCAGATTTTTATCAGTGTCCTTTTGTAGTTCTTTGATTTGTTTTTTCAAAATGATGTATTTTCTTTGTTTTTCAAACACACTCTTTTCCAAAGCCGTTGGCTTTTCACTCAACTTAGGGATCGGTTCTCCTTGTGGTTCAGAACCTTAATAGCCCGCTTTTATCATATCAACCACCGTTCCATCGATGGTCTCTTCTTTTAGCACCGAGTATATTGTATATCCTTCTACGTTAATCTCGTGTCTGGGCTTCAAACAGTCGTTAGGGCATCTGATGGGCATGTTAAAACCCCTCCCACAGTCATGTTAGCAGTTGTACTGCTGACGCACCACCACCCGTCTCCTTGTGAGGCCGCTATGGTTTCATAGTCCTATGCCCATGGTGTGATGCTTAGGATGCATCCCTTCGCTTGGCCATATCCACAGTCATCCTCGCCCTCCTGAAACAACTCTCGGCATAATATAACTTGGTTATTCTTAGAACAATTGGTTATGGACATACACTTGGTCTTATTTCCATTTCAATAACACACTGACGCAGCTTGTGGTACCTTAGAAACATAGAGACATAGAAAATAGGTGCAGGAGTAAGCCATTGGGCCCTTCGAGCCTGCACCACCATTCAATAAGATCATGGCTGATCATTCACCTCAGTACCCCTTTCCTGCTTTCTCTACATACCCCTTGATACCTTTAGCCATAAGGGCCATATCTAAATCCCTCTTGAATATATCTATCGAACAGGCATCAACAACTCTCAGCGGTAGAGAATTCCACAGGTTAACAACTCTCTGAGTGAAGAAGTTTCTCCTCATCTCGGTCCTATATGGCTTACCCCTTATCCTTAGACTGTGACTGCTGGTTCTGGGCCTCCCCAACATCAGGAACATTCTTCCTGCATCTAACCTGTCCAGTCCCGTCAGAATTTTATATTTTTCTATGAGATCCCCTCTCATTCTTCTAAATTCCAGTGAATACAGGCCCAATCGATCCACTCTCCCCTCATATGTCAGTCCTGCTATCCCGGGAATCAGTCTGGTGAACCTTCGCTACACTCCCTCAATAACGAGAATGCCCTTTCTCAGATTAGGAGACCAAAACTGAACACAATATTCCAGGTGAGGCCTCACCAAGGCCCTGTACAACTGCGCTAACACTTCCCTGCTCCTATACTCAAATCCCCTAGCTATGAAGGCCAACATGCCATTTGCCTTCTTCACCACCTGCTGTACCTGCATGCACCATGACAGCCATGTCTCGTTGCATCTCCCCTTTTCCTAATCTGCCGCCATTCAGATAATGTTCTGCCTTTATGTTTTTGCGACCAAAGTGGATAACCTCACATTTATCCACATTATACTGCATCTGCCATGCATTTGCCCACTCACCTAACCTGTCCAAGTCACTCTGCAGCCTCTTAGCATCTGCCTCGAAGCTCACACCGCTACCCAGCTTAGTGTCATCTGCAATCTTGGCGATATTACACTCAATTCCTTCATCTAAATTATTGATGTATATTGTAAATAGCTGGGGTCCCAGCACTGAGCTCTGCGGCACCCCTCTCGTCACTGCCTGCCATTCTGAAAAGGACCCGTTTATCTCGACTCTCTGCTACCTGTCTGCCAAACAGTTCTCGATCCACTTCAAAACATTACCCCCAATACCATGTGCTTTAATTTTGCATATTAATCCCTTGTTTGGGACCTTGTCAAAGCCTTTTGAAAATCCAAATACACCACATCCACTGGTTCCCCCTTGTCCACTCTACTAGTTGCATCCTCAAAGCATTCTGGAAGATTTGTCAAGGATGATTTCCCTTTCATAAATCCATGCTGACTTGGACCGATCCTGTCACTGCTTTCCAAATGCGCTGCTATTTCGCTTTAATAATTGATTGCAACATTTTCCCCATTACTGATGTCAGGTTAGTCGGTCTATAATTACCCGTATTCTCTCTCCCTCCTTTTTTAAAAAGTGGTGTTACATTTGCTACCCTCCAGTCCATAGGAACTGACCCAGAGTCGATAGACTGTTCACAAATGATGACCAATGCATCCACTATTTCTAGAGCCACTTCCTTAAGTACTCTGGGATGCAGACTATCAGGCCCTGGGAATTTATCAGCCTTCAATCCCATCAATTTCCCAGACACAATTTCCTGACTAATAAGGATTTCTTTCAGTTCCTCCTTCTTGCTCGACACTCGGTCCCCTAGTATTTCCGGAAGGTTATTTGTGTCTTCCTTCGTGAAGACAGAACCAAAGTATTTGTTCAATTGGTCTGCCATTTCTTTGTTCCCCATTATAAATTCACCTGATTCTGACTGCAAGGGAACTACGTTTGTCTTCACTAATCTTTTTTTCCTCATATATCTATAGAACCTTTGCAGTCAGTTTTTATGTTCCCATCAAGCTTCCTCTCATACTCTATTTCCCTCCTCCTAATTAAACCCTTTGTCCTCCTCTGCTGAATTCTAAATTTCTTCCAGTCCTCAGGTTTGCTGCTTTTTCTGGCCAATTTATATGCCTCTTCCTTGGATTTAACACTATCCCCTAATTTCTCTTGTGAGCCACGGTTGAGCCATCTTCCCATTTTATTTTTACTCCAAACAGGGATGTACAATTGTTAAAGTTCATCAATGTGATCTTTAAATGTTTAGCATTGCCTATCCACCGTCAACCCTTTAACTATCATTTCCCAGTCTATTCTAGCCAATTCACGTCTCATACCATTGAAGTTACCTTTCCTTAAGTTCAGGACCCGAGTCTCTGAATTAATTGTGTCACTCTCCATCTTAATGAAGAATTCTACCATATTATGGTCACTTTTCCCCAAGGGGCCTCACATAAAAGGATTGCTAATTAGTCCTTTCTAATTCCACATCACCCAGCCTAGGATGGCCAGCCCTCCAGTTGGTTCCTCGACATATTGGTCTAGAAAACCATCCCTTACACACCAGGAAATCCTCCTCCACCATATTACTACCAGTTTGGTTAGCCCAATCTATATGTAGATTAAAGTCGCCCATGATAACTGCTGTACCTTTATTGCACACATCCCCAATTTCTTGTTTGATGCTGTCCCCAACCTCACTACTACTGTTTGGTGGTCTGTACACAACTCCCACTAGCGTTTTCTGCCCTTTGGTATTCCACAGCTCTACCCATACAGATTCCACATCATCCAAGCTAATGTCCTTCCTTATTATTGCGTTAATTTCCTCTTTAACCAGCAATGCTGCCCTACCTCCTTTTCCTTTCTGGCTACCCTTCCTGAATGTTGAATACCCCTGGATGTTGAGCTCCCAGCCTTGGTCACCCTGGAGCCATGTCTCCGTAATCCCAATTATATCATATTCGTTAATAGCTGCCTACGCAGTTAATTCCACCACTTTATTATGAATACTCCTTGTATTGAGGTATAGAGTCTTCAGGCTTGTCTTTTTAGCAAACTTTGTCCCTTTAAAATTTTGCTGTAATGTGGCCCTTTTTGATTTTTGCCTTGGGTTTCTCAGCCCTCCACTTTTACTTTTCTTCTTTCTATCTTTTTCTTTTGCCCCCATTTTACTACCCTCTCTCTCCCTGCATAGGTTCCCATACCCCTGCCATATTAGTTTAACCCCTCCCAACAGCACTAGAAAACACTCCCCCTAGGACATTGGTTCCAGTCCTGCCCAGGTGCAGACCATCAGGTTTGTACTCGTCCCACCTCCCCCAGAACCGGTTCCAATGTCCCAGAATTTGAATCCCTCCCTCCTGCACCACTCCTCAAGCCATGTATTCATTTAGCTATCCTGCTATTTCTACTCTGACTAGCACGTGGCACTGGTAGCGATCCTGAGATTACTACCTTTGAGGTCCTGCTTTTTAATTAACTCCTAGCTCCCTAAATTCAGCTTGTAGGTCCTCATCCCTTTTTTTACCTATATCGTTGGTACCTATATGCACCACGACAACTGGCTGTTCACCCCCCCCCCCTTTCAAAATGTCCTGCAGCCGCTCCAAGACATCCTTGACCCTTGCACCAGGGAGGCAACATACCATCCTGGAGTCTCGATTGCGGCCGCAGAAACGTCTTTCTATTCCCCTTACAACAGAATTCCCAACCACTATAGGTCTCCCACTCTTTTTCCTACCCTCCTGTGCAGCAGAGCCACCCATGGTGCCATGAACTTGGCTGCTGCTGCCCTTCCCTGATGAGTCATCCCCCCCAACAGCACCCAAGGTGGTGTATCTGTTTTGGAGGGGGATGACTGCAGGGGACCCCTGCACTATCTTCCTTCCACTGCTCTGTATGATGGTCACCCATTCATTATTTGTCTGAGTAACCTTTACCTGCGGCGTGACGAACTCACTAAACGTGCTATCCACGACATCCTCAGCATCGCGTATGCTCCAGAGTGAATCCATGTGCAGCTCCAGTGCTGCAATGCGGTCTGTCAGGAGCTGCAGCTGGATGCACTTCCTGCACATGTAGTCGTCAGGGACACTGGAGGAGCACGACATGGGTCTGGGCTCTCCTGCCATGACTTAACCCTTAAATTAATTTAATTTTGGCAACAATGCCAAAGGTACCTTACTCGTGTTTCGCTCCTTACTTCCCCTATGTTTGTAACCTGTATAGACTTTGTTCTTCAATAAGTCTATACTGGGGAATACTTGCTATGAACCCTATAATATTCTGGTGACCAGTGACACATCTATTCTCAGGGACCCAAGCGTGGCTATTCCTCTGAATCTGACAGGCTTGAATTGAATTTTTATCCAGCGTTCAAGTTTTAAAAACACTGTTAGTTATCCATTCCGGGACCTCCCCGTTCTGTAACTATGCCAAATTGTGTTCCACTGAGGACAGCATCCATGCTCCATACCCCGCACATACGCCGGCCCGCACTTGCCTTAGCAGTTCGGTCGTTCAACAGGTTAATGGTCTTTGCATGGTCTCTTAAATTGTGGGCCACTTGCAGTATGGCTCTTTTGGTCCCATCCCCTAATTGGGCCTCTAGCTGATTGTTATCATCTCCTCTTTTTAACAGCCCCTTTAAGATACGGGTTAAAGTATTGACTTGTTCATCTATGGCCTGAAGGTCTACCGTGTTGACTGTTGCGACCCCGGCTGCATAGCCCATGCCTGCCATTTCTAATATTCCCCTTTTTCTCCTCGTCTTTCAAGTCACCACAAATTTCATGGTGTTAGACTCTGGCCCATCCAAGGCTCGTAATGTCAGATTCTTATATAGTCAGAAACTTGGGATAGTTATATCCGTCAGGTTTAAAAATACTGTAATCACCCACTGTCTCATCCCGAAGTGGATTCTATCTTTCGTATGTTTCATCACTAGCCCTCCTGGAGCCCGCCCTGGTCATATCTGGACATTCCAGGGGTTCCGGTGGGGGAGGAGCAGTAGTAACAGGGGCTATGGTAGTTGGTGGGGCTGTGGCGGTGGGTCTACCTTGGGGAACAACTTCCTAGCACCACTCACCACTGGTCCCATTTGTGCATTTGGAGGGCGGGCATAACTTCTGCTCGTCCTGACCTTGCTGAGGTACTTCCGCGAATTCAGTGAACTGTGGCGCACACTTTATATGCACCCCTTCCTTCCGGGTCCGTTGTTTTTGTTGTTTCTTCAACCCCTAGTCTACCTGACATATCGCGGTCTCATTTGTCCAAATTGTCAACTTTGTATAGGTCCATTTCCACGGGTCTTTCATGCCCTTTATATACTAGGTGCAGCATTCCAACGCTGCACTTTAAGTCTATTGTTGTTTCAACCGTCACCATTAGCTTTCCGACCTCACGCCCAACTTCACCCAAATCCGTGTAATACATGCCTTGCTGTCCCTCAGTCAGTTGGTCCTCGTGTTAATGTCCTGGTAGCTTCTCCCACGCTAGTGAGGGTTGAGGCGCCTATCAGGATCTTCGCAACGAACCACATCCATTTCCTGTTGAGAGATTACAGCCTGGCGTCCTAGGGTTCGATTAAATTCTTATCATTTCGATTTAAACTGGATTGTTTGCACCATTTCTCCGATTGTGCCCTTTTCCAGATACATTTTATGATGGCCAATACCTATAATATTGCAAATATAAATCCTAATCCCCTGAAAAGTCCATCTGTCAGTTCGTCCTTCCACTCCTTATACTCTAAAGTGTATTTTAAGGAGTGTATTACTGGGATTACCCTACGTTCCGCCATCTACTGTACCCTTGTATTCTTTCAGCTGGGACAAGTGTTTCCACCGGCCCCTACCTTTCATAGTCACGCAAGCGCATGTATCTCTACTAATTAATACCTCATATGGTCCGCTCCACCTAGGTGCCAATCCTGGTTTAACTGCCACTTCCTTAGCCATTACCTTTGCCCCTACTTCGGGGATTATAGCTGAGACAGTTGTTTCATCACCTTCACCTCCTCCTTCTGCCTTTCTTGGACCTCCTGTCGCATATCTTTCAGCTGTTTACTCAATTCCCTCACATACTTTCTGATTCTGTCTCGTAGGGGGCCCAATTCAGCTCCTCCTGTCACTAGTCCTTCTGGTAACCTCATTGTGTGCGCGGTCATTAGTTCATATGGGGTTAATCCCGTGGTTCTGTTTGGTGTGGCACGCAGCCTCATTAATATTGTCGGCAGGAGTTCAGACCATGCCTGCCCGGTTTCCTGTACTGCCTTGCTCAAGGTGGTTTTAAGGGTCCAATTCATTCTTTCTACCATCCCTGAACTTTGAGGATGATATGCAATGTAAAACTTCTGCTTAATACCGAATATTCTACAAGTTTCTTTCATTACTTGACCCGTGAAATGAGTTCCTTGATCCGAGTCAATTTGGGTGGGTATCCTCCAGCGGGCAATTGCCTTCTCTGCTAGGATCCGTGCTATACTGGTGATGGCTGTGCAGGTCTGAGTTGCGAAGGCTTCCACCCATCAAGTAAACAAATCTATGATTACCAAACAGTATTTTCATCCTCGAGAATTTGGCAGTGGCCCCGTGAAATCTATCTGTATGTTTTTCCATGGCTCCCGGGGCCGTGGTTAGTGGGCCATCTTTATTTTTACAGCCCTTCCTGGGTTGTGCTTTGTGCATGTGATACATTGCTGACAATACTTTGCAATGTCGCGCCCCATACTTGGCCACCACCAGTCTCGGGAGGTGCTATTTATCATGGCCCTGCGCCCGGCATGGTTGATGCTGTGATGCAGTTCCATGAGCATTTTCCTTATACAGGACGGGGCAATCACCTTTCCGTCCTTCCTCCATACTGAATCCGTACCTAGTATTCCTCCCTTCCTTTTCCATTCTTTCTTTTCTCTATCACTTACATCTGTATGTAACTACTATATTTGTGTCTTCCTCTGTAGTAAAGCTGCAAACTGGTTCCATTTCTACTTCAGCAGACGTAGCTGCCTCTCAGGCAGCATTGTGAGCAGCTTCATTTCCCCGCTGAACCTCCTCTGCCACTCGTTGGTGGGCTTTTACCTTGATTACAGCTGCTTTAACGGGTTTACTAGCAGCATCCAATTATCTAATCATTTTATCTGGCAGTCATGTTTGATGGCCTCGCTTCGTGAGGTGACAAATCCTCATCTTCCCCAGGCGACCATATAGTTGTGCACCACCCCAAAGGCATATCTACTGTCTGTGTATATGTTCACTGTCTTTCCTTCAGCTAATAACAGGGCTTCGGTTAATGCGGTTAATTTGGCTACCTGAGCAGAGAGACCTCCGTCCAGTGCTCCTTGCATCACCACCTGTAGGTTCTGATCCACCACTGCCCATCCCGCACGGGGATGACCATTTATATACCGTTGAGACCCGTCTACGTAGAATGTAAGGTCCGTGTCTTTGAGAGCTACTTCACTCAGATTCCCCAGAGAGTCTTCCCATTCGAGTGCGTCACACTCGTGGGCTCCCCCCGACAAAATTCCTTCTGCGGGATTTTCCCCAGTGTCCCTAACTATCTTCACTGACTCATCGTGTGGTAATAGGACTGCCTCCCATTCTTCCCGGTGGATGTTGGTGACGGCTCGGGGCTTCCCTGTGTTTAACATTTCCACCAGTGTGTGTTTTGTGTGCAGTATTATTTCTCTTGTCATGATGACGGGTTTGTTAACTTTGACTGCTCATGTGGCACAACCCAGTGCGGCCATGCATCTGGACAGGCCGGCAACCACTGGTGATTGCTGTGTCAAGTAGTAAGCTGCAGGTCTCATCCTATCCCCATGCATTTGTGTCATCACGGCTCCATAGAAGCCTCCCTGGTTCTCACAATATATATGGAATGGGAGATCCATGTTCAGGAGTCCCAGCCCTGGAGCTGACATTAGGGCTTCCTTCAGATGCCGCTTCTTGTTCGGAGCCCCACTCTATGGTTTCAAAGGATGGTCTTCCCTCTTTCACTAGCCGCTGTATTGATTCTGCGATTGCTGTGAAGTTAGGTACAAAATTCCTGCAATAGTTAAAGAGCCCCAGTACTTTATGCACCCCTCAGACTGTTTTAGGTCAGGGCATGATCCTAATGGCCTCCTTCCTATCATTGGACATGTTCCCAATTCCTTGGGATATTTCGTGTCCCAGGTACTGTACCACGGCTTGTCCGATTTGTGCCTTTTTGGGATTTACTTTGAATCCTACATCCTGCAGGACTTCCAGGATCTCTATAAGTGCTCCTGTGTGCCCCCTATCATCCTCGGATGCTATCAGTCGGTCATCTATGTATTGTAGTATAGTACCCCTATACGAGGTTACGTCCACCTTTTCTGTGGCTCAAGTCATAGTCCGGTGAAATATAGCCGGGCTATTGTGGGAACCGTGTCCAGGTGTACTGATGGTCACTGACTGTGAAGGCGAATTTACCTTTTTGCCAGGGGTATGGACCAGAATCCATTGGCTATCTCTAATATGGTAAATACCTTGAGTTCTGGTTTTAATCCGTTAAATATTGTGGCCGGGCTGGCCACGATAGGATGTAGATGGGGAGTCACCTTATTGAGGGCGGCATAAATCAATTGTTACCCGGTACGATCCGTCCAGCTTTCACATGGGTCAAACAGGGAAATCCCCCCCATCTGTCTCACAGCCTGTATGACTTTTGGTTTTATTGGGTATTGGCGGTGGGAAGTATATTCAGGTCCTGGGATCACCACAGGTTCGCATTTTACCAGCCTGCAGTCCTGTTTTGAGGTAGCCCAAACTCCTTTTACACTTTCACAGATAGCTCCCTACTTGTCCAGTATCCCCCCCCCAGTCCCTTTCAAGAAGTTACGCGCTTCCCATGTTAGCATTCCCATCAAAATTACTCTTCTCCCCGAAGATATTAGTTTTCTGACCATTTGCCTTTATCCATACTATCTTCTTTTCCGTGGGGTCTACTAATGCTCCTAGTTGATCCAATAACTCTATCCCTAATATTGTGCCCTCGTTGTTGGGCATTACATAAAATTGGGCCGGTAGTAGGATCCCAGCTACTTCTAACAAAATAACTTTGCTTAATTTGGCTACTGTGACTGAGCCTCCTACTCCCCTCATCAACATAGTGTGTCATGTGGTGGGTAGGGGGAGGTCGGTAATAGAGACTGATGTCCCCCATATCAACTAACATATCGTACTGCCGGCCCCCTAACACCGCCATCACATGGATACACGGGTCGTCTCTTGCTTGCAGGGGGGGCCGCCGGACTTCATTTTGCTGCCAGGTGTTTTAAGGCCTGAAGCAGCTGCTCTTTTGTCCAGTTGTCCGCTCCGGTCCTCCCGGTTCCCTTTCCTGGTCCCTTTCCCTCTTCGTCCAGCACCGTTCTCTCGTGTGTCCAGCTTTATGGCAATTCCGACACAGCGGTGCGGTTGACCGACACTCGGACTTTCTATGTCCCTTCTTCCCACATTTATAGCATTCCAGACCATTTGTGATGTTCCTGTTGCGGCTGCTACTTCAGTTTTAATCTGTTTACCCACGGTTTCAGTTACGTGGTCAACCTCTCACGCCCACCTTACTATGTCATTATAATTATTGGCAGCTATGACCCCCATTTTGAGGCTCTTCTGGTGCTCGGCAGTCAACCCATCCTTAAACATCCTGCAAAAGAGGATATTGTATCGCTGCGGATTGGGCTGTCCCGATGATTCCTGATATGCTGTCCACAATCGTTCCCCATAATCGCTACTATTCTCGCCTTTGTGCTATTTTACTAACATAATTAATCCCCAGTTGGGCTGGCTGTCCCCCAAAGCAGTCTGGACAGCGTCTGGAACCGGTCATAGGCCGTTTGTCTGACGGCCCGGGTGACAGTTATCCCTGGGAAGCAGACTCCTGTTGTAAAATAATTTTGTAGATGGTTCCATTTATCCCGTGGACATTTCGCCCTTACTAGTTGGTGCACATCCCACTCGTGCATGTCATGTATGTCGTACATCTCCTGTAAACACTTCCAAAATTCTATATTTTTATTCCGGGGTTTTAAGGTACCTAGAGATCTTAATATGTCCTGTTTTTTTTTTAATAGGAGTAAAACTTTTATACTTAACTATTTGGGTATTGCCTCGCCCGCCCACTGACGCTGTCAGTGGAGCCATGGAAGCCTCCTCACTGTTGGGCCAGTCGGACTGATCGGGCGCCGTGGTGGACACTGGGTCGTACGGCGGCGGGGGGATATCCTTGTCCCATGTGTCCTTTACCTCACGGCTTACTTTTGTGTCCTCATTGTCCTGGGGTCCAAATTGCCCGTGTGTCTTTTTTAAACTACTTACTTCTACTCTTAATTTGCGCAATTCTTCCAATTGTGGCCTGGCCATTGCTTTATACTATCAATCCTGCCTTAGTGGCTTTTTGGTGTTTTTGTTTCTCTCACATTCTTTTTGTTTGGTTGGGTCTTCTTTGCGATCCCCTCCGTCACGCAACATAGTCACTATCAGTTTCTTATGGTCGTCTGAAAAATATCTACTAATGGAGTCACCTTGCCCCCAGTCCAGCATATCTTTACACGCCATACTCAGTTTGGTATGTCTATCCCCATATCGGTTATACTGTATTCTCAGATATTAACCGTCCCCCTACTTGGTTTCACTTAAACCCAGCATCTACAGTCTCACCGATTGTTTTATCGATTTAAATGGTATTCTTAGATACTGATTGTCCCTCTAATTGGTTTCTCCTAACCTTCGAGCCTGCAATCCCATCGATACCCCATCAATTTATCTGTATTCTAAGATACTGATTGTCCCTCTACTCGGTTCCACTTGAACCTAGAGTCAACAATCCCATTGATACCTTTTGATCATGTCTATTGTGACTTCCTAATTCCCCCAAGTCTTTTACACCATAACAGACCCTTCACAGATTCAGGTACCCCAGGCAATAGACACGTTTTGTAACAGCGTACATTGGATTATGAGTGGTAGTTTAAATATACTCACTCGTGATGCCTCTGCAACATTCGTCTGTCGGCTTACCATTGTACCCTGCTTGCAGCGTCAACATGTCGTGGAGTATTACAAAGATACTCAACACAAGTCTGTTTTGGAGAAAATAATTGTTTATTATAAAGTACTCGATCGAGGGAGAAACATCTTCTCCATGAATTCAATAACTCAGTGACCCAAACCAGCCATTCTCTCCGAACAATCTTGTATTATTTGTTTTTATACAGTCAAAATACATACAAGATCATGAAATTCCATGTGGAGGCTTTCGATTTGTTTTTTCCCTGCCGCGTCACAAACTTTTCGCCTAACAACTTATAATTAGAAACATAGACATAGAAACATAGAAAATAGGTGCAGGAGTAGGCCATTTGGCCCTTCGAGCCTGCAACGCCATTCAATAAGATCATGGCTGATCATTCCCTCAGTACCCCTTTCCTGCTTTCTCTCCATACCCCTTGATCCCCTTAGCCGTAAGGGCCATATCTAACTCCCTCTTGAATATATCCAATGAACTGGCATCAACAACTCTCTGCGGCAGGGAATTCCATATGTTAACAACTCCCTGAGTGAAGAAATTTCTCTTCATCTCAGACCTAAATGGCCTACCCCTTATCCTAAGACTATATCCCCTGGTTCTGGACTTCCCCAACATCAGGAACATTCTTCCCACATCTAACCTGTCCAGTCCCATCAGAATCGTATACGTTTCTATGAGGTCCCCTCTCATTCTTCTAAACTCCAGTGAATAAAGGCCCAGTCTCTCCTCATATTACAGTCCAGCCATCCCTGGAATCAGTCTGGTGAACCTTCGCTGCACTCCCTCAATAGCAAGATGTCCTTAAGAATGTCCTTGATTGGTTAATACAATTATATTGATAGCAAATTTTGTCACCTCCCCTGTGCACCGTTTATCTGATAAGTTACCTCTTAGCCTCACTGCTTTTAATCAATTGATATATATTTTTCAATCGGACTTAATTACACGTAATCTCTTACCACCCCATGTGATCTAGCCTTGGCGTGTATTTTTTTCCATCTGGTTTTATACAGTGCTGTCTCCTTTGACTTCAGTCTCAACTCGTTCTAATAACGCAATCAGTTGGATTTTATAACCTCTTCTTTGTTCTAGCTTTTGGTAACAGCAAGACACATTCTGTTCCAAGATTATGAGTTCAATAAGTCATTCAGCAGTTAGAATTCTTCCAGGAACACATGTATGCCTTTTTTCAGCCTTACTTGTTAATTTTACTAAATTAATTTTTTCCCCTGATTAATTTGTTCTACTACAACGGGGTTGGCAGTAATATATTAGCATGGATAGAGGATTGGCTAACTAACAGAAAACAATGGGTCATTTCCGGTTGGCAAACAGTGACTAGTGGGGTGCCGCAGGGATCGGTGCTGGGTCCTCAAACTATTTAAAATCTGTATTAATGACTTGGATGAAGGGACCGAGTGTAATGTAGCCAAGTTTGCTGATGATACAAAGATGGATGGGAAAGCAAATTGTGAGGAGGACACACAAAATCTGCAAAGGGATATAGACAGGTCAAGTGAGTGGGCAAATATTTGGCAGATGAAATATAATGTGGGAAAGTGAGAGTTGATTCACTTTGGAAAATAGAAAAGAAAATTATAATTTAAATGGAGAAAAATTGCTAAGTGCTGCAGTTCAGAGGGACCTGGGAATCCTTGTGCATGAAACACAAAAAGTTAGTATGCAGGTCCAGCAAGTAATCAGGAAGGCAAATGGAATATTGGCCTTTATTGCAAGGGGATGGAGTATAGAAACATAGAAATTTACAGTGCAAAAGGAGGCCATTTCGGCCTATCGTTTCTGCGCCAGCCAACAAAGAGCTGCACGGCCCTTGGTCAGCAGCCTAAATGTTACATAGAAACCTATGAACAATGACGGAAAGACAAATAGCACCCAGCCCAACCAGTCCACCCCACACCACTGCAATACCCTTTATACTAAAAACATTTACACTCCATCCCAACCGGAGCCATGTGATCTCCTGGGAGAGGCAAAAACCAGATAAAAATCCAGGCCAATTTAGGGAGAAAAAATCTGGGAAAATTCCTGTCCGACCCTTCCAGGTGATCGAAACTAGTCCAGGAGATCACCCTGGCCGTATTGTATTCCCTACAGTAGTTACCATTATATCTGCGCCATCCAAAAAAAGGTCATCTAGTCTAATCCCAATTACCAGCTCTAGGTCCGTAACCCTGCAGGTTACGGCACTTTAAGTGCCCATCCAGCCATCTCTTAAAAGTGGTGAGGGTTTCTGCATCCACTACTCCTCTAAGCAGTGAGTTCCAGATCCCTACAACCATCTGCGTAAAGAAGACCCCCCCCTCAAATCCCCTCTAAACCTTCCATCAAACACCTTAAAACTATGCCCCCTCGTAATAGCTCACTCCACTAATGGAAATAGACCCTTACTATCCACTATATCCAGGCCCCTCAATATTTTGTGCACCTCAATGAGGTCTCCTCTCAACCTACTCTGTTCCAATGAGAACAAACCCAGCCTATCCAATCTGTCCTCATAAAAGCAGAGAAATTCTGCTACAACTGTACAGGGTATTGATGAGGATACACCTAGAGTACTGCGTACAGTTTTGGTCTCCGTATTTAAGGAAGGATATACTTGCATTGGAGGCTGTTCAGAGAATCTCTTCCCAGTTCCCATATTTCCACGGTTTCTCCGTGGTGCGGTTGTTGTGTCTCTCCAGGTTGGACGATCAGTTGAAGCCTCGTTCACACACAGAACACGCGTACGGTTTCTCCCCGCTGTGAACGGTGAGATGTTTATTCAGGCTGTGTAACTGGCAAAAACTCTTTCCACAGGCAGTGCACTGGAACACTCTCACTCGGGTGTGTGTGCGTGTCTGAGTGCTTTTCCAGTCACACTGATGTTTAAAATCTTTTCCCACAGACAGAACAGACAAATGTTTCTCCTTTCACATTCAAAGGCCGATGATATTGGGGCCCTGATGAATGGAGTGACTTTTATACGTTAAATTTCATCTGCAACATGTCCACCCATTCCACCAGCCTGTCTATATCTTTCTAACATCTATCACTATCCTCCTCACTGTTCACTATCCTTCCAAGTTTTGTGTGAGATGTAAATATGTAAATTGTGCCCTGTACACCCAAGTCCAAGTCATTAATATAGATCAAGAAAAGCAGTGGCCCTACTACCGATCCCTGGGAAACACCACTTCCTCCAGTCTGAAAAACAACCCTTCACCACTACTCTGTGTGTGTCACTTAGCCACTTTCATATCCATGCTGCCACTGTCCCCGTTATTCCATGGGCTTCGATTTTGCTGTGATTGGTAACACGCCCGGAATCACTAAACACAAAACCCAGTCTGTTAATCACTTTCAGCTACTGGACTTAGCTTGTACACCACAGTATCTCTTCTACCTTCAATATGTGAATAGAGCATCAAGCCTGCAAACCTGGTTTAAGTTTATATCCACTCAGCAAATCTATTTAAGTAACGCGTGTAGGCCGATGAGACACTGTTAAGGTGCCAGTGTGTTGCTGGTTTGCTCGGCATTTTGCCTGTAATGGACTCCGTATTTTGGTCTCCGTATTTAAGGAAAGATATACTTGCATTGGAGGCTGTTCAGAGAAGGTTCACTGGGTTGATTCCGGAGATGACGGGATTGATTTATGAAGATAGATTGAGTAGGTCTTTGAATATATTTAAGGCGGATATAGAGAGATTTATGAACAATAAGGGAGTAAAGGGTTATGGGGAGTGGGCAGGGAAGTGGAACTGAGTCCATGATCAGATCAGCCATGATCTTATTGAAAGATGGAGCAGGCCCGAGAGGCAAAATGGCCGACTCCTGCTCTTTTTTCTTATGTTCTAACTGAACATTTCTCCCAGTGTAACCTTGTTGGTAATGAAATATGTGTCTTTTAATAAGCCTCAGGTCCTTGCTCATGTCTGCTACAGATTCTGGAGTTGATTCCAGAGATGAGGGGGTTGATACGACGATAGGTTGAGTAGGTTGGACTTATACACATTGGAGTTCAGAAGAATGAGGTGATCTTAGTGTGGCCCTTAAGGACTGTATCCAGGCTGAAGTTCTGTTCCCCCTGAATGATCCTCCCCCCAAAAGATTATCCTTTCTCAGCTCCAGCCAGGTGATGCTAAACACTCAGGTGGCAAAGACAAAAATCCATAGCAATGAACAGGATGTGATTAACAACAGCAATAACAACAGAATCCAAACCCTGTAGTCACTTGTGAACTCGCTGGTGTGTCAGCAGGTGCGATAACCGAGTGAATCCCTTACCACATTCAGAGCAGCTGAACGGTCTCTCCCCAGTGTGAACTCGCTGGTGTCTCAGCAGGTAGGATGACAGAGTGAATCCCTTCCCACAGTCGAAGCAGGTGAACGGCCTCTCCCCAGTGTGAACTCGCTGGTGTCTCAGTAGGTGCTGTTTGCTTTTAAAACTCTTCTCACAGTCAGAACATTTAAAAGGTCTCTCCCCAGTGTGAACTTGCTGGTGTGTCAGGAGGTGCTGTTTGCTTTTAAAACTCTTCTCACAGTCGGAACATTTAAAAGGTCTCTCCCCAGTGTGAATTCGCTGGTGTCTCAGCAGGTTGGATGACTGAGGGAATCCCTGCCCACACTCAGAGCAGGTAAATGGCCTCTCCCCAGTGTGAACTCGCTGGTGTGTCAGCAGTTGGGATGATGTAGTGAATCCCTTCCCACACACGGAGCAGGTGAACGGTCTCTCCCCAGTGTGACCTCGCTCGTGTATCAGCAGGTGGGATGACTGAGCAAATCCCTTCCCACAGTCGGAGCAGGTGAACGGCCTCTCCCCAGTGTGAACTCGCTGGTGTGTCAGCAGGTGAGATGACAGAGTGAATCCCTTCCCACAGTCGGAGCAGGTGAATGGCCTCTCCCCAGTGTGAACTCGCTGGTGTATCAGCAAGTAGGATGATGTAGTGAATCCCTTCCCACAGTTGGAGCAGGTGAACGGCCTCTCCCCAGTGTGACCTCGCCGATGTGTTTCCAGCTGGGACGGGTAGTTGAAACGTTTCCCACAGTCCCCACATTTACATGGTTTCTGCCCAGTGTGACTGCACTTGTGTCTCTCCAGGTTTGATGATCGGCTAAAGCCTTGTCCACACACAGAGCACGTGTACCGTTTCTCC
The DNA here is from genome assembly GCF_044704955.1 of Pristiophorus japonicus. Taxonomy (NCBI): domain Eukaryota; kingdom Metazoa; phylum Chordata; class Chondrichthyes; family Pristiophoridae; genus Pristiophorus; species Pristiophorus japonicus. The sequence continues at coordinate 58,534,174 of NC_091995.1, forward strand.
CCACTGTGAACGGTGTCTTCTGCTTCCATGGTCAAAAGCTGATGATATTCCAGTCCCGATGTATCGAGTGACTGTCAGATCTTGAGGTGATATTTGGTTTGCGCTTCCAGTCTACAAATCCTCCCCTTTTAACACCCTGTAAAGTGAATTTCAAACAGGAAAAAGGGAGTGAGAGAGAGAACCCACAAAAACACAAAGGCAGGTTGTGAAATTGAGCTTAATGAATCTGATCATTTGTGGGGTTAGCACTAGAAAAAAGTGACCATGAAAGCTGCCGGATTGTTGTAAAGACACATCTGGGTCACTACTGTCCTTCAGGGAAGGGAATCCACCTCCCTTGACAGTCGCACATGGGAAATTGTTGGTCCCACTGGGCCCAGAAGCACTGGGGGTGAAACCCAGCAGCTTCTCCTCGCTCTCCACCCCAACTCAAACTGATGCAACAAACAGACCCACACAGGAGGCCAGGGAGCGACTTCCACATCCAGCGCCCACCCTGACACAAAGCGGCTGGGAATTGCTGGGCTTGCTGTATAAATGCGAGTTGTTGTTTTTCTGGTGTGGGGGAGGCGATGTCCCCGGGGTTTTTTGGTGCCGGGCCCGGCGGCTCTGACTCAGGGCTCGGGAGCCGCATTCGGTGTGGCCCAGGGCCCGGGAGCCGCACTCGGTGTGGCCCGGGGCCTGGGAGCCACACTCGGTGTGGCCCCGGGCCCGGGAGCCGCACTCGGTGTTTCCCGGGGCCTGAGAGCTGCACTCGGTGTTGCCCGAGGCCTCCGGTGTTGCCCGGGGCCGGAGAGCTGCACTCGGTGTTGCCCGGGGCCCCGACAGCCGCACTCGCCGTTGCCCGGGGCCCGAGAGCCGCACTCGCCATTGCACGGGGCCCGAGAGCCGCACTCGCCGTTGCCCGGGGCCCGAGAGCTGCACTCGGTGTTGCCCGGGGCCCGAGAGCTGCACTCGGTGTTGCCCGGGGCCCGAGAGCTACACTCGGTGTTGCCCGGGGCCTGAGCGCTGCATGCGGTAAAAAAGGAGGCAGAGAAAAAGCAGGAAACTATAGACCAGTTAGCCTAACATCTGTGATTGGGAAAATGTTGGAGTCCATTATTAAAGAAGCAGTTGCAGGACGTTTGGAAAAGGTAATTCGGTCAGGCAGAGTCAGCATGGATTTACGAAGGGGAAGTTAAGTTTGACAAATTTGCTTGAATTCTTTGAGCATGTAACGAACAGGGTGGATAAAGTGGATATGGTGTATTTGGACTTCCAGAAGGATTTGACAAGGTGCCACATAAAAGGTTACTGCACAAGATAAAAGTTCACGGGGTTGGGGGTAATATATTAGCATGGATAGAGGATTGGATAACTAACTGAAAACAGAGAGTTGGGATAAATGGGTCATTTTCTGGTTGGCAATCAGTAATTAGTGGGGTACCACAGGGATCAGTGCTGGAATCCCAACTATTTACAATCTATATTAACGACTTGGAAGAAGGGACTGAGTGTAATGTAGCCAAGTTTGTTGATACAAAGATGGGAGGAAAAGCAATGGGTGAGCAGGACACAAACAATCTGCAAAAGGACATAGATACGTGAAGTGAATTGGCAAAAATTTGGCAGATGGAGTATAATGTTGGAACGTGTGAGGCCATACACTTTGGCAGAAAAAAATCAAAGAGCAAGTTATTATTTAAATGGAGAAAGATTGCAAAGTGCTGCAGTACAGCGGGACCTGGGGATACTTGTGCATGAAACACAAAAGGTTAGTATGCGGGTACAGCAAGTGATCAGGAAGGCCGATGGAATCTTGGCCTTTATTGCAAAGGGGATGGAGTATAAAAGCAGGGAAGTCTTGCTACAGTTATACAGATTATTGGTGAGGCCACATCTGGAATACTGCATGCAGTTTTGGTTTCCATATTTACGAAAGGATATACTTGCTTTGGAGCTAGTTCAGACAAAGTTCACTAGGTTGATTCCAGAAATGAGGGGGTTGACTTATGAGGTTGGGCCTCTACTCATTGGAATTCAGAAGAATGAATGAAAGGTGATCTATTGAAACGTATAAGATTATGAGGGGGCTTGACAAGGTGGATGCAGAGAGGATGTTTCCACTGATAGGGGAGACTAGAACTAGGGGGCATAATCTTAGAATAAGTGGCCGTCCATTTAAAACTGAGATGAGGAGGAATTTCTTCTCTCTGAGGGTTGTAAACCTGTGGAATTCGCTGCCTCAGAGAGCTGTGGAAGCTGGGACATTGAATAAATTTAAGACAGAGATAGATAGTTTCTTAACTGATAGGGAATAAGTGATTATGGGGAGCAGATAGGGAAGTGGACCTGAGTCCACGATCGGATCAGCCATGATTGTATTAAATGATGGAGCAGGCTCGAGGGGCCGTATGGCCTACTGCTGCTCCTATTTCTTATGTTCTTATTTTCTTATATTGAGGGTGTCTAGTATGGGAGTGTGGATTTTACTCTGTATCTGTCCATCTCTGGTATGTGGTGAGGATTTTACTCTGTATGTCAGTTTCTGATACAAGAGCGTGGGTTTTATCCTGTACGTGTCAATTTCTGGTAATTGCCTGTGGGTTTCATTCTGTATCTTTCCATTTCTGGTGTGTGAGTGTGTTTTGAGCTGTATCTGTCCATCTCTGTTATGTGAATGTGAGCTCTACTCCATACCCGTCATTCTCCAGTATGTTAGTATTGTTTTACTCTGTACCACCAATTCCTGATAGAGTATTCGTTTTGCTTTCTGTCAATGTTTGTTATGGTGGCGAGTGTTTATGTTGAATCTTTCGGTCCCTGGTAAATGAGTCTGAGTTTCACTCTTTATCTATCTGTGTCTGGTATGTGAGTGTGGGCCTTTCTCTGTATCTCTCCATTTTTGTTATGGGAGTCTGGGTTTTATTCTGTACCTGTCAAGTTCTGATATGTGAGTGTGGGTCTTACTCTATACATGCCTGTTTCTGCTTAATGGAGAGTGGGCTTTCCTTTGTACCTGTCAGTTTCTGGTAAGTGAGTATGGGCATGTCACTGTATGTCCATTTATGTTATGGGATTATGGATTTTAATATGTCGGCCTCTGATGTGCGAGTGTGGGTTTTATACTGTATCTCTCAGACTCTGATTATTCAAGTGTGTGTATTTTTCTGTACCTGTCAGGTTTTGGTATGTGTATTGAGGTTTAATCTGTGCCTCTCAGTTTCTGCTGTTAGTCTGGGTTTAATCTGTACCTATTTGTTCCTGCTACTTGATTGTGCGTTTTAGACTGTACCTGTCAGTTCCTGCTTTATATGATTGTGGAAGGTACTCTATCTGCCAGTCTCTGCTATGTGAACTTGAGAATCAATTTTACTTTTTAATCTGTATTTCTCTAATATGTGAGTGAAGATTTTGCCTTCTACCTGTCATTTTTCTGATGTGTGCGTGTAGGTTTTACTCTGCCCCTATCAGTTTCTGTTATGCAAGTAACAATTTTACTTACTGCCTTTCAGTTTTCCGATATGTGCAGATGGGATTTACACTTTACCTGTCACTCTCTGGTATGCAAGTGTGAATTTTATTCTGTTACTGTCACTTTCATATATGTGGGTGTGTGTTGTATACTGTATCTGTCAGTCTATAGTACTGGAATGTGGGTTTTATTCTGCACCTGTCATCTTCTGGTATGTTCGGTGGGTTAAATACTGAATCCATCAGATTCTGAAACGTGAATATGGCTTTTGCTCTGTACCCGTCAGCTCCTGATATGTGACTGTGGTTTATACTAGCTGTTCGACATTTTTTCAGATAAATGATTGTTTTATTCTCTACCTGCCAGTTTCTGGCAAGTGAGTGTGGGTGTTTAATGTACCCGTCAGTGTGATCTGTTTCAATGGTGAAACAGCATCTGATTCTACTGCTCCAAGTGGCTGTAAGATTCACAATGTAACTCTGCCACTTCAGATCACTGTGGGACTGACAGTTTCTGCTGCCTGTGATTATAGGATTAAGGCCTGTGTCTCTGCAGTCTGAGTGATAATCTACTTACTGTGTGTGAGAAGGAGCTGCCTGCATTGTTCCTTGTGTTCCGGGTGGAGGAAAGATCACATTTGTTCTGGCTGGTTAAAGAATTTTGCTCTGAGAATAATAACATGAGACCATTATTAGTTCTAAGATATGGATGCGGGGGAGACTATGATACATGAGGGAGCGACGATGTATCTGTCGATCACTCAGCTCACCAAAACAATATAAACCGGTTTTTAAAATACCTTCTCCCACACTCCTCTCCTGGTGCCTGCAATAGATGCACTGTGTGAAACTCCTCACATCCTCACTGTCAGGCTGTGTTTCCACTGCTCACTGTCCAAGAACAACAGACACGGTGAAATTGGAACTGAATCAAGAACCTTCACTACTGATTTGGGGAAAGAAAGCAGCAATGATTTGAAAGAGTGAGGTGATTTACTTTCTCTGTTACCTTACACTGCCTGAGAATGGCCGCTCTCTTCTCCCACTCACACCACGCACTGACACTGGTTCTTGCTCCACTCTGCCTCTTACACACAGCCCCCGACTTCCCCTGGACTCAATGCCGATTTCTGAGCCCACGCTCCCAAAGCGCTGCGCTGCTGTAAGGAGGCTGCTGCTCGCTGCCTTACCCCGGGGCCGCGGTGTCTCCATTCCTGGCTGTTTTAAGCCATCTTCTTCTGCTCACTAAGTTAATGGCGATCACAGGCAGAGCTGGGGGAGGGGAGGGCACATGCGCTCTTCTGCTCACTGGGAATTGAAACAGAGGGCGGGGCTGAACCACGCACGCGCAGCTCTCTGCATAAATTCAGCCTGTAAAAATCAAAGTGCACTTTTCCCAATTTACTTTTATCTGAATCTGAGCAAAGGATCTGGACCTGGGGGTAAAGGACAGAGAATGATTAAAGCTGGGAATCTTGTTGCTTGGAATTGCTCAATTTGGGATCATTCCGTGCAGGGAGTTTCTCCCCATCAGCCCGTCTTCACAAAGCAACCCTGCAGAAACATTGGCCGGATGACGGAGTGGGAGTGTTTGCTGGGACCGTACATGAGTTAATATCTGACAGAAACAGTCCGAGATCAGTTTAATTAGAGTAAAAGACTCAGTCACTGAGAGTAATACTGACGTGGATAATCAAAAGTGTATAGGGAGGGAGGAACTTCATACAATCACTATCACTAATGAAGTAGTACTCAGTAGAATAATAGGACTAAAGGCGGACAAGTCCTCTGGACCTGATGGCTTACATCCTGGGGTCTTAAGAGAAGTGGCTGCAAAGATAGTGAATCCGTTGGTTGTAATCTACCAAAATTCTCTGGATTCTGGGGCGGTCCCACCAATCCTCTATCCATGCTAATATACTAACCCCCAGCCCCGTGAGCTTTTATCTGGTGCAGTAACCTCTTATGTGGCACCTTATCGAAAGCCTTCTGGAAATCCAAATACACCACTTCCACTGGTTCCCCCTTATCCACCCTACTCATTACATCCTCAAAGAACTCCAGCAAATTTGTCAAACATGATTTCCCTTTCATGAAGCTGATTGGAAAACCACAAATGTAATGCCTCTATTTAAAAAAGGAGGCAGACAAAAAGCAGGAAAAGTATAGACCAGTTAGCCTAACATCTGTGGTTGGGAAAATGCTGGAGTCCATTATTAAGGAAGCAGTAGCGGGACATTTGGAAAAGCCTGATTAAATCAATCAGAGTCAGCATGGCTTCATTGGCAGATGTAGAAAAATGTGGGAAAATGTGAGCTTATTCACTTTGGCAGAAATAATAGACAAGCAAATTATAATTTAAATGGAGAAAAATTGCAAAGTGCCGCAGTACAGAAAGATCTGGGAGTCCTTGTGCATAAAACATAAAAAGTTAGTAAGCAGGTACAGCAAGTAATCAGGAAGGCAAATGGAATTTTGGCCGTTATTGCAAGGGGGATAGAGTATAAAAGCAGGGAAGTAAGCTACAACTGTACAGGATATTGGTGAGGCCACACCTGGAGTATTGCTTGCATGCAGTTTTGATCTCCGTATTTAAGGAATTGCATTGGAGGCTGTTTAGAGGATGATTCCGGAGATGAGGGGGTTGTCTTATGAGGATAGGTTGAGTAGGTTGGGCCTATACACATTGGAGTTCAGATGACTGAGAGGTGATCTTGTTGAAACATATAAGATAACGAGGGGGCTTGACAATGTGAATGCAGAGAGGATATTTTCACTCATAGGAGAAACTAAAACCAGGGGGCATAGTCTCAGAACAAGGGGCCACCCATTTCAAACTGAGATGAGGAAAAATTTCTTCTCTCAGAGGGTTGTAAATCTATGGAATTCTCTGCCCCAGAAAACTGTTTGGAGGCGTGGTCATTGAATATAGTTAAGGCAGAGAGAGACAGATTTTTGAGCGGGCAGGGAAGTTGAGCTGAATCCATGATCAGATCAGCCATGATCTTATTCATCATCATAGGCGGTCCCTCGGAATTGAGGAAGACTTGCTTCCACTCTTAGACTGAGTCCTTACATGACTGAACAATCCAATAAGAGAGCCACAGACCCTGCCACAGGTGGGACAGACAGTCGTTGAGAATAAGGGAGGATGGGATTGGTTTGCTGCACGTTCTTTCTGCTGCCTGCGCTTGTTTTCTGATTGCACTTGATGATGAGACTCGAGGCGCTCAGCGCCCTCCCAGATGCACTTCCTCCTTACTGAATGGGGGAGCAGGCTCGAGGGGCCAAATGGCCTACTCCTGCTCCTCTTTCTTATAAGATAATAACCCTGGGACTATACATGGGGATTCTACCCCTGGGAGTGAACCGCTCTGGGGTTTTCCTGTTACAATTGTCTGGACGTAAACCGTAAGTTTAGCACTGAGCAGCGCCTTTAGGAGAGATGGTGAGAAATCCGAGGTGTTGAGAGTGAAAATAAAATAAGTTATTGCTTTACACACGAGGACTGCTTGGAAACAGATACTAACGCACCTCACGTAGCTCCTGCACCAAGATGGCCACGCATGCGCTTTCCTGCTCACTGAATCAAGGTAGCGGAGCACTGAACTTGCCTTCCTGTACAAAGATGGCCGCCGTTATCCTGGGCCTGTGACCGGGAGAAAGCCTCGAAGCTGCAGTCGCTGATATTCAGGGTATTATTCCGGGCTTCTGGCAGGCACGAGTTGTTCATGAAGACTGCCTAGCTACCCGCTGGTCCATTACTCCCCTCCGCCCCGCTGAAATGGGCGCTTTTGCGGAGCACATGTTCACCATACACGCTCCACCATTACCTGCACTGTGCATGTTCCAAACACATCCAGGTCCCGCGCCTGCGCACTATGACCCTGTAGTCTGGGTTCGGCAAATTGTCCTTCGCGGGGAATGCTAGGTAAATGTGCCGCCATCGAAAGGCCCGTTAGTGAATGGAACAGGATTAACTGTGATTGCATTGGGCACTGAACCATGTTCATTTTGGCAGTTAGACTTTCTTTCTGCTGCTCTTAATTACACCTATACCTGAGCTGGAGATTAATGGTCTGTATAAATATTGAATACATCAGCTTGTTTCAAACATCGTGTGTCGAATATTTGATTTCTCCATAATGAGAGGAGACTAATTAATGTTTCCTTCCCTTCCATTTTGGGCCTTTTCTTACTCTAGATTATTTCACTTCTCCCGCAGTTCATCTTTTACCACATCAAATCCCAAGCTTGTTTCGTTTGAGTATACAACTTGTGGGTGTCATAGACTGAACCAGAATGTCTCACTTTACACTCATTTGACGTTCCTTTCAACCAAGCCTTGAAAAAACTATCTTGCTTAAGACTGGAAATCTGTTAGTTTGTGTATTGTTTAACCATTTTTGAATGCAGTTAGTAAAATTCCACACATACTGCATGTTCTGATCTTTGAAATGTTCTGATCTTTGTAATTGTCTTTGCTAATTTTGATGGGTTAGCTGATTACAATTACTTGTTACTAACATATTTTGCAGTATTTCTTGCATCAAAATAATTGTTTAAATACTTCCTTTATCAGGTCTTTAGCTCCTCCACTGATCTCTGTTTCCTTTTGTGCGGGGTATCTATAACGAGGTGGCATCGTCTGAGAATAAGGAGTCGCCCATTTAAAACGGAAATGAGGAGAAATTTATTCTCTCAGAGAGTCGTGAGTCTTTGAAATTATCTACCCCTGAGAGCAGTGGAGGCTGGATCATTGAATATATTTAAGTTGGTGATAGACTGATTTTTGAAAGTTAGAGGAATCAAGGGTTATGGGTGAGGGCAGGGAAGTGGAATTGTGGCCAAGATCAGATCTTACTGAATAGCAGAGTGGGCTCAAGGGGCTAGATGGCCTACTTCTGCTCCTGTTTCCTATCTTCTTAGCCTTGGTTATTGGCTGTGTTTAGTTATAGGTTTAGGGGCTAGTGCTTGTGGTTTCTGGTTATTTGTTAGGATTGGGATTAGCGGTTGGTGTGGTCAATATTATATCAGGGTTAGGATATAGTGATTAACTTAGAAAGCACTATTGGCAATATAAGTGTCACTGGACATGCCCTTTTCCATGTCATGTTTTTAACCTCACAATGATGAGTCATAAAACAGGCTCACAATGTGTTCATTCAAGGAACCTTCTTTCCTGCACAAGCCTCATTTCATCCCTTCTTTCATACCGCTACATTACTCACAGAAAAATAAATTAGTGACATTAGATTTGGGGATTTTGGACAATAACAGACGGCTACAGTTGTTGTGCTGGTTACATCTAATCATCAACCTGCCTGAAAAGGGCTTCTGGCAATAATCTGTCACCAGGCCCCACCAGTCACTGTCTGATTCCACCATCATATCTGTTATGTATGTAACCCTTGGCAACCTGTATCACACCACCACCAGAGGGCCTACCTGTTGGAGTCCCAAGGGATCCCAGCATATATAAGTAGGCCTCCCACGCTGTACCAATACTCTGCAGTTTAATTAAAGGAGCTAAGGTCACACTTACTCATTGCATATAATACTCAGTTGTATGCTTTATTATGAGCATAACAATTGGCGATGAAGTAATGAACAACCATGCGAAAATGCAAAGAACTGTTGCTATCCTGGAGAAATTCTCAGAAGGGGATGATTGGCAGGCCTTCATGGAGCGACTTGACCAATACTTCAAGGCCAATGAGCTGTAAGGGGACGAGAACGCTGGCCAACGAAGGGCAATCATCCTTACCGTCTGTGGGGCAACAACCTATGGCCTCATGAAAAATCTTCTAGCTCCGGTGAAACCAACAACCAAATACTATGAAGAATTGTGTACGCTGGTCCGGGAGCACCTAAATCCAAAGGAAAGCATTTTGATGGTGAGGTATCGGTTCTACACGTGTCAACAGTCAGAAGGCCAGGAAGTGGCGAGCTATGTCACCGTTCTAATGCACCTTACAGGACATTGCGAATTTGATGGATTCCTTGAACAAATGCTAAGGGACTTTTTTGTGCTTGGCATTGGCCATGAGGTTATCCTTTGCAAACTATTGACTGTTGAAACACCGAACCCGAGCAAAGGCATAACGATAGCCCAGGCATTTATGTCCACCAGCGATAACACCAAACACATTTCACAGCATAAAGAGGTTTTGGCTAGTACTGTACAGAAAGTAACATCGTTTTCAAGCAGGAATGCATATGGCAGAACATACACGCTGGCTGCTGCACGTCCTCAGATCACCCAGAGTCCAGTATCAATCATTAATGCGAGGCAGTTAACACCTTGTTGGCACTGTGGACGTGATCATCAGACCCATCTATGCATGCAAAGGCTACAGAATAATGGGACACCTCCAGCGAATGTGCAGACGAGCTGCAAACCCCGCAAACCACCACGTTGCAGAGGAAGATCGATCCATGGTGGATCAGGCTGAAATAGAGACTCGAACCGAGGAGGCAGAAGTGTACGGGATACACACCTTCACCACAAAATGTTCACCGCTCATGTTAAAAGTTGAACTGAATGGAATTCCAGTATCCATGGAACTGGACACGGTTGCGAGTCAGTCAATAATGAGCAGAAATACTTTTGACAGGCTGTGGAGCAACAAGGCACACAGGCCCAAGCTCAGCCCCATTCACACCAAGCTAAGAACTTACACCAAAGAGCTGATCCTTGTAACTGGCAGCGCAGATGTAAAGGTCTCCTATGATGGAGCAGTGCATGAACTCCCACTATGGATTGTGCCAGGGGATGGCCCCACACTGTTCGGCAGAAGCTGGCTGGGAAAAATCCGCTGGAACTGGGACAACATCTGAGCGCTTTCATCCATCAACGATGCCTCATGTGCCCAGATTCTGAGCAAGTTCCTGTCGTTGTTTGAGCCACGTATTGGAAGTTTTTCGGATGTGAAGGTGCAGATCCACTTGGTTCCTGGTACACGTTTCATCCACCACAATGCACGGGCAGTACCGTATACGATGCAAGAGAAAGTGGAAATTGAGCTGGACAGGCTGCAGCGAGAAGGCATCATCACGCCGGTGGAGTTCAATGAGTGGGCCAGTCCAATTGTCTCGGGTCTCAAAGGCGACGGGACGGTCAGAATTTAAGGGAACTATAAAGTAATGATGAACCGTTTTTCACTACAGGACCAATACCCGCTACCCAAGGTAGATGACCTATTTTCGATCCTGGCTGGAGGACAAACGTTCACCAAGTTGGAACTGACCTTGGCCTACATGATGCAGGAGCTGGAGGAATCTTCGAAAGGCCTCACCTGCATCAACATGCACATAGGTCTGTTCATCTATAACAGATGCCTGTTTGGGATTTGTTTGGCCATGGCAATTTTCCAATGGAACATGGAAAGCCTGCTAAAGTCAGTTCCGTGGTTTTTCAGGACGATATACTGGTCACAGGTCGGGACATCATCGAACACTTGAAGAATCTGGAAGAGGTTCTAAGTCAGCTAGATCGCGTAGGACTCAGGTTGAAATGCTCAAAGTGTGTTTTCCTGGCACCAGAGGTCGAGTTCTTAGGAAGAAGAATCGCAGCAGACAGCATCAGACCCACCGATGCCAAGGTGGAGGCCATCAAGAATGCGTCGAGACCACAGAACATGACAGAGCTGCGGTCGTTCCTGGGACTCCTCAACTATTTTGGTAATTTCCTACCCCAGTTAAACACCTTGCTAGAACCCCTACATGTGCTAATGCACAAGGGAGACGACTGGGTATGGGGGAATTCATAAGAGGCTTCTTTTGAGAAAGCCAGAAATCTATTATGTTCAAACAAACTGCTTGTTCTGTATAACCCATGTAAATGATTAGTGCTAGCTTGCGATGCATTGTCTTATGGAGTTGGGTGTGTGTTACAACAGGCTAACGAATCGGGAATATTGCAACCAGTCGCCTATGCGTCCAGGAGTCTGTCCAAGGGCTTACAGCTTGATTGAAAAAGAAGCTGTGGCGTGTGTTTACGGGGTGAAAAAAATGCACCAGTATCTGTTTGGTCTCAAGTTTGAGCTAGAAACCGACCATAAGTCCCTCATATCGCTTTCTCAGAGCAAAAGGATTAACACCAATGCCTCTGCCTACATCCAAAGATGGGAGCTCACGCTGTCAGCACAGACCAGGCACAGAGACCTGTGCTGGTACTCTCAGTTAGCTACCATTGCCCACCACCGGGATGGAAATGGCACAGGCTGCAGACTTGCCCTTGGTGATGGACACATTCGAAAACGAAAAGTCGCCTGTTACAACCCGCCAGATCAGGACCTGGACCAGCCAGGATCCTTTACTGCCCCTGGTTTTAAAAAAAAACTGTGTCCTCCATGGGAGCTGGTACAGCATCCCAGCGGAGTCGCAGGAAGAGATCAAGGCATTCCAGAGGTGCAAAGATGAAATGTCCTTACAGGCGGATTGTCTTTTGTGGGGTAATCGCATGGTCTTGCCCAAGAAAGGCAGGGAAATATTCATACGCATCCTACAAGGTACCTACCCAGGCAAAGTAATGATGAAAGCCATAGCCAAATCACATGTGTAGTGGCCCGGCATCGACTCAGATTTGGAGTCATGCATGCGCCAATGCAACACTTGCTCTCAACAGAGCAATGCACCCAGAGAGGCACCACTAAGTTTGTGGTCTTGACCCTCCAAACCGTGTTCTAGGATCCACGTTGACTTTGCGGGCCCATTTCTAGGCAAAATGTTCTTGGTTGTTGTGGATGCTTATTCAAAATGGATTGAATGTGTAATAATGTCTGTAAGCACGTTCACCGCCACCATCAAAAGCCTATGAGCCATGTTTGCCAAACATGGCCTGCCGGATGTCCTTGTCAGCGACAATGGGCCGTGTTTCACCAGTGCCGAATTCAAGGAATTCATGACCCGCAATGGGATCAAGCACATCACGTCTGCCCCCTTCAAGCCGGCATCCAATGGCCAGGCAAAACAGGCAGTTCAAACCATCAAGCAAAGCTTGAAAAGTGTGTCAGAAGGCTCCCTGCAGACCCGACTGAGTCCTGCTCAGCTACTGCATCAGACCCCACTCACTCACCGGAGTTCCCCCAGCCGAGCTGCTCATGAAAAGGATGCTCAAAACAAGACTCTCTCTTGTCTACCCCGATCTCCATGATCACGTCGAGGGCAGACAGCATCAACAAAGCATGTATCATGTTCATGCAAACTTGTCATGTGATATTGAAGTCAATGACCCTGTATTTGTACTCAACTATGGACATGGTACAGCTGGAAAACTCAAATCAAACATCAGGTCAAGATTTGAGAGATTCACCAGATTCATCAGGATCACCTTATCATCAGCCTTTGGAAAAACACCAATCACAGCGGGAGGAACAGGACACATGTTCTGTGTGTGGATGCACCTTCAACCAATCGTCTAGTCTGTGAGACTCGTGTGCTCAGCTGACTCAACACTGTAAATGTGGGGACTGTAGGAATGGATGCAGATGCGCGTTGGGTGGAAACACATCAGGGAGCGCCCATTTACCACCTGAGTGTGGAAGAGATTCAGTCTCTCATCTCACCAACTGACATTCAAGGATATAGATAACAGACTTTCTTCTGTGAATATAGAGCTGTGTTATTGTGCCATGATGTTTTTACTTGTTTATCTTGTTGACTGTAAACCTTTGCCAATAATTTGATGTGATCGGTTTACTTGTAAATATTTAAAAAAAGATACATTTACTGAGTGGAATAAATTTAAATTGAAACCAGCTTTGTAGGCATGATGCTCTATTCACACATCGAAGGTGAGAGAGATGATGTGGGCACACGCAAATTCCTGTGACTTAAAGTGATTAACAGACTGGGTTTTGTGTTTAGTGATCCCGGGCATGTTACCTATTCCTACCCTGGACACCATGGCAAAGAGCCGTAATCTGGAAGGTATGGGGAACTGGGACTTGTCCCTGCGAGTAACCAAAGGCATCAGAACTGAAACAATCTAGAGTTAGAAAGGAGAAAAGGCACAAAATGAAGCAGTCAGTCCAATAGGGTGAGTCCGGGCTGGCCCAATAGGGTCACACTGATGTTTGAAATCTGTTTCCACAGACAGAACAGACAAACATTGCTCCTTCCACATTCAAAGGCCAATGATGTGCATCATTTCCAGCTTACATGGTTGGGTTCGGTTCTGCACCTGCTGTGCGCAGAGTGAGAATAAAATCAATGAGATGCTGATTTTCTCTGCTGGTCACTGTGCCTTTTGTGCCGGCCCAATAGGGTGAGCCTGTGCTGGCCCAATAGGGTGAGTCTGTGCTGGTCCAATAGGTTGAGCCATGCTGGTCCAATAGGGTAAGCCTTGCTGGCTCGATAGGGTGAGCCTGCGCTGGCCCGATAGGGTGAGCCTGTGCTGGCCCAATAGGATGCCCCCGCGCTGGCCCAGTAGGATGAGTCTGTGCTGGCCCGATAGGGTGAGCCTGGGCCAGCCCAATGAGGTGATCCGGGCTGGCCCAACAGGGTGAGCCCTGGCTAGCACAATAGGGTGAGCCTGGGCTGGCCCAATAGGGTTAGCTTGGACTGGGCTGGCCCAATAGGGTGACCCTGTGCTGGCCCAGGGTCACCACACAAAAATCAGCACAAAAAGGCTCCCTTTCAGGGGCCACTGACGTGGGCACAAACATGTGACCAATCAAACTGACAGACATCCTGAAGCCCCGCCTAACATTTGTCCCTGCCCAAAAGGCCGCACATGCGCCATGATACCTGTCTTGATTAAGATGGCGGCCACTGAGCACGCCTCCCCCGTTACTGCCAAGAAAGCTGCGAAGAAAAGGGTCACTAAACTCCAAGCAAATGGCGGCACGGAGTGCAGAAAGTCGAGGAAGGAGAGTTACTCCATCTACATCTAAAAGTGATGAAGCAGGTTCATCCCGACACCGGCATCTCCTCCAAGGCCTTGGGCATCATGAACTCGCTTGTGAACAATATTTTCGAGCGCATCGCGGGTGAGGCTTCCCGCCTGGCCCATTACAACAAGCGCCGCACCATCAGCTCCCGGGAGATCCAGACCACCGTGCACCTGCTGCTGCCCGGGGAGCTGGCCAAGCATGTCATGTCGGAAGGGACAAAGCCGGTGACAAAGTACACCAGCTCCAAGTAAAACTGCGCTCTGTCCTGAGAGAACAAACCCAAACACAACGGCTCTTTTAAGCGCCAGCCACAACCTCTCTGAAAGAGCTGCACAAACCCATCATCATTTAAGATTTGGAGCAGAAGTAGGCCATTTGGCCACACGAGCCTGCTCTGCCATTCAATAACATTATGGCTGATCTGATCATGAACACAACTCCACTTCCCTGCCCGCTCCTCATAACCCTATACTCCTTTATCACTCAAAAATCTGTCCATCTCCACCTTAAAATATATTCAATGGCCCAGCCTCCACAGCTCTCTAGGCAGAGAATTCCATAGATTTACAACCCTCTGAGAGAAGAAATTTCTCCTCATCTCAGTTTTAAATGGCGGCTCTTATTCTGAGACTATATCCCGTAGTTTTAGTTTCCCCTATGAGTGGAAAGATCCTTTCTGCATCCACCTTGTTGAGCCCCCTCATTATCATAATTTTCAATAAGATCATCTCTCATTCTTCTGAACTCCACTGTGTATAGACCCAACCTACTCAACCTATCTTCATGTCAACCCCCTCATCTCTGGAATCAACCTAGTGAACCTTCTCTGAACAGCCGCCAATGCAAGCATATCCTTCCTTAAATACGGAGAACAAAATTGTACGCAGTACTCCAGGTGTGGCCTCACTAATACCCTGTCCAGTTGCAGCAGGACTTCCCTGCTTTTATACTCTATCCCCCTTGCAATACAGGCTAACATTCCATTTGCCTTTCTGATTACTTGCTGTACCTGCATACTAACTTTTTGTGCTTACTATAATTATTTCCTGACTACCTTTGAGGTTCCAGCTGTAGATTTAGTTTTAAATTCTCAGATAAGCAGTTTCAATGTCCAGTTCAACCTCACTTTTCAACTTCCCGCCAAACTATAAACATAGTCCCTGGTCACTCTTTCCCTTTGCTCTCACCCATTCATTTACAGCGCCTGCCAACAAATTAAGAGCTTGTTTTAGGGGTGAGACTCAGAAATTAGCCACCTCATTCCCTTTCACAGCCTTTTTAATTGAAAAAAAAATTCTAGTTAGAGGTCAAATCGTTTATTAACCCGAGAGTCTGAGTGTAACAACCCAGAGTGGGAGTTCTTACAGAGAGCAAAACGGGGGCAGTTTGAACACTCTGTCCCTCTTCTCTTTTCATAGAAAGACTCCCAGTTCTGGTCTCACTCCCACCTTTGCGGGGGATCAATCAATAATAAGAACATAAGAAATAGGAGAAGGAATAGGCCATATGGCCCCTCAAGCCTGCTCTGCCATTCAATACGATCATGGCTGATGTGATCATGGACTCAGGTCCACTTCCCCGCCCGCTCGCCATAACCCCTCATCCCCTTATTGTTTAAGAAACTGTCTATTTAGGTCTTAAATTTATTCAATGTCCCAGCTTCCACAGCTCTTTGAGACAGAGATTTCCACAGATTTACAACCCTCCGAGAGAAGAAATGTCTCCTCATCTCTGTTTTAAATGGGCAGCCCCTTATTCTAAGATCATGCCCTCTAGTTCTAGTCTCTCCCATCAGTGGAAACATCCTCCCTGCATCCACCTTGTCAAGTCCCCTCAAAATCTTATACATTTCGATAAGATCACCTCTCATTCTTTTGAATTTCAGTGAGTAGAGACCCAACCTATTCTACCTTTCCTCATGTCAACCCCCCTCATCTCCGGAATCAACCTAGTGATCCTTCTCTGAACTGCCTCCAAAGCAAGTGTAACCTTTCATAAATATGGAAAGTAAAACTGCACGCAGTATTCCAGGTGTGGCCTCACTAATAACCTGTATAGCTGTAGCAAGACTTCCCAGCTTTTATACTCCATCCCCTTTGCAATAAAGGCCAAGATACCACTGGCCTTCCTGATCACTTGCTGTATCTGCATACTATCCTTTTAGAAACATAGAAAATAGGTGCAGGAGTAGGCTATTCGGCCCTTCGAGCCTGCACCGCCATTCAATGAGTTCATGGCTGAACATGAAACTTCAGTACCCCATTCCTACTTTCTCGCCATATCCCTTGATCCCCCGAGTAGTAAGGACTATATCTAACTCCTTTTTGAATATATTTAGTGAATTGGCCTCAACAACTTTCTGTGGTAGAGAATTCCACAGGTTCACCACTCTCTGGGTGAAGAAGTTTCTCCTCATCTCGGTCCTAAATGGCTTACCCCTTATCCTTAGACTGTGACCCCTGGTTCTGGACTTCCCCAACATTGGGAACATTCTTCCTGCATCTAACCTGTCTAAACCCGTCAGAATTTTAAGCGTTTCTATGAGATCTCCTCTCATTCTTCTGAACTCCAGTGAATACAAGCCCAGTTGATCCAGTCTTTCTTGATATGTCAGTCCTGCCATCCCGGGAATCAGTCTTGTGAACCTTCGCTGTACTCCCTCAATAGCAAGAATGGCCTTCCTCAAGTTAGGAGACCAAAACTGTACACAATACTCCAGGTGTGGCCTCATCAAGGCCCTGTACAACTGTAGCAACATCTCCCTGCCCCTGTACTCAAATCCCCTCGCTTTGAAGGCCAATATGCCATTTGCTTTCTTAACTGTCTGCTGTACCTGCATGCCAACCTTCAATGACTGATGTACCATGACACCCAGGTCTCGTTGCACCTCCCCTTTTCCTAATCTGTCACCATTCAGATAATAGTCTGTCTCTCTGTTTTTACCACCAAAGTGGATAACCTCACATTTATCCACATTATACTTCATCTGCCATGCATTTGCCCACTCACCTAACCTATCCAAGTCACTCTCCAGCCTCATAGCATCCTCCTTACAGCTCACACTGCCACCCAACTTAGTGTCATCCGCAAATTTGGAGATATTACATTTAATCCCCTCGTCCAAATCATTAATGTACAATGTAAACAGCAGGGGCCCCAGCACAGAACCTTGCGGTACCCCACGAGTCACTGCCTGCCATTCTGAAAAGTACCCATTTACTTCTACTCTTTGCTTCCTGTCTGACAACCAGTTCTCAATCCATGTCAGCACATTACCCCCAATCCCATGTGCTTTAACTTTGCACATTAATCTCTTGTGTGGGACCTTGTCGAAACATAGAAACATAGAAAATAGGTCCAGGAGCAGGCCATTCAGCCCTTCTAGCCTGCACCACCATTCAATGAGTTCATGGCTGAACATGAAACTTCAGTACCCCCTTCCGGCTTTCTCGCCATAACCCTTGATCCCCCGAGTAGTAAGGACTTCATCTCACTCCCTTTTGAATATATTTAGTGAATTGGCCTCAACAACTTTCTGTGGTAGAGAATTCCACAGGTTCACCACTCTCTGGGTGAAGAAGTTTCTCCTCATCTCGGTCCTAAATGGCTTACCCCTTATCCTTAGACTGTGACCCCTGGTTCTGGACTTCCCCAACATTGGGAACATTCTTCCTGCATCTAACCTGTCTAAACCCGTCAGAATTTTAAGCGTTTCTATGAGATCTCCTCTCATTCTTCTGAACTCCAGTGAATACAAGCCCAGTTGATCCAGTCTTTCTTGATATGTCAGTCCTGCCATCCCGGGAATCAGTCTTGTGAACCTTCGCTGTACTCCCTCAATAGCAAGAATGGCCTTCCTCAAGTTAGGAGACCAAAACTGTACACAATACTCCAGGTGTGGCCTCATCAAGGCCCTGTACAACTGTAGCAACATCTCCCTGCCCCTGTACTCAAATCCCCTCGCTTTGAAGGCCAATATGCCATTTGCTTTCTTAACTGTCTGCTGTACCTGCATGCCAACCTTCATTGACTGATGTACCATGACACCCAGGTCTCGTTGCACCTCCCCTTTTCCTAATCTGTCACCATTCAGATAATAGTCTGTCTCTCTGTTTTTACCACCAAAGTGGATAACCTCACATTTATCCACATTATACTTCATCTGCCATGCATTTGCCCACTCACCTAACCTATCCAAGTCACTCTCCAGCCTCATAGCATCCTCCTCACAGCTCACACTGCCACCCAACTTAGTGTCATCCGCAAATTTGGAGATATTACATTTAATCCCCTCGTCCAAATCATTAATGTACAATGTAAACAGCAGGGGCCCCAGCACAGAACCTTGCGGTACCCCACGAGTCACTGCCTGCCATTCTGAAAAGTACCCATTTACTTCTACTCTTTGCTTCCTGTCTGACAACCAGTTCTCAATCCATGTCAGCACATTACCCCCAATCCCATGTGCTTTAACTTTGCACATTAATCTCTTGTGTGGGACCTTGTCTAGAAACATAGAAACATAGAAAATAGGTCCAGGAGCAGGCCATTCAGCCCTTCTAGCCTGCACCACCATTCAATGAGTTCATGGCTGAACATGAAACTTCAGTACCCCCTTCCGGCTTTCTCGCCATAACCCTTGATCCCCCGAGTAGTAAGGACTTCATCTCACTCCCTTTTGAATATATTTAATGAATTGGCCTCAACTACTTTCTGTGGTAGAGAATTCCACAGGTTCACCACTCTCTGGGTGAAGAAGTTTCTCCTCATCTCGGTCCTAAATGGCTTACCCCTTATCCTCAGACTGTGACCCCTGATTCTGGACTTCCCCAACATTGGGAACATTCTTCCTGCATCTAACCTGTCTAAACCCGTCAGAATTTTAAACATTTCCATGAGGTCCCCTCTCATTCTTCTGAACTCCAGTGAATACAAGCCCAGTTGATCCAGTCTTTCTTGATAGGTCAGTCCCACCATCCCGGGAATCAGTCTGGTGAATCTTCGCTGCACTCCCTCAATAGCAAGAATGGCCTTCCTCAAGTTAGGAGACCAAAACTGTACAAAATACTCCAGGTGTGGCCTCACCAAGGCCCTGTACAACTGTAGCAACACTTCCCTGCCCCTGTACTCAAATCCCCTCGCTATGAAGGACAACATGCCATTTGCTTTCTTAACCGCCTGCTGTACCTGCATGCCAACCTTCAATGACTGATGTACCATGACACCCAGGTCTCGTTGCACCTTCCCTTTTCCTAATCTGTCACCATTTAGATAATAGTCTGTCTCTCTGTTTTTACCACCAAAGTGGATAACCTCACATTTATCCACATTATACTTCATCTGCCATGCATTTGCCCACTCACCTAACCTATCCAAGTCACTCTGCAGCCTAATAGCATCCTCCTCGCAGCTCACACTGCCACCCAACTTAGTGTCATCCGCAAATTTGGAGATACTGCATTTAATCCCCTCGTCCAAATCATTAATGTACAATGTAAACAGCTGGGGCCCCAGCACTGAACCTTGCGGCACCCCACTAGTCACTGCCTGCCATTCTGAAAAGTACCCGTTTATTCCTACTCTTTGCTTCCTGTCTGACAACCAGTTCTCAATCCATGTCAGCACACTACCCCCAATCCCATGTGCTTTAACTTTGCACATTAATCTCTTGTATGGGACCTTGTCGAAAGCCATCTGAAAGTCCAAATATACCACATCAACTGGTTCTCCTTTGTCCACTTTACTGGAAACATCCTCAAAAAATTCGAGAAGATTTGTCAAGCATGATTTCCCTTTCACAAATCGATGCTGACTTGGACCTATCATGTCACCTTTTTCCAAATGCGCTGCTATGACATCCTTAATAATTGATTCCATCATTTTACCCACTACTGAGGTCAGGCTGACCGATCTATAATTCCCTGTTTCCTCTCTCTCCCTCCTTTTTTAAAAAGTGGGGTTACATTGGCTACCCTCCACTCGATAGGAACTGATCCAGAGTCAATGGAATGTTGGAAAATGACTGTCAATGCATCCGCTATTTCCAAGGCCACCTCCTTAAGTACTCTGGGATGCAGTCCATCAGGCCCTGGGGATTTATCGGCCTTCAATCCCATCAATTTCCCCAACACAATTTCCCGACTAATAAAGATTTCCCTCAGTTCCCCCTCCTTACTAGACCCTCTGACTCCTTTTATATCCGGAAGGTTGTTTGTGTCCTCCTTAGTGAATACCGAACCAAAGTACTTGTTCAATTGGTCTGCCATTTCTTTGTTCCCCGTTATGACTTCCCCTGATTCTGACTGCAGGGGACCTACGTTTGTCTTTACTAACCTTTTTCTCTTTACATACCTATAGAAACTTTTGCAATCCGCCTTAATGTTCCCTGCAAGCTTCTTCTCGTACTCCATTTTCCCTGCCCTAATCAAACCCTATGTCCTCCTCTGCTGAGTTCTAAATTTCTCCCAGTCCCCGGGTTCGCTGCTATTTCTGGCCAATTTGTATGCCACTTCCTTGGCTTTAATACTATCCCTGATTTCCCTAGATAGCCATGGTTGAGCCACCTTCCCTTTTTTATTTTTACGCCAGACAGGAATGTACAATTGTTGTAATTCATCCATGCGGTCTCTAAATGTCTGCCATTGCCCATCCACAGTCAACCCCCTAAGTATCATTCGCCAATCTATCCTAGCCAATTCACGCCTCATACCTTCAAAGTTATCCTTCTTTAAGTTCTGGACCATGGTCTCTGAATTAACTGTTTCATTCTCCATCCTAATGCAGAATTCCACCATATTATGGTCACTCTTCCCCAAGGGGCCTCGCACAATGAGATTGCTAAGTAATCCTCTCTCATTACACAACACCCAGTCTAAGATGGCCTCCCCCCTAGTTGGTTCCTCGACATATTGGTCTAGAAAACCATCCCTTTGCACTCCAGGAAATCCTCCTCCACTGTATTGCTTCCAGTTTGGCTAGCCCAATTTATGGGCATATTAAAGTCACCCATTATAACTGCTACACCTTTGTTGCATGCACCCCTAATTTCCTGTTTGATGCCCTCCCCAACATCCCTACTACTGTTTGGTGGTCTGTACACAACTCCTACTAACGTTTTTGCCCTTTGGTGTTCTGCAGCTCTCCCCATATGGATTCCACATCATCCAAGCTAATGTCTTTCCTAACTATTGCATTAATCTCCTCTTTAACCAGCAATGCTACACCACCTCCTTTTCCTTTTATTCTATTCTTCCTGAATGTTGAATACCCCTGGATGTTGAGTTCCCAGCCCTGATCATCCTGGAGCCACGTCTCCGTAATCCCAATCACATCATATTTGTTAACATCTATTTGCACAGTTAATTCATCCACCTTATTGCGGATACTCCTTGCGTTAAGACACAAAGCCTTCAGGCTTGTTTTTTTAACACCCTTTGTCCTTTTAGAATTTTGCTGTACAGTGGCCCTTTTTGTTCTTTGCCTGGGGTTTCTCTGCCCTCCACTTTTTCTCAACTCCTTTCTGTCTTTTGCTTTTGCCTCCTTTTTGTTTCCCTCTGTCTCCCTGCATTGGTTCCCATCCCCCTGCCATATTAGTTTAAATCCTCCCCAACAGCACTAGCAAACACTCCCCCTAGGACATTGGTTCCGGTCCTGCCCAGGTGCAGACCGTCCAGTTTGTACTGGTCCCACCTCCCCCAGAACCGGTCCCAATGCCCCAGGAATTTGAATCCCTCCCTGCTGCACCACTGTTCATGCCACATATTCATCTGCGCTATCCTGCGATTCCTACTCTGACTATCACGTGGCACTGGTAGCAATCCGGAGATTACTACTTTTGAGGTCCTACTTTTTAATTTAGCTCCTAGCTCCTTAAATTCGTTTCGTAGGACCTCATCCCTTTTTTTACCTATGTCGTTGGTACCAATGTGCACCATGACAACTGGCTGTTCTCCCTCCCATTTCTGAAAGTCCAAATATACCACATCAACTGGTTCTCCCTTGTCCACTCTACTGGAAACATGCTCAAAAAATTCCAGGTGGTTTGTTAAGCATGATTTCCCTTTCACAAATCCATGCTGACTTGGACCTATCATGTCACCTCTTTCCAAATGCGCTGCTATGACATCCTTAATAATTGATTCCATCATTTTACCCACTACTGATGTCAGGCTGACCGGTCTATAATTCCCTGTTTTCTCTCTCCCTCCTTTTTTAAAAAGTGGGGTTACATTGGTGTTTCATGCAGAAGTACCCCCAGATCTCGCTGTATTGCGGCACTTTGCAATCTTTCTGCATTTAAATAATAACTTGCTCTTTGATTTTTTTGCCAAAGTGCATGAACTCACACTTTCCAACATTATACTGCATCTGCCAAATTTTTGCCCACTCGCTTAACCTGTCTATTTCCTTTTGCAGATTCTTTGTGTCCTCCTCACACATTTCTTTTCCTCCCATCTTTGTATCATCAGCAAACTTGGCTACGTTACACTCAGTCCCTTCTTCCATGTCGTTAATATAGATTGCAAATAATGGGGGTTCCAGCACTGATCCCTGTGGCACCCCATGATTTACTGATTGCCAACCCGAGAATGAACCATTTATCCAGACTCTCTAACTAACAGAAAACAGTCAATCCTCTATAATCTAGGAATCGGCAGTTTTACAAAGCTTGAGCTGGAATGTGTGCCGTTACAGAATCAGCGGGGATTCAGTTTAAAACTGAACCTGAATTTAATCCTGATTGTAACAGACTGGAATTTGCTAGAGAAATATGGAATATGATAAAAGGAAACAAAACGTATTTGGAAATATTTGGCTAATGTTGAAGTTACTATCATAATCCGCAATTTTAACAATTATTGGCGCAATTTTTGAATTTCTAAATCGTTTGAGGACTGACTTTTGAGGACAATAATTTCCGCCCTGGATTCATTGGCGGGCTAACCAGACTGTGATTGGACATCAGAAAAGACCAATCACAAGTTCGCTCCCTGCATTCCTACAGAAGGTATAATAAGAAGGGCAGATGTGGAAGGAGTTTCTCATTCTTTCTCTGAACGTGTGGATTGTGGAAATGTTTGGAAGAAGAAAAAGCGGCGGTAAAGCTCGGGCCAAGGCCAAGTCTGTCCTCCCGGGCCAGACTGCAGTTCCCTGTGGGCCGTGTTCACAGGATCCTGTGGAAGGGGAACTATATTGAGCGTGTGTGTGCGCCGAAGCCCCGGTCTACATGGCTGCTGTGCTCGAGTATCTGACCGCTGAAATCCTGGAGCTGGCCGACAACAAAAAAACCCGCATCATCCCCAGACACCTGCAGCTGGCCGTCCGCAACGACGAGGAGCTCAACAAGCTGCTGGAAAAGTGACCATCGCTCAGGGCGGGGTGCTGCCTAATATCCAGGCCGTGCTGCTGCCCAAGAAAACCACCAAGTGCAAGTAAAAAGCGGACAGGATTTAATCTAATAACCCAAAGGCTCTTTTCAGAGCCACTCACAGTATCTGAAAGGGCTGGTTACTGTTCTATGGATCACATTCGTCCGTGGATCTGTGGATCATAATTATCCCAGATCTAGTTTAATATATTGAATCTATGCAATTAAGCTGGGTGTTTCCTGATCTCTGTCTAACATGTAGAAATCTAGATCACCAAACACTGCCGCAGGTTTGCTGTTAGCGGATATTCGGATCAGTGATTCAATATAGAGAGAGATTGATTTATGGTACCTTACAACAGGATTTTATAACAGCAAACCCAGGGCACTGTCTGTCGACGGTGATTAGTTGATAACCAAGAATGTCTGAGGGTCACTTCTGATCAGGAAACTAACAGCTTAATTGCAGAGATTCAATGTTAATTTAGAACTGGGACAATTGTGATCCATAGAACATTAACCAGCCCTTTCACAGATAGTGTGAGTGGCTCTGAAAAGAGCCTTTACGTTATTAGATTAAATCTTGTGCACTTCACTTGTTCTTGGACACACTGGTGGTTTTCATGGGCAGCAGCACAGCCTGGATATTAGGCAGCATCATCATCATAGGCAGTCCCTCAAAATCGAGGAAGACTTGCTTCTAATCTAAAAATGAATTCTTAGGTGACTGAACAGTCTAATACAGGATTTACAGTTTCTGTCAGAGATGGGACGGAAGTCTTTGAAAAAAGGGTGGGTGGGATTGGTTTGCCGCACGCTCCTTCCGCTGCCTGCGCTTCATTTCTGCATGCTCTCGGCGATGAGACTTGTGGTGCTCAGTGCCCTCCCGGATGCACTTCCTCCACTTAGGACAGTCCACTACAGGTGCCGCTGGGGATGTCACATTTTATCAGGGAGGCTTTGAGGGCGTCCTTGAAACATTTCCTCTGCCCACCTTGAGCTCGCTTGCCGTGCAGGAGTTCAGATAGAATGCTTGGTTTGGGAGTCTTGTGTCAGGCATGCAAACGTGACCTGCCCACTGGAGCTGGTCGAGTGTGGTCAGTTCTTCGATGCTGGGGATATTGGCCTGGTCAAGGACACTAACTTTGGTATGTTGGTCCTCCCAGGGGATTTGCAGGATCTTGTGGATACGTTTTTGGTGGTATTTCTCTAGTGATTTGAGGTGTCTGTTGTACATGGTCTACAGGGGTGTAGTGATACCCATCCTCCTGTATGGTATTAGATAGCACCCTGGCCTGAGCGATGGCCATCCCTACCAGCAGCTTGTTGAGCTCCTTGTTGTTGCAGACAGCTAGCTGCAAGCCATCGGACTTCTGAACGTGCTTCGCAGCCAATGAAGTACATTTTGAAGTGTAGACACTATAGTAATGTAGGAAAGGCGGCAGACATTTTGCACACAGCAAGCTCCCACAAACAGCAATGTGATAATGACCAGATATGCTGTTGTGTTATGTTGATCAGGGGATTAAGTATTGGCCAGGGCACTGGGTATACTGACCTTTCTTCCTTCAAAATAGTGGTCATGGGATCCTTTACGTCCACCTGAGAGAGCAGAAGTGGCCTCGGTTTAATGTCTCTTCCTATAAATGGCACCTCAGGCAGTGCAGCACTCCCTCATTACTGCACTGGTGTGTCAGCCTAGATTTTTGTGTTCAAGTCCCTGGAGTGGGACTTGAACCCACAAACTTTGACTCAAACGAGAGTGCTACCAACTGAAGCACAGCTGATAAGATTGTGATCTATAGATAAGTTTCTTCAGACAGTAGGCAGCCCTTTCACAGATAGAGTGGGTGGTTCTGAAAAGAACCAACGTGTTATTAGATTAAATATAATCCACTTTACTTGCTCTTGCTGGGTCCTGCATTGGATTTCTTTGTCAGAAGCACCGCCTGGATTTTTGACTGTTCAGCCATGATCTTATTGATTTGTGGAGCAGATGGCATTCGATAAGGTGCTGCATAAGAGGGTACTGCACAAGGTAAAACCACACATGGTTGGGAGTAATATATTAGCACGGATAGAGGATTGGCTAAATAACAGAAAACAGAGTCGGGATAAATAGGTCATTTTCCGGTTGGCAAAAAGTAACTAGTGGGGTCTCAACTATTACCAGTCTATATTAATGACTTGAATGAAGGGATCAAGTGTAATTTAGCCAAGTCTGCTGATGATAAAAAGAGAGATGGAAAGTAAATTGTGAGCTGGACACACACAATCTGCAAAAACGGGATATAGACAGGCTAAGTGAGTGGGCAAAATGTTGGCAGATGGAGTATAATTTGGGAAAATGTGAGTTTACCTACTTTGGCAGAAAAAATAGTAAAGCAAATTATTACTTTAATGGAGAAAAATTGCAAAATGCTGCAGTACAGAGGGATCTGGGGATCCTTGAGCATGAAGCACAAGAAGTTAGTATGCAGGTACAGCAAGTAATCAGGAAGGCAAATGGAATGTTGGCCTTTATTGCAAGGGGGATAGAGTATAAAAGCAGAGAAGTCCTGCTTTAACTGTACAGGGTATTAGTGAGGCCACACCTGGAGTACTGCATTCAGTTTGTCTCTGTATTTAAGGAAGGATATACTTGCATTGGAGGCAGTTCAGAGAATGTTCACTCAGTTGATTCTGGAGATGTGGGGGTTGACTTATGAAGATAGGTTAAGTAGGTTGGGCCTGTACTCATTGGAGTTCAGAAGAATGAGAGGTGATCTTATCAAAACATACAAGATAATGTGAGGTCTCGCCAAGCTCGATGCAGACAGGATATTTAGGGGAAACTAGAACTAGGGGGCAGAGTCTCAGAATAAGGGCCGTCCATTCAAAACTGAGATGAGGAGAAATTTCTTCTCAAAGTATTGTAAATCTATGGAATTCTCTGCCCCAGAGAGCTGTGGAGGTTGGGTCATTGAATACATTTAAGACGGAGACACAGACTTTTGAGCGATAAGGGGTATGGGGAGCGGGCAGGGAAGTGGAGCTGAGTCCATGATGTGATCATCCATGATCTTAGTAAATGGCAGAGCAGGTGCGAAAGGGCCAAATAGCTGACTCCTGCTCCTATTTCTTATGTTCTAGGCCTTGATCTGATAGAGCAGTCCCTTGTGTTGGACCTTACCGAAAACTTTCAAAGTCTGGTACAGGGGAGGGTGAGGGGGGTCTGTGTCAGTCTGGGACAGGGAAGAGTGAGGGGAGGGGGGGCCTGGTTCAGTCTGGGACAGGGGAGAGTGTGTGGGGAGGGAGGGGGCGGTATGGGTCCGTCTGGGACATGGGAGGGTGAGGGGGGTCTGGGTCAGTTTGGGAAAGGTAAGGATGAGGAGGGGTGGGTTCTGGGACAGGGGAGGGTGAGGGGGTCTGAGACACGGGAGGGTGAGAGGGGTCTGGTTCAGTCTAGGACAGGGGAGGGCCTGGTTCAGGGGAGAGTGTGGAGGGGAGTGGTATGGGTCAGTCTGGGACAGGAGGGTGAGAGGGGTCTGGTTCTCTGGGTGAGGGGGCTGGGCTCTGGTTCTGTCTGGGACAGGGTGAGTGGGGGTCTGGATCAGGGAAGAGTGTGCGGTATGGGATCATCTGGGACAGTGGAGGGTGAGGGGGTATGGTTCAGGGGAGGGTGAGGGGGGTCTGGGCCAGTGGAGGGTGAGGGGGTTCTGGGTAAATCTGGGACAGAGGAGGGTGAGGGGGGTCTGGGTCAGGGGAGGGTGAGGGGGGTCTGAGTCAGTCTGGGACAGGGGAGGATGAGGGGAATCTGGGTCAGTCTGGGACAGGGGAGGGTGAGGGGGGTCTGTGTCAATCTGGGACAGAGGAGGGTGAGGGGGGTCTGGGTCAGGGGAGTCTGAGTCAGTCTGGGACAGGGGAGGGTGAGGGGGGTCTGGTTCAGTCTGGGACAGGGGAGGGTAAGGGGGTTTCTGTATCAGTCTGGGACAGGGGAGAGTGAGGGGAGTCTGGTTCTGGGTCAGTCTCGGACCAGGACAATTGAGGGAGGTGTTGTCTGCTCCAGCCCTGTACAGTGCCCGGTAAATGGGGCACATTTCCTGAGTGTGTGCTGGGAATTGAAGATGATTGCTTTGTATTTCTGCACCCAGCCAGAATCAGCATCTTCAGGGGAGGAGAGCTGCCGTGGATAAATGTAACTCCCTGCAGCTCAGTGATAGTGGAGCTAACATGGGGGGTTCTGGGGGAGCAGAGGGATCGCTCCCCCCGTGTGGAGACTCAGTGTCCCAGGTCTGTGGGCCAAACCTCTGAGGTCTGGGGGTTTCTCCAGGGTCCGTGAGGTCCCACGTGGTCTCTGTGGAATCTCAGGCTGCAGCGCAGAATGAGGGGATTTGGCATCAATCTGACTCAGGATTCATGACCAGAAGGTTTGGCGAAGTTACCCTTTTGTCTGCGGACACTCCAGCAGCGACTTCCCCAGACACAGGGAGACTCCCCTATAGTGTGCAGTATGTTCAGTGTCTGACCCCGAGCTGCCCCAGGGAGGGGGCAGTGTGTGATGTCCCTGTGAGGTGCAGTAAGTTCAGTGTCTGACCCGGAGCTGTCACAGGGAAGGGACAGTGTGTGAGGTCCCCGTGGGATGCAGTAAGTTCAATGTCTGACCCTGATCTGCCCTCATTCCTCCTGCTCCAGGGGGCAGTCACGCTCCAATCAGTCTGAATTGATTGGAGGGACACAGTCATCTACTGGACACAGACGGTATTTCAAGGCAGATCATGTACAACTCCATCCCAGAGAAATCGAAAACCAACCTGCAGATTCAATTCATTTTATTATCAATTGTTTAACAAACTTCAGCTCCATTTGTAGCAGCTTTCAGTATTTGAATAAAACCCTTCTGATATTTTGTATCATTCTTTATGCTAGAATCTGCAAAATACATCCCAAAAGTAGATAATCAAGGGGCTATAGGGAAAGGAAAACGTAAAACAATCTCTATCACTAAAGAAAAAGTACCCGGTAAAATGATGGGACCAAAGGTGGACAAGTCCCCTGGACCTGATGGCCTGCATCCTAGGATCTTAAAAGAAGTGGCTGCAGAGATAGTGGATGCATTGGTTGAAATCTCCCTGGATTGTGGAGAGGACCCAGCGGTTTGGTAAACCACAAATGTAACAACGCTATTTAAAAAAGGAGGGAGACAGAAACCAGGAAACTATAGACTAGTTAATCTAACATCTGTTGTTGGGAAAAAGCTAAACTCCATTATTAAGGAACCAGTAGCAGGACATTTGGAAAATCATAATACAGTCAGGCAGAGTCAGCATGGTTTTATGAAAGAGAAATCATGTTTGACGAATTTGCTGGAGCTCTTTAAGGATGTAATGGGCAGGGTGGATAAGGGGGGGGGAACCAGTGGATGTGGTGTATTTGGATTTCCAGAAGATATTCGATAAGGTGCCACATAACAGGTTGCTGCACAAGATAAAAGTTCACGGGGTTGGGGATAATATATTAGCATAGATAGAGGATTGGCTAACTAAGAAGACAGAGAGTCGGGATAAATGGGTCATTTTCTGGTTAGCAAATAGTGACTAGTGGAGTGCTGCAGGGATCGGTGCTGGAGCCTCAACTATTTGCAATCTACATTAATGACTTGGTGAAGGGACCGAGTGTAATGTTGCCAAGTTTTCTCATGATACAAAGATGGATGGGAAAGCAAGTTGTAAGAAGGACACAAAGAAACTGCACAAGTATGTGAGTGGGCAAAAATTTGGCAGATTGAGTATAATGTGGGAAAGTGTGAGGTTATCCACTTTAGCAAGAAAAAGAAAAATATAATTTATTATTTAAATGGAGAGATATTACAAAATGTGCTGTATATTCAATGACTCGGCCTCCACAGCTCTTTAGGGTGGAGAATTCCACAAATTTACAACACCTTGTGCACGAAACACAAAAAGTTAGTATGCAGGTACAAGTAATTATGATGGCAATAGAAATGTTGGCCTTTGTTGCAAGATGGATAGAATATAAATGCAGCGAAATCCTGCTACAACTGTACAGGGTATTAGTGAGACCACACCTGGAGTATTGCGTACAGTTTTGATCTTATTTAAGGCAGGATATACTTGCATTGGAGACAGTTCAGAGAAGCTTCACTAGTTTGATTATTGAGAAGGGGTTGACATATGAAGATAGGTTGGGCCTACACTCAATGGAGTTTAGAAGAATGAGAGATGATCTTATTGAAACATATGATGCTGAGGGGGCTCGAAAAGGTAGATGCAGAGAAGATGTTTCCACTAGTGGGGGAATCTAGAACTAGCGGCCATAGTTTAAGAGGTGGCCAAATTAGAACTGATGAGCAGAAATTTCTTCTGAGTGTCGTAAATCTGTGTAATTCTCTGCCCCACATAGCTGTGGAGGCTGGGTCATTGAATAGATTTAAGGTGGAGATAGACAGATTTTTGAGCGATAATGGAGTGAAGGGTTATGGGGAGTGGGCAGGGAAGTGGAGCTGTGCCCAAGATCAGATCAGCCATGATCTTATTAAATGGTAGCGCAGGCTCGAGTGGCCAATGGCCTACTCCTGCTCCTATTTATGTTTTTTAAAGGGTGAATTATGGATGCAAACACAATCAGCATTATTTTTGTCTGACCATTTTCCCGATGATTAATTGGTCCAAAATGCAGAATATTAAATTCCAGCCCAGTTATTGGGGGAGTTAATATTAGCAGAAAGCAATCCCAACTTGTCAGAATAGACATGATTCAGTATGGGATAACAGCAGAATCAAAACCCTGCAGTCACTTGTGAACTCGCTGGTGTTTCAGCAGGGCGCATGACTGAGTGAATCCCTTCCCACATTCGGAGCAGATGAATGGCCTCTCCCCAGTGTGAACTCGCTGGTGTGCCAGCAGGTTGGATGACTGAGTGAAGCCTTTCCCACACACAGTGCAGGTGAACAGCCTCTCCCCAGTGTGAACTCGCTGGTGTTTTAGCAGGTGGGATGACTGAGTGAATCCCTTCCCACACTCTGAGCAGGTGAACGGTCTCTCCCCAGTGTGAACTCGCTGGTGTTCAGTGAGGTGGGATGACACAGTGAATCCCTTCCCACAAACTGAGCAGGTGAATGGCCTCTCCCCAGTGTGAACTCGCTGATGTATCAGCAGGCAGGATGACAGAGTGAATCCCTTCCCGCACTCAGAACAGGTGAATGGCCTCTCCCCGGTGTGAAATCGCTGGTGAGTTAGAAGGTGGGATGACCGAGTGAATCCCTTCCCACACTCTGAGCAGGTGAACGACCTCTCCCCAGTGTGAACTCGCTGGTGTTGCAGCAGGTTGGATGAGGCAGTGAATCCCTTCCCACACACTGAGCAGGTGAATGGTCTCTCCCCAGTGTGAACTCGCTGGTGTCTCAGCAGGTAGGATGAGGCAGTGAATCCATTCCCACAGTCAGAGCAGGTGAATGGCTTCTCCCCAGTGTGAACTCGCTGGTGAATTCGAAGATGGGATGACCGAGTGAATCCCTTCCCACAGTCAGAGCAGGTGAACGGTCTCTCCCCAGTGTGAACTCGCTGGTGTCTCAGCAGGTCGGATGATGCAGTGAATCCCTTCCCACACACTGAGCAGGTGAACGGCCTCTCCCCAGTATGAACTCGCTGGTGTCTCAGCAGGTTGGATAACTGAGTGAATCCCTTCCCACAGTCAGAGCAGGTGAACGGCCTCTCCCCAGTGTGACTGTGCCAATGAACTTCCAGCTCAGACGGGTAATTGAATCCCTTCCCACAGTCCTCACATTCCCACGGTTTCTCCATGATGCGGGTGTCCTTGTGTCTCTCCAGGTTGGACGATCAGTTAAAGCCTGGTCCACACACAACACGTGTATGGTTTCTCCCCGCTGTGAACGGTGCAATGTTTTTTCAGGCTGTGTAACTGGTTAAAGCTCTTTCCACAGTCAGTGCACTGGAAAACTCGCACTCGGGTGTGTGTGTCTCAGTGCTTTTCCAGTCACACTGATGATTGAAATCTGTTCCCACAGACAGAACAGACAAATATTTCTCCTTCCACATTCAAAGGCCGATGATATTCAGGTCCTGAGGAATCGAGTGATTCCGTCAGATCTTGACGTGATGTTTGGTTTGAATTTCCCGTCTGCAAATCCTGCCCATTGAATACCCTGGAAAAAGAGTTTACAAAAATCCTTACTGCAAATACTGGACAGAAATTCAGAACAGATAATTCTAGATTCTATGGAACATTCTTTCCTCTCTTGTTCCTCCAAAGCTGTAAATCACCACCCCATACATTCTTCCCCCTCCCTGTCCTGAAATTCAAAAGCTTGTCTTCACCTCCCAATTTTTTTCACTAACTCTGGCTGGGGTCAGTTTTACACTCACTGGTTCCCCTCCCTCTCCTCCCCTGCAGGTGCTGGCTCTGGGTCCTTTTTTTAAATAGGGGTGTTACATTTGCGATTTTCCAACCTGTTCAGACTGCCCCAGAATCCAGGGAATTTTGGTAGATTACAACCAATGCATCTCTGAAGACCCTAGGATGTAAGACATCAGGTCCAGGGGACCTGTCCACCTTTAATCTCATTATTTTATCCAGTGCTACTTCATTAGTGATAGTTCCCCCTACCTATAGCCCCATGATTATCTAATATTGGAATGCTTTTACTGTCTTCTACCATGAAGACCGATACAAAATGTTTGTCAACATCTCTGTCATTTTCCTGTTCTCCATTATTAATTCTCCAGTCTCATCCTCCAGGGGACCAACATTTACTTTACCCACTCTTTTCCTTTTGTACTGTTTTTATATTTCGTGTGAGTTTACTTTCATAATCTATGTAACCTCTCAATCATTTTTTAGTCGTTCTCTGCTGACTTTTAAAAATTTCCTAATCCTCCGGCCTACCACTCGTTTTGGCCACATTGTATGCATTTGTTTTCAATTGATACCCTCCCTTATTATCTTAGTTAGCCTCGGATGGCAATCCCTTCTCTTACAATCTTTCCTTCTCATTGGGATATATTTTTGTTGAGTTATGAAATATCTCCTTAAATGCTTAAACTGATCAACTGTCCCATTCTTTAGACTACTTGCCCAGTCCACTTTAGCCAACTCTGTCCTCATACCTTTGTTGTCTCCTTTATTTAAGCTTAGAACCCTGGTTTCAGAACCAACTTTCTCACCCTCCAAATAAATGTGAAATTCAACCATACTATGGTCACTCATTCCTAGAGGATCTTTTACAACGATATCATTTATTAACCCTGTCTCATTATACAGTACTAGATGTAAGATAGCTTTCTCCCTGGTTGGTTCCACAACATACTATTCAAGGAAAGTATCCCAGATACACGCTATGAACTCCTCCTCAAGGCTACCCTGGCCAATTTGCTTTGTCCAATCAATATGAAGGTTAAAATCACCCATGATTATTGCCGTTCCTTTATTACAAGCCTCCATTATTTCTTGAGTTATACTCCATCCAACAGTGTAGCTACAGTTAGGGGGCCTATAGACCATGCCCACCAGTGACTTTTTCTCATTATTCCTCATCCCACCCAAACTGATTCAACATCTTGATCCTCTGAACCACTATCGTTTCTCACAAACGCACTGATCCCATCCTTCAACAGTGCTACCCCACCTCCTTTTCCTTTCTGTCTGTCCTTCCGGATTGTCAAATACCGCTGAATATTTAGTTCCCTGTCCTGGTCATCTTGCAACCATATCACTGTAATGGCTATCAGATCATACCCATTTGTATCTATTTATGCCATCAACTCGACTATTTTGTTACGAATGCTAGGTACATTTAGACAAAGAGCTTTTAAGTGGGTTTTTTTTAAACCCTTTTTCTTGCTTATTTCCTCTATCCTTCAAACTCACTTTCTACATGTTTGCTCACTGGTACCCCCTCCCCTGAAGGTGCTGACTCTGGCTGGGTTCAGTTCCACACTCTCTGGTTCCCCTCCCTCTTCTCCCTGAAGGTGCTGACTCTGGCTGGGTTCAGTTCTACACTCATTGATTCCCCACCCTCTCCTCCCTGAAGGTGCTGGCTCTGGCTGGGTTCAGTTCTACACTCACTGATTCCCCTCCCTCAAGGTGCTTACTCTGGCGGGGTTCAGTTCCACACTCTCTGGTTCCCGTCCCACTCCCTTTGAAGGTGCTGACTCTGGCTGGGTTCAATTCTACACTCACTGGTCCCCCTCCCCATCCCTCCCCTGAAGGTGCTAACTCTGGCTGGGTTCAGTTTTACACTCACTGGTCTGGCGAAAAGGGATAGATATTGTTTCTGTCATGCTTTGGTACAATGGCACAGTTTTAAATTGCTTGGTTAGGTAGACTAGAGTGTGAAATTGTCAGGTATGTTTAGGACAGACATTGCCACTCACTCTCTGGTACTGTGTGTCAGTGTAGGATTGACAGGTGTGTATAGTACAGACACTGCCACTCACTCCTGGTACTGTGCGTCAGTGTGGGATTGACAAGTGTGTATAGGACAGACACTGTCACTCACTCTCTGGTACTGTGTGGCAGTGTAGGATTGACAGGTGTGTATAGGACAGGTACTGTGACTCACTGGTACTGTGTGTCAGTGTATGATTGACAGGTGTGTATAGGACAGACA
The DNA here is from genome assembly GCF_044704955.1 of Pristiophorus japonicus. NCBI lineage: Eukaryota > Metazoa > Chordata > Chondrichthyes > Pristiophoridae > Pristiophorus > Pristiophorus japonicus. The sequence goes on from NC_091995.1 coordinate 58,568,520, forward strand.
CTGCTACTCGCTTTCTAGTACTGTGTGTCAGTCTGAGATTGAGAGAGAATATAGGAAAGACATGGCCACTGTCACTCTCTGGTACTCTGTGTCATTGTAGAATTGACTGCTGAATATGGGATAGACACTGTACCTCTCATTCTCTGATATTACTATCAGTATGGGATATATTTATTAACATAGGATATTGGGGGGAAAAAATCTGGTAAAATTCCTCTCCGACCCATCAATGCGATCAAAACTAGTCCAGGAGACCACTCTGGCCATATTCGATTCGCTGAAGTACTTACCATCGTATCTGCGCCGGCCAACAAGAGGTTATCCAGTTTAATCCCACTTACCAGCTCTAGGTCTGTAACCCTGCAGGTTACGACACTTCAAGTGCCCATCCAAGCACCTTTTAAATGTGGTGAGGGTTTCTGCCTCTACCACCTTTCCAGGTGCATCCTTTAGTGGCCCTGTCCCAATCCTGTTTTACCTTTTGTTCTTCATGTATATGTAGAATACTTCACCATTTCTTTTTATAGTCCTTAATAATGAATTACATAGTTCCCCTTTGCCTGCCTTTTCTTTTTACTTCTTTCCCAACCTCTTCCTTTTCCCTTCTGCCATCCTCTCCTTTATTGATGCTGCACTCAGTGTCTGCCTTTTTCTTCAGTTTCAATTTTGCCCTTATTGCTTCTTGTTTTTAGTGGAATATAGTTCTACTGATCTATTTTCTATTGATCACCTTTATAAATATTTCCTACTGCTGATCTATCTCTGATTGTCAATATTCTGTTTCAGTTTATCTTCCCCGGTTCTATTCTCATCAACCCAACATCAGCGTTTTCCAATCGATGACTTTTGTCTTTCTCAATCATTACCTTAATTCTTATAATGTTGTGATCAATATTTTCTAGATTTTCACCCAAGCTCACTTCTCTGGTTCATTTTGCATTATAGATCCATCAGTGATTCCTCTCCTGTTGGGTTTATTATGCACTGGGTCAGCAAGGAGTCCTGAACACAATATGAATTCTCCATCCCCTTGTCCCACCTCTTCTTAACAGATTATTTGGTGTAGATTATATTTCTTTTACTCATTTTATAGATTTGCTTACATATTTTCCCTTCATAGAATCATAGAAATTTATTGCACAGAAGGCCATTTCTGCCCATCGTGTCCGTGCCGGCCGACCAAGAGCTATCCAGCCTAATCCTACTTTCCAGCTCTTGGTCCGTAGCCCCGTAGATTATGGCACTTAAAGTGCACATCCAAGTATCTTTTAAATGTGGTGAGGGTTTCTGGCTCTACCACCCTTTCAGGCAGTGAGTTCCAGCCCCTTCACCACCCTCTGGGTGAAGACATTTCCCTTCCTATCATAGAAACATAGAAAATAGGTGCAGGAGCAGGCCATTCGGCCCCTCGAGCCTGCACCGCCATTCAATAAGATCATGGCTGATCATTTCCTCAGTACCCCTTTCCTGCTTTCTCTCCCTACCACTTGATTTCTTTAGCCATAAGGGCCATATCTAACTCCCTCTGAATATATCCAATGAACTGGCATCAACAACTCTCTGCGGCAGGGAATTCCACAGGTCAACAACTCTGAGTGAAGAAGTTTCTCCTCATCTCAGTCCTAAATGGCCTATCCCTTATCCTAAGACTATGTCCCCTGGTCTGGACTTCCCCAACATCGGGAACATTCTTCCCGCATCTAACCTGTCCAGTCCTGTCAGAATCCTATACGTTTCTATGAGATCCCCTCTCATCCTTCAAAACTCCAGTGAATAAAGGTCCAGTTGATCCAGTCTCTCCTCATATGTCAGTCCAGACATCCCTGGAATCAGTCTGGTGAACCTTCGCTGCACTCCCTTAATAGCAAGAACGTCCTTCCTCAGATTAGGAGACCAAAACTGAACATAATATTCCAGGTGAGGCCTCACTAAGACCCTGTGCAACTGCAGTAAGATATCCTTGCCCCTATACTCAAATCCCCTAGCTATGAAGGCCAACATACCATTTGTCTTCTTTACCGCCTGCTGTACCTGCATGCCCACTTTCAGTGACTGATGAACCATGACACCCAGGTCTCTTTGCACCTCCCCTTTTCCTAATCTGCCACCATTCAGATAATATTCTGCCTTCGTGTTTTTGCCCCCAAAATGGATAACCTCACATTTATCCACATTATACTGCATCTGCCATGCATTTGCCCACTCACCTAATCTGTCCAAGTCACCCTGCAGCCTCTTAGCGTCCAGCTCACACCACCACCCAGTTTAGTGTCATCTGCAAACTTGGAGATATTACCCTCAATTCCTTCATCTAAATCATTAATGTATATTGTAAAGAGCTGGGGTCCCAGCACTGAGCCCTGCGGCACCCCACTAGTCTCTGCCTGCCATTCTGAAAAGGACCTGTTTATCCCGACTTTCTGCTTCCTGTCTGCCAACCAGTTCTCTATCCACGTCAGTACATTACCCCCAATACCATGTGCTTTGAATCTCTTGTGCGGGACCTTGTCAAAAGCCTTTTAAAAGTCCAAATACACCACATCCACTGGTTCTCCCTTGTCCACTCTGCTAGTTACATCCTCAAACAATTCCAGAAGATTCGTCAAGCATGATTTCCCTTTCATAAATCCATGCTGACTTGGATCGATCCTGTCACTGCTTTCCAAATGCGCTATTTCATAATGTTTGATTAAACCTCCCCCAGTTGCTTTAAATCTATTCCCCTGGTTGTTGACCCCTCTGCCGAGGGAAACGGGTCCCTCCTATCAATTCTATCCAGACCCTCATCATTTTATCGGTGACTATTTGTGCTTTTGCTGTGGAGTGCCCGCCCCCGATGCCTCCCGCCTGAAGCGGAAGAGCGCCCCCCCGGACCCCAATCATTCCCATCCACCACGTTGCCCACTGAGCCACTGACCGAGCAGCCCCGACCCTGCGGACGGTCGAGAGGGGGAAGAGGGAAAGAGCGAGAGCGCGCCTGGGGGTGGGGGGGTAAAAAAGAGAGCCTGGTGGGAGGAGAGGGAGCCTGGGGGGTAGGAAAGAGCGAGAGCCTGGGAAGGGGGGTGGGGAGGAGAGCGCGCGCCTGGGGAGGGGGGGTTGGGGGGAGGAGAGAGAGTCTGGGGCAGGGAGTTGGGGGAGGAGGGAGAGTCTGGGGGGTGGGGGAAAAGAGAGAGAGCTTGGGGAGGGGGGTGGGGGGAGGAGGAGAGAGAGAGCCTGGGGTGAGGGGGTGCAGGAATCGGAGGCGAGAGAGGGAGCTCAGGGAAGACGGATTACCTTCTTACAACCTCCTACAAGGGACAGCGTTGGAGTGGATGAAATCCGACGTCACGACACTGTCGCTATTCCGTTCATACCCAATAAAACTTAACATTCCGTACACAATGCCCCATCTATGGTGGGCGGCGGGCGGGGTAAGGTCATGTACTTGCACTGGTGTAAGGAGGGACTTCTGTTGGGGGAGGCAGCACTTGTGCTGGGTGGCAAGAGACTTTGGTTGGGGGAGGGACATACTTGCGATGGGGTAAGGGACTTTGGCTGGGGGAGGGACGTACTTGCGATGGGGTAAGGGACTTTGGCTGGGGGAGGGACGTACTTGCGATGGGGTAAGGGACTTTGGTTGGGGGAGGGATGTACTTGCGATGGGGTAAGGGACTTTGGTTGGGGGGGGGGGGGGGGGAAGAGACGTACTTGCAATGGGGTAAGGGACTTTGGCTGGGGGAGGGACATACTTGCGATGGGGTAAGGGACTTTGGCTGGCACTTGGTGGCTTCTGGGGAGATCTATCCTCTGGCTTCTGAAAGTCAAAGTGGATCGAATTTCAATTTGCAAAGTCAGTGAGACCTTGGGCTGGGCGGTTCCAGTTACACATTCCAGAGGAACTTCAGGGTGTGGCTTATCTTCCAAGGGGACCAATCAGAAACAAAGGGAGGCTATTTTTCGTGTCAAATAAGCGTGTCCTAATTTTCTACAACTCAATCAGGTCTCCCCTTAGCCTCTTCTGTTCCAAAGAAAACTGACCCAGCAACTCCAATCTTTCCTCATAGCCAAAATTCTCCAGTCCAGGCAGCATTCTTGGTAAATCTCCTCTGCAACCACATCGTTCCTGTCATAGCGAGGGGATTTGAGTACAGGGGCAGGGAGGTGTTGCTACAGTTGTACAGGGCCTTGGTGAGGCCACACCTGGAGTATTGTGTACAGTTTTGGTCTCCTAACCTGAGGAAGGACATTCTTGCTATTGAGGGAGTGCAGCGAAGGTTCACCAGACTGATTCCCGGGATGGCGGGACTGACCTATCAAGAAAGACTGGATCAACTGGGCTTGTATTCATTGGAGTTCAGAAGAATGAGAGGGGACCTCATAGAAACATTTAAAATTCTGACGGGGTTAGACAGGTTAGATGCAGGAAGAATGTTCCCAATGTTGGGGAATTCCAGAACCAGGGGACACAGTCTAAGGATAAGGGGTCAGCCATTTAGGACCGAGATGAGGAGGAATTTCTTCACCCAGAGAGTGATGAACCTGTGGAATTCTCTACCACAGAAAGTTGTTGAGGCCAATTCACTAAATATATTCAAAAAGGAGTTAGATGGAGTCCTTACTACTAGGGGAATCAAGGGGTATGGTGAGAAAGCAGGAATGGGGTACTGAAGTTGCATGTTCAGCCATGAACTCATTGAATGGCGGTGCAGGCTAGAAGGGCCGAATGGCCTACTCCTGCACCTATTTTCTATGTTTCTATGTAGAACTGCACACACTACTCCAACGATGGCCTAACCAGTATTTTATACAGTTCAAGCATAACCTACTTGCTCTTGTATTCCATGCCTCGACTAATAAATGCAACTATTCCAGATGCCTTCTTAACCACCTTATCTACCTGGCCTGCTACCTTCAGGGATCTGTGCACCTGCATTCCAAGGTTCCTTTGTTCCTATACACTTTTCAGTGTCGTACCCTTTACTGTGTATTCCGTTGCCTTATTAAACCTCCACAAATGCATTACCTCACACTTATCCGGATTGAATTCCATTTGTCACTTCTCTGCCCACCTGACCAGTACATTGATATCTTCCTGCAATCCGCAGCTTTTTTCTTCATTATCAACCACACAACCTATTTTAATGTCATCTTCAAACTTCTTAAATCATACCACCATTATTTAATTCCAAGTCACTGACAAAGACCATAAAAAGCAAGGCACCCAGCAATGAGCCCTGCGGAACCCACTGGATACAGCCTTCCAGTCAGAAAAACATCAACCATTATCCTTTGCTTCCTGCCACCGAGCCAATTTTAGATCCAACTTGCCACTTTGCCCTGGATCCCATGGGCTATTACTTTTGTGACCAGTCTGCCATGTGGGACCTTATCAAAAGCTTTGTTAAAATCCATATACACTGCATCATACGGACTGCCCTCATCGACCCTCCTGGTTACCTGCTTGAAAAATGTAATCAAATTAATCAGACACAACATTCCCTTGACAAATCCATGCCGACTGTCCTTGATTAATCCATGTCTTTCCAAAAGAAGATTTATCCTGTCCCTCAGGATTTTTTCCAATAATATTTCCACCACTGAGGTTAGGCTGACTGGCCTTGAATTATTTGGTCTGTCCCATTCTCCCTTTTTAAACAAAGGTACAACATTAGCAGTCCTCCAGCACCATACCTGTAGCCAGAGAGGATTGGAAAATGAGGGTCAGAGCCTCCGCTTTTTTCTTTTTTGCTTGTCCTAACAATCTGGGATACATTTAATCTAGGTGTGATGATTTATCCACTTTCAAAGCTGCTAAGCCCCTTAATACTTCCTCTCTCACTATGGTAATCTCATTGAATATTTCGCACTCCTCTTCCCTCATTGCAAAGTCTGCATCGCCTCTCTCTTTTGTGAAAACAGATGCAAAGTATTCATTAAGAATCCTACACCCATCTTCTGCCTCCACATACAGATTTCCTTTATGGTCTCGAAAAGGCCCCACTCTTTCTCTAGTTATCCTCTTGCTCTTAATGTAGTTATAAAACATCTTTGGGTTTTGCCTGATTTTACTTGCCAACATTCTTTCATGCTCTTTCTTTGCTTTCCTGATATTTTTTTTAATTGCCCCTTGCACTTCTTATACTCCTCTAGAGTGTCTGCAGTGTTGAGTTCTCAGTATCTGTCATAAGCTTCCCTTTTTTTCTTTATCGTACCTGTATGTCCCTTAACATCCAGGGGTCTCATTATTTGTTAGTGCCATTCTTTTTTTTTTAGCTCCCTAAACTCTACCTGCAGGACCTCATCCCTCTTTTTACCCATATCATTGGTGCCGATATTGACCACGACGGCTGGCTGTTTTCCCGCTACCCCTGTGAATGTTTAAAAATGTTTAGAGACATTGAAGTTGAGAACGTGGGAGTTGTATAGGGACAGTATAAGCTAACAAAGAATTCATGGAGGAAAAGCCATGACATCTCAGACTCGAGACTGTGAAATGTTACAACACTAACACATATTGAAACAAAACCCACAGCTTGCAGAAAAACCTCAAGGTCTTATTATTTAATATAATATTTTTTTTGAATCCTTTTGAATCCATCTCAGTTGTTTTGCTGTGCCTTCTCTGAATGTTTTCTTTCGACAAGTAAGTGAGCATGTTAAATCCTTTTTTTTAAACCACCGGGACCATGTATTTTTTTCTTTTTTTTTAACTCAACAAACCTATCCTTTGTGCATTTCCTGGCTCCGTAACTTATCATCCGAATATACGTAATTCAATAAGGTTCACACTCTTAAACTTCCCACATACAGGACAACACTACGAAGGGTTAAAAAAAAACTTTCATTCTGTTTGAAAAAGTAGGTGGAGCTAAAACAAACCACAACTCCCGGGCTTTTTTTTTTTAAACAGTAAAAATCACAGAAGCATTTCTCATTTAAACAGACGTTCACAAGAGTCTCTTTTCTTTCCTATTAATTTTTGGATCCATGATTGATCATCTTTCCCTATCTAGCTCTAACTATCCCTACTTTCCGTGTCGCCGCACAGATCTACTTGGGCCTCGAACCCACACAGACACTGGGCCTCGAACCCAGGCAGGCTCTGGGCCTCGAACCCAGGCAGACTTGCCTATTCTAACCTATCTTTCCAAGTCGCCGCTTGGTTTGCGTCACCGCGCAAGACTTACCTATTCTAACCTATCTTTCCAAGTCGCCGCTTGGTTTGCGTCACTGCGCAATACTTACCTATTCTAACCTATCTTTCCAAGTCGCCGCTTGGTTTGCGTCACTGCGCAATTTCCCTATCTCTATCCCTATTCTAAGTTTGAAAGGTATTCACCAGATTGTCCTGGATCTCGTTCAGACACTACCTGAGAACCAGCGAGTGGCTAAACTTTCCTCAGACTTTTGAAACCGGGGTAAACTGGAGCAGTATTGAAATCATACTCACTCCAGTGGCCACTTTCCCCTCGTCTCGTCCAAGGCTAGTCTGGCTCTTAATTCGCAAGTTTTCGGCAGTCGTCCGTTGAGATCCCACTTCTGACACCAAATGTAAATGTAGATTCTTTTCTCTCAATCTGGTTCAGCAAAATTACTGAAACAAATACCGTTTGTGTTTTAAACAAAGCAAGCTTTTATTTAAAAAGCAAATCCTGATCGGGGACCTTATCAGACAGAAGGAATGCAACTCTGATAGAATGCACCCACTTCCTACGGACAAAGTGACGTTACATTGTAAAGCGACGACGGTTATACATTTTCGGCAAAAGATAACAAGATAGGGCTAGAGTGACATCCTAGTTCAGCCTATCTCTTTTGATCCCTATTTCCCTTTGTCCACTCATAAGCCGACCTAAGTATGGTCTGATTTTAAACAAAGACCTTCTGTTAATGTTTCAGGTTAATAACATGATTTAATAAGACCTTGAGGTTTTTCTGCAAGCTGTGGGTTTTGTTTCAATATGTGTTAGTGTTGTAACATTTCGCAGTCTCAAGTCTGAGATGTCATGGCTATTCCTCCATGAATTCTTTGTTAGCTTATACTGTCCCTATACAATTCCCACGTTCTCAACTTCAATGTCTCTATACATTTTTAAACATTCACATTGAGTTGTGGTTTGTTTTAGCTCCACCTACTTTTTCAAACAGAATGAAAGTTTTTTTAACCCTTCGTAGTGTTGTCCTGTATGTGGGAAGTTTAAGAGTGTGAACCTTATTGAATTATATATATTTGGATGATAAGTTACGGAGCCAGGAAATGCACAAAGGATAGGTTTGTTGAGTAAAAAAAAAAGAAAAAATACATGGTCTCGGTGGTTAAAAAAAAGGATTTGACATGCTCACTTACTTGTCGAAAGAAAACATTCAGAGAAGGCACAGCAAAACAACTGAGATGGATTCAAAAGGATTCAAAAAAATATTATATCAAATAATAAGACCTTGAGGTTTTTCTGCAAGCTGTGGGTTTTGTTTCAATATGTGTTAGTGTTGTAACATTTCGCAGTCTCGAGTCTGAGATGTCATGGCTATTCCTCCATGAATTCTTTGTTAGCTTATACTGTCCCTATACAATTCCCACGTTCTCAACTTCAATGTCTCTATACCTTTTTAAACATTCACACCCCCAGAATGTCTTGCTTCCACTGTTTCCTTCAGTTTCCTTCCACTGATTAGCAATCTCTAGAATAACCGTTTCAACATTATTTTAAAGTGACTGGGAGCCCTGCTCCCGAGGCATCTGTGTCCTCTCCGGAAATACACTCAGATCAGCAGGAATCGCTTAACAATTATTCAAACTTTTTAGAAATTTACAAGATGAGCAAATAGATAAAATTAAAGCAGTCAGTCAAAAATAATGAAAAACAATCCCCAGAAATTTACAGAAAGGAGCACATTGGAGACAATGCGTCCATAAGTGGCTGGATGTGCCCCTGGACAATGAAACGTTAAGTAAAGAGAGTTCAGGAATGGGCTACAGGAGATTTGGAGGCAGAGGTGCAGCAGAGGTTTGAACCAAAAGCAAGCTTCCCTCTAGATTAACAGCAAAATCTTGCAGGGCACCAAGCCCCTAGTGGGGCCTGGCACACCTTGGACAGCTCATTTTAAAACTGTGGGTGCAGAAGCTGTAATCAGCTCATGCAATGTGTACAGAGCATGGGCTGGGCTCAGTGTTAAAGTGTTGGTGTTACAGCAGCAATCTTGACAGAGTGTGAAAGGGAGAAATGAGGAGGAAGAGAGAGAGAGAGAGAGGGAGAGACAGGGGCAGAGAGGAAACATACAGTAAAATAAGTGAGACACACAGAGAGACTTAAAGCCAAGAGTGGGGGAGATGGAGAATGAGGCAAAGAGAGCTGATATAAGTGATAGAGGCAGAACTTGGGGTTGGAGAGAAGTGGGCTGAGTGAAGCAAGGAAACAGACGCAGATAAAAGAAAGGCTGAGTCAGTGAGGCAGATAAATGAGTGAGGTAGAGAGAAACAGAGCAAAGTGAGTAGAGGGAGTCCTGAGAAAAATGCATGATGCTTCCGCTGCACTGTCCCATCAGCACTCCCAGGGCAGGTACAGCACGGATTAGAACATAACAGAAGACATAGGAACAGGGGTTGGCCACTTAGCTATCCATTTGGGGTCTATCAGAGTGTTACAGCGATGTGTGAGGTACATCAGTGTTACAGTGAGGGGTGTAGGGTTTATCGGAGTGTTATACTGAGAACATAAGAAATAGGAGCAGGAGTGCGCCATCTGGCCCCTCGAGCCTGCTCCGCCATTCATTAAGATCATGGTTGATCTGATCTTGGCCTCAATTCCATAACCCTTCACTTCCCCATCGTTCAAACATTATCTATCTTTACCTTAATTATATTTAATGACCCAGCCTCCACAGCTCTCTGGGGCAGAGAATTCCACAGATTTACGACCTTGAGAGAAGAAATTCTTCAGTTCCATTTTAAATTGGCAACACATTATTCTGAAACTATGCCCCAGAGTTCTAGATTCCCCCATTAGAGGAAACATCCTCTCTGCATCCAACCTGTCAAACCCCCTCATAATCTGATACGTTTCAATAAGGTCACCTCTCACTCTTCGAAACTCCAATGGGTATAGGTTAATACACAGTAACAGGGCAGGTACAGGTCCGATTAGATACAGAATAAAGCTCCCTCTGCACTGTCCCATTACACACTCCCAGGGTTGGTACAGGGGGTTAGATACAGAGTAAAGCTCCTCTACGCTGTCCCATCAAACATTCCCAGGGTAGGTACAGCACGGGGTTAGATACAGAGTGAAGCTCCCGCTACAATCTCCCATCAAACACTCCCAGGGCAGGTACAGGGGTTAGATACAGAGTGAAGATCCCTCTACACTGTCCCATCAAACACTCCCAGGGCAGGTACAGCACGGGGTTAGATACAGAGTAAAGCTCCTCTACACAGTCCCATCAAACACTCCCGGGGCAGGTACAGCTGGAGGATCCGCTCCCATTCTGGGCCCCGCACTTTCTCCACTGTCCGGCTCTCAGCCCCCGGCGCCTGTCCCCCTCCCGGGACACTCACCCCTCTTCCCGGGACACCCGGCCCTCTATCCCTCTCCTGGGACACTCACCCCACCCCAGCTCCCCTCTGGGACACTCAACCCTCGGCCCCCTCTCCACACCCTGGGACACTCAACCCCGGTCCCCTCCCCGCCCCTGGTCCCCTCCCCCCCTGGGACACTCACTCCCCGGTCCCCTCCCCCTGGGACACATACACCCCCCGCCCCCCCCTCCCCACGACACTCACCTGCCAGCGGCCCTCTCCCCCCGGAACACTCACCCCCGGCTCCCTCTCCCCCCGGGACACTCATCCCCGGCTCCCTCTCCATCTCCCCCCGGGACACTCACCCCCGGCTCCCTCTCCATCTCCCCCCGGGACACTCACCCCCGGCTCCCTCTCCATCTCCCCCCGGGACACTCACCCCCGGCTCCCTCTCCATCTCCCCCCAGGACACTCACCCCCGGCTCCCTCTCTATCTCCATCTCCCCCCGGGACACTCACCCCCGGCTCCCTCTCCCCCCGGGACACTCGCCCCCGGCTCCCTTTACCCCTCCATTTCCCCCCCGGGACACTCACCCCCCCGGCTCCCTCTCCATTTCCCCCCGGGACACTCACCCCTCCGGCTCCCTCTGGGACACTCACCCCCCCGGCTCCCTCTCTATCTCCCCCCGGGAAACTCTCCCCCCGGCTCCCTCTCCATCTCCCCCCGGCTCCCTCTCCATCTCGCCCGGGATACTCACCCCCCCGGCTCCCTCTCCCCCCGGGATACTCACCCCCCGGCTCCCTCTCCATCTCCCCCCGGGATACTCACCCCCAGCTCCCTCTCCCGCCAGCGCCCTCTCCATCTCCCCCCGGGACACTCTCCCGCCGGCACCCTCTCCATCTCCCTCTCCATCTACCCCCGGGCTCCCTCTCCATCTTCCCCCGGGCTCCCTCTCCATCTTCCCCCGGGACGCCTCTCCACCTTCCCCCCGGGACCCCTCTCCATCTTCCCCCCGGGACACTCCCACCCGGCTCCCTCTCCACCTTCCCCCCGGGACACTCACCCCCGGCCCCCTCTGCCCCCCAGGACATTCACCGCTCCCCCCGGGACTTCGACCTCCCTCTCGCTCTCCCCCGGGACACAAACCTCAGCCGCCGATCACTTTCTGCCATTTTGTATTTCCTTCACCAACCGTCAACATCCGGGGATCCGGGACATGCGCAGATCGCGCTCAGGAAGTTGATGTCATTGGGTGAAAGCAGCTGATTGACAGCTCGCGTGGCCAATCGCGGCCGGCACAGCTCCAGAAGCGCCTCGCCCACTCCCACAGTCGGAGGCGGGGCCGCTTCCAATCACGTGGTTCCTGATTTGAATCCGCACGCGTAAACTGCCTCAGCGCCTGTGACGTCCGTCACCCAGCTAAACGAGCTGTGTGACGTCGGTAACCTGGCAACGCAGTCTGTGTGACGTCATGTAAACTGGCATCAGGCGCGGGCTCTGTGTGATATATGTCTGTGTACGGGCTGTGTGTGTGATATATGTCTGTGTCCGGGCTGTGTGTGTGATATATGTCTGTGTACGGGCTGTGTGTGTGATATATGTCTGTGTCCGGGCTGTGTGTGTGATATATATCTGTTTACGGGCTGTGTGTGTGTGATATATGTCTGTGTACGGGCTGTGTGTGTGTGATATATGTCTGTGTAAGGCCTGTGTGTGTGTGATATATGTCTGTGTACAGGCTGTGTGTGATATATGTCTGTGTACGGGCTGTGTGTGTGAGATATATGTCTGTTTACGGGCTGTGTGTGTGTGTGATATATGTCTGTGTACGGGCTGTGTGTGATATGTGTCAGTGTACGGGCTCTGTGTGTGATATATGTCTGTGTACGGGCTGTGTGTGTGATATATGTCTATTTACGGGCTGTGTGTGTGTTTGAGGGATGTCTCTACCTGTGTGTGTGATATATGTCTGTGCTTATATGTGTGTCTGTGTGCATGTGTGTGTCTATATTTGTGTCTCTGTTTGTATCTGTGTTCCCCCTGGCCCTTTATCCGGACCTTTCTAAATACTATTCATTACCAAAGTGTTTGGGCCAATCACCTCCCCAGAAAGTGCTGAATTGTCACTTTAATCTGGTGCATTCTGATTAATTTGTTTCCTTTCTTTATTCATTCTTCAGATGTGGGCGGTGCTCTCCAGGCCAGCATTTTTTTTTTTTTTTTGAAATTCGTAGCCAATCGTTCCAATTCTTTGTCAAATCACAAACGCCAGAGGTCACCTTGCACACGCCAAGGATCACTCTGCGCCAATGCTCTTAGCCAAAAGGCCTAGAGCCACTGCACCGTTCCTGGAAGTACTGCAATACCAGGTTCGTGCCATGGAGGTGGATGGGTCAGGTCCCCCACGGGTCAAGGTCCAGGCCAGCATTTATTGCCCATCCCTAATTTCTCGAGAAGGTGGGAGTGAGCCGCCTTCTTGAGCCAATGCAATCCGTTTGGTGAAGGTGCTCCCACAATGCTGTTAGGGAGGGAGTGCCAGGATTTTGACCCAGCGACGATGAAGGAACAGCCGACATATTTTGAAGTCAGGATGGTGAGATACTTGGAGGGGAACTTGCAGGTGATGGTGTTGCCATGCGCCTGCTGCCCTTGTACTTCTAGGTGGCAGAGGTCGCAGGTTTGGGAGGTGCTGCCAAAGAAGCTTTGGTGAGTTGCTGCTAGCATCTTGTAGATGTTACACACTGCAGCCAAGGTGCGCCAGTGGTGGAGGGAGTGAATGTTTCACGTGGTGGATGCAGGGCCAAACAAGTGGGCTGCTTTGTCCTTAAAAAAGGAGGCAGACAAAAAGCAGGAAACTTAGACCAATTAGCCTAACATCTGTCGTAGGGAAAATGCTGGAGTCCATTAATAAGGAAGCAGTAGCGGGAGATTTGGAAAAGCATAATACAATCAAGCAGAGTTAGCATGGTTTTATGAAAGGAAACTCTTGTTTGACAAATTTGCAGGAGTTCTTTGAGGAAGTAATGAGCAGAGTGGATAAGGGGGTCCAGTGGATGTGGTGTATTTGGATTTCCAGAAGGCATTCGATAAGATGCCACATAAAAGATTACTGCACAAGATAAAAGTTCATGGGGTTGGGTGTAATATATTAACATGGATAGAGGAATGGTTAACTAACACAAAACAGAGAGTCGGGATAAATAGGTCATTTTCCGGTTGGCAATTAGTGACTAGTGAGCTGCCGCAGGGATCGTTGCTGGGGCCTCAACTATTTACAATCTATATTAATGACATGGATGAGGGGATCGAGTGTAATGTAGCCAAGTTTGCTGATGAACAAAGATGGGTGAGAAAGCAAATTGTGAACAAAAAATCTGCAACGGAATATAGACAGGCTAAGTGAGCGGGCAAAAATTTGGCAAATGGAATATAAAGTTGGAAAAAGTGAGCTTATCCATTTTGGCAGAAAAAGTAGAAAAGCAAATTATAATTTAAATCGAGAAAAATTACTTACGTGTTGCAGTAACAAGGGACCTGGAGTTCCTTGTGCATGAAGCACAAAATGTTAGCATGCAGGTACAGCAAGTAATCAGGAAGACAAATGGAATGTTGGCCTTTATTGCAAGGGGGATAGAGTATAAAAGCAGAGAATTCTGCTACAACTGTACCAGGTATTGGTGAGGTCACACCTAGAGTACTGCGTAGTTTTGGTCTTCATATTTAAGCAAGGATAAAATTACATTGGAGGCTGTTCAGAGAAGGTTCACTAGGTTGATTCCGGAGATGAGGGGTTGACTTATGAAGATAGATTAAGTCGGTTGGGCCTATACACATTGGAGTTCAGAAGAATGAGAGGTGATCTTGTTGAAACATATAAGAGTGGGCTCAACAAGGTAGATGCAGAAAGGATATTTCCACTCATAGGAGAAACTAAAATTAGGGGATATAGTCTCAGAATAAGGGGCTGCCCATTTAAAACTGAGATGAGGAATTTCTTCTCTGAGGATTGTAAATCTATGGAATTCTCTGCCCGAGAGCTGTGGAGGCTGCGTCATTGAATACATTTAAGGCAGAGATACAGATTTTTGAGCTATAAGGGAATAAAGTGATATGGGAAGCGGGCAGAGAAGTGGAGTTCAGTCAATGATTAGATCAGCCATGATTTTATTAAATGGTAGAGCAAGATCGAGGGGCCACATGGCCTACTCCTGCTTCTATTTCTTATGTTCATATGTCCTGAATGGTGTCGAGCTTTCTGAATGTTGTTGGAGTTGCACTCATGCAGGCATTTGGAGAATATTACATTGCACTCTTGACTTGTGCCTTGTAGATGGTGGAAAGGCTTTGGGGAGTCAGGAGTGAGACACTTGCCGCAGAATACCCAGCCTCTGACCTGCTCTTGTGCCACAGTATTTACGTGGCTGGTCCAGTTAAGTTTCTGGTCAATTGTGACCCCCAGGATGTTGATGGTGGGAGATTCTGTGTTGTTAATGCAATTGACTGTCAAAGGCCGGTAGACTGTCACGTTTTGGAGATAGTTATTGCCTGATACTTGTTTTGTGTGAAAGTTACTTGCCACTTATCAGCCCAAGCCTGAATGTCGTCCAGCTCTTGCTGCATCCGGGCATGGACTGCTCCATTATCTGTAGGGTTCCGAACGGAACTGAACACTGTGCAGTCATCAGCGAACATCCCCACTTCTGACCTTATGATGAACGAAGGTCATTGATGATACAGCTGAAGAGTGTTGGGCCTAGGACATTGCCCTGAGGAACTCTTACAGCAATGTCCTGGAACTGAGATGATTGACCTCCAACAACCACCGCCTTCTTCCTTTCTGCTCGTTAAGAGTCCAGTCTTCTTTTCTCATATGGTAGTAGCAAAGCAAATCAAATGTCAATATCCAATTTGGATATCCAGGCCGAATCTTCTGGTGTAACAGCATGGATCTCCTGTAGGCTTTCTGCAAATTTCCTCTGATTTAGTCCAGGATCTGATTAGGAGCTCCACAGTCACATGATGAGGATGCTTTAATCTTCCACCTATGGAGAAGGTGGCTGGGTCTATGATGACCAGTTCTCAGGCAGTTGATGGTTGCCCAATGTTTGCGAGGAAGGTTTGATCCTTCAGGTTGTACTCTGGGATCTTCTATAAGGAATCCATTCCGTATGTTGCAATTCTTCCAAGCATTTCGCCATCTGTCATCAAGGCTGAGGGGAGATCGCTGAAGGGCTTTGGCGATGGTCCAATATAGCCTCCTAGATTTGAGATGGGCTGGTTGTAGGTTGTTCAAGTCAGCCTACATCGGCGTGTCTTTGCTGGTGTAGAGTTGCTGACGTACGGAGGGTTTCAGCATCTGCTCCCCATGTGGATCCAGCGAGTTTCTGAATCAAGTTGACCCTACTCTTTAGTTACTTCCCAAGGTTCTGGAGATGTTGGTATATATGACTGGGTGCAATCAAGCGTGACTCCTAAAAAGGAGGGTTTTTTGGCATGGTTTACCTCTGCGCTGCAAAAGGAGACTTTCAAAGCTGGGTTTGCTTGATGAGTGTTGAAGTGGAATGCCGAGGTGACTGCCTTTTGTAAATTTGGCCAGAGTCGCCATCAACGGAAGTAGGCCTCCATTCTCTGTAAATCACTGCTCAGGGTCCATTCGGTGATGGACAGACTTGTGTTTTGCATGGCCAAGGCAATGTCGTCAGTGTATATGAATTTGCGGGACTCTGTTTCAGGCAGATCACTGGTGTAAACATTGAATAACATGGGTGCCAGAACAGAACTCTGTGGGAGTCCATTGTCCAATGACCTATCTCTGCGCTTCTGGGTGCCAGAGTCGGGAGCGTTGGTTGCTAAGCATGGAGTTTAGGAGATGGATCGTTGTTGTGCAGAGTAAAATGATGCAGAGCTTGAA
This sequence comes from Pristiophorus japonicus, assembly GCF_044704955.1. NCBI lineage: Eukaryota > Metazoa > Chordata > Chondrichthyes > Pristiophoridae > Pristiophorus > Pristiophorus japonicus. The sequence continues at coordinate 58,584,924 of NC_091995.1, forward strand.
AAGCAGTCCATGCTTTCATATTGTGTGATACGCCGCTGACAGGTCCACGAGTGCTGCGGCAGTATTGAGCTGTCGCTGGAAACTTGCTTCGATGTGCGTTACTAAAGCTACCACTTGGTTGCAGCAGATAAGGCCACTCCGGAAGCCCACTTGCTCCTTAGGAATAGTTGGCTCAATGATGGGGGCTAGTCTGTGGAGTAGTAGCTTCTCCAGCACTTTATAACAAGTACATAGTAAGGAGATCGGATGGTAGCTGGAGGCTTCACAGGCATTCTTCCCTGGCTTCAGGAGGGCAATTATTTAGTCTCCCACCCAAGAGGTGGAATTTTACCAGTTGCCAGAGAAGGTGGTCAACCATCTCTTCAATTTGGATCCCAGTGTATTAAAGCATTCAGGGTAAACACCATCTGGACCAGCAGCTTAAAAGATTTGGTTGTGGACAGGGCTGCGTTTAGTGCATCCCGGTTGAATGGATCAGACATAGTTGACCATCTCGGTGCTGCCGTCAAGTCTGTTGAAAGCTGCCACTTCATCTGCCGATGAAAGTCTTTGTCCACCGGAGTCTTTGATGTTTCTATCGAGTGGGATGGTGCCCGCTCTAATGGTCATCCTGTTTGCATAGGTGGGGTTTGTCCCACCATTGCTGACTGAGCAGAGTCCTTGCTTTCCTGACGGAGTGAGTGAAGTTAGTCTTCTCCACAAGGCTCCTCCACCTTTCACATCTCGCTGAGTTCACGGACTCCAGCATTGTAGCAGATGTGCTGGGTTCTTGTTCAGTGAATACCCCTGGTAATGAGCCTCACTTTCTTCCATCTAACAAGTAATATATGTCTGGGTTCTTGTTCAGTGAATACTCCGGGTAGTGAGCATCGCTTTCTTCTGTCCAACAAGGAATATATGTCTGGGTTCTTGTTCAGTGAATACTCTGGGTAGTGAGCATCACTTTCCTCTGTCTAACAAGAAATATATGTCTTCCTAAACCCCCGAGGTATACTGCGTTATGCAACAGCTTTAATAATTCCTATTAATCAGTTGAAGGCATTGGTGGTTGGCAGAATCCACCTGATGGTGTCAACTGACCTTTGGAAGGTTTCCCACTCTGCTTTTTTGAAGTTCCAATGTAGTTCTGGTGTTGATGTAATGACAGGAATTGCGATCCCGATATTGATGATCGAGGGCCTGTGTTGACTGTTGGGGAAGTTATCGAGAACGGTTCTGGAGACCGTGATTGGGTTTCCTTTGATGTCTTGAGAGAGCAAACATTGGTCTGGGTTATAATCTGCAGAGACGTTCAATGTCCTTTGCGATGATATTGGTTGTGCTCTAAGATCATGTAACAGGGTGGGACGCGAGAACCCCTGTAAAAGGAAGGGGTGTCAGATTATAACCGTGGCAAATGGAACTTACCTCGATCTTTAGCGTCAAAATGGAGGAATTTATTCTCTAGTGAAGCCCACAATGACTTCTCCATTATAATTGGCGTTTGCATAGCCCCAAGTTGTGTGGTGGCTATTAAAGTCTCTGAGATGGATGGATGGATGTTGATTAGGAGGGAGCGGTGGGTCAGGTCACTGCACAAATGGTGGTTTGTAGACACGGAGATTGTTAGCTCTCCTATGCCCATTGCTGAAGTGAAAACTCCGGCAATACTAGTATGCACCAGTTCAGTGCAGCCTCCAATGCCTCGTTTAACATAGCATGGCAGGACATATGTGGGATGGTTATTGAATGCGATTAGTTCACAACCTGTGATCCGTCCTCTTGTGTCAAACTGGTGGGTGTGTTAAATGTGTGTTTCTTGAAGCACAGAACATAGACGCTGTGTTCCTTGAATAACCTTTGGAAGTATTCGCATTTTGAATGGGAGATGCCTTCAATATTGAGTTGGCATGTTCAGATGGCTGGGCCTACATGCAGTTTTCTTTGGAGAGGACTGTTCGATTTGTTTGTTTTGCTAAGGTCACTGGGAGGTCAATTTAACGACAAGTTCGGTGTCCTTTGAGACGACATTAGTTGTGATCTCCGAGCTACGATCACGTAACAGGGTGGGCCAAGAGATCCCCAGTAAAAGGAAGGGGTGTCAGAGGCGCATTGTAGGGTTTATCAGGAATAGCAATGGCTGGGGCCATATGAACAATAGTTGGAGGGGAATCATGGTCAATAATAGTTAAAGCTCCCTCTACACTGTCCCATCAAACACTCCCAGGGCAGGTATAGCACGGATTAGATACAGAGTAAAGCTCCCTCTACACTATCCCATCAAACATTCCCAGGGCAGGTACAGCATGGCGTTAGATAGAGTAAAGCTCCCTCTACACGGTCCCATCAAACACTCCCAGGGCAGATACAGCACGGGATATCGCAAATGTTTGTATGGGTATATAAAAAGGAAAAGAGTGGCTAAAGTAAATGTTGGTCCCTTACAGGACGAGATCAGGGAATTAGTAATGGGGAACATGGAGATGGCAGAAACTCTGACCTAATATTTTGTATCAGTCTTTACAGTAGAGGACACTAACAATATCCCAACAGTGGATAGTCAAGAGGCTATAGTGGGGAGGAACTTTACCACCTCCTTAGTGATTGTGATTGTGTTGTCAGTAAGATAATGGGACAAAAGGTAGATAAATCCCCTGGATCTGATGGCTTACATCCTAGGGTCTTAAGAGAAGTAGTGGCAGGGATAGTGGATGCACTGGTTGTAATTACCAAATTTCCCTGAATTCTGGGGAGGTCCCAGCAGATTGGAAAACTGCAAATGTAACGCCCCAATTTAAAAAAGGAGACAGACAAAAAGCAGGAAACTATAGACCAGTTAGCCTAACATCTGTGGTTGGGAAAATGTTGGAGTCCATTATTGAAGAAGCAGTAGCAGGACATTTGGAAAAGCAGAATTCGGACAGGCGGAGTCATGTTTGACAAATTTGCTGGAATTCTTCGAGGATGTAATGAAGAGGATGGATAAAGGGGAACCAGTGGATGTGGTGTATTTGGACTTCCAGAAGGGATTTGACAAGGTGCCACATAAAAGGTTACTGCACAAGATAAAAGTTCATGGGGTGGGGGGTAATATATTAGCATGGAGAGAGGATTGGTTAACGAACAGAAAACAGAGAGTCGGGATAAATGGTTCATTCTTGGGTTGGCATCAGTAACTAGTGGGGTTGCCGCAGAGATCAGTACTGGGACCCCAACTATTTACAATCTATATTCACGACTTGGAAGAAGGGACCCGAGTGTAATGTAGCCAAGTTTGCTGATGATACAAAGATGGGAGGAAAAGCAATGTGTGAGAAGGACACAAAAAATCTGCAAAAGGACATAGACAGGCTAAGTGAGTGGGCAAAAATTTGGCAGATGGAGTATAATGTTGGAAAGTGTGAGGTCATGTACTTTGTTAGAAAAAAATCAAAGAGCAAGTTATTATTTAAATGGAAAAAGATTGCAAAGTGCCGCAGTACAGCGGGACCGGGGGGTACTTGTGCATGAAACACAAAAGGTTAGTATGCAGGTACAGCAAGTGATCAGGAAGGCTAATGGAATCTTGGCCTTTATTGCAATTATAAAAACAGGGAAGTCTTGCTACAGTTATACAGGGTATTGGTGAGGCCACACCTGGAATACTGCGTGCAGTTTTGGTTTCCATAGTTACTAACACTCAGGGATAGGAACAGCATGTCTTAGACAGAGTAAAACTCGCACAGCACTGTCCCATCAAACACTTGGGGACAGGTACAACATGTCTGAGACACAATAAAACCGACACTACATTGTCCCATCAAACACTCAGGTATGGGGACAGGTACAGCATGTTTGAGACACAATAAAACCCACACAACACTGTCCCATCAAAAGCACACCAGGCAGGTAGACAGGGTTTAGATACTGTGTAAACCTCACTGTAAAATTGTTCATTAAGCACAGTGAACTCAGATACAGCATGTGGCCAGTGAAGCGTACAACTCCTCTGACAACTACACACACAGCATGGTATGGATACAGGGCAGTAATGGTCCACATCAGTATCAACGATGTAGGTAGAAAAAGGGATGAGGCTCTCGAGACAGATTTTAGGAAGCTAGGAAAGAGATTAAAAAGCAAGACCTTAAAGGTAGTAATCTCCCTGTGTAGTGTTGATGTCCCTGTGGGGTGCAGTGTCTGACCCTCAGCTGCCCCAGGGAGGGTACAGTGTGTGATGTCCCTGTGGGGTGCAATGTCTGACCCTCAGCTGCCCCAGGGAGGGGGCAGTGTGTGATGTCCCTGTGGGGTGCAGTGTCTGACCCTCAGCTGCCCCAGGGAGGGGGCAGTGTGTGATGTCCCTGTGGGGTGCAGTATGTTCAGTGTCTGATCCTGAGCTGTCCCAGGGAGGGGGCAGTGTGTGATGTCCCTGTGGGGTGCAGTATGTTCAGTGTCTGATCCTGAGCTGTCCCAGGGAGGGGGCAGTGTGTGATGTCCCTGTGGGGTGCAGTATGTTCAGTGTCTGATCCTGAGCTGTCCCAGGGAGGGGGCAGTGTGTGATGTCCCTGTGGGGTGCAGTATGTTCAGTGTCTGATCCTGAGCTGTCCCAGGGAGGGGGCAGTGTGTGATGTCCCTGTGGGGTGCAGTATGTTCAGTGTCTGATCCTGAGCTGTCCCAGGGAGGGGGCAATATGTGATGTCCCTTTGGGGTGCAGGATGTTCAGTGTTGACCCTGAGCTGCCCCAGGGAGGGGGCAATGTGTGATGTCTCCGTGGGGTGCAGTGTCTGACCCTGAGCTGCCCCAGGGAGGGGGCAATGTGTGATGTCTCCGTGGGGTGCAGTATGTTGTGTCTGACCCGGATCTGCCCTCATTTTTCTTGTTCTAAGGGGCAGTCACGCTCCAATCAGTCCGAATTAATTGGAGGGACATTGTATCTACTGTACACCGGTGGTATTTCAAGGCACATCATGTCCGGCTCCATCCCAGAGAAATCCAAAACCAACCTGCAGATTCAATTTATTTTATTATCAATTGTTTAATAAACTTTAGCTCCATTTGTTGCAACTTTCAATATTTGTATAAAACCCTTTTGATATTTTGTATCGGTCTTCACAGTAGAAGATACTAAATATATCCCAATGATAGATAATCAAGGGGCTATAGGGAAGGGGGAACTTAAAACAATCACTATCACTAAAGAAAAAGAACTCGGTAAAATAATGGGACTAAAGGTAGACAAGTCCCCTGAGCAAAGGTGGATAAGTTCCTTGGACCTGATGGCCTGCATCCTAGGGTCTTAAAAGAAATGGATGCATTGGTTGAAATCTCTCAAAACTCCCTGAATTGTGGAGAGGTCCCAGAGGTTTGGAAAACCACAAATGTAACACTCCTATTTAAAAAGAAAGACAGAAAACAGGAAACTATAGACCAGTTGGCCCAGCATCTTTTGGTGGGAAAAAGCTGGAGTCCTTTATTAAGGAAACAGTAGAAGGACATTTGGAAAAGCATAATACAGTCAGGCAGAGTCAGCATGGTTTTATGAAAGGGAAATCATGTTTGACAAATTTGCTGGAGTTCTTTCAGGCTGTAATGAGCAGGGTGGATAAGGGGGAACCAGTGGATGTGGTGTATTTGGATTTGCAGAAGGCTTTTGATAAGGTGCCATATAAAAGGTTTCTGCACAAGATAAAAGTTCACAGGATTGGGGGTAATATTTTAGCATGGATAGAGGATGGGCTAACCAACAGAAAACAGAGTCGGGATAAATGGGTCATTTTCCAGTAGGCAAACGGTGACTAGTGGGATGCCTCAACTATTTACAATCTATATTAATGACTTGGATGAAGGAACAGAGTGTAATGTAGACAAGTTTGCTGATTATACAAAGATGGATGGGAAAGTAAATTGGAGGAGGACACAAAGAATCTGCAAATAGATGTAGACAGGCTAAGTGAATGGGAAAGTGTGAGGTTATCCACTTTGGCAGGAAAAATAAAAATACAATTTATTATTTAAATGGAGAGCTATTACAAAATGTTGCAGTACAGAGGGACCTGATTGTCCTTGTGTGTGCAGGTAAAGCAAGTAATTATGAAGCCAATAGAAATGTTGGCCTTTATTGCAAGGGGGATGGAGTATAAAAGCAGTGAAGTCCTGCTACAACTGTACAGGGTATTGGTGAGACCACACCTGGAGTACTGTGTACAGTTTTGGTCTCCTTATTTAAGAAGGGATATACTTGCATTGGAGACAGTTCAGAGAAGCTTCACTAGTTTGATTCCTGAGATGAAGGGGTTGACATATGGGGATAGGTTGAGCAGGTTGGTACTATACTCATTGGAGTTTAGAAGAATTAAAAATAGAAAACAGGAAAAAAGTGCAGGAGCAGGCCATTCAATATCATGGCTGATCATGCAACCTCAGTACCCCACACCTGCCTTCTCTCCATACCCCCTGATCCCTTTAGCCGTAAAGGCCACATCTACCTCCCTTTTGAATATGTCCAACGGACTGGACTCAACAACGTTCTGTGGCAGAGAATTCTACAGGTTCACAACTCTCTGGGTGAAAAAGTTTCTCCTCATCTCAGTCCTATATGGTTTACCTCTTATCTTTAGACAGTGACCCCTGGTTCTGGACTTCCCCAACATCATGAACATTCTTCCTGCATCTAACCTGTCCAGTCCCGTCAGAATTTTATAAGTTTCTATGAGATCCCCTCTCATTCTTCCAAATTCCAGTGAGTATAAGCCTAGCCGATCTAGTCTTTCCTCATATGTCAGTCCTGCCATCCTGGGAATCAGTCTGGTGAAACTTCGCTGCACTCCCTCAATAGCAAGCACGTCCTTCCTCAGATTAGGAGATCAAAACTGCGCACAATACTCAAGGTGTTGTCTCACCAAGGCCCTGTACAACTGCAGTAAGACTTTCCTGTTCCTATACTCAAATCCCCTCGCTATGAAGGCCAGTATGCCATCTGCTTTCTTTACTGCCTGCTGTACCTGCATGCCTACCTTCAATGACTGATGTACCATGACACCCAAGTCTCGTTGCACTTCCCCTTTTACTAATCTGTCACCATTCAGATAATAATCTGCCTTCCTGTTTTTGCCACCAAAGTGGATAACCTCACATTTATCCACATTATACTGCATCTGCCATACATTTGCCCATTCACCTAACCTGTCCAAGTCCCCCTGTAGTCTCTTAGCATCCTCCTCGCAGCTTGCACTGCCAACCAGCTTAGTGTCAACTGCAAACTTGGAGATATTACATTCAATTCCTTTGTCTAAATCATAAATGTATATTATAAATAGCTGGGGTCCCAGCACTGAACCCTGCAGCACCCCAATGGTCACTGCCTGCCATTCTGAAAAGGATCCGTTTATTCCAACTCTTTGCTTCCTGTCTGCCAACCAGTTCTTTATCCACGTCAATACATTACCCCCAATATCATGAGCGTTAATTTTGCACACTAATCTCTTGTGTGGGACCTTGTCAAAAACGTTTTGACAGTCCAAATACACCACATCCACTGGTTCTCCATTATCCACTCTACTAGTTACATCCTCAAAAAATTCTAGAAGATTTGTCAAGCATGATTTCCCTTTCATAAATCCATGCTGACTTGGACCAATCCTGTCACTGCTTTCCAAATGCACTACTATTACATCTTTAATAATTGATTCCAGCATTTTCCCCATCACCGATGTCAGGCTAACTGGTTTATAATTCCCTGTTTTCTCTCCCTCCTTTTTTAAAAAGTGGGGTTACATTAGCAACCTTCCAATTCATAGGAACTGAACCAGTGTCCATGGAATGTTGGAAAATGATCATCAGTGCATCTACTATTTCTAGGGCCACTTCCTTAAGTGCTCTGGGATGCAGACTATCAAGCCCTGGGGTTTTATCGGCCTTCAGTCCCTTCAATTTCCCTAACACCATTTCCTGACTAATAAGGATTTCCCTCAGTTCCCATTTCTCGCTAGACCCTCGGTCCCCTAGTATTTCCGGAAGGTTATTCGTGACTTCCTTAGTGAAGACAGAACCAAAGTATTTGTTCAAATAGTCTGCCATTTCCTTGTTCTCCATTATGAATTCACCTGATTCTGACTGCAAGGGACCTACATTAGTCTTCACTAATCTTTGTCTCTTCACATATCTAAAGAAGCTTTTACAGTCAGTTTTTGTTTGAGTTTAGAAGAATGAGAGGTGATCTTATTGAAACATATGATACTGAGGGACTCGACAAGGTAGATGCAGAGAGGATGTTTCCACTCGTGGGGGAATCTAGAACTAGGGGGCATAGTTTAAGAATATAGGATTTAGAACAGAGATGAGGAGAAATTTCTACTCTGAGGGTCGTAAATCTGTGGAATTCTCTACCCCAGAGAGCTGTGGAGGCTGGGTCATTGAATATATTTAAGGTGGAGATAGACAGATTTTTGAACGATAATGGAGTGAAGGATTATGGGGAGTGGACAGGGAAGTGGAGCTGTGCCCAAGATCAGATCAGCCATGATCTTATTAAATGGCAGAGCAGGTTCGAGTGGCCAATGGCCTATCCCTGCTCCTATTTCTTATGTTTTTTAAAGGGTGAATTAAGGATGCAAACACAATCAGCGTTATTTTTCAATCTGAGCCTTTTCCCGTTGATTAATTTGTCAAATATCCAGAATATTAAACTCCAGCCCAGTTATAGGGGGTATCAATATCAGCAGAAATAAAGCCCAACTGTCAGAATGGACACAATTCAGTCTGGGACAACAGCAGAATCCAAACCCTGCAGTTACTTGTGAACTCGCTGGTGTGTCAGCAGGTTGGATGACTGAGTGAATCCCTTCTCACACAAGGAGCAGGTGAACGGTCACTCCCCAGTGTGAACTCGCTGATGTATCAGCAGGTTGGATGATACAATGAATCCCTTCCCACACTCGGAGCAGGTGAACGGTCTCTCACCGGTGTGAACTCGCTGGTGTTTCCGCAGAGTGGATGACTGAGTGAATCCCTTCCCACACTCTGAGCAAGTGAACGGCCTCTCCCCAGTGTGAACTCGCTGGTGTTCCAGCAGGGTGGATGACTGAGTGAATCCCTTTCCACACACAGAGCAGGTGAACTGCCTCTCCCCAGTGTGAACTCGCTGGTGTTGCAGCAAGCGGGATGACAGAGTGAATCCCTTCCCACACTCAGAGCAGGTGAATGGCCTCTCCCCAGTGTGAACTCGCTGGTGTTCCAGCAGGGTGGATGACTGAGTGAATCCCTTCCCACACTCAGAGCAGGTGAATGGCCTCTCCCCAGTGTGAACTCGCTGGTGTGTAAGCAGGGTGGATGACCGAGTGAATCCCTTCCCACACTCAGAGCAAGTGAATGGCCTCTCCCCAGTGTGAACTCGCTGGTGTTGCAGCAGGTGGGATGACCGAATGAATCTCTTCCCACACTCCGAGCAGGTGAACGGCCTCTCGCCAGTGTGAACTCGCTGGTGTATCAGCAGGTCGGATGAGGCAGTGAATCCCTTCCCACACTCAGAGCAGGTGAACGGCCTCTCCCCAGTGTGAACTCGCTGGTGTGTCAGCAGGATGGATGACCGAGTGAATCCCTTCCCACATTCAGAGCAGGTGAACGGCCTCTCCCCAGTGTGACTGCGCCTATGAACTTCCAGCTCAGACGGGTAATTGAATCCCCTCCCACAGTCCCCACATTCCCACGGTTTCTCCGTGGTATGGGTGCCCTTGTGTCTCTCCAGGTTGAAGCCTGGTCCACACACAGAACACGTGTACGGTTTCTCCCCCCCTGTCAATGGTGCGGTGTTTTTTCAGGCTGTGTAACTGGTTAAAGCTCTTTCCACAGTCAGTGCACTGGAACACTCTCACTCGGGTATGTGTGTCTCGGTGCTTTTCCAGTCACACTGATGTTTGAAATCTGTTCCCGCAGACAGAACAGACAAACATTTCTCCTTCCTCATTCAAAGGCCGATGATATTCAGGTCCTGAGGAATCGACTGATTTCATCAGATCTTGACGTGATGTTTGGTTTGAATTTCCCGTCTGCAAATCCTGCCCTTCGAATGCCCTGGAAAAGGAGTTTACAAAAATCATTACTGCAAGTACAGGACAGAAATTCAGAACAGACAATTCTGTGGAACATTCTTTCTCCTCTCGTTCCTCCAAAGCTGAAAATCCCCGCCCTATACACTTCCCCCTCCCTGTCCTGAAATTCAAACACATCGCACGTCTGAAGGCAGCTTGTCCTCCGCTCCCAATTTTCATCACCAACTCTGGCTGGGGTCAGTTTTACACTCACTGGTTCCCCTCCCTCTCCTCCCCTGAAGGTGCTGACTCTTGGCTGGGTTCAATGGGCCCAATCACTCTCATCTCCTGAAGGTACTGACTCTGGCGGGGTTCAGTTCCACTCACTGGTTTCCCTCCCTCCCGCTCAATCCCAGAGGGTGTTGACTCTGGCTGGGTTCAGTTAACATAAGAACATAACAAATAGGAGCAGGAGTATGCCATTTGGCCCCTCGAGCCTGCTCCGCCATTCAATAAGATCATGGCAGATCTCAACATGGGCTCAGCTCCAGTTCCCTGCCCGCTTCCCATAACCCTTTACTCCCTTATCGCTCAAAAATCTGTCTATCTCTGACTTAAAATATATTCAATGACCCAGCCTCCATTGCTCTCTGGGGCAGGGAATTCCATACATAGGAGAAGAAATTTCTCCTCATCTCAGTTTTAAATGGGTGGCCCCTTATTCTAAGACTATGTCTCCTAGTTTTAGTTTCTCCTATGAGTGGAAATAGCCTCGCTGCATCCACCTGGTCAGGCCCCCTCATTATCTTATAAGTTTCAATAAAATCACCTCTCATTCTTCTGAACTCCATTGTGTATATCTCATCAAATTCCCGAACACAATTTGCTGACTAATAACAATTTCTTTTGGTTCCTCCTTCTCGCTAGACCCTTGGTCCCCTAGTATTTCCGGAAGGTTATTTGTGTCTTCCTTAGTGAAGACAGAACCGAAGTACTTGTTCAATTGGCCTGCCATTTATTTGTTCCCCATTATAAATTCATCTGATTCTGACTATAAGGGACCTACATTTATCTTCACTAATCTTTTTCTCTTCACGTATCTGTAGAAGCTTTTGCAGTCAGTTTTTATGTTCCCTGCAAGCTTACTCTCATATTCTATTTCCCCTCCCAATTAAACCCTTTGTCCTCCTCTGCTGAATTCTAAATTGCTCCCTGTCCTCAGGATTGCTGCTTTTTTTGGCCAATTTATATGCCTCTTCCTTGGATTTAAAACTATCTTAATTTCCCTTGCTGTCAGTATGGGATATATTTGTTAACATAGGATAGATATTGCATCTCCCAATCTCTGGTACAGTGAGGCAGAGTTCGATTGCCAGATGAATGTTGGATAGATACTGCCTCTCCCATTCTCTGATACTATGTGACAGGTGAGTGTTGGATAGATATTGTCACTTTCAATCTCCGGTGCAGTGTCAGTGTGGAACTGACCGATGATTATAGAATAGATACTGACACTTTCACTCTCTGATCCATTGACAGGTAAATATAGAATTAATATTGAGGGTGTCTGGTATGGGAATGTGGATTTGACTCTGTATCTGCCCATCTCTGGTATGTGGATGAGGGTTTTACTCTGTATGTCAGTTTCTGATACGAGAGTGTGGGTTTTATCCTGTACCTGTCAATTTCTGGTAATTGCCTGAGAGTTTCATTCTGTATATTTCCATTTCTGGTGTGTGAGCTCTACTCCATACCCGTCATTCTCCAGTATGTTAGTATTGTTTTACTGTGTACCACCAATTCCTGACAGAGTATTCGTTTTACTTTCTAACTGTCAATTTGTGTTATGGAGGCGAGTGTTTATGCTGAATCTGTCGGTCTCTGGTAAATGAGTCTGAGTTTCACTCTGTATCTATCTGTCTCTGGTATGTGAGTGTGGGCCTTTCTCTGTATCTCCATTTCTGTTATGGGAGTCTGGATTTTATTCTGTACCTGTCAAGTTCTGATGTGTGATTGTGGGCCTTACTCTATACCTGCCAGTTTCTGCATAATTGAGAGAGGGCTTTCCTTTGTACCTGTCAGTTTCTGGTATGGAAGTGTCTTTAACCTGTACCTCTCAATCACTGGTGAGTATGGGCATTTCACTGTATCTGTCAATTTATGTTATGGGAATATGGATTTTAACATGTCAGTCTCTGATATGTGAGTGTGCAATTTATACTGTATCTCTAAGTCTCTGATATGAGAGTGTGTGTATTATTCTGTACCTGCCAGGTTTTGATACGTGTGTGGGTGATTAAGCTGCACCTCTAAGTTTCTGGTATGTTTGTCTGCATTTAATTTGCATCTATTAGTCTACGGGGTTGTATGTTTTATACTGTACCTGTCAGTTTCTGTTATGTGTGTGTGTGGCATTTCCACTGTATCCGTCAGGCTGTAGTATGTGAGTGTGGGTTTAAATCTGTACCTGTCAGTGTCTGGTATGTGAGTATGTGGTAATAATCTGTGCCTGTCAGTGTCTGGTATGTGAGTGTGGGGTATAATCTGTACCTGTCAGTCTCTGGAATGTGAGTGTGGGTTTAACCTGTACCGGTCAGTGTCTGGTATGTGGGTGTGGGGTTTAATCTGGACATGTCCATTTCTGGTATGAGAGTGTGGGGTTTAATCTGCACCTGCCAGTCTCTGGTATGTGAGTGTGGGTTTAACTATACTGGTCAGTGTCTGGTATGTGAGTGTGGGTTTAATATGTACCTGTCCGTATCCGGTATGTGAATGTGGGTTTAATCTGTACCCGTCAGTGTCTGGTATGTGAGTGTGTGTTTAATATGTACCGATCAGTTTCCAGTATGTGAGTGACGTGTATAATCTGTACCTGTCAGTTTCTGGTACATGAGTGTGGGGTATAATCTGTACCTGTCAGTTTCTGGTATGTGAGTGTGGAGTATAATCTGTACCTGTTAGTTTCTGTTATGTGAATGTGGGTTTAATCTGTACCTGTCAGTTTCTGGTATGTGAGTGTGTTGTATAATCTGTACCTGTCAATTTCTGTTATGTGAATGTGGGGTATAATCTGTACCTGTCCGTTTCAGCAATGTGAGTGTGGGTTTAATCTGTACCTGTCCGTTTCAGCTATGTGAGTGTGGGGTTAATCTGTACCTGTCAGTTTCTGGTATGTGAGCGTGGGGTATAATCTGTACCTGTCAGTGTCTAGTATGTGAGTGTGGGTTTAATCTGTACGTGTTAGTTTCTGGTTTGTGAGTGTGGGTTTAATCTGTACTTGTCAGTGTCTGGTATGTGAGTGTGTGTTTAATATGTACCTGTCAGTTTCCAGTATGTAAGTGATTTATATAATCTGTACCTGTCAGTCTCTGGTATGTGAGTGTGGGTATAATGTGTACCTGTCAGTGTCTGGTATGTGAGTGTGGGTATAATCTATACCTGTCAGTTTTCTGTGACGTGAGTGTGGAGTATAATCTGTACCTGTTCGTTTCAGCTATGTGAGTAGGCATTCAATCGGTAGCTGTCAGTTTCTGATATGTGATTGTGGTGTTTGATCTGTACATGTCAGTGTCTGGTGTGTGAGTGTGGGGTATAATCTGTACCTGTCAGTTTCTGGTATATGAGTGACGTGTATAATCTGTAACTGTCAGTTTCTGGTATGTGAGTGTGGGGTATAATCTGTACCTGTCCGTTTCAGCTATGTGAGTGTGGGTATAATCTGTACCTGTCAGTTTCTGGTATGTGAGTGTGGGTATAATCTGTACCTGTCAGTGTCTGCTATGTGAGTGCGGATTTAATCTGTACCTGTCAGTTTCTGGTATGTGAGTGTGTGTTTAATCTGTACCTGTCAGTTTCTGGGATGTGAATGTGGGGCATAATCTGTATCTGTCAGTGCCTGGTATGTGAGTGTGGGTATAATCTATACCTGTCAGTTTCTGTGACGTGAGTGTGGAGTATAATCTGTACCTGTTCGTTTCAGCTATGTGGGTAGGCATTCAATCGGTAGCTGTCAGTTTCTGGTGTGTGAGTGTGGGGTATAATCTGTACCTGTCAGGTTCTGGTATGTGAGTGTGGGGTTTAATCTGTACCTGTCAGTGTCTGGTATGGAAGTGTAAGGTATAATCTGTATCTGTCAGTGTCTGGTATGTGAGTGTGGGGTTTAATCTGTACCTGTCAGTGTATGGTATGTGAGTGTGGGTTTAATCTGTTCCTGTCAGCGTCTGGTATGTGTGTGTGGGGTTTAAATCTGTACCTGTCAGTTTCTGGTATGTGAGTGTGGGTTTAATCTGTACCTGTCCGTTTCTGGTATGTGAGTGTGGGTTAATCAGTACCTGTCAGTTTCTGATATGTGAGTGCGGTTTAATTGGTACCTGTCAGTCTCTGGTTTGTGAGTGTGGATTTAATCTGTACCTGTCAGTTTCTGGTGTGTGAGTGTGAGGTATAACGAGCATGGTGGATAGAGGTGTACCGATGGATGTGGTGTATTTAGATTTCCAAAAGGCATTCGATAAGGAGCCATGCAAAAGGTTACTGCAGAAGATAAAGGTACGCGGAGTCAGAGGAAATGTATTAGCATGGATCGAGAATTGGCTGGCTAACAGAAAGCAGAGTGTCGGCGTAAATGGGTCCTTTTCGGGTTGGAAATCGGTGGTTCGTGGTGTGCCACAGGGATCGGTGCTGGGACCACAACTGTTTACAATATACATAGATGACCTGGAAGAGGGAACAGAGTGTAGTGTAACAAAATTTGCAGATGATACAGAGATTAGTGGGAAAGCGGGTTGTGTAGAGGACTCAGAGAGGCTGCAAAGAGATTTAGATAGGTTAAGCGAATGGGCTAAGGTTTGGCAGATGGAATACAATGTCGGAAAATGTGAGGTCATCCACCTTGGGAAAAAAAACAGTAAAAGGGAATATTATTTGAATGGGGAGAAATTACAACATGCTGCGGTGCAGAGGAACCTGGGGGTCCTTGTGCATTAATCCCAAAAAGTTAGTTTGTAGGTGCAGCAGGTAATCAGGAAGGCGAATGGAATGTTGGCCTTCATTGCGAGAGGGATGGAGTACAAAAGCAGGGAAGTCCTGCTGCAACTGTACAGGGTATTGGTGAGGCCGCACCTGGAGTACTGCGTGCAGTTTTGGTCACCTTACTTAAGGAAGGATATATTAGCTTTGGAGGGGGTACAGAGACGATTCACGAGGTTGATTCCGGAGATGAGGGGGTTACCTTATGATGACAGATTAAGTAGACTGGGTCTTTACTCGTTGGAGTTCAGAAGAATGATGGGTGATCTTATAGAAACATTTAAAATAATGAAAAGGATAGACAAGATAGAGGCAGAGAGGTTGTTTCCACTGGTCGGAGAGACTAGAACTAGGGGGCACAGCCTCAAAATACGGGGAGCCAATTTAAAACCGAGTTGAGAAGGAATTTCTTCTCCCAGAGGGTTGTGAATCTGTGAAATTCTCTGCCCAAGGAAGCAGTTGAGGCTAGCTCATTGAATGTATTCAAATCACAGATAGATAAATTTTTAACTAATAAGGGAATTAAGGGTTACGGGGAGCAGGCGGGTAAGTGGAGCTGAGTCCACGGCCAGATCAGCCATGATCTTGTTGAATGGCGGAGCAAGCTTGAGGGGCTAGATGGCCTACTCCTGTTCCTAATTCTTATGTTCTTATGTTCTTATGTATAATCTGTACCCGTCAGTTTCTGTTATGTGAGTGTAGGGTATAATCTGTTACTGACAGCTTCTGGTATGTGAATGTGGGGTATAATCTGTACCTGTCAGTGTCTGTTATGTGAGTGTGGGGTATAATCTGCACCTGTTCATTTCCTGTATGTGAGTGTGGGTTTAATCTGCACCTGTCAGTGTATGGTATGTGTGTGTGGGTTTAATCTGTACCTGTCAGCGTCTGGTATGTGAATGTGGTGTATAATGTGTACCTGTCAGTTTTTGGTATGTGAGTGTGGATATCATCTGTACCTGTCAGCGTCTGGTATGTGTGTGTGGGTTCATCTGTACCTGTCAGTTTTTGGTACGCGAGTGTGGGTTTAATCTGTATCTGTCAGTTTATGGTATGTGAATGTGGTGTATAATCTGTACCTGTCAGCCCCTGGTATGTGAGTGTGGGTTATAATCTGTAACTGTCCCTTTCAGCTATATGAGTGTGGGTTAATCTGGACCTGTCAGTTTCTGGTGTGTGAGTGCGGGTTAATCGGTACCTGTCAGTTTCTGGTATGTGAGTGTGGGGTATAACGAGCATGGTGGATAAAGGTGGACCGATGGATGTGGTGTATTTAGATTTCCAAAAGGCATTCTATAAGGTGCCATACAAAAGGTTACTGCAGAAGATAAAGGTACGCGGAGTCTGAGGAAATGTATTAGCATGGATCGAGAATTGGCTGGCTAACAGAAAGCAGAGAGTCGTGATAAATGGGTCCCTTTCGGGTTGGAAATCGGCAGTTAGTGGTGTGCCACAGGGATCGGTGCTGGGACCACAACTGTTTACAATATACATAGATGACCTAGAAGAGGGGACAGAGTGTAGTGTAACAAAATTTGCAGATGACACAAAGATTAGTGGGAAAGCGGGTTGTGTAGAGGACTCAGAGAGGCTGCAAAGAGATTTAGAAAGGTTAAGCGAATGGGCTAAGGTTTGGCAGATGGAATACAACGTCAGAAAATGTGAGGTCATCCACTTTGGGAAAAAAAAACAGTAAAAGGAAATATTATTTGAATGGGGAGAAATTACAACATGCTGCGGTGCAAAGGGACCTGGGGGTCCTTGTGCATGAATCCCAAAAAGTTAATTTGCAGGTGCAGCAGGTAATCAGGAAGGCAAAAGGAATGTTGGATTTCATTGCGAGAGGGATGGAATACAAAAGCAGGGAGGTCCTGCTACAACTGTACAGGGTATTGGTGAGGCCGCCCCTGGAGTACTGCGTGCAGTTTTGGTCACCTTACTTAAGGAAGGATATACTGGCTTTGGAGGGGGTACAGTGACGATTCACTAGGCTGATTCCGGAGATGAGGGGGTTACCTTATGATGACAGATTAAGTAGACTGGGTCTTTACTCGTTGGAGTTCAGAAGGATGAGGGGTGATCTTATAGAAACATTTAAAATAATGAAAGGGATAGACAAGATAGAGGCAGAGAGGTTGTTTCCACTGGTCGGGGATACTAGAACTAGGGGGCACAGCCTCAAAATACGGGGGAGCCAATTTAATACCGAGTTGAGAAGGAATTTCTTCTCCCAGAGGGTTGTGAATCTGTGGAATTATCGGCTCATGGAAGCAGTTAAGGCTAGCTCATTGAATGTATTCAAATCACATATAGATAGATTTTTAACCAATAAGGGAATTAAGGGTTATGGGGAGCGGGCGGGTAAGTGGAGCTGAGTCCACGGCCAGATCAGCCATGATCTTGTTGAATGGCGGAGTAGGCTTGAGGGGCTAGATGGCCTACTCCTGTTCCTAATTCTTATGTTCTTATGTTCTTATGTATAATCTGTACCCGTCAGTTTCTGTGAGTGTGGGGTATAATCTGTAACTGACAGCTTCTGGTATGTGAATATGGGGTATAATCTGTACCTGTCAGTCTCTGGTATGTGAAGTGTGGGGTATAATCAGTACCTGTCAGTGTATGGCACATGAGTGTAGGATATAATCTGTACCTGTCAGTGTCTGGTATATGAGTGTAGATTTAACCTGTACCTGTCAATGTCCGATATGTGCGGGTGGGTTTAATCTGTACCTATCAGTTTCCAGTAAGTGAGTGACGTGTATAATCTGTACCTGTCAGTTTCAGCTATGTGAGTGTGGGGTATAATCTGTACCTGTCTGTTTCTGGTATGTCAGTGTGGGGTATAATCTGTACCTGTCAGTTTCTGGTATGCGAGTGTGGGGTATAATCTGTACCTGTCAATGTCTGGTATGTGAGTGTGGGTTTAATCTGTACCTGTCAGTGACTGGTATATGAGTGTGGCTTGAACCTGTAGTGGTCAGTGTATGATATGTGAGTGTGGGATGAATCTACCTGTCAGTTTCTGATATGTGAGTGAGGTTTAATCGGTACCTGTCAGTTTCTGGTATGTGAGTGTGGGGTATAATCTGTACCTGCCAGTCTCTGGTATGTGAGCGTGGAGTACAATCTGTATCTGTCAGTTTCTGGTATGTGAGTGTGGGGTATAACCTGTACCAGTCAGTGACTGTAATGTGAGTGCGGGGTTTAATCTGTACCTGTCAGTTTCTGGTATGTGAGCGTGGGGTATAATCTGTACCTGTCAGTTTCTGGTATGTGAATGTTGGTATAATCTGTACCTGTCAGTCTCTGATATGTGAGTGTGGGTTTAACCTGTACATGTCAGTGTCTGGTATGTGAGTGTGGATTTAATCTGTACCTGTCAGTTTCTGGTATGTGAGTGTGGGTTTAATCTGTACCTGGCAGTTTCTGGTATGTGAGTGAGTTTAATCTGTACCTGTCAGTTTCTGGTATGCGAGTGTGGGTTTAATCTGCAGCTGTCAGTGTCTGGTATGCGAGTGTGGGGTTTAATCTGTACCTGTCAGCCTCTGGTATGTCAGTGTGGGGTTTAATCTGTACCTGTCAGTTTCTGGTATGTGAGTGTGGGGTTTAATCTGGACCGGTCAGTGTCTGGTATGTGAGTGTGGGCTATAATCTGCACCTGTCAGTGTCTGGTATGTGAGTGAGGGTTTAATCTGTACCTGTCAGTTTCTGGTATGTGAGTGTGGGGTTTAATCTGTACCGGTCAGTGTCTGGTTTGTCATTGTGGGGTATAATCTGTACCTGTCAGTGTTTGTTATGTGAGTGTGTGGTCTAATCTGTACCTGTCCGTTTTAGCTATGTGATTGTGGATTATAATCTGTATCTGTCAGTGTCTGGTATGAGAGTGTGTGGTATAATCTCTTCCTGTCAGTCTCTCGTATGTGAGTGTGGATTTTAATCTGTACCTGTCAGTGTCTAGTATGTGAATGTGGGGAATAATCTGTACCTGCCAGTGTCCGGTATGTGTGTGTGGGTTTCATCTGTACCTGTCAGTTTCTGGTATGTGAGCGTGGGTTTAATCTCTACGTGTCAGAATCTGGTCTGTGAGTGTGCGTATAATCTGTACCCGTCAGTTTCTGGTGTGTGAGTGTGGGGTATAATCTGTACCTGTCAGTGTCAGGTATGTGAATGTGGGGTTTAAACTGTACCTGTCAGCCTCTGGTATGTGAGTGTGGGGTTTAATCTGTACCTGTCAGCCTCTAGTATGTGAGTGTGGGTATAATCTGTACCTGTCAGTTTCCGGTAAGTGAGTGACGTGTATAATCTGTACCTGTCAGTTTCAGCTATGTGAGTGTGGGTATAATGTGTACCTGTCAGTCTCTGGCATGTAAGTGTGAGGTATAATTTATACCGGTCAGTGTCTGGTATGTGAGTGTGGGGTACAATCTGTACCTGTCAGTTTCTGGTATGTGAGTATGGGTTTAATCTGTACCTGTCAGTATCTGGTATGTGAGTGTTGGTTTGATCTGTACCTGCCAGTGTCTGGTATGTGAGTGTAGGTTTCATCTGTACCTGTCAGTTTCTGGTATGTGACTGTGGGTTTAATCTATACCTGTCGGTATCTGGTCTGTGAGTGTAGGTTTAATCTGTACCCGTCAGCCTCTGGTATGTGAGCGTGGGTTTAATCTGTACATGTCAGTTTCTGGTATGTGAGTGTGGGTTTCATCTGTACCGGTCAATGTCTGGTATGTGAGTGTGGGTATAATCTGTACCTGTCAATTTCTGGCATGTAAGTGTGAGGTATAATCTGTACCTGTCAGTTTCTGGTATGTGAATGTGGGGTATAATCTGCACCTGTCAGTTTCTCGTATGTCAGTGTGAGGTACAATCTGTACCTGTCCGTTTCAGCTATGAGAGTGTGGAGTATAATATTACATGTGAGTTTCTGTTATGTGAGTGTGGGTTTAATCTGTACCTGTCAGTTTCTGTTTTGTAAGATGGGTATAATCTGTACCTGTCAGTGTCTGGTATGTGAGTGTGGGGTATAATCTGTACCTGTCACTTTCTGGTATGTGAGTGTGGGGTATAATCTGTACCTGTCAGTTTCTGGTATGTGAGTGTGGTGTATAATCTGTACCTGTCAATTTCGGGTAAGTGAGTGACGTGTATAATCTGTACCTGTCAGTTTCAGCTATGTGAGTGTGGGTTAAATCTGTACGTGTCATTTTGCAGTAAGTGGGTGTGGGTTTAATGTATACCTGTCAGTGTCTGGTATGTGAGCGTGGGAATAATCTGTACATTTCAGTTTCTGGTATGTGAGTGTGGGTTTAATCTGTACCTGTCAGTTTCTGGTATGTGAGTGTGGGGTTTAACCTGTACCTGTCCGTTTTAGCTATGTGATTGTGGATTATAATCTGTATCTGTCAGTGTCTGGTATGAGAGTGTGTGGTATAATCTCTTCCTGTCAGTCTCTCGTATGTGAGTGTGGATTTTAATCTGTACCTGTCAGTGTCTAGTATGTGAATGTGGGGTTTAAACTGTACCTGTCAGCCTCTGGTATATGAGTGTGGAGTTTAATCTGTACCTGTCAGCCTCTAGTATGTGAGTGTGGGTATAATCTGTACCTGTCAGTTTCCGGTAAGTGAGTGACGTGTATAATCTGTACCTGTCAGTTTCAGCTATGTGAGTGTGGGCATAATCTGTACCTGTCAGTCTCTGGCATGTAAGTGTGAGGTATAATTTGTACCGGTCAGTGTCTGGTATGTGAGTGTGGGGTACAATCTGTACCTGTCAGTTTCTGGTATGTGAGTATGGGTTTAATCTGTACCTGTCGGTATCTGGTATGTGAGTGTAGGTTTCATCTGTACCTGTCAGTTTCTGGTATGTGACTGTGAGTTTAATCTATACCTGTCGGTATCTGGTCTGTGAGTGTAGGTTTAATCTGTACCTGTCAGCCTCTGGTATGTGAGCGTGGGTTTAATCTGTACATGTCAGTTTCTGGTATGTGAGTGTGGGTTTCATCTGTACCGGTCAATGTCTGGTATGTGAGTGTGGGTATAATCTGTACCTGTCAGTTTCTGGTATGTGAATGTGGGGTATAATCTGTACCTGTCAGTTTCTCGTATGTCAGAGTGGGGTACAATCTGTACCTGTCCGTTTCAGCTATGAGAGTGTGGAGTATAATATTACATGTGAGTTTCTGTTATGTGAGTGTGGGTTTAATCTGTACCTGTCAGTTTCTGTTTTGTAAGATGGGTATAATCTGTACCTGTCAGTGTCTGGTATGTGAGTGTGGGGTATAATCTGTACCTGTCACTTTCTGGTATGTGAGTGTGGGGTATAATCTGTACCTGTCAGTTTCTGGTATGTGAGTTTGGCATTTAATCTGTACCTGTCAGCCTCTGGTATGTGAGTGTGGGGTTTAATCTGTACCTGTCAGTGTCTGATCTGTGAGTGTCGGTATAATCTGTACCTGTGAGATTCTGGTTTGTGAGTGTGGTGTATAATCTGTACCTGTCAATTTCCGGTAAGTGAGTGACGTGTATAATCTGTACCTGTCAGTTTCAGCTATGTGAGTGTGGGTTAAATCTGTACGTGTCATTTTGCAGTAAGTGGGTGTGGGTTTAATGTATACCTGTCAGTGTCTGGTATGTGAGCGTGGGAATAATCTGTACATTTCAGTTTCTGGTATGTGAGTGTGGGGTTTAATCTGTACCTGTCAGCCTCTGGTATGTGAGTGTGGGTATAATCTGTACCTGTCAGTGTCTGATATGTGAGTGTCGGTATAATCTGTACCTGTGAGATTCTGGTTTGTGAGTGTGGTGTATAATCTGTACCTGTCAATTTCGGGTAAGTGAGTGACGTGTATAATCTGTACCTGTCAGTTTCAGCTATGTGAGTGTGGGTTAAATCTGTACGTGTCATTTTGCAGTAAGTGGGTGTGGGTTTAATGTATACCTGTCAGTGTCTGGTATGTGAGCGTGGGAATAATCTGTACATTTCAGTTTCTGGTATGTGAGTGTGGGTTTAATCTGTACCTGTCAGTTTCTGGTATGTGAGTGTCGCATTTAATCAGTACCCAACAGTCTCTGGTATGAGAGTGTGTGGTATAATCTGTACCCATCAGTCTCTGGTATGTGAGTGTGGGGAACAATCTGTACCTGTCCGTTTCAGCTATGTGATTGTGGGTTATAATCTGTACCTGTCGGTGTCTGGTATGTGAGTGTGGGTTTAATCTGTACCTGTCAGTTTCTGGTATGTGAGTGAGTTTAATCTGTACCTGTCAGTTTCTGGTATGCGAGTGTGGGTTTAATCTGCAGCTGTCAGTGTCTGGTATGTGAGTGTGGGGTACAATCTGTACCTGTCAGTTTCTGGTATGTGAGTATGGGTTTAATCTGTACCTGTCGGTATCTGATATGTGAGTGTTGGTTTAAGCTGTACCTGCCAGTGTCTGGTATGTGAGTGTAGGTTTCATCTGTACCTGTCAGTTTCTGGTATGTGACTGTGGGTTTAATCTGTACCTGTCGGTATCTGGTCTGTGAGTGTAGGTTTAATCTGTACCTGTCAGCCTCTGGTATGTGAGCGTGGGTTTAATCTGTACATGTCAGTTTCTGGTATGAGTGTGTGGGTTTCATCTGTACCGGTCAGTGTCTGGTATGTGAGTGTGGGTATAATCTGTACCTGTCAGTTTCGGCATGTAAGTGTGAGGTATAATCTGTACCTGTCAGTTTCTGGTATGTGAATGTGGGGTATAATCTGCACCTGTCAGTTTCTCGTATGTCAGTGTAGGGTACAATCTGTACCTGTCCATTTCAGCTATGAGAGTGTGGAGTATAATATTACCTGTGAGTTTCTGTTATGTGAGTGTGGGTATAATCTGTACCTGTCAGTGTCTGATATGTGAGTGTCGGTATAATCTGTACCTGTGAGATTCTGGTTTGTGAGTGTGGTGTATAATCTGTACCTGTCAATTTCAGCTATGTGAGTGTGGGTTAAATCTGTACATGTCATTTTCCATTAAGTGGGTGTGGGTTTAATGTATACCTGTCAGTGTCTGGTATGTGAGCGTGGGAATAATCTGGACCTGTCAGTTTCTGGTATGTGAGTGTCACATTTAATCAGTACCCGACACTCTCTGGTATGAGAGTGTGTGGTATAATCTGTACCCATCAGTCTCTGGTATGTGAGTGTGGGGTACAATCTGTACCTGTCCGTTTCAGCTATGTGAGTGTGGCGTATTATATTACCTGTGAGTTTCTGTTATGTGAGTGTGGAGTAAAATCTGTACCTGTCAGTTTCTGTTTTGTAAGTGTGGGGTATAATCTGTACCTGTAAGTATCTGGTATGCGAGTGTCGCATTTAATCTGTACCCATCAGTCTCTGGTATGAGAGTGTGTGGTATAATCTGTACCTGTCAGTTTCTCGTATGTGAGTGTGGAGTAAAATCTGTACCGGTCAGTGTCTGGTATGTGAGTGTGGGTTATAATTTGTACCTGTCAGTTTCTGGTATGTGAGCGTGGGTTTAATCTGTACCTGTCAGTCTCTGGTATGTGAGTGTGGGGCTTAATCTGTACCTGTCAGTTTCTGGTATGTGAGTGAGGGGCTTAATCTGCTCCTGTCACTCTCTGGTATGAGAGTGTGGGGTATAATCTGTATCTGTTAATCTCTGGTCTATAAGTGTGGGTTTATTCTGTGCCTGTCAGTGTCTGGTATGTGACTGTGGGGTATAATCTGCACCTGTCAGTGTCTGGTATGTGAGTGAGGGTTTAATCTGTACCTGTCAGTGTCTGTTATGTGAGTGTGGGTTATAATCTGCACCTGTCAGTTTCTCGTATGTGAGTGTGGGGTATAATCTGTACCTGTCAGTGTCTGGTATGTGAGTGTGGGGTATAATCTGTACCTGTCAGTTTCTCATATGCGAGTGTGGGGTATAATCTGTTATTGTCAGTGTCTGGTATGTGAGAGTAGGTACAATCTGTACCTCTCAGCCTCTGGTATGTGAGCGTGGGTTTAATCTGTACGTGTCAGTTTCTGGTATGTGAGTGTGGGTTTCATCTGTACCGGTCAGTGTCTGGTATGTAAGTGTGGGTATAATCTGTACCTGTCAGTTTCTGGCATGTAAGTGTGAGGTATAATCTGTACCTGTCAGTTTCTTGTATGTGAGTGTGGGTTTAATCTGTATCTGTCAGTGTCTGGTATGTGAGTGTGGGTTTAATCTGTACCCGTCAGTGTCTGGTATGTGAGTGTGGGGTTTAATCTGTACCTGCCTGCCTCTGGTATGTAAGTGTGGGGTTTAACCTGTAGTTTTCAGTATCTGGTATGTGAGTGTGGAGTAAAATCTGTACCTGTCAGTGTCTGGTATGTGAGTGTGGGTTTAATCTGTACCTGTCAGTGTCTGGTATGTGAGTGTGGGTTTAATCTGTACCTGCTGGCCTCTGGTATGTAAGTGTGGGGTTTAACCTGTAGTTTTCAGTATCTGGTATGTGAGTGTGGGGTATAATCGACACCTGCCAGCCTCTGGTATGTGAGCGTCGGTATAATCTGTACCTGTCAGTTTCTGGTTTGTGAGTGTGGTGTAAAATCTGTATGTGTCAGTTTCCACTAAGTGGGTGTGGGTTTAATGTATACCTGTCAGTGTCTGTTATGTGAGTGTGGGGTATAATCTGTACCTGTCAGTCACTGGTATGTCAGTGTGGTGTACAATCTGTACCTGTCAGTTTCTGTTATTTAAGTGTTGCTATAATCTGTACCTGTCAGTCTCTGCTATGTGAGTGTGGGGTATAATCTGTACCTATCAGTTTCTCGTCTGTGAGTGTGGGGTATAATCTGTTCCGGTCAGTGTCTGGTATGTGAGTGTGGGGTATAATCTGTACCCGTCAGTTTCTGGTATGTGAGTGTGGGGTATAATCTGTACCTGTCAGTGTCTGGTACATGAGTGTGGATTTAACCTGTAGTGGTCAGTGTCTGGTATGTGAGTGTGGGGTTTAATCTGTACCCGTCATTCTCTGCTATGTGAGTGTGGGGTATAATCTGTACCTGTCAGTTTCTGCTAAGTGAGTGTCGGTTTAATCTGTACCTGTCAGTGTCTGGTATGTGAGTGTCGGTTTAATCTGTACCTGTCAGTTTCTGGTATGTGAATGTGGGTTTAATCTGTACCTGTCAGTGTCTGGTATACTTGTGAGAATTTGTATCACTGTAGCTACCAACTTTTTATATATTATCCGTACTAATTTCAAATGTATTAACTGTTTCTAAAATGGCCGCTCATGGTTATTGCTGACTATTCAGATCTCACTGTAGGGGAAAACAATGAGTGACTTGTCTTTGTTAAACAACCTTGAGGAACCGTCTGATCATGGGAATGTAGCAACAGATGTAGGAGCTAAACTGTGGGAATACCCAAAGAAGCAGAACTGTGTCTTCCTTGCCTGCAAAACAAAGATAAGCTGGAGATGACTTGATCTTCTCTCATGATTCGGGGCATTGCTTAATTAACTGTGTAAATGACTAATTTAGCTTGTATCTATGCCACGGTAGCTGATGTGATAGGACAATGAAAAGGGGTTGTACCATTCACGAACTGTATAAATGTATTGATTTTGTATGATTTTTGCTTGCTCTGATGGATTCGACAGACTTATTAAGTCGGTGCCACTTTATCAGAGCAAGACCCTTCATCGATGAAGCCTGAATAAAGTTAGTCTGAACTAAACTTTAAAGTGTTCGAATCAGTGTATTCACTGAAACAGATTGAGGGAACAATTGGTGTCAGAAGTGGGATCTCAACAGACGACTGCCGAAAGCTTGCGAATTAAGAGCCGAACTAGCCTAGGACGAGACGGGTGGAAAATGGCCACTGGAGTGAGTATTCTTTAAATACCACTTCGGTTTCCTCTAGTCCAAAAGTCTGAGGAAAGTTTGGCCACTCGCTAGTTCTCAGGTAGCGTCTGAACGAGATCCAGGTCAATCTGTCGAATACCTTTTAAACTTAGAAAATAAGTGTCCAAGTCAGGTACGACGTCGACCTTGTATATCACTTGGCCAGTCTAGGCACTGATTGGACTTACAGACTAACTGGGATACGATTACCACGGGGCGACACGAGGAATTGTGTAAAATTAAATCGCGGGGCGACGTGAGGAATTGTGTAAAACTAAATCGCGGGGAGACGCGAGGAATCGTGTAAGGATAAAAGGAATTGTGTAAGGATAAAATATTTCTTTACCGCGGGACGACGCGGGAATGGGCAATCATGGATCCAAAAATAGAGCCGGCCAAAGAAAAAAATTAATTAATAAGCTTTGTTGAATGAAGAGAGACTTTTGTGAATGTCTGTCATTGAGTGAGAGTCCTTGTGTGATTTTTTTGACCGCGGAATGAATTTTTATCTTTTCATGTTTTTTAAAAGCCTGTTTGGAAAAGTGGTGCAGCTGTCTATTAATTTAGGCTCCTCCCACTTCTCCAAACAGAGTGAAATTTTTTTTCAACCCTTTGTAGTGTTGTCCTGTATGTGGGAAGTTTTAAGACATTTTAAGTTAGGAACGCAGGTGTGGATATATTCGGATGATAAGTTACGGAGCTAGGAAATGCACAAAGGATAGGTTTGTTGAGTAAAAGATAAAAAAATACATGGTCCCGGTGGTTGAAAAAAAAAAGAATTTATTTGACACGCTCACTTACTTGTCGAAAGAAAACATGCAATGATTGATTACATTGGGTTGAAAGACATACATTTAGGCTAGGAATGAGATAAAGAATGCCTTTTAAAAAAAAAAGCTTCTAGCTCAAAAAAAAAGTTTTAAATAAAGATTGAAATTACAAAATTTGAATTGGGATTTTGAGATATTAAGAGAAGGCACAGCAAAATACTGAGGTGGATTCAAACAAAAAAAAATTATATTAAATCTGATCTCAAAGAAAATAGGAGATATAAAACTAAAAGGTTTGGAAACAATCTAGAAATATCTTCAGGGATCAGGTCAAATTCCCGGGCGAGTGGCGAGCTATCTGCGAAGATGTAAAAGGGACTTTTGAAAAATGTTAAAAACAGCAAGCTTTAGCAGTTTAGAAGAGACATTTCAACGACTTTGAAACTGGAGCATTTTGAGATAATGAAAAGCAGCCCTCAAAGCCTGCGTTGCGATGGAAAAAGACAACTAGTTGATATCGGCTGTGAAAAAGATATTGGTTAAATTGGAAAAAAAAAGAATTTAAAGTAGTAAAAGACACTCTCCATTGATAATGATTTTAAATTACGAGAACGCTTCACTGCAGTTGGAAAGATTTCCAAAATGGACGTTGTTTATCAAGAAAAGTCCCGAACAGTCTAAACAAGCAGGAGGGTTTTGAAGATAACGAGGAAAAAGATCTAAGCTATGCGAACTCAGCACAGAAAAAAAACCTGGGAATTAGAGAATCTTACTGAATTTTTAAATTCTTATAGAAAATGGAACTGGCACGGATGTTTAGATTTTGTGCTGAGAGAGAAAAAAAACACAAGATTTGCCCAGTGAACAGGACCGTAAAATAAAACGAAATGTTAGAATGTACACAGCGTGTGTGAAAATTGGATTTCAGTAAACAAAATAGCTATTAAAAATGTGTGGTCTCGTTTTAAATCAATCAAAAAAAAATCTTTGGCAATTAGAAGAAAACATTGGAGTTTACTCTAAAATGCCGTCTTTCCTGATGAGAAGACTTTTATTATGACGGCTTTACTAATGATTTCTGCTGTTTTAATCGATTCCTAATTTCTAAGCAAGTTTTGAAGGCACAAAGACTTTAAAAAACATTTTTTTTCAGATGATTATGCGAAGTCACGTAATGACATCAGCTCTTCTTACAAACCTGTAAAGGAGTTAACCCTTTCCATTGACAGCTGTTTTATACTGGACATTATTAATTTGGATTTCTTAATAGAATAAAAAAGACTCACCTGACAGATAGAGGAAATGGTGGGATAGTCAGAATAAAAATAAAACAGAACTATCCTACGTAATAATACTCGCCTGATACAAATATTCAAACAAAACAAATTCAAGAGTTAAAAGCTAAGATAAATAAGCTGGAAGAGATTTTTTTTTAAAAATGGGACCAGATGGATAGTGCAGTGCGCAGCCATAGCACCATCACCCATGGCAATAGAGGCCTTGTACCAAGCCTCCAGAAATTATCAATTCAATAATATTCCGACAGGATACGATGTGAGAACCTAAACAGACATTGATAAGACCTTGCGAAGAGGCTCGAGGCGGACTCACAGACAACAAGGAGGATCAGGAAAGAGAATGCGCACGGCTAAACGCGATACTCCTGGAATAGTCACCAGAGTTATCATGAAGTGATAAAAGGGGGGGAATGAGAATCTGTATCCCTGTAACTACCAACTTTATATGTATTATCCGTACTAATTTCAAATGTATTAACTCTTTCTAAAATAGCCGCTCATGGTTATTGCTGACTATTCAGATCTCACTGTAGGGGAAAACAATGAGTGACTTGTCTTTGTTAAACAACCTTGAGGAACCGTCTGATCATGGGAATGTAGCAACAGATGTCGGAGCTAAACTGTGGGAATACCCAAAGAAGCAGAACTGTGTCTTCCTTGCCTGCAAAACAAAGATAAGCTGGAGATGACTTAATCTTCTCTCATGATTAGGGGCATTGCTCAATTAACTGTGTAAATGACTAATTTAGCTTGTATCTGTACCACGGTAGCTGATGTGATAGGACAATGAAGAGGGGTTGTACCATTCACGAACTGTATAAATGTATTGATTTTGTAATGATTTTTGCTTGCTCTGATGGATTCGACAGACTCATTAAGTCGGTGCCACTTTATCAGAGCAAGACCCTTCATCGATGAAGCCTGAATAAAGTTAGTCTGAACTAAACTTTAAAGTGTTCGAATCAGTGTATTCGCTGAAACAGATTGAGGGAAAAGAATCTGTATCAACATAAGTGTCTGGTATGTGAGTGTGGGGTATAATCTGTACCTGTCAGTTTCTGTTATGTAAGTGTGCGTATAATCTGTACCTGTCAGTGTCTGGTATGTGAGTGTGGGTTTAATCGGTACCTGTCAATCTCTGGTAGAAAAGTGTAGGTTTAATCTGTACCTGTCAGTGTCTGGTATGTGAGTGTGGGGTATAATGGCAGACCAATTGAACAAGTACTTTGGTTCGGTATTCACTAAGGAGGACACAAACAACCTTCCGGATATAAAAGGGGTCAGAGGGTTCAGTAAGAAGGAGGAACTGAGGGAAATCCTTATTAGTCGGGAAATTGTGTTGGGGAAATTGATGGGATTGAAGGCCGATAAATCCCCAGGGCCTGATGGACTGCATCCCAGAATACTTAAGGAGGTGACCTTGGAAATAGCGGATGCATTGACAGTCATTTACCAACATTCTGTAGACTCTGGATCAGTTCCTATCGAGTGGAGGGTAGCCAATGTAACTCCACTTTTTAAAAAAGGAGGGAGAGAGAAAACAGGGAATTATAGACTGGTCAGCCTGACATCAGTAGTGGGTAAAATGATGGAATCAATTATTAAGGATGTCATAGCAGCGCATTTGGAAAGAGGTTACATGATAGGTCCAAGTCAGCATGGATTTGTGAAAGGGAAATCATGCTTGACAAATCTGGAATTTTTTGAGGATGTTTCCAGTAGAGTGGACAAGGGAGAACCAGTTGATGTGGTATATTTGGACTTTCAGAATGCTTTCAATAAGGTCCCACACAAGAGATTAATGTGCAAAGTTAAAGCACATGGGATTGGGGGTAGTGTGCTGACATGGATTGAGAACTGGTTGTCAGACAGGAAGCAAAGAGTAGGAGTAAATGGGTACTTTTCAGAATGGTAAGCAGTGACTAGTGGAGTACCGCAAGGTTCTGTGCTGGGGCCCCAGCTGTTTACATTGTACATTAATGATTTGGACGATGGGATTAAATCTCCAAATTTGCGGATGACACTAAGTTGGGGGGCAGCGTGAGCTGCGAGGAGGATGCTATGAGGCTGCAGAGTGACTTGGATAGGTTAGGTGAGTGGGCAAATGCATGGTAGATGAAGTATAATGTGGATAAATTTGAGGTTATCCACTTTGGTGGTAAAAACAGAGAGACAGACTATTATCTGAATGGTGTCAGATTAGGAAAAGGGGAGGTGCAATGAGACCTGGGTGTCATGGTACATCAGTCATTGAAGGTTGGCATGTAGGTACAGCAGGCAGTTAAGAAAGCAAATGGCATGTTGGCCTTCATAGCAAGGGGATTTGAGTACAGGGGCAGGGAGGTGTTGCTACATTTGTACAGGGCCTTGGTGAGGCCACACCTGGAGTATTGTGTTCAGTTTTGGTCTCCTAACTTGAGGAAGGACATTCTTGCTATTGAGGGTGTGAAGCGAAGGTTCACCAGACTGATTCCCGGGATGGCGGGACTGACATATCAAGAAAGACTGGATCAACTGGGCTTGTATTCACTGGAGTTCAGAAGAATGAGAGGGGATCTCATAGAAACGTTTAAAATTCTGACGGGTTTAGACAGGTTAGATGCAGGAAGAATGTTCCCAATGTTGGGGAAGTCCAGAACCAGGGGTCACAGTCTAAGGATAAGGGGTAAGCCATTTTGGACCGAGATGAGGAGAAACTTCACCCAGAGAGTGGTGAACCTGTGGAATTCTCTAGCACAGAAAGTTGTTGAAGCCAATTCACTAAATATATTCAAAAAGGAGTTAGATGTAGTCCTTACTACTAGGGGGATCAAGGGGTATGGCGAGAAAGCAGGAATGGTGTACTGAAGTTGCATGTTCAGCCATGAACTCATCGAATGGCGGTGCAGGCTCTAAGGGCCGAATGGCCTACTCCTGCATCTATTTTCTATGTTTTTCTATGTTTCTAATCTGTACCTGTCAGTGTCTGGTATGCGAGTGTGGGTTTAATCTGTTACTGACAGATTCTGATATGTGAGTGTGGGTTTAATCTGTAGCTGTCACTGTCTGGTATGTGAGTGTGGATTTAATCTTTACCTGTCAGCCTCTGGTATGTGAGTTTGGGTTTAATCTGTACGTGTCAGTTTCCGGTAAGTGAGTGTGGGTTTAATGTATACCTGTCAGTGTCTGGTATGTGAGTGTGGGGTATAATCTGTACCTGTCAGTGTCTGGTACATGAGTGTCGGTTTAACCTGTAGTGGTCAGTGTCTGGTATGTGAGTGTGTGTTTAATCTGTACCCGTCAGTCTCCGGTATTTGATTGTGGGGTATAATCTGTACCTGTCAGTTACTGTAGCGTGAGTGTAGTGTAAAATCTGTACCTTTCAGTGACTGGTATGTGAGTGCAGGTTTAATCTGTACCTGTCAGATTCTGGTATGTGAGTGCGGGATATAATCTGCACCTGTCAGTTTCTCGTACATGAGTGTGGGTTTAACCTGCAGTGGTCAGTGTCTGGTTTGTGAGTGTGGGGTTTAATCTATACCTGTCAGTGTCTGGTATGTGAGCGTGTGTTTAATCTGTACCCGTCAGTCTCTGGTATGTGAGTGTGGGGTACAATCTGTACCTGTTAGTGTCTGTTATGCGAGTGTGGGGTATAATCTGTACCTGTCAGTTTCTGGTATGTGAGTATGGGCTATAATCTGTACCTCAGTCTCTGGTATGTGAGTGTGTGTTTAAATCTGTACTTGTCAGTTTCTGGCATGTGAGTGCGGGATATAATCTGTACCTGTCAGTGTCTGGTATGTGAGTGTGGGTTGAACCTGTAGTGGTCAGTGTCTGGTCTGTGAGCGTTGGTTTAATCTGTACCAGTCAGTGTCTGGTATGTGAATGTGGGGTATAATCTTACCAGTGAGTTTCTATTCTGTGAGTGTGGGTTTAATCTGTACCTGTCAGTGTCTAGTATATGAGTGTGGGTTTAATGTGCACTTGTCAGTTTCTGGTAAGTGAGTGCGGGATATAATCTGTACCTGTCAGTGTCTGGTATGTAAGTGTAGGGTATAATCTGTTACTGACAGATTCTGATATGAGTGTGGGTTTGATCTGCAGCTGTCAGCGTCTGGTATGTGAGTGTGGGTTTAATCTGTAGCGGCCCCTGTCAATGTCTGGTATGTGAGTGTGGGTATAATCTGCACCTGTCAGTTTCTGGTATGTGATTGTGGGTTTAATCTGTACGTGTCAGTTTCCAGTAAGTGAGTGTGGGTTTAATGTATACCTGTCAGTGTCTGGTATGTGAGTGTGGGTACAATCTGTACCGGTCAGTATCTGGTATGTGACTGTGGGGTTTAATCCGTACCTGTCAGTGTCTGGTATGTGAGATTGGGTTTAATCTGTACGTGTCGGTTTCCAGTAAGTGAGTGTGGGGTTTAATCTGTACCCGTCAGTGTCTGGTATGTGAGCGTGTGTTTAATCTGTACCCGTCAGTCTCTGGTATGTGAGTGTGGGGTATAATCTGTACCTGTCAGTCTCTGGTATGTGAGTGTGGTGTATAATCTGTACCTGTCAGTATCTGGTATGTGAGCGTGTGTTTAATCTGTAACTGTCAGTATCTGGTAGGTGAGTGCCGGTTTAATCTGTACCTGTCAGTCTCTGGTATGTGAGTGTGGGTGTAATCTGTACCTGTCAGTGTCTGGTATGTGAGCGTGGGTATAATCTGTATCTGGCAGTTTCTGGGATGTGAATGTCAGTTTAATCTGCACCTGTCAGTGTCTCGTACATGAGTGTGGGTTTAACCTGCAGTGGTCAGTGTCTGGTATGTGAGTGTGGGGTATAATCTGTACCTGTCAGTGTTTGGTATGAGTGTGGGGTTTAATCTGTACTTTTCAGTATCTGGTATGTGAGTGTGGGGTATAATCTGTCCCTGTCAGCCTCTGGTATGTAAGTGTGGGGTATAATCTGTACCTGTCAGTGTCTGGTTTGTGAGTGTGGGTGTGGGTGTAATCTGTACCTGTCATTTTGTGGTATGTGCGTGTGGGGTATAATCTGTACCTGTCAGTCTATGGTATGTGAGTGAGGAGTATAATCGGTACCTGTCAGTGTCTGGTTTGTGAGTGTGGGGTATAATCTGTACATCTCAATCTCAGGTATGTGAGTGTGGGGTATAATCTGTACCTGTCAGTTTCTGGTATGTGAGTGTGGGTTTAAATCTGTACCTGTCAGTGTCTCGTACATGAGTGTGGGTTTAACCTGCAGTGGTCAGTGTCTGGTATGTGAGTGTTGGGTTTAATCTGTATGTGTCAGTTTCCAGTAAGTGAGTATGGGTTTAATCTGTACCTGTCAGTATCTGGTATGTGAGTTTGGGTTTAATCTGTACCTGTCAGTCTCTGGTATGTGAGCATGGGGTACAATCTGTACCTGTCAGTTTCTGGGATGTGAGTGTGTGTTTAACCTGTAGTGGTCAGTGTCTGGTATGTAAGTGTGGAGTATAATCTGTACCTGTCAGTCTCTGGTATGTGAGTGAGGGGTTTAATCTGTAACTGTCAGTTTCTGCTATGTGAGCATGGGGTATAATATGCACCTGTCATTTTGTGGTATGTGTGTGTGGGTATAATATGTACCTGTCAGTGTCTGGTATGTGAGTGTGGGCTATAATATGTACCTGTCAGTGTCTGGTATGTGAGTGAGGGGTATAATCTGTACCTGTCAGTTTCTGGTATGTGAGTGTGGTTATAATCTGTACCTGTCAGATTCTGGTATGTGAGTGTGGGTTTAATCTGGACCTGTCAGTTTCTGATATGTGAGTGGCGGTTTAATCTGTACCTGCCAGTGTCTGGTATGTGAGTGTGGGTTTAATCTGTACCTGTCAGTCTCTGGTATGTGAGCATTGGGTATACTATGCACCTGCCAGTGTCTGGTATGTGAGTGTGGGTGTAATCTGTACCTGTCAGTGTCTGGTATGTGAGCGTGGGTATAATCTGTATCTGTCAGTGTCTGGTATGTGAGTGTGGGTTTTAATCTGTACATCTCAATCTCAGGTATGTGAGTGTCGGGTATAATCTGTATCTGTCAGTTTCTGAGATGTGAGTGTGTGTTTAATCTGTACTTTTCAGTATCTGGTATGTAAGTGTGGAGTATAATCTGTACCTGTCAGTGTCTGGTATGTGTGCATGGGGTATACTATGCACCTGCCAGTGTCTGGTATGTGAGTGTGGGTGTAACCTGTACCTGCCAGTGTCTGGTATGTGAGCGTGGGTATAATCTGTATCTGTCAGTGTCTGGTATGTGAGTGTGGGGTATAATCTGTACATCTCAATCTCAGGTATGTGAGTGTCGGGTATAATCTGTACCTGTCAGTTTCTGGAATGTGAGTATGTGTTTAATCTGTACTTTTCAGAATCTGGTATGTAAGTGTGGAGTATAATCTGTACCTGTCAGTCTCTGGTATGTGAGTGAGGGGTTTAATCTGTAACTGTCAGTTTCTGCTATGTGAGTGTGGGTTTAATCTGTACCTGCCAGTGTCTCGTACATGAGTGTGGGTTTAACCTGCAGTGGTCAGTGTCTGGTATGTGAGTGTGGGGTATAATCTGTACCTGTCAGATTCTGGTATGTGAATGTGGGTTTAATCTGTACCTGTCAGTATCTGGTATGTGAGTTTGGGTTTAATCTGTACGTGTCAGTTTCCAGTAAGTGAATGTGGGTTTAATGTATACTGGTCAGTGTCTGGTATGTGAGTGTGGGGTTTAATCCGTACGTGTCAGTTTCCAGTAAGTGAGTGTGGGGTTTAATCTGTACCCGTCAGTCTCTGGTATGTGAGTGTGGGGTATAATCTGTACCTGTCAGTTTCTGGTATGTGAGTGTGGGTTTAAACTGTAGCTGTCAATGTCTGGTATGTGAGTGTGGGTTTAATCTGTACCTGTCAGTGTCTGGTATGTGAATGTCAGTTTAATCTGCACCTGTCAGTGTCTCGTACATGAGTGTGGGTTTAACCTGCAGTGGTCAGTGTCTGGTATGTGAGTGTGGGGTTTAATCCGTACGTGTCAGTTTCCAGTAAGTGAGTGTGGGGTTTAATCTGTACCTGTCAGTCTCTGGTATGTGAGCATTGGGTATACTATGCACCTGCCAGTGTCTGGTATGTGAGTGTGGGTGTAATCTGTACCTGTCAGTGTCTGGTATGTGAGCGTGGGTATAATCTGTATCTGTCAGTCTCTGGTATGTGAGTGTGGGTTTTAATCTGTACATCTCAATCTCAGGTATGTGAGTGTCGGGTATAATCTGTATCTGTCAGTTTCTGAGATGTGAGTGTGTGTTTAATCTGTACTTTTCAGTATCTGGTATGTAAGTGTGGAGTATAATCTGTACCTGTCAGTGTCTGGTATGTGTGCATGGGGTATACTATGCACCTGCCAGTGTCTGGTATGTGAGTGTGGGTGTAACCTGTACCTGTCAGTGTCTGGTATGTGAGTGTGGGGTTTAATCCGTACGTGTCAGTTTCCAGTAAGTGAGTGTGGGGTTTAATCTGTACCCGTCAGTCTCTGGTATGTGAGTGTGGGGTATAATCTGTACCTGTCAGTTTCTGGTATGTGAGTGTGGGTTTAAACTGTAGCTGTCAATGTCTGGTATGTGAGTGTGGGTTTAATCTGTACCTGTCAGTGTTTGGTATGAGTGTGGGGTTTAATCTGTACTTTTCAGTATCTGCTTTGTGAGTGTGGGGTATAATCTGTCCCTGTCAGCCTCTGGTATGTAAGTGTGGGGTATAATCTGTACCTGTCAGTGTCTGGTTTGTGAGTGTGGGTGTAATCTGTACCTGTCATTTTGTGGTATGTGCGTGTGGGGTATAATCTGTACCTGTCAGTGTCTGGTATGTGAGTGAGGGGTATAATCTGTACCTGTCAGTTTCTGGTATGTGAGTGTGGTTATAATCTGTACCTGTCAGATTCTGGTATGTGAGTGTGGGTTTAATCTGGACCTGTCAGTTTCTGATATGTGAGTGGCGGTTTAATCTGTACCTGCCAGTGTCTGGTATGTGAGTGTGGGTTTAATCTGTACCTGTCAGTCTCTGGTATGTGAGCATTGGGTATACTATGCACCTGCCAGTGTCTGGTATGTGAGTGTGGGTGTAATCTGTACCTGTCAGTGTCTGGTATGTGAGCGTGGGTATAATCTGTATCTGTCAGTGTCTGGTATGTGAGTGTGGGTTTTAATCTGTACATCTCAATCTCAGGTATGTGAGTGTCGGGTATAATCTGTATCTGTCAGTTTCTGGGATGTGAGTGTGTGTTTAATCTGTACTTTTCAGTATCTGGTATGTAAGTGTGGAGTATAATCTGTACCTGTCAGTGTCTGATATGTGAGTGTGGGTTTAATCTGTACCCGTCAGTCTCTGGTAGGTGAGTGCCGGTTTAATCTGTACCTGTCAGTCTCTGGTATGTGAGCATGGGGTATACTATGCACCTGCCAGTGTCTGGTATGTGAGTGTGGGTGTAACCTGTACCTGTCAGTGTCTGGTATGTGAGCATGGGTATAATCTGTATCTGTCAGTGTCTGGTATGTGAGTGTGGGGTTTAATCTGTACATCTCAATCTCAGGTATGTGAGTGTCGGGTATAATCTGTACCCGTCAGTTTCTGGAATGTGAGTATGTGTTTAATCTGTACTTTTCAGTATCTGGTATGTAAGTGTGGAGTATAATCTGTACCCGTCAGTCTCTGGTATGTGAGTGAGGGGTTTAATCTGTAACTGTCAGTTTCTGCTATGTGAGTGTGGGTTTAATCTGTACCTGCCAGTGTCTCGTACATGAGTGTGGGTTTAACCTGCAGTGGTCAGTGTCTGGTATGTGAGTGTGGGGTATAATCTGTACCTGTCAGATTCTGGTATGTGAGTGTGGGTTTAATCTGTACCCGTCAGTATCTGGTATGTGAGTTTGGGTTTAATCTGTACGTGTCAGTTTCCAGTAAGTGAATGTGGGTTTAATGTATACCTGTCAGTGCCTGGTATGTGAGTGTGGGGTTTAATGTATACCTGTCAGTGTCTCGTACATGAGTGTGGGTTTAACCTGCAGTGGTCAGTGTCTGGTATGTGAGTGTGGGGTTTAATCCGTACGTGTCAGTTTCCAGTAAGTGAGTGTGGGGTTTAATCTGTACCCGTCAGTCTCTGGTATGTGAGTGTGGGGTTTAATCCGTACGTGTCAGTTTCCAGTAAGTGAGTGTGGGGTTTAATCTGTACCCGTCAGTCTCTGGTATGTGAGTGTGGGGTATAATCTGTACCTTTCAGTTTCTGGTATGTGAGTGTGGGTTTAAACTGTAGCTGTCAATGTCTGGTATGTGAGTGTGGGTTTAATCTGTACCTGTCAGTGTTTGGTATGAGTGTGGGGTTTAATCTGTACTTTTCAGTATCTGCTTTGTGAGTGTGGGGTATAATCTGTACCTGTCAGTGTCTGGTTTGTGAGTGTGGGTGTAATCTGTACCTGTCACTTTGTGGTATGTGCGTGTGGGGTATAATCTGTACCTGTCAGTCTATGGTATGTGAGTGAGGAGTATAATCGGTACCTGTCAGTGTCTGGTTTGTGAGTGTGGGGTATAATCTGTACATCTCAATCTCAGGTATGTGAGTGTGGGGTATAATCTGTACCTGTCAGTTTCTGGTATGTAAGTGTGGGTTTAAATCTGTACGTGTCAGTTTCCAGTAAGTGAGTGTGGGTTTAATGTATACCTGTCAGTGTCTGGTATGTGAACGTGTGTTTAATCGGTACCCGTCAGTCTCTGGTATGTCAGTGTGGGATACAATCTGTACCTGTCAGTTTCTGGGATGTGAGTGTGTGTTTAACCTGTAGTGGTCAGTCTCTGGTATGTGAGTGAGGGGTTTAATCTGTAACTGTCAGTTTCTGCTATGTGAGCATGGGGTATAATATGCACCTGTCATTTTGTGGTATATGTGTGTGTGTATAATATGTACCTGTCAGTGTCTGGTATGTGAGTGTGGGCTATAATATGTACCTGTCAGTGTCTGGTATGTGAGTGAGGGGTATAATCTGTACCTGTCAGTTTCTGGTATGTGAGTGTGGTTATAATCTGTACCTGTCAGATTCTGGTATGTGAGTGTGGGTTTAATCTGGACCTGTCAGTTTCTGATATGTGAGTGGCGGTTTAATCTGTACCTGCCAGTGTCTGGTATGTGAGTGTGGGTTTAATCTGTACCTGTCAGTGTCTGTCATTTAAGTGTGGGGTATAATCTGCACCTGTCAGTGAGTCGTACATGAGTGTGGGGTATAATCTATACCTGTCAGTTTCTCGTATATGAATGTGGGGTATCATCTGTACCTGTCAGTGTCTGATATGTAAGTGTGGGGTATAATCTGTACCTGTCAGTGTCTGGTATGTGAGCATGGGGTATAATATGCACCTGTCAGTGTCTGGTATGGGCGTGTGGGTATAATCTGTATCTGTCAGTGTATGGTATGTGAGTACGGGTTAATTGGTACCTGTCAGTGTCTGGTTTGTGAGTGTGGGGTAAAATCTGTACCCATCAGTTTCTGGTATGTGAGTGTGGGGTATAATCTGTAACTGTCAGTTTCTGGTATATAAGTGAAGGGTATAATTTGTACCGGTCAGTGTCTGGTATGTGAGTGTGGGTATAATCTGTACCTGTCAGTCTCTGGTATGCGAGTGTAGGGTATAATTTGTACCGGTCAGTGTCTGGTATGTGAGTGTGGGTTTAATTTGGACCTGTCAGTTTCTGTTTTGTAAGTGTGGGTATAATCTGTACCTGTCAATGTCTGGTATGTGAGTGTGGGTTTAACCTGAAGTGGTCAGTGTCTGGTATGTGAGCGTGTGTTTAATCTGTACCCGTCAGTCTCTGGTATGTGAGTGTGGGGTATAATCTGTACCTGTCCGTTTCAGCTTTGTGAGTGTGAGGTATAATCGGTACCTGTCAGTTTCTGTTATGTAAGTGTGGGTATAATCTGTACCTGTCCGTTTCAGCTTTGTGAGTGTGGGGTATAATATTACCTGTGAGTTTCTGTTATGTGAGTGTGGGTATAATCTGTACCTGTCATTTTGTGGTATGTGAGTGTGGGGTATAATGGCAGACCAATTGAACAAGTACTTTGGTTCGGTATTCACTAAGGAGGACACAAACAACCTTCCGGATATAAAAGGGGTCAGAGTGTCTAGTAAGAAGGAGGAACTGAGGGAAATCCTTATTAGTCGGGAAATTGTGTTGGGGAAATTGATGGGATTGAAGGCCGATAAATCCCCAGGACCTGATGGACTGTATCCCAGAGTACTTAAGGAAATGGCCTTGGAAATAGCGAATGCATTGACAGTCATTTTCCAACATTCCATCGACTCTGGATCAGTTCCTATCGAGTGGAGGGTAGCCAATGTAACCGCACTTTTTAAAAAAGGAGGGAGAGAGAAAACAGGGAATTATAGACCGGTCAGCCTGACCTCAGTAGTGGGTAAAATGATGGAATCAATTATTAAGGATGTCATAGCAGCGCATTTGGAAAGAGGTGACATGATAGGTCCAAGTCAGCATGGATTTGTGAAAGGGAAATCATTCTTGACAAATCTTCTGGAATTTTTTGAGATTGTTTCCAGTAGAGTGGACAAGGGAGAACCAGTTGATGTGGTATATTTGGACTTTCAGAAGGCTTTCGACAAGGTCCCACACAAGAGATTAATGTGCAAAGTTAAAGCACATGGGATTGGGGGTAGTGTGCTGACATGGATTGAGAACTGGTTGTCAGACAGGAAGCAAAGAATAGGAGTAAATGGGTACATTTCAGAATAGCAGGCAGTGACTAGTGGGGTACCGCAAGGTTCTGTGCTGGTGCCCCAGCTGTTTACATTGTACATTAATGATTTGGACGAGTGGATTAAATGTAGTCTCTCCAAATTTGCGGATGACACTAAGTTGGCGGGCAGCGTGAGCTGCGAGGAGGATGCTATGAGGCTGCAGAGTGACTTGGATAGGTTAGGTGAGTGGGCAAATGCATGGCAGATGAAGTATAATGTGGATAAATTTGAGGTTATCCACTTTGGTGGTAAAAACAGAGAGGCAGACTATTATCTGAATGGTGACAGATTAGGAAAAGGGGAGGTGCAACGAGACCTGGGTGTCATGGTACATCAGTCATTGAAGGTTGGCATGCAGGTACAGCAGGCAGTTAAGAAAGCCAATGGCATGTTGGCCTTCATAGCAAGGGGATTTGAGTACAGGGGCAGGGAGGTGTTGCTACAAATGTACAGGGCCTTGGTGAGGCCACACCTGGAGTATTGTGTTCAGTTTTGGTCTGCTAACTTGAGGAAGGACATTCTTTCTATTAAGGGAGTGCAGCGAAGGTTCACCAGACTGATTCCCGGGATGGCGGGACTGACCTATCAAGAAAGACTGGATCAACTGGGCTTGTATTCACTGGAGTTCAGAAGAATGAGAGGGGATCTCATAGAAACGTTTAAAATTCTGACGGGTTTAGACAGGTTAGATGCAGGAAGAATGTTCCCAATGTTGGGGAAGTCCAGAACCAGGGGTCACAGTCGAAGGATAAGGGGTAAGCCATTTTGGACCGAGATGAGGAGAAACTTCTTCACCCAGAGAGTGGTGAACCTGTGGAATTCTCTACCACAGAACGTTGTTGAGGCCAATTCACTAAATATATTCAAAAAGGAGTTAGATGTAGTCCTTACTACTAGGGGTATGGAGAGAAAGCAGGAATGGGGTACTGAAGTTGCATGTTCAACCATGAACTCATTGAATGGCGGTGCAGGCTCGAAGGGCTGAATGGCCTACTCCTGCACCTATTTTCTATGTTTCTATGTTTCTAATCTGTACCTGTCAATGTCTGGTATGTGAGTGTGGGTTTAATCTATACCTGTCAGTCTCTGGTATGTAAGTGTGGGGCATAATCTGTACCTGTCAGTTTCTCGTATGTGAGTGTGGGGTATCATCTGTACCTGTCAGTGTCAGGTATGTAAGTATGGGGTATAATCTGTACCTGTCAGTGTCTGGTATGTGAGTGTGGGGTATAATCTGTACCTGTCAGTTTCTGGTATGTGAGTGTGGGGTATAATCTGTACCTGTCAGTCTCTGGTATGTAAGTGTGGGGTATAATCTGTACCTGTCAGTTTCTCATATGTGAGTGTGGGGTATCATCTGTACATGTCAGTTTCCGGTAAGTGAGTATGGGGTCTAATATGCACCTGTCAGTGTCTGGTATGTGAGTGTGGGTATAATCTGTACCTGTCAGTTTCTGGGATGTGAGTGTGGGTTATAATCTGTACCTGTCCGTTTCTGGAATGTGAGCATGTGTTTAATCTGTACCCGTCAGTCTCTGGTATGTGAGTGTGGGGTATAATCTGTTCCTGTCCGTTTCAGCTATGTGAGTGTGGGGTATAATATTACCTGTGAGTTTCTGTTATGTAAGTGTGGGTATAATCTGTACCCGTCAGTGTCTGGTATGTAAGTGTGGGTATAATCTGTACCTGTCAGTCTTTGGTATGTGAGTGTGGGGTATAATCTGTACCTGTAAGTGTCTGGTATGTGAGTGTGGGGTATAATCTGTACCTGTCAGTTTCTGTTATGTAAGTGTGCGTATAATCTGTACCTGTCAGTGTCTGGTATGTGAGTGCGGGTTAATCGGTGCCTGTCAGTTTCTGGTATGTGAGTGTGGGGTATGATCTGTACCTGTCAGTGTCTGGTATGTGAGTGTGGGGACAATCTGTACCTGTCAGTGTCTGGTATGTAAGTGTGGGGTATAATCTGTACCTGTCAGTTTCTGATATGTGAGTGTGGGTTTAATCTGGTATGTGAGTTTGGGTTTAATCTGTACCTTCAGCCTCTGGTATGTGAGTTTGGGTTTAATCTGTACGTGTCAGTTTCCGGTAAGTGAGTGTGGGGTCTAATATGCACCTGTCAGTTTCCGGTAAGTGAGTGTGGGGTATAATCTGTACCTGTCATTTTGTGGTATGCAAGTGTGGGGTATAATCTGTATCTGTCAGTCTCTGGTATGTGAGTGAGGGGTATAATCTGTACCTGTCAGTGTCTGGTATGTGAGCGTGGGGTATAATATGCACCTGTCAGTGTCTGGTATGTGAGTGTGGGTATAATCTGTACCCGTCAGTGTATGGTATGCGAGTGCGGGATATAATCTGTGGCCTTGGAAATAGTGGATGCATTGACAGTCATTTTCCAACATTCCATAGACTCTGGATCAGTTCCTATCGAGTGGAGGGTAGCCAATGTAACCCCACTTTTTAAAAAAGGAAGGAGAGAAAACAGGGAATTATAGACCGGTCAGCCTGACCTCAGTAGTGGGTAAATATATTCAAAAAGGAGTTAGATGAGGTCCTTACTACTAGGGGGATCAAGGGGTATGGCGAGAAAGCAGGAATGGGGTACTGAAGTTGCATGTTCAGCCATGAACTCATTGAATGGTGGTGCAGGCTCTAAGGGCAGAATGGCCTACTCCTGCACCTATTTTCTATGTTTCTAATCTGTACCTGTCAATCTCTGGTATGTCAGTGTCGGTTTAATCTGTACATGTCAGTGTATGGCATGTGAGTTCGGGTTTAATTTGTACCTGTCAGATTCTGGTATGTGAGTGCGGGATATAATCTGTACCTGTCAGTGTCTGGTGTGTGAGTGTGGGTTTAATCTGTTCCTGACTTATTCTGATATGTGAGTGTGGGTTTAATCTGCAGCTGTCAGTGTCTGGTATGTGAGTGTGGGGTATAATCTGTACCTGTCAGTCTCTGGTATGTAAGTGTGGGGTATAATCTGTACCTGTCAGTCTCTGGTATGCAAGTGTGGGGTATAATCTGTATCTGTCAGTCTCTGGTATGTGAGTGAGGGGTATAATCTGTACCTGTCAGTGTCTGGTATGTGAGCGTGGGGTATAATATGCACCTGTCAGTGTCTGGTATGTGAGTGTGGGTATAATCTGTACCCGTCAGTGTATGGTATGCGAGTGCGGGATATAATCTGTACCCGTCAGTGTCTGGTAATTGAGGGTGTGGGGTATAATGTGTACCTGTCAGTGTCTGGTATGTGAGTGTGGGTATAATCTGTAACTGTCAGTCTCTGGTATGTAAGTGTGGGGTATAATCTGCTCCTGTCAGTGTCTGGTACATGAGTGTGGCTTTAACCTGCAGTGGTCAGTGTCTGGTATGTGAGTGTGGGGTTTAATGTGCACCTGTCAGTGTCTGGTATGTGAGTGTGGGGTTTAATGTGCACCTGTCAGTGTCTGGTACATGAGTGTGGCTTTAACTTGCAGTGGTCAGTGTCTGGTATGTGAGTGTGGGTTTAATCTGTACTTGTCAGTTTCCAGTAAGTGAGTGTGGGTTTAATGTATACTTGTGAGAATTTGTATCACTGTAGCTACCAACTTTTTATATATTATCCGTACTAATTTCAAATGTATTAACTGTTTCTAAAATGGCCGCTCATGGTTATTGCTGACTATTCAGATCTCACTGTAGGGGAAAACAATGAGTGACTTGTCTTTGTTAAACAACCTTGAGGAACCGTCTGATCATGGGAATGTAGCAACAGATGTAGGAGCTAAACTGTGGGAATACCCAGAGAAGCAGAACTGTGTCTTCCTTGGCTGCAAAACAAAGATAAGCTGGAGATGACTTAATCTTCTCTCATGATTAGGGGCATTGCTCAATTAACTGTGTAAATGACTAATTTAGCTTGTATCTGTGCCATGGTAGCTGATGTGATAGGACAATGAAAAGGGGTTGTACCATTCACGAACTGTATAAATGTATTGATTTTGTAATGATTTTTGCTTGCTCTGATGGATTCGACAGACTCATTAAGTCGGTGCCCCTTTATCAGAGCAAGACCCTTCATCGATGAAGCCTGAATAAAATTAGTCTGAACTAAACTTTAAAGTGTTCGAATCAGTGTATTCGCTGAAACAAATTGAGGGAACAGAATCCGTATCAACAATTGGTGTCAGAAGTGGGATCTCAATGGACGACTGCCGAAAGCTTGCGAATTAAGAGCCGAACTAGCCTTGGACGAGACGGGAGGAAAGTGTCCACTGCAGTGAGTACCCTATAAATACCACTTCGGTTTCCTTCAGTCCCAAAAGTCTGAGGAAAGTTTGGCCACTCGCTAGTTCTCAGGTAGCGTCTGAACGAGATCCAGGTCAATCTGTCGAATACCTTTTAAACTTAGAAAATAAGTGGCCAAGTCAGGTACGACGTCGACCTTGTATATCACTTGGCCCGTCTAGGCGCTGGTTGGACTTAAACAGACTAACCGAGATACGATTACTGCGGAGCGACACAAGGAACTGTGTAAAACTAAATCGCGGGGCGACGTGAGGAATTGTGTAAAACTAAATCGCGGGGAGACGCGAGGAATCGTGTAAGGATAAAAGGAATTGTGTAAGGATAAACTATTTCTTTACCGCGGGACGACGCGAGAATGGGCAATCATGGATCCAAAAATAGAGCCGGCCAAAGAAAAAAATTAATTAATAAGCTTTGTTGAATGAAGAGAGACTTTTGTGAATGTCTGTCATTGAGTGAGAGTCCTTGTGTGATTTTTTGACCGCGGAATGAATTTTTATCTTTTCATGTTTTTTAAAAGCCTGTTTGGAAAAGTGGTGCAGCTGTCTATTAATTTAGGCTCCTCCCACTTCTCCAAACAGAGTGAAAGTTTTTTTCAACCCTTTGTAGTGTTGTCCTGTATGTGGGAAGTTTTAAGACATTTTAAGTTAGGAACGCAGGACGCAGGTGTGGATATATTCGGATGATAAGTTACGGAGCTAGGAAATGCACAAAGGATAGGTTTGTTGAGTAAA
Organism: Pristiophorus japonicus; assembly: GCF_044704955.1. Classification (NCBI taxonomy): domain Eukaryota; kingdom Metazoa; phylum Chordata; class Chondrichthyes; family Pristiophoridae; genus Pristiophorus; species Pristiophorus japonicus. The sequence goes on from NC_091995.1 coordinate 58,629,645, forward strand.
AGATAAAAAAATACATGGTCCCGGTGGTTGAAAAAAAAAATTTATTTGACACGCTCACTTACTTGTCGAAAGAAAACATGCAATGATTGATTACATTGGGTTGAAAGACATACATTTAGGCTAGGAATGAGATAAAGAATGCCTTTAAAAAAAAAGCTTCTAGCTCAAAAATAAAGTTTTAAATAAAGATTGAAATTACAAAATTTGAATTGGGATTTTGAGATATTAAGAGAAGGCACAGCAAAATACTGAGGTGGATTCAAACAAAAAAAAATTATATTAAATCTGATCTCTCAAAGAAAATAGGAGATATAAAACTAAAAAGTTTGGAAACAATCTAGAAATACCTTCAGGGATCAGGTCAAACTCCCGGGCGAGTGGCGAGCTATCTGCGAAGGTGTAAAAGGGACTTTTGAAAAATGTTAAAAACAGCAAGCTTTAGCAGTTTAGAAGAGACATTTTTTTAACGACTTTGAAACTGGAACATTTTGAGATAACGAAAAGCAGTCCTCGAAGCCTACGTTGCGATGGAAAAAGACATACTAGTTGATATCGGCTGTGAAAAAGATATTGGTTAAATTGGAAAAAAAAAAGAATTTGAAGTAGTAAAAGACACTCTCCATTGATAATGATTTTAAATTACGAGAAAGCAGTTGGAAAGATTTCCAAAATGGACGTTGTTTATCAAGAAAAGTCCCGAACAGTCTAAACAAGCAGGAGGGTTTTGAAGATAACGAGGAGAAAAGATCTAAGCTATGCGAACTCAGCACAGAAAAAAAACCTGGGAATTAGAGAATCTTACTGAATTCTTAAATTCTTATAGAAAATCGAACTGGCACAGAAGTTTAGATTTTGTGCTGAGAGAGAAATAAAAAAAAAAAAATTGAATTTCAGTAAACAAAATTGCTATTAAAAATGTGTGGTCTCATTTTACAGCAATTAAAAAAAAAAATTTTTCTTTGGCAAATACTTCAATTAGAAGTTAAGAAAACATTGGAGTTTACTCTAAAATGCCGTCTTCCCTGATGAGAAGATTTTTATTATTCATGCTGTTTAACGGATTCCTAATTTCTAAGTAAGTTTTGAAGGCACAAAGACTTTTTTTTTCAGATGATTACGTGAAGTCACGTAATGACATCAGGTCTTCTTACAAACCTGGAAAGGAGTTAACCCTTTCCATTGACAGCCGTTTAAGATACTGAACATTATTAGTTTGGATTTCTTAATAGAAAAAAAAACTCACCTAACAGAGGAAACATGAAATAAAAACAGAACTAGCTTATGTAATAATACTTGCCTGATACAATAAAGAAATAGATACTCAATAAAACAAATTGAAGAGTTAAAAGCTAAGATAAACAGGCTGGAAGAGATAACGGGACTAGACGGATAGTGCAGTGCGCAGCCATAGCACCATCACCTATGGCAATAGAGCCAATGTACCCCACGGTGTAGTCCACAAACCCAACCTAACAGTAAAGCAGACAACGATGTTCGGAGGAATAGCTTTGGCCTTGGTCATAATAGGAGTTTGGGTAATATTTAAGTGGGTAAAGACACGGGCGCACGCCCCACAAATTCAACTCGAAATGGTTCGATTATAACCTTGTGCTTCTGATTTCGCAGAGTGACCGGGATACTCGTAGAGCAAAACCTAACCCCTGGTGACGACCAGGCCGTCTGTTTAAAATTACAGATAATACCTACCAGAATGGGAATACGAATGGCACTCCTCGTAATATGGATAGCCCTGCGACAGGCACGTACCCTGGACGACACCGACGGATTGCAGCGCACTCAGGAAATAAACAACTACATGAACTATGGAGTCTTGTTTAATTTAACGGATGGAATGTGCATCCCAGCAGCCAAGGACTGGAGCAAGGACAGGACTTATTTTAATGCATGGTTACAAGTGAATCCTAATAAGAATCCTAATAAGAGTATGTGTACAGTGCTCCACGGGTATAAGGAGCAGCTGCATTAAACGGAGGGATGTCAAAGGGCCTGATGAATGTACTTTCGGCATAATTTGCGCGCCTCCGGGACAATCCCAGCAATCAGTCATCCGCAAAAAGGGAGTGGGGCTGTGTGGGTACTACGAGGAGGTGGGGGCGGCTGCTTGTATGTATGTATGCTTCTCACCCCCTCCGACACCGCGCCCCATAAGAACCACTACATTGCCCGAGGAACTGCCTTGTCCCATGACTACTAAGGGATCAGAAAATGACAATTGTAATATACAACGAAGGGGAATGTTGAACATGAAATTGTGCCTGTTCTGATCAATATTTCAGGCATCCAGATGCCGGAATACTGTACAGAACAGTCAAGGAAAATGTGCAATGTATTAAGTAAAGTTGTAATGCAACAGGCTGCCGATGCAATGGGTGCCAGTAGATTCCGAGGATAGGGGTCAGCCCCCAGGACAAAGAGGGAACTAAAACATGATATTGCTACCGTTTTCAATACAGGGACCTCCGTAGTCAACTCGATAGACATACAAGGATTAAATGAGGGTGGAACAGCTTAGAGGGGTGATGAAGGGGTTATTAGAGAAGGTGGAGCAAAACCAGGAAGACCAAGCCAACCTAGGAAAGGAGGGTGCCAAAATCCAGTTGGATGGCATCTCAGTCCTGGAAGCTCACGCCAAAACCATTAATCACCTCATTGATAGAGAAAAAGATACAGGAAAGCAAAGACAGGGGCAACTCTGTCACGCTTATGGTTTGTGGATGGTAGGACAGATCCGCCACAATCTCGACCAGATCCAACGCGGGGAAGTACCCGATTGGATAGACAGTTCACATCTGGCTCAGTTGGCTAACCAGAGGGGGACACTGGATAATTGTACTCTGAAGGGACTGACCAGAGTATACCCAGCAATTCCAGATTGCCAGATGGGTAGGAATACTGGGATAGGGATAGTCCTGATGATCCCTATAGCCACGCCGGACTCAGGGCCGTTCCCCCTATACCAACTAGAGAATATCGGAGTAATACGGGAAAATGTCTCCATGCGTTACTATCTGACCACCACCTCCGCCGTTCGTCGAAACAACATACTTACCGGGATTTCCCTAACAGATTGCAAGCAAAGGGGGGAGATCACAGTATGCACTCACCCGGTAGGCCGAGGGGAGCTAGACGAGTGCGGGTTTAACCGAACCGACGGGTGTGTACTAGAAATAGTGCCCGCACATAGGCACTTCGCGAGGTCAGGTTATGGAGGAAAAGGAAGATACTGCGTCTCTACCACAGAGCGTTCATACCAGTATAATAACCTGCAGTGCCCTATACCACAGCCAAACTTTTGCTTTACGCCACTATGACCTGTCACGATCGGGCAAGCGCATATCACCCAGGTTAGGCGCCGGAAGCCTGAAGCTAATGATGTAACCGATCAGCTCCATGATCATTTGCAGAATTATGATGAGCCAGATCAGGTCCCTATCCGTAAAGCTCTACCACCAACTGCAAACTAAAATCAAAGTACTGGAACAAGATATCGAAATAGACTTACAAAGTCAGAGTTGGTGGAGAAAGGTCTGGGACTGGGGTATAAATGTGAACATCCATCCTTGGATTCATATAATTTCACACATACTGGTCGGGATACAATCTTAGCAAAAACATGGGGCATAATGGCCTGCCAGGCATGCAGGCACCATGCACAACGAAGAGGGACCCATGACCGGTCCCCAAATAATAAACAAGCCTATCTAATAAAGGAGAAGGAGGATTTGACCTTAGTTAATTTGATCTAAGCAACCGGGACTCCTGAAACCGCATGACTGGCCAGCACGTTGAGGCAGGGAGTACCGGGCCGTGCACGAAAATCTAGTAATGGTAGAACGGTTGGTTAAAAGGGGACTAGGACTAGTCCCTTTACCGAAAGGGGGAATTGTTGTAGGAAGTAGGCACCTGCAGAATATATCAAAACACTAGGCATTAGGCACCTGCTAAATATATCTAAACTCATATAAGTTTAAAGTGACCACACATAAAATGGCTGCCCAGGCATGATGGGAAATCAGGTAGTCAAGCTGTGAACTATTGACTGAGCAATGACCGAGCAATAACCCTGTGAGGCCCACTTCCAGGAATGCCTTGGATGCAGGATAAGAATAATAAACCAATTATTTCCCCAGGAAGAAAGAGATAAGGAGAGAACCTATCTCCTGTAACAAGGTCATCAATCAGCCCGAGCTGACAATAACCGAACATGCAGTCCCTGAGGATTCAGGGGGATTCTATTGGGTTAAAAGAACCTATATGTAATCGATAATCGTTGGGATTGGATTGTGTCCAGCCGTGATGGGCTGAGAAACTGTAGTAAACTGTTGTAAAACATATAAAAATCCATGTAACCCTTTGTTCTGCGGAGAGAAGCCTGGATACAGTCCCGAGACTTCCTCCCCGCTAAGCGTTAATAAAGGCCGCATAGGCGTTGGAACCGACTCTGAGTGTTGAGTGATTCTTCTGAGAAAACATTCACGCTAACAAACGAGGAGAAAAGATCTAAGCTATGTGAACTCAGCACAGAAAAAAACTAGGAATTAGCGAATCTTACTGAATTTTTAAATTCTTATAGAAAATGGAATTGGCACGGATGTTTAGATTTTGTGCTGAGAGAGAAAAAAACCCCACAAGATTTGCCCAGTGAACGGGACCATAAAATAAAATGAAATGTTAGAATGTACACAGCGTGTGTGAAAATTGGATTTCAGTCAACAAAATAGCTATTAAAAATGTGTGGTCTCGTTTTAAATCAATCAAAAAAAAAATCTTTGGCAATTAGAAGAAAACATTGGAGTTTACTCAAAAATGCCATCTTTCCTGATGAGAAGACTTTTATTATGACGGCTTTACTAATGATTTCTGCTGTTTTAACCGATTCCTAATTTCTAAGCAAATTTTTTTTCCGGATGATTACGCGAAGTCACGTAATGACATCAGCTCTTCTTACAAACCTGTAAAGGAGTTAACCCTTTCCATTGACAGCTGTTTTATCCTGGACATTTTTATTCTATTAAGAAATCCAAATTAATAAAGACTCACCTGACAGATAGAGGAAATGGTGGGATAGTCAGAATAAAAATAAAACAGAACTAGCCTATGTAATAATACTCGCCTGATACAAATAAAAGAAAGATATTCAAACAAAACAAATTCAAGAGTTAAAAGCTAAGATAAATAAGCTGGAAGAGATTTTTTTTTTTTTTAAATGGGACCAGACGGATAGTGCAGTGCGCAGCCATAGCACCATCACCTATGGCAATAGAGCCAATGTACCCCACGGTGGGTAAGTGTAGTCTACAAACCCAACCTAACCTTACTTCCGATTTCACAGAGTGACCGCAACATGCATGGATAAAAGATGAGTAGACCAGAACCTAACACCTGGTGACGACCAGGCTATCTGTTTAAAATTTGCAGATAAAACACTCACCGAGATGGGACCGCAGCGGCTACTTCGATTCTGGAGACTCAGGATACTGGGGACCTTGAGGCCCACGCAAGCACTGGATAATACCGATGGACTACGAGAGATATAGCACACGCAGGAAAGACACAACTACATGAACTAGCTTTGTTTAATTTGACTGCCGAAATATGCATCCCAGCAGCCAAGGACTGGAGCAAGGACAGAACTTATTTTAACGCATGGCTATGTATAGTGTATTAAGTAAGGTTGTAATGCAGCAGGCTGCCGATGCCATGGGCGCCAGTAGATTCCGAGGACAGGAGCAAGTTCATAGGACCAAAAGGGGAAGGGTGCAGAAATCCAACTGGATGGAATTTCAGTTCTAGAAGCTCATGCCTGGGCGGACGAAGCTGCAAAACAAGCAGCCAAATCCACCCCCCAAGAACAGAAGGGTGGGAAGAGAACGGAGCAAAGGAGGGGGCTAGAAATAAAAGAATCTAAAGAAAGGATATAATTTGGGGTGCGTCAGCGACTACTTATCCTAAACCTAATGGATATCATTTTTCCTAGCTTCTGTGGGAATGAAACAATGGGCCCAAGTTTCCACATGATTTGCGCCTGATTTTTAGGAGCAACTGGTGGAGAACGGACTATCTTAGAAATCGCAATTCTCCACATTTTTTTTTCTGCAGTTCTAGTCAGTTAGAACAGTTTCACTTTGGAACAGAATTTTTTCTTCAAAAGGGGGCGTATCCAGCCACTGACGCCTGATTTCAAAGTTTCCACAGTGAAAACGTACTCCAATCTAACTTAGAATGGAGCTAGTGAAGATTTTTGTAGAACTGAAAAAACCTTGTCTGCACATTAAAAAATCAGGCGCAGGTTACAAGTTAGGCGTCCAGAACGAGGTGGGGGGGAGGGGGGGCGGGAAGGGAAGTCATTAAATTCTATAATAAATCCTTATTTATACTTCTACAAATATTATACAAATAAATCCAACCTGAATAAAAATTTATAAGCAAAGAAAAGATTAAATAAACCATCTTCCTACCTGTGTGAAAGTGCTTAGTGCTTCAGCCAGGGAGAATTGAGGCAGCCGTTCGTTCCCGCGGGGGGGTGGGGGGGTGGGGGAGGAGGAAGCCGTTCGTTCCCGCGGGGGGGTGGGGGGGGGTGGGGGAGGAAGCCGTTCCCAATGGCGGGCGGGGGAGGGAGCGAAATGGCTGCCTCAACTTTCTGAGGCTTCCTGCAGCCTTCTCACTGCTGATGTGCTGATGGCAATGTGCTTTTATTAAAAAATGTTCAAAAATTAAACAGCTACAAAGAACTACAAAAATGGCCGAGTGCCAATGTTTCCTTCACACTGCGCGTGCGCGAACACTCCAATGCGCACGCGCAGAGTTGCCGGCAGGAAAAAAAACTAATTTAAATGGTACCCGCTCCCTCCCACTTACAAAATCGGCGCGAGTGTAGTCTCCGCCCCCTGGGCACCGCGCCAAGCAGACATGGAGCTGCAGGCGCTCCAGAATCGCGCGTTTCTTTTCCGGTGCCGTTCTCGGCGCGAAAAACGGGCACCCAGCTCGGAGGGGCGCCCGTTTTTTATCGTGTGGAAACTTGGGCCCTATAAGTCTATACCAGAACCTGGCACAACAGATCCTCGAAGGCCCGGAACCCACTACCCTGAGATTTAATGTCAGAAATGGAACAGGGCAAGGTCGAACAAAAAGGGGAATACTGGAAACACTAGGCACGGGTTATGCGGCAGGGGTTACGACGATGAATTCCATAGGCCTGTAGGCAATATACGACCGGGTTAACCACTTAATGGCGTAGTCTTGAGGGGTTTACTGGGGAGGGACTTGGATAACCAAGCCCTACAAGCGCGGTTGGGAGATGGCGCGGAAGGGGAACTGTTACAGGTGGCCCATACATTATCGAAGCATGCCAAGACAATAAATTTGATCCACGCAATGGGGAACGATATAAGTAAATGATTACAGGCTGAGATAGTTTGCTCTGGGTATGGGGCCTGGATATTAAGTGAGGTACAACATAATTTGGAGCAACTCCAGAATGGAGACATACCAGATTGGATTCCGAACAGCAGACTGAACAATTGGAATCTAGATAAAAAAATGAATAACACGTGAGGTACGAAGGAATAGTCACGCATGGGTGTCAGAATTCAGATGTATTACTGGGTGGGTGAATATGATCGGATTTATGTTGTCCATACCACAGTATGATGTAACAAAGGGAGACCCGTTATATCAGATCGATAATATTGGTGAAGTGAGAAATCAAACTCGGTTACGTTACCATCAGCCTGCCAGACGGGTGATTAAAATTAACAATAGTACCAAAGGCATTGACATAACTGATTGCTATAAAAATAATCAAGTGATTTTATGTCGAGGTATGCCACGAATGACGAATGATGATTGCAGATTCCACCAAACAAACGGATGCATGCTAAGTATCACTCCTCTCGAACACGATCTTGAGACCATCGCTGCCCCGCAAGGGAACGGAGTGTGATGCGTGAGCACGGGGGCAGCCAACTTAACCATTAAGACCAGGGGAGGAGTCACCCCCTGTGTCCTCATTACTCCTAACTTCTGCTTCAGACCCAAGGGAGAAATAGACATAGACGGATATCAAATACATCCCGAGGCAGCGGAAATCATCGACGGAACAATCACGGATACCCTCCGAGAGGGGTACGAAGAGGCGGTATGGGAACCGCAAGGCAAACAGATACCGGAATTAAATGAGAAACAATTACGTCTGGTGCAAGGAATCCAGAGTCAAAGACGACAATATGTCCGGCTGATGGAAGAAATAGACAACTTACAGAGAGACACTAACGCAATGCTGGCTGATCAGCCCTGGTACGCAAAGCTGTGGGACATTGGACTCAATATTCAAATTCACCCATGGATAAGAATAATATCACATGTACTTGTCGTAATACAGGGTCTGGTTCTGATGGTCATGATGGGATTAACATGTGCACGAATTAAACAGGCCAAACGATACGTCAGGGCACGCACTATGATTAAGTCCATAAGGGATGAAAATTTAAGCAAGTCCTACAGGAAGGACTTACCTTATATAGGTCTGTGGGAAGGTTTCAGGAGGTCCCGAAGCTTGGGAGATGGTCACCCAGGTGAACGAACCTATCTGGAACTTGCGTACAGGGAGATAGTTATTCGGAAATATGGCCAAGGGCCAAAAGGGGGGAATTATAAGAGAAATTTGGCATTAGGGGTACCAGTGGGACAAGGGTTAAAGTGCTGGTGCCTGCACTGCCCCATAAGGAGGTAAAAGGCCTCTCTTCGGCCTTGTACCAAGCCTCCAGAAATTATCAATTCAATAATATTCCGACAGGATACGATGTGAGAACCTAAAGAGACGTTGATAAGACCTTGCGAAGAGGCTCGAAGCGGACTCACAGATAACAAGGAGGATCAGGAAAGAGTGTGCGAACGGCTGAATGCGATACTCCTGGAATAGTCACCAGAGTTATCATGAAATGATAAAAGGGGGGAATGAGAATCTGTATCACTGTAGCTACTAACTTTATATGTATTATGCGTACTAATTTCAAATGTATTAACTCTTTCTAAAATGGCCGCTCATGGTTATTGCTGACTATTCAGATCTCACTGTAGGGGAAAACAATGAACATAAGAACATAAGAATTAGGAACAGGAGTAGGCCATCTAGCCCCTTGAGCCTGCTCCGCCATTCAATAAGATCATGGCTGATCTGGTCGTGGGCTCAGCTCCACTTACCCGCCCTCTCCCTGTAACCCTTAATTCCCTTATTGCTTAAAAATCTATCTATCTGTGACTTGAAAACATTCAATGAGCCAGCCTCAACTGCTTCCATGGGCAGAGAATTCCACAGATTCACAACCCTCTGAGAGAAGAAATTCTTTCTCAACTCGGTTTTAAATTGGCTCCTCCGTATTGTGAGGCTGTGCCCCCTAGTTCTAGTCTCCCCCACCAATGGAAACAACCTCTCTGCCTCTATCTTGTCTATCCCTTTCATGATTTTAAATGTTTCTATAAGATCACCCCTCATCCTTCTGAACTCCAAGGAGTAAAGACCCAGTCTACTCAATCTATCATCATAAGGTAACCCCCTCATTTCTCGAATCAGCCTAGTGAATCGTCTCTGTACCCCTTCCAAAGCTAGTATATCCTTCCTTAAGTAAGGTGACCAAAACTGCACGCAGTACTCCAGGTGCGGCCTTACCAATACCTTATACAGTTGCAGCAACACCTCCCTGCTTTTGTACTCTATCCCTTTCGCAATGAAGGCCAACATTCCATTTGCCTTCCTGATTACCTGCTGCAAACTAACCTTTTGGGATTCATGCACAAGGATCCCCAGGTCCCTCTGCACCACAGCATGTTGTAATTTCTCCCCATTCAAATAATATTCCCTTTTACTGTTTTTTTTCCCCAAGGTGGATGACCTCACACTTTCCGACATTGTATTCCATCTGCCAAACCTTAGCCCATTCGCTTAACCTATCCAAATCTCCTTGCAGCCTCTCTGAGTCCTCTACACAACCCGCTTTCCCACTAATCTTAGTGTCATCTGCAAATTTTGTTGCACTACACTCTGTCCCCTCTTCTAGGTCATCTATGTATATTGTAAACAGTTGTGGTCCCAGTACTGATCCCTGTGGCACACCACTAACCACTGATTTCCAACCGGAAAAGGACCCATTTATCCCGACTCTCTGCTTTCTGTTCGCCAGCCAATTCTCTATCCATGCTAATACATTTCCTCTGACTCCGCGTACCTTTATCTTCTGCAGTAACCTTTTGTGTGGCACCTTATCGAATGCCTTTTGGAAATCCAAATACACCACATCCATCGGTACACCTCTATCCACCATGCTCGTTATATCCTCAAAGAATTCCAGTAAGTTAGTTAAACATGATTTTCCTTTCATGAATCCATGCTGCATCTGCTTGATTGCACTATTCCTATCCAGATGTCCCGCTATTTCTTCCTTAATGATAGTTTCAAGCATTTTCCCCACTACAGATGTTAAAGTAACCGGCCTATAGTTACCTGCCTTTTGTCTGCCCCCTTTTTTAAACAGAGGCGTTACATTAGCTGCTCTCCAATCCGCTGGTACCTCCCCAGAGTCCAGAGAATTTTGGTAGATTATAACAAATGCATCTGCTATAACTTCCGCCATCTCTTTTAATATCCTGGGATGCATTTCATCAGGACCAGGGGACTTGTCTACCTTCAGTCCCATTAGTCTGTCCAGCACTACCTCCCTAGTGATAGTGATCATCTGAAGGTCCTCCCTTCCCACATTCCTATGACCAGCAATTTTTGGCATGGTTTTTGTGTCTTCCACTGTGAAGACAGAAGCAAAATAATTGTTTAAGGTCTCAGCCATTTCCACATTTCCCATTATTAAATCCCCCTTTTCATCTTCTAAGGGACCAACATTTACTTTAGTCACTCTTTTCTCTTTTATATATCTGTAAAAGCTTTTACTATCTGTTTTTATGTTTTGCGCAAGTTTACCTTCGTAATCTTCCCTTTCTTTATTGCTTTTTTAGTCATTCTTTGCTGTTGCTTAAAATTTTCCCAATCTTCTAGTTTCCCACTAACCTTGGCCACCTTATACGCATTGGTCTTTGATTTGATACTTTCCTTTATTTCCTTAGTGAGTGACTTGTCTTTGTTAAACAACCTTGAGGAACCGTCTGATCATGGAATGTAGCAACAGATGTAGGAGCTAAACTGTGGGAATACCCAAAGAAGCAGAACTGGGTCTTCCTTGCCTGCAAAACAAAGATAAGCTGGAGATGACTTGATCTTCTCTCATGATTCGGGGCATTGCTTAATTAACTGTGTAAATGACTAATTTAGCTTGTATCTATGCCATGGTAGCTGATGTGATAGGACAATGAAGAGGGGTTGTACCATTCACGAACTGTATAAATGTATTGATTTTGTAATGATTTTTGCTTGCTCTGATGGATTCGACAGACTCATTAAGTCGGTGCCCCTTTATCAGAGCAAGACCCTTCATCGATGAAGCCTGAATAAAGTTAGTCTCAACTAAACTTTAAAGTGTTCGAATCAGTGTATTCACTGAAACAGATTGAGGGAAAAGAATCCATATCAACACCTGTCAGCGTCTGGTATGTGAGTGTGGGTTTAACCTGTACCTGTCAGTGTCTGGTATGTGAGCGTCTGTTTAATCTGTATCCGTCAGTCTCTGGTATGTGAGTATGGGGTATAATCTGTACCCGTCAGTGTCTGGTATGTGAGTGTGGGGTATAATCTGTACCTGTCAGTTTATGGTATGTGAGTGTGGATTTAAACCTGTAACTGTCAATCTCTGGTATGTGAACGTCGGTTTAATCTGTACTTGTCAGTTTCTGTTATGTAAGTGTGGGTTTAATCTGTACCTGTCAGTTTCTGGTATGCGAGTGTGGGTTTAATTTGTATCTGTCAGTATCTGGTATGTGAGTGTGGGGTATGATCTATACCTGTGAGCCTCAGGTATGTGAGTGTGGGTTTAATCTGTACCTGTCAGTTTCTGGTATGTGAGTATGGGTATAATCTGTACCCGTCACTTTCTGGTATGTAAGTGTGGGGTTTAATCTGTACCGGTCAGTGTCTGGTATGTAAGTGTGGGTTTAATCTGTACCTGTCAGTCTCTGGTATGTGAGTGTGGGGTTAAACGGTGTCTGTCTGTTTCTGGTATGTGAGTGTGGGGTATAATCTGTACCTACCAGTTTCCAGTATGTCAGTGACGTGTATAATCTGTACCTGTCATTTCTGGTATGTGGGCGTGGGTTTAATGTGTACCTGTCAGTTTCTAGTATGTGAGTGTGGGGTCTAATCTGCACCTGTAAGTGTCTGATATGTGAGTGTGGGGTATAATCTGTACCTGTCAGTGTCTGGTATGCCAGTGTGGGGTATAATCCGCACGTGTCAGTATCTGGTATGTGAGTGTGGGTATAATCTGTACCTATCAGTTTCCAGTAAGTGAGTGACGGGTATAATCTGTACCTGCCAGTTTCAGCTATATGAGTGTGGGTTTAATGTGTACCTGTCAGTGTCTGGTATGTGAGTGTGGGGTTTAATCTGTACCCGTCAGTTTCCAGTACGTGAGTGATGTGTATAATCTGTACCTGGAAGCTTCTGGTGTGTGAGTAAGGGTTATAATCTGTACCTGTCAGTCTCTGGTTTGTGAGTGTGGGTTTAAATCTGTACCTGTCAGTTTCAAGCATGTGAGTGTGGACTATAATCTGTACCTGTCAGTGTTTAGTATGTGAGTGTGGGCTGAATCTGTACCTGTCAGTCTCTAGTATATAAGTGTGTGTTTAATCTGTACCTGTCAGTGTCTGGTATATGAGTGTGGGGTATAATCTGTACCTGAAAGCTTCTGGTATGTGACTATGGGGTATAATCTGTACCCGTCAGTCGCTGGTATGTGTGTGTGGGGTGAATCTGTACGTTTCAGTATCTGGTATGTGAGTGTGGGTTTAATCTGTACCGGTCAGTGTCTGGTATGCGAGTGTGGGGTATAATCTGTATCTGTGAGTTTCTATTATGTGAATGTGGGATATAATCTGTACCAGTCAGTTTCTGTTATGTGAGTGTGGGTTTAATGTATACCTGTCAGTGTCTGGTATGTGAGTGTGGGTTTAAATCTGTACCTGTCAGTCTCTGGTATGTGAGTGTGGGGTATATTCTGTACCTGTAAGTGTCTGGTATGTGAGTGTGGGGTATAATCTGTACCTCTCAATCTCTGGTATGTGAGTGTGGGGTATAATCAGAACCTGTCAGTGTCTGGTATGTGAGTGTGGGGTATAATCTGTACCTGTCAGTGTCTGGTATGTGAGTGTGCCTTTAATCTGCACCTGTCAGTTTCCAGTATGTGAGTGATGTGTATAATCTGTACCTGAAAGCTTCTGGTGTGTGAGTAAGCGGTATAATCTGTACCTGTAAGTGTCTGGTATGAGTGTGTGGGGTATAATCTGTACCTGTCCGTTTCAGCTATGTGAGTGTGTGTTTAATCTGTACCTGTCAGTTCTGGTATGTGAGTGTGGGGTATAATCTGTACCTGAAAGCTTCTGGTATGTGAATATGGGGTATAATCTGTACCCGTCAGTCTCTGGTATGTGTGTGTGGGTTTAATCTGTACGTTTCAGTCTTTGGTATGTAAGTGTGGAGTAGAATCTGTACCTGTCAGTTTCTGGTATATAAGTGTGTGTTTAATCTGTACCTGTCGGTATCTGGTATGTGAGTGTCGGTTTAATCTGTACCTGTCAGTGTTTGGCATGTGAGTGCGGGTTAATCGGTGCCTGTCAGTTTCTGCTATGTGAGTGTGGGTTTAATCTGTATGTGTCAGTATCTGGTATGTGAGTGTGGGGTATAATCTGTACCCGTCAGCCTCTGGTATGTGAGTGTGGGTTTAATCTGTACGTGCCAGTTTCTGGTATGTGAGTGTGGGTTTAATCTGTACCTGTCAGTTTCTGGTATGTGAGTATGGGGTACAATCTGTACCCGTCAGTATCTGGTATGCGAGTGTGAGGTATGATCTGTACCCGTCAGTGTCTGGTATGTGACTGTGGGGTATAATCTGTACGTGTCAGTGTATGGTATGTGAGTGTGGGGTATAATCCGTACATGTCTGTTTCTGGTATGTGAGTGATGTGTATAATCTGTACCTGTCAGTTTCAGGCATGCGAATGTGGACTATAATCTATATCTGTCTGTGTCTGGTATGTGAATGTGGGGTGAATCTATAGCCGTCAGTTTCTGGTATGTGAGTGTGGGTTTAATCTGTACGTGTCAGTATCTGGTATGCGAGTGTGGGGTATAATCTGTACCTGTCAGCCTCTGGTATGTGAGTGTGGCTTAAACAGTGCCTGTCAGTTTCTGCAATGTGAGTGTGGGGTTAATCTGTACCGGTCAGTTTCTGGTATGTGCGTGTGGGGAAGAATCTGTACCTGCCAGTATCCAGTATGTGTGTGTGGGTTTAATCTGTACCTATCAGTTTCTGGTATGTGAGTGCAGGGTATAATATGTACCTGTCTGTTTCTGGTATGTGAGTGTGGGGTACAATCTGTACCCGTCAGTGTCTGGTATATGACTGTGGGGTATAATCTGTACGTGTCAGTGTATGGTATGTGAGTGTGGGGTTTAATCTGTACCCGTCAGTCTCTGGTATGAGTGTGGGGTATAATCTGTACCTGTCAGTCTCTGGTATGTGAGTGTGGGTTTAATCTGTACCTGTCAGTTTCTGGTATGTGAGTGTGAGGTATAATCTGTACCTGTCAGTATCTGGTATGTCAGCGTGGGTATAATCTGTATCTGTCGGTGTCTGGTATGTGAGTGTGGGGTATAATCTGTACCTGTCAATCTCAAGTATGTAAGTGTGGAGTATAATCTGTACCTGTCAGTCTCTGGTCTGTGAGTGAGGGTTTTAATCTGTAACTGTCAGTTTCTGCTATGTGAGTGTGGGCTATAATCTGTACCGGTCAGTGTCTGGTATGTGAGTGTGGGGTATAATCTGTACCTGTCAGTTTCTGGTATGTGAGTGTTGGGTATAATCTGTACCTGTCAGTGTCTCGTACATGAGTGTGGGTTTAACCTGTACGTGTCAGTTTCCAGTAAGTGAACGTGGGTTTAATGTATACCGGTCAGTGCCTGGTATGTGAGTGTGGGTTTTAATGTATACCTGTCAGTGTCTGGTAATTGAACGTGTGTTTAATCTGTACCCGTCAGTGTCTGGTATGTGAGTGTGGGGTTTAATCTGTAACTGTCATTTTGTGGTATGTGAGCGTGTGTTTAACCTATACCCGTCAGTCTCTGGTATGTAAGTGTGGATATAATCTGTACCTGTCAGTGTCTGGTATGTGAATGTCAGTTTAATCTGCACCTGTCAGTGTCTCGTACATGAGTGTGGGTTTAACCTGCAGTGGTCAGTGTCTGGTATGTGAGTGTGGAGTTTAATCCGTACGTGTCAGTTTCCAGTAAGTGAGTGTGGGGTTTAATCTGTACCCGTCAGTCTCTGGTATGTGAGTGTGGGGTATAATCTGTACCTGTCAGTTTCTGGTATGTGAGTGTGGGGTATAATCTGTCCCTGTCAGCCTCTGGTATGTAAGTGTGGGGTATAATCTGTACCTGTCAGTGTCTGGTTTGTGAGTGTGGGTGTAATCTGTACCTGTCATTTTGTGGTTTGTGCGTGTGGGGTATAATCTGTACCTGTCAGTCTCTGGTATGTGAGTGAGGAATATAATCGGTACCTGTCAGTGTCTGGTTTGTGAGTGTGGGTTATAATCTGTACATCTCAATCTCAGGTATGTGAGTGTGGGGTATAATCTGTACCAGTCAGTGTCTCGTACATGAGTGTGGGTTTAACCTGCAGTGGTCAGTGTCTGGTATGTGAGTGTGCGGTTTAATCTGTACGTGTCAGTTTCCAGTAAGTGAGTGTGGGTTTAATGTATACCTGTCAGTGTCTGGTATGTGAACGTGTGTTTAATCTGTACCCGTCAGTCTCTGGTATGTCAATGTGGGGTACAATCTGTACAAGTCAGTTTCTGGGATGTGAGTGTGTGTTTCACCTGTAGTGGTCAGTGTCTGGTATGCAAGTGTGGAGTATAATCTGTACCTGTCAGTCTCTGGTATGTGAGTGAGAGGTTTAATCTGTAACTGTCAGTTTCTGCTATGTGAGCATGGGGTATAATATGCACCTGTCATTCTGTGGTATGTGTGTGTGGGTATAATATGTACCTGTCAGTGTCTGGTATGTGTGTGTAGGTATAATCTGTACCTGTCAGATTCTGGTATGTGAGTGTGGGTTTAATCTGGACCTGTCAGTTTCTGATATGTGAGTGTGGGTTTAATCTGGACCTGTCAGTTTCTGTTATTTAAGTGTGGGGTATAATCTGCACCTGTCAGTGAGTCGTACATGAGTGTGGGGTATAATCTATACCTGTCAGTTTCTCGTATATGAGTGTGGGGTATCATCTGTACCTGTCAGTCTCTGGTATGTGAGTGTGGGGTATAATCTGTACCTCTCAATCTCTGGTATGTGAGTGTGGGGTATAATCAGAACCTGTCAGTGTCTGGTATGTGAGTGTGGGGTATAATCTGTACCTGTCAGTGTCTGGTATGTGAGTGTGGCTTTAATCTGCACCTATCAGTTTCCAGTATGTGAGTGATGTGTATAATCTGTACCTGAAAGCTTCTGGTGTGTGAGTAAGGGGTATAATCTGTACCTGTCAGTGTCTGGTATGTGAATATGGGGTATAATCTGTACCCGTCAGTCTCTGGTATGTGTGTGTGGGGTGAATCTGTACGTTTCAGTCTTTGGTATGTAAGTGTGGAATAGAATCTGTACCTGTCAGTTTCTGGTATATAAATGTGTGTTTAATCTGTACCTGTCGGTATCTGGTATGTGAGTGTCGGTTGAATCTGTACCTGCCAGTGTCTGGTATGTGAGTGTGAGTTTAATCTGTACCTGTCAGTGTTTGGCATGTGAGTGCGGATTAATCGGTGCCTGTCAGTTTCTGCTATGTGAGTGTGGGTTTAATCTGTATGTGTCAGTATCTGGTATGTGAGTGTGGGGTATAATCTGTACACGTCAGCCTCTGGTATGTGAGTGTGGGTTTAATCTGTACGTGCCAGTTTCTGGTATGTGAGTGTGGGTTTAATCTGTACCTGTCAGTTTCTGGTATGTGAGTATGGGGTACAATCTGGACCCGTCAGTATCTGGTATGTGACTGTGGGATATAATCTGTACGTGTCTGTGTAAGGTATGCGAGTGTGGGGTATAATCCGTACATGTCTGTTTCTGGTATGTGAGTGATGTGTATAGTCTGTACCTGTCAGTTTCAGGCATGTGAATGTGGATTATAATCTGTATCTGTCTGTGTCTGGTATGTGAATGTGGGGTGAATCTATAGCCATCAGTTTCTGGTATGTGAGTATGTGTATAATCTGTAACTGTCACTTTCTGGTATGTGAGTGAGGGGTTTAATCTGTACCTGTCAGTGTCTGGAATGTGAGTGTGTGTTATAGAAACATAGAAACATAGAAAATAGGTGCAGGAGCAGGCCATTCAGCCCTTCTAGCCTGCACCGCCATTCAATGAGTTCATGGCTGAACATGAAACTTCAGTACCCCCTTCCTGCTTTCTCGCCATAACCCTTGATCCCCCGAGTAGTAAGGACTTCATCTAACTCCCTTTTGAATATATTTAGTGAATTGGCCTCAACTACTTTCTGTGGTAGAGAATTCCACAGGTTCACCACTCTCTGGGTGAAGAAGTTTCTCCTCATCTCGGTCCTAAATGGCTTACCCCTTATCCTCAGACTGTGACCCCTGGTTCTGGACTTCCCCAACATTGGGAACATTCTTTCTGCATCTAACCTGTCTAAACCCGTCAGAATTTTAAACGTTTCTATGAGGTCCCCTCTCATTCTTCTGAACTCCAGTGAATACAAGCCCAGTTGATCCAATCTTTCTTGATAGGTCAGTCCCGCCATCCCGGGAATCAGTCTGGTGAACCTTCGCTGCACTCCCTCAATAGCAAGAATGTCCTTCCTCAAGTTAGGAGACCAAAACTGTACACAATACTCCAGGTGTGGCCTCACCAAGGCCCTGTACAACTGTAGCAACACCTCCCTGCCCCTGTATTCAAATCCCCTCGCTATGAAGGCCAACATGCCATTTGCTTTCTTAACCGCCTGCTGTACCTGCATGCTAACCTTCAATGACTGATGTACCATGACACCCAGGTCTCGTTGCACCTTCCCTTTTCCTAATCTGTCACCATTCAGATAATAGTCTGTCTCTCTGTTTTTACCACCAAAGTGGATAACCTCACATTTATCCACATTATACTTCATCTGCCATGCATTTGCCCACTCACCTAACCTATCCAAGTCACTCTGCAGCCTCATAGCATCCTCCTCGCAGCTCACACTGCCACCCAACTTAGTATCATCCGCAAATTTGGAGATACTGCATTTAATCCCCTCGTCTAAATCATTAATGTACAATGTAAACAGCTGGGGCCCCAGCACAGAACCTTGCGGCACTCCACTAGTCACTGCCTGCCATTCTGAAAAATACCCGTTTACTCCTACTCTTTGCTTCCTGTCTGACAACCAGTTCTCAATCCACGTCAGCACACTACCCCCAATCCCATGTGCTTTAACTTTGCACATTAATCTCTTGTGTGGGACCTTGTCGAAAGCCTTCTGAAAGTCCAAATATACCACATCAACTGGTTCTCCTTTGTCCACTTTACTGGAAACATCCTCAAAAAATTCCAGATTTGTCAAGCATGATTTCCCTTTCACAAATCCATGCTGACTTGGACCTATCATGTAACCTCTTTCCAAATGCGCTGCTATGACATCCTTAATAATTGATTCCATCATTTTACCCACTACTGATGTCAGGCTGACCAGTCTATAATTCCCTGTTTTCTCTCTCCCTCCTTTTTTAAAAAGTGGGGTTACATTGGCTACCCTCCACTCCATAGGAACTGATCCAGAGTCAATGGAATGTTGGAAAATGACTGTCAATGCATCCGCTATTTCCAAGGCCACCTCCTTAAGTACTCTAGGATGCAGTCCATCAGGCCCTGGGGATTTATCGGCCTTCAATCCCATCAATTTCGCCAACACAATTTCCCGACTAATAAAGATTTCCCTCAGTTCCCCCTCCTTACTAGACCCTCTGTACCTGTCGGTGTCTGGTATGTGAGCGTGGGATATATTCGGTACCTGTCAGTTTCTGGTATGTGACTGTGGGGTATAATCTGTACCTGTCAGTTTCTGGTATGTGAGTGTGGGTTTAATCTGTACCGATCAGTTTCTGGTGTGAGTGTGGGTTTAATCTGTACCTGTCAGTGTCTGGTATGTGAGTGTGGGTTTAATCTGTACCTATCAGTTTCTAGTATGTTCGTGTGGGATATAATCTGTACCTGTCAGGCTCTGGTATGTGAGTGTGGGGTATAATCTGTACCTGTCAGTGTCTGGTATGTGCGTGTGGGGAAGAATCTGTACCTGCCAGTGTCCGGTATGTGCGTGTGGGTTTAATCTGTACCTATCAGTTTCCAGTATGTTCGTGTGGGATATAATCTGTACCTGTCAGGCTCTGGTATGTGAGTGTGGGGTATAATCTGTACCTGTCAGTGTCTGGTACGTGCGTGTGGGGAAGAATCTGTACCTGCCAGTATCCAGTATGTGTGTGTGGGTTTAATCTGTACCTATCCGTTTCTGGTATGTGAGTGCAGGGTATAATATGTACCAGTCTGTTTCTGGTATGTGAGTGTGGGGTATAATCTGTACCTGTCAGTTTCTAGTATATGAGTATTGGGTACAATCTGTACCCGTCAGTCTCTGGTATGTGTGTGTGGGGTGAATCTGTATCTGTCGGTGTCTGGTATGTGACTGTGGGGTATAATCTGTACATGTCAGTGTATGGTATTTGAGTGTGGGGTATAATCCGTACATGTCTGTTTCTGGTATGTGAGTGATGTGTATAATCTGCACCTGTCAGTTTCAGGCATGTGAATGTGGATTATAATCTGTATCTGTCTGTGTCTGGTACGTGAATGTGGAGTGAATCTATACCCGTCAGTTTCTGGTATGTGAGTGTGGGGTGAATCTGTACCTGTCAGTGTCTGCTATGTGAGTGTGGGTTTAATCTGAACCTGTCTGTTTCTGGTATTTGAGTGTGGTCTTTAATGTGTACCTGTCAGTGTGTGGTATGTGAGTGAAAGGTATACTCTGTACCTGTCAGTTTCTGGTATGCGAGTGTGGTTTCAATCATACCTCTCAATCTCTGGTATGTGAGTGTGGGATTAATCTGTACCTGTCAGTGTCTGGTATGTGAGCGTGTGTTTAATCTGTACCTGTCAGTATCTGGTATGTGAGTGTGGGGTATAATCTGTACCTGTCAGTGTCTGGTATGCCAGTGTGCGGTATAATCTGCACGTGTCAGTATCTGGTATGTGAGTGTGGGTATAATCTGTACCTGTCAGTTTCCAGTAAGTGAGTGACGGGTATAATCTGTACCTGCCAGTTTCAGCTATATGAGTGTGTTTAATGTGTACCTGTCAGTGTCTGGTTTGTGAGTGTGGGGTATAATCTGCACCTGTCAGTGTCTGGTACACGAGTGTGGATTTAACCTGTAGTGGTCAGTGTCTGGTATGTGAATGTGGGATATGATCTTACCTGTAAGTTTCTATTATGTGAGTGTGGGATTAATCTGTACTTTTCAGTATCTGGTATGTGAGTGTGGGGTATAATCTGTACCTGTCAGCCTCTGGTATGTGAGTGTGGGGTGAATCTGTACCCGTCAGTGTCTGGTATGTGAGTGTGGGTACAATCTATACCTGTCAGTTTCCAGTATGTGAGTGACGTGTATAATCTGTACCTGTCAGTCTCTGGTATGTGAGCGTGGTTTAATCTGTACCTGTCAGTCTCTGCTATGTGAGTGTGGGGTGAATCTGTACCTCTCAGTGTCTGGTATGTGAGTGTGGTGTACAATCTCTACCTGACAGTTTCTGGCATCCGAGTATGGGGTATAATCTGGTACGTGAGTGTGGGTATAATCTGTTCCTCTCATTGTCTGGTATGTGAGTGTGTGTCTAATCTGTAGGTGTCAGCCTCTGGTATGTGAGTGTGGGTTTAATCTGTACGTGTCAGTATCAGGAATGTGAGTGTGGGTTTAATCTGTACCTGTCAGTTTCTGGTCTGTGAGTGTGGGGTATAATCTGTAGCTGTGAGTTTCTATTATGTGTGTGTGGGGTATAATCTGTACCTGTAAGTGTCTGGTATGTGAGCGTGGTGTATAATCTATACCTGTCAGTTTCTGGTATGTGAGTGTGGGTTTAAATCTGTACCTGTCAGTTTCTGGTATTTGAGTGTGGGGTATAATCTGTACCTGTCAGTTTCTGTTATGTAAGTGTGGGTTTAATCTGTACCTATCAGTTTCCAGTATGTCAGTGACGTGTATAATCTGTACCTGTCAGTGTCTGGTATGCGAGTGTGGGTTTAATGTGTACCTTTCAGTGTCTGGTATGTGAGTGTGGGTTTAATGTGTACCTTTCAGTGTCTGGTATGTGAGTGTGGGTTTAAATCTGTACCTGTCAGTTTCAAGCATGTGAGTGTGGACTATAATCTGTACCTGTCAGTGTTTGGTATGTGAGTGTGGGCTGAATCTGTACCTGTCAGTCTCTAGTATATAAGTGTGTGTTTAATCTGTACCTGTCAGTGTCTGGTATGTGAGTGTGGGGTATAATCTGTACCTGAAAGCTTCTGGTATGTGAATATAGGGTATAATCTGTACCCGTCAGTCGCTGGTATGTGTGTGTGGGGTGAATCTGTACCTGTCAGCGTCTGGTATGTGACTGTGGGTATAATCTGTACCTGTCTGTTTCTGGTATGTGAGTGTGGGTATAATCTGTACCTCTCAGTGTCTGGTATATGAGTGTGATTTCAATCATACCTCTCAATCTCTGGTATGTGAGTGTGGGTTTAATCTGTACATTTCAGTATCTGGTATGTGAGTGTGGGTTTAAATCTGTACCTGTCTGTCTCTGGTATGTGAGTGTGGAGTATAATCTGTACCTGTAAGTGTCTGGTATGCAAGTGTGTGTATAATCTGTACCTGTCAGTCTCTGGTATGTGCGTGTGGGTTTAATGTGTACCTATCAGTGTCTGATATGTGAGTGTGGGTTTAAATCTGTACCTGTCAGCTTCCAGTATGTGAGTGATGTGTATAATCTGTACCTGAAAGCTTCTGGTGTGTGAGTAAGGGGTATAATCTGTACCTGTAAGTGTCTGGTATGAGTGTGTGGGGTATAATCTGTACCTGTCCGTTTCAGCTTTGTGAGTGTGTGTTTAATCTGTACCTGTCAGTTCTGGTATGCGAGTGTGGGGTATAATCTGTACCTGTCAGTGTCTGGTATGTGAGTGTGGGTTTAATCTGTACCGATCAGTTTCTGGTATGCGAGTGTGGGGTATAATCTGTACCTGTCAGTGTCTGGTATGTGAGTGTGGGTTAAACGGTGCCTGTCAGTTTCTGCTATGTGAGTGTGGGGTTAATCTGTACCGGCCAGTTTCTGGTTTGAGAGTGCGGGGAGTAATCTGTACCTGCCAGTGTCCGGTATGTGCATGTGGGTTTAATCTGTACCTATCAGTTTCCAGTATGTTCGTGTGGTATATAATCTGTACCTGTCAGGCTCTGGTATGTGAGTGTGGGGTATAATCTGTACCTGTCAGTGTCTGGTATGTGCGTGTGGGGAACAATCTGTACCTGCCAGTATCCAGTATGTGTGTGTGGGTTTAATCTGTACCTATCAGTTTCTGGTATGTGAGTGCAGGGTATAATATGTACCTGTCTGTTTCTGGTATGTGAGTGTGGGGTATAATCTGTACCTGTCCGTTTCAGGTATGTGAGTGTGGGTTTACTCTGTACCCGTCAGTGTCTGGTATAATCTGTACCTGTCAGTTTCTGGTATGTGAGTATGGGGTACAATCTGTACCCGTCAGTCTCTGGTATGTGTGTGTGGGGTGAATCTGTATCTGTCAGTGTCTGGTATGTGACTGTGGGGTATAATCTGTACGTGTCAGTGTATGGTATGTGAGTGTGGGGTATAATCCGTACATGTCTGTTTCTGGTATATGAGTGATGTGTATAATCTGCACCTGTCAGTTTCAGGCATGTGAATGTGGACTATAATCTGTATCTGTCGGTGTCGGGTATGTGAATGTGGGATGAATCTATACCCGTCAGTTTCTGGTATGTGAGTGTGGGTTTAATCTGTACCTGTCAGTGTGTGGTATGTGAGTGAAAGGTATACTCTGTACCTGTCAGTGTCTGGTATGTGAGTGTGGGGAATAATCTGTACCTGCCAGTGTCTGGTATGTGCTTGTGGGTTTAATCTGTATCTATCAATTTCCAGTATGTTAATGAAGTGTATAATCTGTACCTGTCAATCTCTGGTATGAGTGTGGGGTATAATCTGTACCTGTCAGTTTCTGTTATGTGAGTGTGGGTTATAATCTGTACCTGTCAGTGTCTGGTATGTGAGTATGGGTTTAATCTGTATCTGTCAGTGTCTGGTATGAGTGCGGGGTTTAATCTGTACCCGTCAGTCTCTGGTATGTGAGTGTGGGGTATAATCTGTACCTGTCAGTATCTGGTATGTGAGCGTGTGTTTAATCTGTACCTGTCAGTATCTGGTATGTGAGTGTGGGGTATAATCTGTACCTGTCAACCTCTGGTATATGAGTGTGGGGTATCATCTGTACCTGTCAGTGTCTGGTAGGTGAGCATGGGGTATAATATGCACCTGCCAGTGTCTGGTATGTGAGTGTGGGTGTAATCTGTATCTGTCAGTTTCTGGTATGTGAGTGTGGGGTATAATCTGTACATCTCAATCTCAGGTATGTGAGTGTCGGGTATAATCTGTACCTGTCAGTTTCTGGGATGTGAGTGTGTGTTTAATCTGTACTTTTGAGTATCTGGTATGTAAGTGTGGAGTATAATCTGTACCTGTCAGTCTCTGGTATGTGAGTGAGAGGTTTAATCTGTAACTGTCAGTTTCTGCTATGTGAGTGTGGGCTATAATCTGTACCGGTCAGTGTCTGGTATGTGAGTGTGGGTTTAATCTGTAACTGTCAGTATCTGGTATGTGAGTTTGGGTTTAATCTGTACGTGTCAGTTTCCAGTAAGTGAATGTGGGTTTAATGTATACCTATCAGTGCCTGGTATGCGAGTGTGGATTTTAATGTATACCTGTCAGTGTCTGGTAGTTGAACGTGTGTTTAATCTGTACCCGTCAGTGTCTGGTATGTGAGTGTGGGGTTTAATCTGTACCAGTCATTTTGTGGTATGTGAGCGTGTGTTTAACCTGTACCCGTCAGTTTCTGGTATGTAAGTGTGGATATAATCTGCACCTGTCAGTGTCTCGTACATGAGTGTGGGTTTTCCCTGCAGTGGTCAGTGTCTGGTATGCGAGTGTGGGGTTTAATCTGTACGTGTCAGTTTCCAGTGAGTGAGTGTGGGGTTTAATCTGTACCCGTCAGTCTCTGGTATGTGAGTGTGGGGTATAATCTGTACCTGTCAGTTTCTGGTATGTGAGTGTGGGTTTAATCTGTAGCTGTCAATGTCTGGTATGTGAGTGTGGGTTTAATCTGTACCTGTCAGTGTTTGGTATGAGTGTGGGGTTTAATCTGTACTTTTCAGTATCTGGTATGTAAGTGTGGGTTTAATCTGTACATGTCAGTCTCTGGTATGTGAGTGCCGTGTATAATCTGCACCTGTCAGTGTCTGGAATTTGAGTGTGCGTTTTAATCTGTACCTGCCAGTCTCTGGTACGTGAGTGTGGGGTATAATCAGTACCTGTAAGTGTCTGGTATTTGAGTCTGGGGTTTAATGTGTACCAGTCAGTGTCTGGTATGTAAGTGTGGAGTAGAATCTATACCTGTTCATTTCAGCTGTGTGAGTGTGGGTTTAATCTGTACCTGTCAGTGTCTGGTATGTGAGTGTGGGTTTAATGTGTACCTGTCAGTGTCTGATATGTGAGTGTGGGGTTTAATCTGTACATGTCAGTTTCCAGTATGTGAGTGACGTGTATATTCTGTACCTGTCAGTTTCTGGTATGTGAATGTGGGTTTAATCTGTACCGGTCAGTGTCTGGTATGTGAATGTGGGTTTAATCTATACCTGTCAGTGTCTGGTATGTGAGTGTGTGTTTAATCTGTACCTGTCAGCCTCTGGTATGTGAGTGTAGGTTTAATCTGTACGTGTCAGTATCTGGTATGTGAGTGAGGGGTATAATCTGTACCCGTCAGCCTCTGGTATGTGAGTGTGGGTTTAATCTGTACCTGTCAGTTTCTGGTATGTGAGTGTGGGGTTTAATCTGTACATGTCAGTTTCCAGTATGTGAGTGACGGGTTTAATCTGTACCTGTCAGTTTCTGGTATATGAGTGTGGGGTATAATCTGTACCTGTCAGTTTCTGGTATGTGAGATTGGGTTTAATCTGTACCGGTGAGTGTCTGGTATGTAAGTGTGGGTTTAATCTGTACATGTCAGTTTCCAGTATGTGAGTGCCGTGTATAATCTGTACCTGTCAGTGTCTGGTATTTGAGTGTGCGTTTTAATCTGTACCTGCCAGTCTCTGGTATGTGAGTGTGGGTTTAATCTCTACCTGTCAGTGTCTGGTATGTGAGCGTGGGGTATAATCTGTACCTGTCAGGTTCTGGTATGTGACTGTGGGTATAATCTGTACCTGGCAGTGTCTGGTATTTGAGTGTGGGGTATAATATGTACCTGTCAGTGTCTGTTATGTGAGTGTGAGTTTAATCTGTACCTGTCAGCCTCTGGTATGTGAGTGTGGGTTTAATCTGTACCTGTCAGTGTCTGGTATGTGAGTGTGGGGTATAATCTGTACCTGTCAGTTTCTGGTATGTGAGTGTGGGGTTTAATCTGTACCTGTCAGTGTCTGGTATATGAGTGTGATTTCAATCATACCTCTCAATCTCTGGTATGTGAGTGTGGGTTTAATCTGTACCTCTCAGTATGTGGTATGTGAGTGTGGATATAATCTGTAGCTGTCCGTGTCTGGTATGTGAGTGTGGGTTTCATCCGTATCTGTCAGTTTCTGCTATGTGAGTGTGGGGTTTAATCTGTACCTGTCAGTTTCTGGAATGTGAGTGTGTGTTTAATCTGTACCCGTCAGTGTCTGGTATGTGAGTGTGGGTTCAATCTGTACCTGTCAGTGTCTGGTATGTGAGTGTGGGGTATAATCTGTACCTGTCTGTGTCTGGTATGTGAGTGTGGGTTCAATCTGTACGTGTACCTGTCAGTGTCTGGTATGTGCGTATGGGTTTAATCTGTACGTGTCAGTTTCCAGTATGTGAGTGCCGTGTATAATCTGTACCTGTCAGTGTCTGGTATTTGAGTGTGCGTTTTAATCTGTACCTGCCAGTCTCTGGTATGTGAGTGTGGGTTTAATCTCTACCTGTCAGTTTCTGGTATGTGACTGTGGGTATAATCTGTACCTGGCAGTGTCTGGTATTTGAGTGCGGGGTATAATATGTACCTGTCAGTGTCTGTTATGTGAGTGTGAGTTTAATCTGTACCTGTCAGCCTCTGGTATGTGAGTGTGGGTTTAATCTGTACCTGTCAGTGTCTGGTATGTGAGTGTGGGTTTAATCTGTGCCCGTCAGTTTCTGGTATGTGAGTGAGGGGTTTAATCTGTACCTGTCAGTGTCTGGAATGTGAGTGTGTGTTTAATCTGTACCTGTCAGTGTCTGATATGTGAGTGTGGGGTATAATCTGTACCTGTCAGTTTCTGGTATGTGAGTGTGGGGTTTAATCTCTATCTGTCAGTGTCTGGTATATGAGTGTGATTTCAATCATACCTCTCAATCTCTGGTATGTGAGTGTGGGCTTAATCTGTACCTGTCCGTATGTGGTATGTGAGTGTGGGATATAATCTGTAGCTGTCCGTGTCTGGTATGTGAGTGTGGGTTTCATCCGTATCTGTCAGTGTCTGGTATGTTAGTGTGGGGTATAATCTGTACCTGTCAGTTTCTATTATGTGAGTGTGGGTTTAATCTGTACCTGGCAGTGTCTGGTATTTGAGTGTGGGGTATAATATGTACCTGTCAGTGTCTGTTATGTGAGCGTTGAGTATAATCTGTACCTGTCCGTTTCAGCTATGTGAATGTGGGTTTAATCTGTACCGGTCAGTGTCTGGTGTGTGAGTGTGGGGTATAATCTGTACCTGTCAGTGTCTGGTATGTGAGTGTGAGTTTAATCTGTACCTGACAGCTTCTGTTATGTGAGTGTGGGTTTAATCTGTACCGATCAGTGTCTGGTATGTGAATGTAGGGTATAATCTGCACCTGTTAGTGTCTGGTATGAGAGTGTGGGCTTTAATGTGTACCTATCCGTGTCTGGTATGTGAGTGTGGGTTCATTCTGTACCTGTACCTGTCAGTGTCTGGTATGTGAGAGTGGGGTATAATCTGAACCTGTCAGTGTATGGTATGTGAGTGTGGGGTATCATCCGTACCTGTCAGTCTCTGTTTATGTGAATGTGGGGTATAATCTGTACATGTCTGTTTCTGGTATGTGAGTGACGTGTATAATCTGTACCTTTCAGTTTCAGGTATGTGAGTATGGATTATAATCTGTATCTGTCAGCGTCTGGTATGTGTGTGTGGGGTATAATCTGTACCTGTCCGTTTCAGCTATGCGAGTGTGGGTTTAATCTGTACAGATCAATTTCTGGTATGTGAGTGTGGTTTAATCTGTACCTGCCAGTGGCTGGTATGTGAGTGCCATGTATAATCTGTACCTGTCAGTGTCTGGTATTTGAGTGTGCGTTTTAATCTGTACCTGCCAGTCTCTGGTATGTGAGTGTAGGTTTAATCTGTACGTGCCAGTTTCTGGTATGTGAATGTGGGGTGAATCTGTACCTGTCAGTGTCTGGTATGTGAGTGTGGGATTAAACTGTACCTGTCAGTTTCTGTTATGGAAGTGTGGGTATAATCTGTATCTGTCAGTGTCTGGTATGTGAGTGTGGGTATAATCTGTACCTGTCAGTGTATGGTATGTGAGTGTGGGGTATCATCCGTACCTGTCAGTCTCTGTTATGCGAGTGTGGGGTATAATCTGTACATGTCTGTTTCTGGTATGTGAGTGACGTGTATAATCTGTACCTGTCAGTTTCAGGTATGTGAGTGTGGATTTAATCTGTACGTGTCAGTTTCTGGTATGAGAGTGTGGTTTAATCTGTACCTGCCAGTGGCTGGTATGTGAGTGCCATGTATAATCTGTACCTATCAGTGTCTGGTATTTGAGTGTGCGTTTTAATCTGTACCTGCCAGTCTCTGGTATGTGAGTGTGGGTTTAATCTCGACCTGTCAATTTCTGGTATGAGAGTGTGGGTTTAATCTGTACCTGGCAGTGTCTGGTATTTGAGTGTGGGGTATAA
The DNA here is from genome assembly GCF_044704955.1 of Pristiophorus japonicus. NCBI lineage: Eukaryota > Metazoa > Chordata > Chondrichthyes > Pristiophoridae > Pristiophorus > Pristiophorus japonicus. Next base: position 58,658,109 of record NC_091995.1, read on the forward strand.
TATGTACCTGTCAGCTTCTGTTATGTGAGTGTGGGTTTAATCTGTACCTGTCTGTTTCTGGTATGTGAGTGTGGGTTTAATCTGTACCGGTCAGTGTCTGGTATGTGAATGTAGGGTATAATCTGTACCAGTCAGTGTGTGGTATGTGAGTGAAAGGTATACTCTGTACCTGTCAGTTTCTGGTATGTGAGTGTGGTTTCAATCATACCTCTCAATCTCTGGTATGTGAGTGTGAGTTTAATCTGTACCTGTCAGTGTCTCATATGTGAGTGTGGGGTTTAATCTCTACCTGTCAGTGTCTGGTATGTGATTGTGGGGTATAATCTGTACCTGCCAGTGTCTGGTATGTGAGTGTTGGGTATAATCTGTACCTGTCCGTTTCAGCTATGTGAGTGTGGGTTTATTCTGTACCTGTCAATGTCTGGTATGGGAGTGTGGGGTTTAATCTGTACATGTCAGTTTCCAGTATGTGAGTGACGTGTATAATTTGTACCTGTCAGTCTCTGGTATGTGAGCGTCAGTTTAATCTGTACCTGTCAGTTTCTGTTATGTAAGTGTGGGTTTAAATCTGTACCTGTCAGTCTCTGGTATGTGAGTGATGTATATAATCTGTACCTGTCAGTTTCAAGTATGTGAATGTGGGATATAATCAGTACCTGTAAGTGTCTGGTATTTGAGTCTGGGGTTTAATGTGTACCAGTCAGTGTCTGGTATGTAAGTGTGGGGTATAATCTGTACCTGTCCGTTTCAGCTATGTGAGTGTGGATTTAATCTGTACGTGTCAGTTTCTGGTATGAGAGTGTGGTTTAATCTGTACCTGCCAGTGGCCGGTATGTGAGTGCCGTGTATAATCTGTACCTGTCAGTGTCTGGTATTTGAGTGTGCGTTTTAATCTGTACCTGCCAGTCTCTGGTATGTGAGTGTGGGTTTAATCTCGACCTGTCAATTTCTGGTATGAGAGTGTGGGGTATAATCTGTACCTGTCAGTTTCTATTATGTGAGTGTGGGTTTAATCTGTACCTGACAGTGTCTGGTATTTGAGTGTGGGGTATAATATGTACCTGTCAGTGTCTGTTATGTGAGCGTTGAGTATAATCTGTACCTGTCCGTTTCAGCTATGTGAATGTGCGTTTAATCTGTACCGGTCAGTGTCTGGTGTGTGAATGTGGGGTATAATCTGTACCTGTCAGTGTCTGGTATGTGAGTGTGAGTTTAATCTGTACCTGTCAGTCTCTGGTATGTGAGTGTGGGTTTAATCTGTACCTGACAGCTTCTGTTATGTGAGTGTGGGTTAAATCTGTACCGATCAGTGTCTGGTATGTGAATGTAGGGTATAATCTGCACCTGTCAGTGTCTGGTATGAGAGTGTGGGCTTTAATGTGTATCTGTCAGTGTGTGGTATGTGAGTGAAAGGTATACTCTGTACCTGTCAGTTTCTGGTATGTGAGTGTGGTTTCAATCATATCTCTCAATCTCTGGTATGTGAGTGTGGGGTATAATCTGTATCTGTCAGTGTCTGGTATGTGAGTGTGGGGTATAATCTGTACCTGTCAGTTTCTGGAATGTGATTGTATGTTTAATCTGTACCCGTCAGTGTCTGGTATGTGAGTGTGGGTTCAATCTATACCTGTCAGTGTCTGGTATGTGAGTGTGGGGTATAATCTGTACCTGTCAGTTTCTATTATGTGAGTGTGGGTTTAATCTGTACCTGTCAGTGTCTGTTATGTGAGCGTTGAGTATAATCTGTACCTGTCCGTTTCAGATATGTGAATGTGGGTTTAATGTGTACCGGTCAGTGTCTGGTGTGTGAGTGTGGGGTTTAATCTGTACCTGTCAGTGTCTGGTATGTGAGTGTGAGTTTAATCTGTACCTGTCAGTCTCTGGTATGTGAGTGTGGGTTTAATCTGTACCGATCAGTGTCTGGTATGTGAATGTAGGGTATAATCTGCACCTGTTAGTGTCTGGTATGAGAGTGTGGGCTTTAATGTGTACCTATCCGTGTCTGGTATGTGAATGTGGGTTTAATCTGTACCTGTCAGTTTCTGGTATGTGAGTATGGGATACAATCTGTACCTGTCTGACTCTGTTATGTGAGTGTGGGGTATAATTTGTACATGTCTGTTTCTGGTATGTGAGTGACGTGTATAATCTGTACCTGTCAGTTTCAGGTATGTGAGTATGGACTATAATCTGTATCTGTCAGCGTCTGGTATGTGAGTGTGGGTTTAATCTGTACGTGTCAGTTTCTGGTATGTGAGTGTGGTTTAATCTGTACCTGCCAGTGGCTGGTATGTGAGTGCCGTGTATAATCTGTACCCATCAGTGTCTGGTATTTGAGTGTGCGTTTTAATCTGTAACTGCCAGTCTCTGGTATGAGAGTGTGGGTTTAATCTCGACCGGTCAATTTCTGGTATGAGAGTGTGGGTTTAATCTGTACCTGGCAGTGTCTGGTATTTGAGTGTGGGGTATAATATGTACCTGTCAGTTTCAGCTATGTGAGTGTGGGTTTAATGTCTACCGGTCAGTTTCTGGTATGTGAGTGTGGGTTAAATCTGCACGTGTCATTTTCCAGTAAGTGGGTGTGGGTTTAATGTATACCTGTCAGTGTCTGGTATGTGAGTGTGGGTTTAATCTGTACCGGTCAGTGTCTGGTATGTGAATGTAGGGTATAATCTGTACCAGTCAGTGTGTGGTATGTGAGTGAAAGGTATACTCTGTACCTGTCAGTTTCTGGTATGTGAGTGTGGTTTCAATCATACCTCTCAATCTCTGGTATGTGAGTGCGAGTTTAATCTGTACCTGTCAGTGTCTCGTATGTGAGTGTGGGGTTTAATCTCTACCTGTCAGTGTCTGGTATGTGAGTGTGGGGTATAATCTGTACCTGTCCGTTTCAGCTATGTAAGTGTGGGTTTAATCTGTACCTGTCAATGTCTGGTATGGGAGTGTGGGGTTTAATCTGTACACGTCAGTTTCCAGTATGTGAGTGACATGTATAATCTGTACCTGTCAGTTTCTGGTATGGGAGTGGGATGTTTAATCTGTACCTGTCAGTCTCTGGTATGTGAGCGTCAGTTTAATCTGTACCTGTCAGTTTCTGTTATGTAAGTGTGGGTTTAAATCTGTACCTGTCAGTTTCTGGTATGTGAGTGTGGGGTATAATCTGTACCTGTCAGTGTCTGGTATTTGAGTGTGGGGTATAATATGTACCGGTCAGTGTCTGTTATGTGAGCGTTGTGTATAATCTGTACCTGTCCGTTTCAGCTATGTGAATGTCGGTTTAATCTGTACCGGTCAGTGTCTGGTATGTGAATGTGGGTTTAATCTGTACCTGTCAGCCTCTGGTATGTGAGTGTAGGTTTAATCTGTACGTGCCAGTTTCTGGTATGTGAATGTGGGGTGAATCTGTACCTGTCAGTGTCTGGTATGTGAGTGTGGGATTAAACTGTACCTGTCAGTTTCTGTTATGGAAGTGTGGGTATAATCTGTATCTGTCAGTGTCTGGTATGTGAGTGTGGGGTATAATCTGTACCTGTCAGTGTATGGTATGTGAGTGTGGGGTATCATCCGTACCTGTCAGTCTCTGTTATGTGAGTGTGGGGTATAATCTTTACATGTCTGTTTCTGGTATGTGAGTGACGTGTATAATCTGTACCTGTCAGTTTCAGGTATGTGAGTATGGACTACAACCTGTATCTGTCAGTGTCTGGTATGTGTGTGTGGGGTATAATCTGTACCTGTCCGTTTCAGCTATGTGAGTGTGGATTTAATCTGTACGTGTGAGTTTCTGCTATGAGAGTGTGGTTTAATCTGTACCTGCCAGTGGCCGGTATGTGAGTGCCGTGTATAATCTGTACCTGTCAGTGTCTGGTATTTGAGTGTGCGTTTTAATCTGTACCTGTCAGTTTCTATTATGTGAGTGTGGGTTTAATCTGTACCTGTCAGTGTCTGGTATTTGAGTGTGGGGTATAATATGTACCTGTCAGTGTCTGTTATGTGAGTGTGGGTTTAATCTGTACCGATCAGTGTCTGGTATGTGAATGTAGGGTATAATCTGCACCTGTCAGTGTCTGGTATGAGAGTGTGGGCTTTAATGTGTATCTGTCAGTGTGTGGTATGTGAGTGAAAGGTATACTCTGTACCTGTCAGTTTCTGGTATGTGAGTGTGGTTTCAATCATATCTCTCAATCTCTGGTATGTGAGTGTGGGGTATAATCTGTATCTGTCAGTGTCTGGTATGTGAGTGTGGGGTATAATCTGTACCTGTCAGTTTCTGGAATGTGAGTGTGCGTTTTAATCTGTACCTGCCAGTCTCTGGTATGTGAGTGTGGGTTTAATCTCTACCTGTCAATTTCTGGTATGAGAGTGTGGGGTATAATCTGTACCTGTCAGTTTCTATTATGTGAGTGTGGGTTTAATCTGTACCTGACAGTGTCTGGTATTTGAGTGTGGGGTATAATATGTACCTGTCAGTGTCTGTTATGTGAGCGTTGAGTATAATCTGTACCTGTCCGTTTCAGCTATGTGAATGTGGGTTTAATCTGTACCGGTCAGTGTCTGGTGTGTGAGTGTGGGGTATAATCTGTACCTGTCAGTGTCTGGTATATGAGTGTGAGTTTAATCTGTACCTGTCAGTCTCTGGTATGTGAGTGTGGGTTAAATCTGTACCGATCAGTGTCTGGTATGTGAATGTAGGGTATAATCTGCACCTGTCAGTGTCTGGTATGAGAGTGTGGGCTTTAATGTGTATCTGTCAGTGTGTGGTATGTGAGTGAAAGGTATACTCTGTACCTGTCAGTTTCTGGTATGTGAGTGTGGTTTCAATCATATCTCTCAATCTCTGGTATGTGAGTGTGGGGTATAATCTGTACCTGTCAGTTTCTGGAAAGTGAGTGTATGTTTAATCTGTACCCGTCAGTGTCTGGTATGTGAGTGTGGGTTAAATCTGTACCTGTCAGTGTCTGGTATGTGAGTGTGGGGTATAATCTGTACCTGTCAGTTTCTATTATGTGAGTGTGGGTTTAATCTGTACCTGGCAGTGTCTGGTATTTGAGTGTGGGGTATAATATGTACCTGTCAGTGTCTGTTATGTGAGCGTTGAGTATAATCTGTACCTGTCCGTTTCAGCTATGTGAATGTGGGTTTAATCTGTACCGGTCAGTGTCTGGTGTGTGAGTGTGGGGTATAATCTGTACCTGTCATTGTCTGGTATGTGAGTGTGAGTTTAATCTGTACCTGTCAGTGTCTGGTATGTGAGTGTGGGTTTAATCTGTACCTGACAGCTTCTGTTATGTGAGTGTGGGTTTAATCTGTACCGATCAGTGTCTGGTATGTGAATGTAGGGTATAATCTGCACCTGTTAGTGTCTGGTATGAGAGTGTGGGCTTTAATGTGTACCTATCCGTGTCTGGTATGTGAGTGTGGGTTCAATCTGTACCTGTACCTGTCAGTGTCTGGTATGTGAGAGTGGGGTATAATCTGAACCTGTCAGTGTATGGTATGTGAGTGTGGGGTATCATCCGTACCTGTCAGTCTCTGTTTATGTGAGTGTGGGGTATAATCTGTACATGTCTGTTTCTGGTATGTGAGTGACGTGTATAATCTGTACCTTTCAGTTTCAGGTATGTGAGTATGGACTATAATCTGTATCTGTCAGCATCTGGTATGTGTGTGTGGGGTATAATCTGTACCTGTCCGTTTCAGCTATGCGAGTGTGGGTTTAATCTGTACAGATCAATTTCTGGTATGTGAGTGTGGTTTAATCTGTACCTGCCAGTGGCTGGTATGTGAGTGCCATGTATAATCTGTACCTGTCAGTGTCTGGTATTTGAGTGTGCGTTTTAATCTGTACCTGCCAGTCTCTGGTATGTGAATGTGGGTTTAATCTCTACCTGTCAATTTCTGGTATGAGAGTGTGGGTTTAATCTGTACCTGGCAGTCTCTGGTATTTGAGTGTGGGGTATAATATGTACCTGTCAGCGTCTGTTATGTGAGTGTGGGTTTAATCTGTACCTGTCTGTTTCTGGTATGTGAGTGTGGGTTTAATCTGTACCGGTCAGTGTCTGGTATGTGAATGTAGGGTATAATCTGTACCAGTCAGTGTGTGGTATGTGAGTGAAAGATATACTCTGTACCTGGCAGTTTCTGGTATGTGAGTGTGGTTTCAATCATACCTCTCAATCTCTGGTACGTGAGTGTGAGTTTAACCTGTACCTGTCAGTGTCTCGTATATGAGTGTGGGGTTTAATCTCTACCTGAAAGTCTCTTGTATGTGAGTGTGGGGTAGAATCTGTACCTTTCAGTTTCTGGTATGTGAGTGTGGGTTTAATCTGTACCTGTCAATGTCTGGTATGGGAGTGTGGGGTTTAATCTGTACATGTTAGTTTCCAGTATGTGAGTGACATGTATAATCTGTACCTGTCAGTTTCTGGTATGGGAGTGGGATGTTTAATCTGTACCTGTCAGTCTCAGGTATGTGAGCGTCAGTTTAATCTGTACCTGTCAGTTTCTGTTATGTAAGTGTGGATTTAAATCTGTACCTGTCAGTCTCAGGTATGTGAGTGATGTATATAATCTGTACCTGTCAGTTTCAAGTATGTGAATGTGGGATATAATCGGTACCTTTAAGTGTCTGGTATTTGAGTCTGGGGTTTAATGTGTACCAGTCAGTGTCTGGTATGCAAGTGTGGGGTATAATATGTACCTGTCAGTGTCTGTTATGTGAGCGTTGTGTATAATCTATACCTGTCCGTTTCAGCTATGTGAATGTGGGTTTAATCTGTACCTGTCAGTATCTGGTATGTGATTATGGGTATAATCTGTACCTGTCACTTTCTGGTATGTGAGTGTGGGGTATAATCTGTACCTGTCAGTTTCTGGTATGTGAGTGTGGGGTATAATCTGTACCTGTCAGTTTCTATTATGTGAGTGTGGGTTTAATCTGTACCTGGCAGTGTCTGGTATTTGAGTGTGGGGTATAATATGTACCTGTCAGTGTCTGTTATGTGAGCGTTGAGTATAATCTGTACCTGTCCGTTTCAGCTATGTGAATGTGGGTTTAATCTGTACCGGTCAGTGTCTGGTGTGTGAGTGTGGGGTATAATCTGTACCTGTCATTGTCTGGTATGTGAGTGTGAGTTTAATCTGTACCTGTCAGTGTCTGGTATGTGAGTGTGGGTTTAATCTGTACCTGACAGCTTCTGTTATGTGAGTGTGGGTTTAATCTGTACCGATCAGTGTCTGGTATGTGAATGTAGGGTATAATCTGCACCTGTTAGTGTCTGGTATGAGAGTGTGGGCTTTAATGTGTACCTATCCGTGTCTGGTATGTGAGTGTGGGTTCAATCTGTACCTGTACCTGTCAGTGTCTGGTATGTGAGAGTGGGGTATAATCTGAACCTGTCAGTGTATGGTATGTGAGTGTGGGGTATCATCCGTACCTGTCAGTCTCTGTTTATGTGAGTGTGGGGTATAATCTGTACATGTCTGTTTCTGGTATGTGAGTGACGTGTATAATCTGTACCTTTCAGTTTCAGGTATGTGAGTATGGACTATAATCTGTATCTGTCAGCATCTGGTATGTGTGTGTGGGGTATAATCTGTACCTGTCCGTTTCAGCTATGCGAGTGTGGGTTTAATCTGTACAGATCAATTTCTGGTATGTGAGTGTGGTTTAATCTGTACCTGCCAGTGGCTGGTATGTGAGTGCCATGTATAATCTGTACCTGTCAGTGTCTGGTATTTGAGTGTGCGTTTTAATCTGTACCTGCCAGTCTCTGGTATGTGAATGTGGGTTTAATCTCTACCTGTCAATTTCTGGTATGAGAGTGTGGGTTTAATCTGTACCTGGCAGTCTCTGGTATTTGAGTGTGGGGTATAATATGTACCTGTCAGCGTCTGTTATGTGAGTGTGGGTTTAATCTGTACCTGTCTGTTTCTGGTATGTGAGTGTGGGTTTAATCTGTACCGGTCAGTGTCTGGTATGTGAATGTAGGGTATAATCTGTACCAGTCAGTGTGTGGTATGTGAGTGAAAGATATACTCTGTACCTGGCAGTTTCTGGTATGTGAGTGTGGTTTCAATCATACCTCTCAATCTCTGGTACGTGAGTGTGAGTTTAACCTGTACCTGTCAGTGTCTCGTATATGAGTGTGGGGTTTAATCTCTACCTGAAAGTCTCTTGTATGTGAGTGTGGGGTAGAATCTGTACCTTTCAGTTTCTGGTATGTGAGTGTGGGTTTAATCTGTACCTGTCAATGTCTGGTATGGGAGTGTGGGGTTTAATCTGTACATGTTAGTTTCCAGTATGTGAGTGACATGTATAATCTGTACCTGTCAGTTTCTGGTATGGGAGTGGGATGTTTAATCTGTACCTGTCAGTCTCAGGTATGTGAGCGTCAGTTTAATCTGTACCTGTCAGTTTCTGTTATGTAAGTGTGGATTTAAATCTGTACCTGTCAGTCTCAGGTATGTGAGTGATGTATATAATCTGTACCTGTCAGTTTCAAGTATGTGAATGTGGGATATAATCGGTACCTTTAAGTGTCTGGTATTTGAGTCTGGGGTTTAATGTGTACCAGTCAGTGTCTGGTATGTAAGTGTGGGGTATAATATGTACCGGTCAGTGTCTGTTATGTGAGCGTTGTGTATAATCTATACCTGTCCGTTTCAGCTATGTGAATGTGGGTTTAATCTGTACCTGTCAGTATCTGGTATGTGATTATGGGTATAATCTGTACCTGTCACTTTCTGGTATGTGAGTGTGGGGTATAATCTGTACCTGTCAGTTTCTGGTATGTGAGTGTGGGTTCAATCTGTACCTGTCAGTGTCTGGTATGTGAGTGTGGGGTATAATCTGTACCTGTACCCGTCAGTGTCTGGTATGTGCGTGTGGGGAAGAATCTGTACCTGCCAGTATCCAGTATGTGTGTGTGGGTTTAATCTGTACCTGTCAGTGTCTGGTGTGGGGTAGAATCTGTACCTTTCAGTTTCTGGTATGTGAGTGTGGGGTATAATATGTACCTGTCAGTGTCTGGTATGTGAGTGTGGGGTTTAATCTGTACATGTCAGTTTGCAGTATGTGAGTGACGTGTATAATCTGGACCTGTCAGTTTCTGCAACGTGAGTGTGGGTTTAATTTGTACCTGGCAGTGTCTGGTATTTGAGTGTGGGGTATAATATGTACCGGGTCAGTGTCTGTTATGTGAGCGTTGTGTATAATCTGTACCTGTCCATTTCAGCTTTGTGAATGTGGGTTTAATCTGTACCGGTCAGTGTCTGGTATGTGAATGTGGGTTTAATCTGTACCTGTCAGCCTCTGGTATGTGAGTGTAGGTTTAATCTGTACGTGCCAGTTTCTGGTATGTGAATGTGGGGTGAATCTGTACCTGTCAGTGTCTGGTATGTGAGTGTGGGATTAAACTGTACCTGTCAGTTTCTGTTATGGAAGTGTGGGTATAATCTGTACCTGTCAGTGTATGGTATGTGAGTGTGGGGTATCATCCGTACCTGTCAGTCTCTGTTATGTGAGTGTGGGGTATAATCTGTACATGTCTGTTTCTGGTATGTGAGTGGCGTGTATAATCTGTACCTGTCAGTTTCAGGTATGTGAGTGTGGATTTAATCTGTATGTGTCAGTTTCTGGTATGAGAGTGTGGTTTAATCTGTACCTGCCAGTGGCTGGTATGTGAGTGCCATGTATAATCTGTACCTATCAGTGTCTGGTATTTGAGTGTGCGTTTTAATCTGTACCTGCCAGTCTCTGGTATGTGAGTGTGGGTTTAATCTCGACCTGTCAATTTCTGGTATGAGAGTGTGGGTTTAATCTGTACCTGGCAGTGTCTGGTATTTGAGTGTGGGGTTTAATATGTACCTGTCAGCTTCTGTTATGTGAGTGTGGGTTTAATCTGTACCTGTCAGTTTCTGGTATGTGAGTGTGGTTTCAATCATACCTCTCAATCTCTGGTATGTGAGTGTGAGTTTAATCTGTACCTGTCAGTGTCTCATATGTGAGTGTGGGGTTTAATCTCTACCTGTCAGTGTCTGGTATGTGATTGTGGGGTATAATCTGTACCTGCCAGTGTCTGGTATGTGAGTGTTGGGTATAATTTGTACCTGTCCGTTTCAGCTATGTGAGTGTGGGTTTATTCTGTACCTGTCAATGTCTGGTATGGGAGTGTGGGGTTTAATCTGTACATGTCAGTTTCCAGTATGTAAGTGACGTGTATAATTTGTACCTGTCAGTCTCTGGTATGTGAGCGTCAGTTTAATCTGTACCTGTCAGTTTCTGTTATGTAAGTGTGGGTTTAAATCTGTACCTGTCAGTCTCTGGTATGTGAGTGATGTATATAATCTGTACCTGTCAGTTTCAAGTATGTGAATGTGGGATATAATCAGTACCTGTAAGTGTCTGGTATTTGAGTCTGGGGTTTAATGTGTACCAGTCAGTGTCTGGTATGTAAGTGTGGGGTATAATCTGTACCTGTCCGTTTCAGCTATGTGAGTGTGGATTTAATCTGTATGTGTCAGTTTCTGGTATGAGAGTGTGGTTTAATCTGTACCTGCCAGTGGCCGGTATGTGAGTGCCGTGTATAATCTGTACCTGTCAGTGTCTGGTATTTGAGTGTGCGTTTTAATCTGTACCTGCCAGTCTCTGGTATGTGAGTGTGGGTTTAATCTCGACCTGTCAATTTCTGGTATGAGAGTGTGGGGTATAATCTGTACCTGTCAGTTTCTATTATGTGAGTGTGGGTTTAATCTGTACCTGGCAGTGTCTGGTATTTGAGTGTGGGGTATAATCTGTACCTGTCAGTGTCTGTTATGTGAGCGTTGAGTATAATCTGTACCTGTCCATTTCAGCTATGTGAATGTGGGTTTAATCTGTACCGGTCAGTGTCTGGTGTGTGAGTGTGGGGTATAATCTGTACCTGTCAGTGTCTGGTATGTGAGTGTGAGTTTAATCTGTACCTGTCAGTCTCTGGTATGTGAGTGTGGGTTTAATCTGTAGCTGACAGCTTCTGTTATGCGAGTGTTGGTTTAATCTGTACCGATCAGTGTCTGGTATGTGAATGTAGGGTATAATCTGCACCTGTCAGTGTCTGGTATGAGAGTGTGGGCTTTAATGTGTATCTGTCAGTGTGTGGTATGTGAGTGAAAGGTATACTCTGTACCTGTCAGTTTCTGGTATGTGAGTGTGGTTTCAATCATATCTCTCAATCTCTGGTATGTGAGTGTGGGGTATAATCTGTACCTGTCCGTGTCTGGTATGTGAGTGTGGGTTCAATCTGTACCTGTCAGTGTCTGGTATGTGCGTGTGGGGAAGAATCTGTACCTGCCAGTATCCAGTATGTGTGTGTGGGTTTAATCTGTACCCATCAGTTTCTGGTATGTGAGTGCAGGGTATAATATGTACCTGTCAGTGTCTGGTATGTGAGTGTGGGGTATAATCTGTACCTGTCAGTGTCTGGTATGTGAGTGTGGGTTTAATCTGTACCTGTCAGTGTCTGGTATGTGAGCGTGGGGTATAACCTGTACCTGTCCGTTTCAGGTATGTAAGTGTGGGTTTAATCTGTACCGGTCAGTATCTGGTATGTGAGCGTGGGGTATAATCTCTACCTGCCAGTCTCTCGTATGTGAGTCAAGGTTCAATCTGTACCTGTCAGTTTCTGGTATGTGAGTGTGCGTTTTAATCTGTACCTGCCAGTTTCAGTTGTGTGAGTGTGGGTTTAATCTGTACCTATCAGTTTCCAGTATGTTCGTGACGTGTATAATCTGTATCTGTCAGTTTTTGGTATGTGAGTGTGGATTTAAATCTGTACCTGTCAGTCTCTGGTATGTGAGTGTGGGTTTAATCTGTACCTGTCAGTTTCTGGTATGTGAGTGTGGGGTTTAATCTCTACCTGTCAGTGTCTGGTATATGAGTGTGATTTCAATCATACCTCTCAATCTCTGGTATGTGAGTGTGGGATTAATCTGTACCTGTCAGTGTCCGGTATGTGAGTGTGGGGAATAATCTGTACCTGCCAGTGTCCGTTATGTGCTTGTGGGTTTAATCTGTATCTATCAATTTCCAGTATGTTAATGACGTGTATAATCTGTACCTGTCAGTCCCTGGTATGAGTGTGGGGTATAATCTGTACCTGTCAGTCTCTGGTATGTGAGTGTGGGTTTAAATCTGTATGTGTCAGTCCCTGGTATGTGAGTGTGGGTTTAATCTGTACCTGTCAGTGTGTGGTATGTGAGTGTGGGATATAATCTGTACTCGTCAGTCTCTAGTATGTGAGTGTGGGCTTTATACTGTATCTCTCTGTCTCTGATATGTGAGTGTGTGTTTTATACTGTATCTCTCAGTCTCTGATATGTGAGTGTGTGTATATTTCTGTACCTGTCAGTTTCTGTTATGTTACTCTGGGTTTAATCTGTACCTATTTGTTCCTGCTACTTGATTGTATGTTTTAGACAGTACCTGTCAGTTCCTGCTACGTGAGTGTGGAATTTACTCTGTATCTGCCAGTCTATGGTATGACAACGTGAGAATCAATTTTATTTTTTACCTGTATTTCTCAGATATGCAAGTGAAGATTTTGTCTTCTGCCTGTCATTTTTCTGGTGTGTGTGTGCGTGTGTGTGTGTAGGTTTTACTCTGCCCCTATCAGTTTCTGCGATGCAAGTAACAATTTTACTTACTGCCTTTCAGTTTTCCGATATGTGCACATGGGATTTATACTTTACCTGATATGCAAGTGCGGATTTTATTCTGTAAATGTCACTTTCATATATGTGGGTGTGTGTTGCATGCTGTATCTGTCAGTCTGTGGTATGGGAATGTGGGTTTTATTCTGCACCTGTCACTTTGATATGTTCGGGGGGTTAAATACTGAATCTGTCAGATTCTGAAACATGAATATGGCTTTTGCTCTGTACCCATCAGTTTCTGATATATGAGTGTGGTTTGCAGTAACTGTTTAACATTTTTTTCCGGTCGATGATTGTATGTTTTATTCTCTACCTGCCAGTTTCTGGCAAGTGAGTGTGGGTATTTTCATGTACCGGTCAGTGTAATCTGTTTCAATGGTGAAACATCATCTGATTCTACTGCTCCATGTGGCTGTAAGATTCACAATGTAACTCTGCCACTTCAGATCACTGTGGGACTGACAGCTTCTGCTGCCTCTGACCATAGGATTGAGACCAGTTCTGTGTCTCTGCGGTCCGAGAGGCGGGAGTGCGTGGCGTTGGTGAGGCCTATAAAGGCCCAGGTGCATGGAGAGGAAGCGGCAGCTGCAGCAGGGAGAGAAGGCAAAAACGAAGTAGAAAGAAATCAAAAGGTGACGTCACAGCCAAGGGGGTAAGTGATTGGATGGTGATTGGTGAGTAGCTTTTCTTTTTCTTTTTTATATCAGTAAGTAACCTGTTAACATTGTTGTTGCCAATTTAAGTGTATCTAAGGGTTAAGTCATGGCAGGAGAGCTCGGTCATGTGATATGCTCCTCCTGTACCATCTGGGAACTCAGGGACGCTTCCGGTGGCCCTGACGACTACGTGTGCAGGAAGTGTATCCGCCTCCAGCTCCTGACGGACCGCGTTGCGGATTTGGAGCTGAGGGTGGATTCACTCTGGAGCATCCACGATGCTGAGAATGACGTGAGTAGCACGTGTAGCGAGTTGGTCTTACCGCAGGTGAAGGGTCCACAGCCAGCTAGAAAATGGAAGACCAGCAGGAAGAGCAGTGCAAGGAAGGTAGTGCAGGGGTCCCCTGCGGTCATCCCCCTGCAAAACAGATACACTGCTTTGAGTACTGTTGAGGGGGATGACTCATCAGGGGAGGGCAGCAGCAGCCAAGTTCATGACACCGTGGCTGGCTCTGTTGCACAGGAGGGCAGGAAAAAGAGTGGGAGAGTGATAGTGATAGGGGATTCAATTGTAAGGGGAATAGATGGGCGTTTCTGTGGCCGCAACCGAGAGTCCAGGATGGTATGTTGCTTCCCTGGTGTAAGGGTCAAGGATGTCTCGGAGCGGGTGCAGGACATTCTAAAAAGGGAGGGAGAACAGCCAGTTGTCGTGGTGCACATTGGTACCAACGACATAGGTAAAAAAAGGAATGAGGTCCTACGAGACTAATTTAAGGAGCTAGAAGCTAAATTAAAAAGTAGGACCTCAAAAGTAGTAATCTCGGGATTGCTACCAGTGCCATGTGCTAGTCAGAGTAGGAATCGCAGGATAGCACAGATGAATATGTGGCTTGAGCAGTGGTGCAGCAGGGAGGGATTCAAATTCCTGGGGCATTGGAACAGGTTCTGGGGGAGATGGGACCAGTACAAACCGGACGGTCTGCACCTGGGCAGGACCGGAACCAATGTCCCAGGGGGAGTGTTTGCTAGTGCTGTTGGGGAGGAGTTAAACTAATATGGCAGGGGGATGGGAACCAATGCAGGGAGACAGACGGAAACAAAAAGGAGACAAAAACAAAAGACAGAAAGGAGATGAGTAAAAGTGGAGGGCAGAGAAACCCAAGGCAAAAACCAAAAAGAGCCACTGAATATAAAGGGGCTGCAGGAGTGGTCAAAACTAGAAATCATGGTTTAAAAACTAGGATTAAAACACTCTACCTAAACGCACGCAGCATTCGAAATAAAGTAAATGAGTATTCGGCATAAATCATTACAAATGGGTATGATTTGGTGGCCATTACAGAAACATGGTTGCAGGGTGGCCAAGACTGGGAATTAAACATACAGGGGTATCTGACGATTTGGAAAGATAGACAAGAAGGGAAAGGAGGTGGGGTAGCTCTGTTAATAAAAGATGATATCAGGGCAATTGTGAGAGACGATATTGGCTCTAATGAACAAAATGTTGAATCATTGTGGGTGGAGATTAGAGATAGTAAGGGGAAAAAGTCACTGGTGGGCGTAGTTTATAGGACCCCAAATAATAACTTCACGGTGGGGCGGGCAATAATCAAGGGAATAATGGAGGCATGTGAAAAAGGAACGGCAGTAGTCATGGGGGATTTTAACCTACATATCGATTGGTCAACTCAAATCGCACGGGGTAGCCTGGAGGATGAATTCATAGAATACATACGGGATTGTTTCTTCGAACAGTATGTTACAGAACCTACAAGGGAGCAAGCTATCTTAGATCTGGTCCTGTGTAATGAGACAGGAAAAATAAACGATCTCCTAGTAAAAGATCCTCTCGGAATGAGTGATCACAGTATGGTTGAATTTGTAATACAAATTGAGGGTGAGGAAATAGTGTCAGAAACGAGTGTACTATGCTTAAACAAAGGGGACTACAGTGGGATGAGGGCAGAGTTGGCTAAAGTAGACTGGAAACACAGACTAAACGGTGGCACAATTGAGGAACAGTGGAGGACTTTTAAGGAGCTCTTTCATAGTGCGCAACAAAAATATATTCCAGTGAAAAAGAAGGGTGGTAAGAGAATGGATAACCAGCCGTGGATAACCAAGGAAATAAAGGAGAGTATCAAATCAAAGACCAATGCGTATATGGGGGCTAAGGTTAGTGGGAAACTAGAAGATTGGGAAAATTTTAAACAACAGCAAAGAATGACTAAAAAAGCAATAAAGAAAGAAAAGATAGATTACGAAGGTAAACTTGCGCAAAACATAAAAACAGATAGTAAAAGCTTTTACAGATATATAAAACGGAAAAGAGTGACTAAAGTAAATGTTGGTCCCTTAGAAGATGAGAAGGGGGATTTAATAATGGGAAATGTGGAAATGGCTGAGACCTTAAACAATTATTTTGCTTCGGTCTTCACAGTGGAAGACACAAAAACCATGCCAAAAATTGCTGGTCACAGGAATGTGGGAAGGGAGGACCTTGAGACAATCATTATCACTAGCGGGGTAGTGCTGGACAGGCTAATGGGACTCAAGGTAGACAAGTCCCCTGGTCCTGACGAAATGCATCCCAGAGTATTAAAAGAGATGGCGGAAGTTATAGCAGATGCATTCGTTATAATCTACCAAAATTCTCTGGGGAGGTACCAGCGGATTGGAAAGCAGCTAATGTAACGCCTCTGTTTAAAAAAGGGGGCAGACAAAAGGCAGGTAACTATAGGCTGGTTAGTTTAACATCTGTAGTGGGGAAAATGCTTGAAACTATCATTAAGGAAGAAATAGCGGGACATCTAGATAAGAATAGTGCAATCAAGCAGACGCAGCATGGATTCATGAAGGGGAAATCATGTTTAACTAACTTACTGGAATTCTTTGAGGATATAACGAGCATGGTGGATAGAGGTGTATCGATGGATGTGGTGTATTTAGATTTCCAAAAGGCATTCGATAAGGTGCCACACAAAAGGTTACTGCAGAAGATAGAGGTACGCGGAGGAAATGTATTAGCATGGATAGAGAATTGGCTGGCGAACAGAAAGCAGAGAGTCAGGATAAATGGGACCTTTTCGGGTTGGAAATCGGTGGTTAGTGGTGTGCCACAGGGATCGGTGCTGGGACCACAACTGTTTACAATATACATAGATGACCTGGAAGAGGGGACAGAGTGTAGTGTAACAAAATTTGCAGATGACACAAAGATTAGTGAGAAAGCGGGTTGTGTAGAGGACACAGAGAGGCTGCAAAGAGATTTGGATAGGTTAAGCGAATGGGCTAAGGTTTGGCAGATGGAATACAATGTTGGAAAGTGTGAGGTCATCCACCTTGGGAAAAAAAAACAGTAAAAGGGAATATTATTTGAATGGGGAGAAATTACAACATGCTGAGGTGCAGAGGGACCTGGGGGTCCTTGTGCTTGAATCCCAAAAAGTTAGTTTGCAGGTGCAGCAGGTAATCAGGAAGGCAAATGGAATGTTGGCCTTCATTGCGAGAGGGATGGAGTACAAAAGCAGGGAGGTCCTGCTGCAACTGTACAGGGTATTGGTAAGGCCGCACCTAGAGTACTGCATGCAGTTTTGGTCACCTTACTTAAGGAAGGATATACTGGCTTTGGAGGGGGTACAGAGACGATTCACTAGGCTGATTCCGGAGATGAGGGGGTTACCTTATGATGATAGATTGAGTAGTTGGTGAGAGGGGAGCGACCTGTCAAAAGCCCAGCGGGAGATCGAGAGCCAGCGGCAGTTGGTGAGAGGGGAGCGACCTGTCAAAAGCCCAGCGGGAGATCGAGAGCCAGCGGCAGTTGGTGAGAGGGGAGCGACCTGTCAAAAGCCCAGCGGGAGATCGAGAGCCAGCGGCAGTTGGTGAGAGGGGAGCGACCTGTCAAAAGCCCAGCGGGAGATCGAGAGCCAGCGGCAGTTGGTGAGAGGGGAGCGACCTGTCAAAAGCCCAGCGGGAGATCGAGAGCCAGCGGCAGTTGGTGAGAGGGGAGCGACCTGTCAAAAGCCCAGCGGGAGATCGAGAGCCAGCGGCAGTTGGTGAGAGGGGAGCGACCTGTCAAAAGCCCAGCGGGAGATCGAGAGCCAGCGGCAGTTGGTGAGAGGGGAGCGACCTGTCAAAAGCCCAGCGGGAGATCGAGAGCCAGCGGCAGTTGGTGAGAGGGGAGCGACCTGTCAAAAGCCCAGCGGGAGATCGAGAGCCAGCGGCAGTTGGTGAGAGGGGAGCGACCTGTCAAAAGCCCAGCGGGAGATCGAGAGCCAGCGGCAGTTGGTGAGAGGGGAGCGACCTGTCAAAAGCCCAGCGGGAGATCGAGAGCCAGCGGCAGTTGGTGAGAGGGGAGCGACCTGTCAAAAGCCCAGCGGGAGATCGAGAGCCAGCGGCAGTTGGTGAGAGGGGAGCGACCTGTCAAAAGCCCAGCGGGAGATCGAGAGCCAGCGGCAGTTGGTGAGAGGGGAGCGACCTGTCAAAAGCATACCGGTGCAGCTACAGCGGGAGAGAAAGCAAAATAGAAGTAGAAAGTAATCAAAAAGTGACGTCACAGCCAATGGGG
Source organism: Pristiophorus japonicus (assembly GCF_044704955.1). Classification (NCBI taxonomy): domain Eukaryota; kingdom Metazoa; phylum Chordata; class Chondrichthyes; family Pristiophoridae; genus Pristiophorus; species Pristiophorus japonicus. The sequence goes on from NC_091995.1 coordinate 58,676,022, forward strand.
TAAGTGATTGGCTGGTGATTGGTGAGTAGCTTTTCTTTTATTTTTTATATCAGTAAGTGAACTATAACATTGTTATTACCAATTTAAGGGTATCTAAGGTTAAGACATGGCAGGAGAGCTCGGTCATGTGATATGCTCCTCCTGTACCATGTGGGAACTCGGGGACACTTCCGGTGTCCCTGACGACTACGTGTGTGGGAAGTGTATCCGCCTCGAGCTCTTGACGGTCCGCGTTGCGGAATTGGAGCTGAAGGTGGATTCACTCTGGAGCATCCACGATGCTGAGAATGACGTGAGTATCACGTGTAGTGAGTTGGTCTTACCGCAGGAGAAGGGTCCACAGCCAGATAGGGAATGGAAGACCAACAGGAAGAGCAGTGCAAGAAAGATAGTGCAGGAGTCCCCTGTGGTCATCCCCCTGCAAAACAGATACACTGCTTTGAGTACTGTTGGGGAGGATGACTCATCAGGGGAGGGCAGCAACAGCCAAGTTCATGGCACCGTAGGTGGCTCTGCTGCAAAGGAGGGCAGGAAAAAGAGTGGGAGCGCGATAGTGATAGGGGATTCGATGGTGAGGGGAATAGATAGGCGTTTCTGCGGACGCAACCGAGACTCCAGGATGGTATGTTGCCTCCCTGGTGCAAGGGTCAAGGATGTCTCGGAGCGAGTGCAGGACATTCTGAAATGGGAGGGAGAACAGCCAGTTGTCGTGGTGCACATTGGTACCAACGACATAGGTAAAAAAAGGGATGAGGTCCTACGAAAAGAATTTAAGGAGCTAGGAGCTAAATTAAAAAGTAGGACCTCAAAAGTAGTAATCTCGGGATTGCTACCAGTGCCACGTGCTAGTCAGAGTAGGAATCGCAGGATAGCGCAGATGAATACATGGCTTGAGCAGTGGTGCAGCAGGGAGGGATTCAAATTCTTGGGGCATTGGAACCGGTTCTGGGGGAGGTGGGACCAGTACAAACCGGACGGTCTGCACCTGGGCAGGTCCGGAACCAATGTCCTAGGGGGAGTGTTTGCTAGTGCTGTTGGGGAGGAGTTAAACTAATATTGCAGGGGGATGGGAACCTATACAGGGAGACAGAGGGAGACAAAAAGGAGGCAAAAGCAAAAGACAGAAAGGAGATGAGGAAAAGTGGAGGGCAGAGAAACCCAAGGCAAAGAACAAAAAGGGCCACTGTACAGCAAAATTCTAAAAGGACAAAGGGTGTTAAAAAAACAAGCCTGAAGGCTTTGTGTCTTAATGCAAGGAGTATCCGCAATAAGGTGGATGAATTAATTGTGCAAATAGATGTTAACAAATATGATGTGATTGGGATTACGGAGACGTGGCTCCAGGATGATCAGGGCTGGGAACTCAACATCCAGGGGTATTCAACATTCAGGAAGGATAGAATAAAAGGAAAAGGAGGTGGGGTAGCATTGCTGGTTAAAGAGGAGATTAATGCAATAGTTAGGAAAGACATTAGCTTGGATGATGTGGAATCTATATGGGTAGAGCTGCAGAACACTAAAGGGCAAAAATCGTTAGTGGGAGTTGTGTACAGACCTCCAAACAGTAGTAGTGATGTTGGGGAGGGCATCAAACAGGAAATTAGGAGTGCATGCAATAAAGGTGCAGCAGTTATAATGGGTGACTTTAATATGCACATAGATTGGGCTAGCCAAACTGGAAGCAATACGGTGGAGGAGGATTTCCTGGAATGCATAAGGGATGGTTTTCTAGACCAATATGTCGAGGAACCAACTAGGGGGGAGGCCATCTTAGACTGGGTGTTGTGTAATGAGAGAGGATTAATTAGCAATCTCATTGTGCGAGGCCCCTTGGGGAAGAGTGACCATAATATGGTGGAATTCTGCATTAGGATGGAGAATGAAACAGTTAATTCAGAGACCATGGTCCAGAACTTAAAGAAGGGTAACTTTGAAGGTATGAGGCATGAATTGGCTAAGATAGATTGGCTAATGATACTTAAGGGGTTGACTGTGGATGGGCAATGGCAGACATTTAGAGAACGCATGGATGAATTACAACAATTGTACATTCCTGTCTGGCGTAAAAATAAAAAAGGGAAGGTGGCTCAACCGTGGCTATCTAGGGAAATCAGGGATAGTATTAAAGCCAAGGAAGTGGCATACAAATTGGCCAGAAATAGCAGCGAACCTGGGGACTGGGAGAAATTTAGAACTCAGCAGAGGAGGACAAAGGGTTTGATTAGGGTAGGGAAAATGGAGTACGAGAAGAAGCTTGCAGGGAACATTAAGGCAGATTGCAAAAGTTTCTATAGGTATGTAAAGAGAAAGAGGTTAGTAAAGACAAACGTAGGTCCCCTGCAGTCAGAATCAGGGGAAGTCATAACGGGGAACAAAGAAATGGCAGACCAATTGAACAAGTACTTTGGTTCAGTATTCACTAAGGAGGACACAAACAACCTTCCGGATATAAAAGTGGTCAGAGGGTCTATTAAGGAGGAGGAACTGAGGGAAATCTTTATTAGTCGGGAAATTGTGTTGGGGAAATTGATGGGATTGAAGGCCGATAAATCCCCAGGGCCTGATGGACTGCATCCCAGAGTACTTAAGGAGGTGGCCTTGGAAATAGCGGATGCATTGACAGTCATTTTCCAACATTCCATTGACTCTGGATCAGTTCCTATCGAGTGGAGGGTAGCCAATGTAACCCCACTTTTTAAAAAAGGAGGGAGAGAGAGAGCAGGGAATTATAGACCGGTCAGCCTGACCTCAGTAGTGGGTAAAATGATGGAATCAATTATTAAGGATGTCATAGCAGCGCATTTGGAAAATGGTGACATGATAGGTCCAAGTCAGCATGGATTTGTAAAAGGGAGATCATGCTTGACAAATCTTCTGGAATTTTTTGAGGATGTTTCCAATAAAGTGGACAAAGGAGTACCAGTTGATGTGGTATATTTGGACTTTCAGAAGGCTTTCGACAAGGTCCCACACAGGAGATTAATGTGCAAAGTTAAAGCACATGGGATTGGGGGTAGTGTGCTGACGTGGATTGAGAACTGGTTGTCAGACAGGAAGCAAAGAGTAGGAGTAAATGGGTACTTTTCGGAATGGCAGGCAGTGACTAGTGGGGTACCGCAGGGTTCTGTGCTGGGGCCCCAGCTGTTTACATTATACATTAATGATTTAGACGAAGGGATTAAATGTAGTATCTCCAAATTTGCGGATGACACTAAGTTGGGTGGCAGTGTGAGCTGCGAGGAGGATGCTATGAGGCTACAGAGTGACTTGGATAGGTTAGGTGAGTGGGCAAATGCGTGGCAGATGAAGTATAATGTGGATAAATGTGAGGTTATCCACTTTGGTGGTAAAAACAGAGAGACAGACTATTATCTGAATGGTGACAGATTAGGAAAAGGGAAGGTGCAACGAGACCTGGGTGTCATGGTACATCAGTCATTGAAGGTTGGCATGCAGGTACAGCAGGCGGTTAAGAAAGCAAATGGCATGTTGGCCTTCATAACGAGGGGATTTGAGTACAGGGGCAGGGAGGTGTTGCTACAGTTGTACAGGGCCTTGGTGAGGCCACACCTGGAGTATTGTGTACAGTTTTGGTCTCCTAACTTGAGGAAGGACATACTTGCTGTTGAGGGAGTGCAGCGAAGATTCACCAGACTGATTCCCGGGATGGTGGGACTGACCTATCAAGAAAGACTGAATCAACTGGGCTTGTATTCACTGGAGTTCAGAAGAGTGAGAGGGGACCTCATAGAAACGTTTAAAATTCTGACGGGTTTGGACAGGTTGGATGCAGGAAGAATGTTCCCAATGTTGGGGAAGTCCAGAACCAGGGGTCACAGTCTAAGGATAAAGGGTAAGCCATTTAGGACCGAGATAAGGAGAAACTTCTTCACCCAGAGAGTGGTGAACCTGTGGAATTCTCTACCACAGGAAGTAGTTGAGGCCAATTCACTAAATATATTCAAAAGGGAGTTAGATGAAGTCCTTACTAATCGGGGGATCAAGGGGTATGGCGTGAAAGCAGGAAGTGGGTACTGAAGTTTCATGTTCAGCCATGAACTCGTTGAATGGCGGTGCAGGCTAGAAGGGCTGAATGGCCTGCTCCTGCACCTATTTTCTATGTTTCTATGTTTCTAGACTGGGTCTTTACTCGTTGGAGTTCAGAAGGATGAGGGGTGATCTTATAGAAACATTTAAAATAATGAAAGGGATAGACAAGATAGAGGCAGAAAGGTTGTTTCCACTGGTCGGGGAGACTAGAACTAGGGGGCACAGCCTCAAAATACGGGGGAGCCAATTTAAAACCGAGTTGAGAAGGAATTTCTTCTCCCAGAGGGTTACGAATCTGTGGAATTCTCTGCCCAAGGAAGCAGTTGAGGCTAGCTCATTGAATGTATTCAAGTCACAGATAGATAGATTTTTAACCAATAAGGGAATTAAGGGTTACGGGGAGCGGGCGGGTAAGTGGAACCGAGTCCACGGCCAGATCAGCCATGATCTTGTTGAATGGCGGAGCAGGCTCGAGGGGCTAGATGGCCTACTCCTGTTCCTAATTCTTATGTTCTTATGGTCTGTGAGTGATAATCTACTTACTGTGTGTGAGAAGGAGCTGCCTGCACTGTTCCTTGTGTTCCAGGTGGAGGAAAGATCACATTTGTTCTGGCTTGTTCAAGAATTTTGCTCTGAGAATAATAATACGAGAACAATATTAGTTCTAAGATATGAATACAGGGGAGAATATGATGTATCCGAGGGAGCGACAATGTATTTCTCGACCACCAGCAACACGGTTCTGGAGAACTCAGCTCACCAAAACAATATAACCCGTCTTTAAAATATCTTCTCCCACACTCCTTTCCTGATGCCTGCAATAGATGCACTTTGTGAAACTCCCCACATCCTCACTGTCAGGCTGTGTTTCCACTGCTCACTGTCCAAGAACAACAGACACGGTGAGATTGGAACTGAATCAGGAACATTCACTACTGATTTGGGGAAAGGCGGCAGCAATGATTTGAAAGAGCGAGGAGATTTACTTTCTCTGTTACCTTACACTGTCCACACACAGCCCGAGAATGGCCTCTCCCTCCCCCCACTCACACCATGTTCCGGAACTAGTTCCTGCTCCACTCTGCCTCTTGCACAGTCCCCGACGGAACTAAACCAGGAACGTTCATTACTCGTTTGGAGAGATAAAGCAGCAGATTGTAATAGTAGATTCTGCCCATTCTGTCTCCCTTACCCTGGACACACGCTGTCCACACACAGCCCGAGAATGGCCTCTTGCTTCCCCCACTCACAGCACGCACGGACACTGGTTCTTGCTCCACTCTGCCCCCGACTCCCCCCGGACTCAATGCCGATCTCTGAGCCCATCTGCGGACACGCTCCCAAAGCGCTGCGCTGCTGCAAGGAGGCTGCTGCCCGCTGCCTTACCCTGGGGCTGCGGTTTCTCCATTCCCGGCTGTTTTAAACCATCTTCTTCTGCTCACTGAGTGAATGGCGATCACAGGCAGGGCTGGGGAAGGGGAGGGCATATGCGCGCTTCTGCTCACTGGAAATCGACTCAGGGGGCAGGGCTTATCCATGCATGCGCAGCTCTCTGCACTAATTCAGCCTGTAAAAATCGAAGTGCACTTTTCCCAATTTACTTTTATCTGAATCTGAGCAAAGGAACTTGGCCTGGGGGGGGGGAAAGGACAGAGAATGATTAAAGCTGCGAGCCTTGTCCCTTGGAGATGCTCAATTTGGGATCATTCCGTGCAGAGTGTTTCTCTCCATGAGCCAGTCTTCACAAAGCAATCCTCCAGAAACATCGGAGGAACAAGGGAGCAGGAGTGTTTGCTGGGCCCATGGAAGAGTTATTATCTGACAGAAACAGTCCGAAATCAGTGTAATTAGAGTAAAACACTCTGTCACTGAGAGTAATACCGGTGGATAATCAAGGGGCTATAGGGAGGGAGGAACTTGACACATTCACCATCACTAATGAAGCCGTACTTGGTAAAATAATGGGACTAAAGGCCAACAAGTCACCTGGACCTGATGGCTTATATCTTAGATTCTTAAGTGAAGTGACTGAAGAGATAGTGGATGCATTGGTAGTAATTTACCAAAATTCCCTGGATTCTGAGGCGGTCCCAGCAGATTGGAATACCGCAAATGTAACACCTCTATTTAAAAAAGGCAGACAAAAAGCAGGAAACTGTAGACCAGTTAGCCTCACATCGATCGTTGGGAAAATGCTGGAGTCCATTAATAAGAAAGCAGTAGCAGGACATTTGGAAAAGCATGATTCAATCAAACAGAGTCAGCATGCTTTCTGAAAGGGAAATCATGTTTGACAAATTTGCTGGAGTTCTTTGAGGATGTAACGAGCAGGATGGATAAGGGGGAATCAGTGGATGTGGTGTATTTGGATTATTTCCAGATGACATTCGATAAGGTGCCACATAAGAGGTTACTGCACAAGATAAAAGTTCACAGGGTTGGGGGTAATATATTAGCATGGATAAAGGATTGGTTAACTAACAGAAAACAGAGAGTCAGGATAAATGTGTCATTTTCTGGTTGGTGCCGCAGGGATTGGTGCTGGGTCCTCAACTATTTACAATCTATATTAATGACTTGGATGAAAGGACCGAGTTTACTGCAGCTAAGTTTGCTGATTATACAAAGATGGGTGGGAAAGCAAATTGTGAAGACACAAAAACTCTGCAAAAGGAATATAAACAGGCTAAATGAGTGGGCAAAAATTTGGCAGATGGAGTATAATGTGGGAAAATGTGAGGTTATCCACTTTATCAGAAATAATAGAAAAGCAAATTATAATTTAAATGGAGAAAAATTGCAAAGTGCAGCAGTACAGAGGGACCTGGGGGTCCTTGTGCATTAAATACAAAAAGTTAGTATGCAGATACAGCAAGTAATCAGGAACACAAATGGAATGTTGGCCTTTATTGCAAGGGGGATAGAGTATAGAAACAGAGAGGTAAGCTACAACCATACAGGGTATTGGTGAGGCCACACCTGGAGTATTGTGTGCAGTTTTGGTCTCCGTATTTAAAGAAGGATATACTTGCATTGGAGGCTGTTCAGAGGTTGATTCCAGAGATGAGCGGGATGTCTTATGAGGATGGGTTGAGTAGGTTGGGCCTATACACATTGGAATTCAGAAGAATGTGAGGTGATCTTATTGAAACATAAGATAACCCGGGGGCTCAACAAGGTGGATGCAGACAGGGCATTTCCACTCATCAGGGAAACTAAAACTAGGGGCCATAGTCTCAGAATAAGGGGCCACCCATTTAAACTGAGATGAGGAGACATTTCTTCGCTCAGAGGGCTGTAAATCTATGGAATTCTCTGCCCCAGAGAGCTGTGGAGGCTGGATCATTGAATATATTTAAGGCAGAGGTAGACAGATTTTTGAGCGATAAGGGAATAAAGGAGAGTGAGCAGGTAAGTGGAGCTGAGTCCATGATCAGATCAGCCATGATGTTATTGAATGGCAGAGCAGGCTCCAGGGGCCAAATGGCCTTGTACTCTTTCTTATTTTCTTCTGCGATAATAACTTTGGGACTGTTAACGGGGATTCCAACCCTGGGACTGTAAATGAGGATTCTAACCCTGGGAGTGAACAGCTCTGGGGCTTTCCTATTACAATTGTCTGGGACGTAAACCGTCAGCTTCGCACTGAGCAGCGCCTTTAGGGGAGATGGTGAGAAATCCGAGGTGACGAGAGTGAGAATAAAATAACTAATTTGTTGGTTTGCCCAGCAGGACTGGTTGGAAACAGATACTGACACACCTCACGTTGCTCCTGCACCAAGATGACCACGCATGCGCTTTGCTGATCACTGAATCAAGATGGTGGAGGACTGAACTTGCCTTCCTGTACAAGGATGGCCGCCGTTATCCTGGGCCTGTGGCCGGGAGAAAGCCTCGAAGCTGCAGTCGCCGATACTCAGGTTATTATTCCGAGATTCCTGCGGGCACCAGCTGTTTATAAAGCCTCCCCGGCTACCCGCTCGTCCATTACTTTCCTCCGTTCCGCTGAAATGGGCTCTTTTTACTAGCAGATGTTTACCGTGTCCGCTCCGCCGTTACATGCACTGCGCATGCCCGAAACAGGCCTGGCCTTTTGTGCTGGCCCGTTAGGGTGAGCCTGGCTTGCCCAATAGTGTGAGCCTGGGCTGGCCCAATAGGGTGAGCCCGGGTTGGCCCAATCGGATGAGCCTGGCTTGCCCAATAGGGTGAGCCCGGGTTGGCCCAATAGGGTGAGCCTGGGCTGGCCCAACAGGGTGAGCATGGCTGGCCCAATAGCATGAGACGTTTGCTGTATAACGTCCACGTTTCTGAGCCATACAGGAGGGCGGGTATTATACAGCCTGTAGACCATGAGCTTGGAGACAGATTTGTCCTCATATCGCTGGAGAAATACCATCACCAATGTTTTCACAAGATCTTGCAACTCCCCTGGGAGGTCAGACGCACCAACATTAGTGTCCTTGACCAGGCCAACATCCCCAGCATCGAAGCAGTGATCACACGTGACCACCTCTGCTGGGCGAGCCACATTGTTCACATGCCTGACACAAGTCACCCAAAGCAAGCGCTCTAGTCGGAACTCCTACGTAGCATGCGAGTCCATGGTGGGCAGAGGAAACGTTTGAAGGACATCCTCAAAGCCTCTCTGATCAAGTGCAACATCCCCACCGACACCTGGGAGTCCCTGGCCAAAGACTGTCCTAAGTGGAGGAAGTGCATCCGGGAGGGTGTTGAGCACTTCGAGTGCAGAAATCAAGCACATGCAATGGAAAGAGCATGTGGCAAACCAGCCTCACCCACTCTTTCCTTCAACCACCATCTGTCCCAACTGTGACAGAGAATGTAATTCCCATATTGGACTGTTCAGTCACCTGACAACACATATTTAGAGTTGAATCAAGATCTCCTCGATTTCGAGGGACTGCCGATGATGATGAGGAATAGATTGAGCTTTGGAAGACCCAATAGGGTGAACCTGGGCTGGCCCAATAGGGTGAGCCTGGGCTGGCCCAATAGGGTGAGCCCGGACTGGCCCAATAGGGTGAGCCGGGCATGGCCCAGGGTCACCAGACAACATTTGGCACAACAAGTCTCCCTTTCAGGGGTCGCTGACCTGGGCACAAACATCTGTCCAATCAAAGACCCTGAAGCCCCGCCCACCCTTTGTCCCTACACAAAGGACCGCGCATGCGCCGTGAGACCCGCTCTGCCCAAGATGGCGGCCGCTGAGCACACTCTCCCCGCCTGAGAAACAGTTACCGCCAAGAAAAGCACCAACAATGTAATCATGAAAACATCACCGATCAGCGGCAAGAAGCGTAGAAAGTCGAGGAAGGAGAGTTACTCCATCTACATCTACAAAGTGATGAAGCAAATTCACCCCAACATCGGCATCTCCTCCAAGGCCATGGGCATCATGAACCCGTTTATGAACGATATTTTTGAGCGCATTGTGGGTGAGGCTTCCCGCCTGGCCCATTACAACAAGTACTGCACCATCAGCACCCGGGAGATCCAGACCGCCGTGCGGCTGCTGCTGCCCGGGGAGCTGGCCAAGCACGCCGTGTCGGAAGGGACAAAGGCGGTGACCAAGTTCACCAGCTCCAAGTAAAACTGCGCGCTGTCCTGAGAGATCAAACCCAAACACAACGGCTCCTTTAAGAGCCACCCACACCCTCTCTGAAAGAGCTGCTCAAACGCATCTCCCTTTAGACCTCAAATCATAAATTATTTCCCGAACAAGTGTGTGAGAACCTTTGCAGTTCGAGCTGTAGATTTAGTTTTGAATTATCAGATAAATGTTTTTACTGTCCGCTTCGCTGTTTAATTTCCCGCCCTAAACAGCAAACACTGTCCCTGGTCGCTCTTTCCCTTTGCTCTCAGACCCGTTCATTTACAACGCCTGCCGACGAATTAGAAGCTTGTTTTAGGGATGAGACTCAGACTATAGCCACCTCGTTCTCCATCACGCACTTTTCAATTTAAAAGCATATTCTAGTTAGAGGTCAACCCATTTATTAACTTGAGACTCCCCGCAATGTAACAACTCAAAATGGGAGTTCGGACAGAGACCAGAACAGGGCAGTTTGAACACTCTGTCCCTCTTCTCTTTTCACAGGACTCCTAGTTCTGGTCTCATACCCGCCTGTGCGGGGGATCGATCGATAATCTATAAATCCGCAGTTTTACAAAGCTTGAGCTGGAATGTGTGCCATTACAGAAATAGTGGGGATTGATTCCCGCCCATTACAGACAGTTTGAAATAGTACCCGAATGTAATTCTGATTGTAACAGCATGGAACTTGCAAGTTAAATATGGATTAAGACAAAAGGAAACAAAAAGTGTTTGGAAATATTTGGCTAATGGTGCAGTTACTGACATAATCCGCAATTTTAACAATTACTGGCGGCATTTATGAATTTCTAAATCGTTGGAGGACTGACTATTGAGGACAATAATTTCCGCCCCACTTTCATTGGCGGGCTACACAGGCTGCGATTGGACATCGGAAAAGACCAAAGACATTCACCTCAGAGCGACCAATCACAAGTTCGCTCCCTGCATTCCTCCAGAATGTATAAGAAAGTCAGACGTGGGAGGAGTTTCTCATTCTTTCTCAGAACGTGTGGATTGTGGAAACGTCTGCAAGAGGAAAAAGTGGTTGTAAAGCTCGGGCCAAGGCCAAGTCTCACTCCTCCCGCGCCGGACTGCAGTTCCCTGTGGGCCGTGTTCACAGGCTCCTGCGGAAGGGGAACTACGCTGAGCGTGTGCGTGCCGGAACCCGGTCTACATGGCTGCTGTGCTCGAGTATCTGACCGCTGAAATGCTGGAGCTGGCCGACAACGTGGCCTGTGACAACAAGAAGACCCGTATCATCCCCAGATAGCTGGCCCATCTGCCACGACGAGGAGCTCAACAAGCTGCTGGGAAAGGCGACCATCGCTCAGGGCAGGGTGCTGCCTAATATCCAGGCTGTGCTGCTGCCCAAGAAAACCACCAGTCTGTCCAAGAGCAAGTAAAATGGACATTTAATCTAATAAACCAAAGGCTCTTTTCAGAGCCACCCACAGTATCTGTGAAAAGGCTGCTTAATGTTCTCTGGTTCACAATTATCCCAGATCAAACCTATCATGTTAGTTCCTAAATTTTACGTTGAAATCAATTTGCCACAATTTGCCCATTAACTTTATCTGGCAATATTAATAATTTCATGGTTTCACCTACACTGCCGACAATGCCTGATGCTCAGATTCAGAGTAAACCCTCTCTTACATAAGATAAATTGAAAGTTGGAAGCTAAAACGAATACTGAGATTAGAAATTGATCGGTACAGAGTAAAACGACGCGAACACAATAGAGAGTGACGGGTATAGAGTAGAGCCCAGATTTACATACCAGCGATGGACAGATACAGAGTAAACCACACACTCAGACACCAGGCATTGAGAGACAGTGAAACCAGCACGCAATTAGCAGAAACTGGCAGGTTCAGAATAAAACCCACACTCTAATATCAGACACTGACAGATACAGAGATACGCCACATTCAGATGCCAGAGAGGGATAAATACAGAGTCAAATCCACATTCGCGTACCAGACACTAACAATATGTTTCCTATATTTGTCTGTCAATGGACCAGATAGCGAAAGTAGCAGATTCTGTCCTATAATAACCAGTCAGTCCCACACTGAAAGAACACCGGAGATTGAAAGTGTCAGTATTTATCCTACACTCACCTGGCAATCAGAATCTGTCACATATATTCAGAGAATGAGAGAGGCAGTATCTAGCCAACACTCACCTGTCACATAGTGTCAGAGAATGGGAGAGGTTGTATCTAACCAACACTGACCTGTCACATAATGTCAGAGAATGAGAGAGGCAGTATCTATCCTACACTCACCTGACAACCCAACTCTGCCACAGTGTACCAGAGACTGAGAGATAATATATGTTAAGAAATATATCCCACACGGATAGCTGTATCAGAGAGTGACAGGTACAGTAGCTAGCCCATATTCCGGAGTTATTCCCACAATGACACACAGTACCAGAGAGTTACAGTGGCAGTTTATTCCTATACGCTCCTGTCCATACCACACTGGCACTGTACCAGAGATTGAGAGATACAATAACAATCCTACACTGATCAGTAAACTCCACACTGACACGCTGTACCAGTGAGTGACGGGCAGTGTCTATCCTCCACTCCCCTGCCAATCTCACACTGACACACTGTATTATGTCAGGACAGATACAGGAACTATCCTACACTGACCAAGGAATCCCACTGACAAACTGTATCGTGTAAGGACAGATACTGTAACTATCTTACACTGACCAAGGAATCCCACTGACACGCTGTAGCAGAGAGTGAATGGCAGTGTCTATCCTACACTTCCCTGCCAATCCCACACTAACACACTGTACCAAGGAAGGACAGATACAGTAACTAGCCTACACTGATCAAGGAATCCCACTGACACACTGTACCAAGGATGGACAGACACAGTAACTATCCTACACTGACCAAGGCATCCCATTGACACGCTGTACCAGAGTGACAGCGGCTCTGATTAACCCCACTGTTCACACTACAATCGGGTGAGCGCGTCCTACTTTTAATGGTTGTTTGGAGTTTTCAGCCGGACCAACAAAGTATTTTGAAATAGTTTTAAGGTGAACATGAACATGGTTCTGACGTATCTCTGTCGAATTTGAAATGGTTTCTGCTGAATGATTGTCACGTGTTGCAGCACTCACTTTCAGCCAGGAGATGTCAGCAACCTCGAACAGTTTGGAGTGTGCGGATTGCGTCCACACATCCAGACCGCCGTGAGTCTGGTGCTGCACGGGGAGCTGGCCAAGCACGGGGTGACCGAGTACTCCAGCTCCAAGAAAATCTCCACAATGTACTGACAAAAAAACACAGATAACACAACGGCTCTTTTAAGAGCCACCCACAGCCTCTCTGAAGGAGCCGCCAGTTTAATGCATTAAATTGGGCAGTTTATTCATTCCGTCCAACGTCCTTTCAATCTTGTGAGCAAATCAGCAGAAAAACAGTAAAACTGCCCCATTTTCATATTTGTTTCTGTCGAACCTAGTATTTATCAATAAAATTACTTCTATTAGAACTTGGTTAAATATTTCAAATTGAATTTAAAATCAGTTCACTTGAGACCAATGGTTTGTTGTGTGAAGGAAATGGGAATCGAAGCAAGCGACCAATCCGAAGAAGCCTCAGGTAACAGTGGATTCCGGCAAATAGAATTGCGGTCATTACAGTCCATTCAAAGACTTTTCTTAAACCCGAGAATTCCCTCATGGCCGACAGTATTTGTGCAAGAAGCAAACTTCAGAAGGAAAATAATATCACAGTTTAGCCGCTTGTCACAGCAGCTCGGCTGAACCTATCCTGCCGTGGAAAGCTCCGGTTCCCCGTCACACCATCTGTCTGATATATAAAAGCTAAATGGAAACAGAACTCTGAGTGCCTGGACACACACGGAGATTAAAAGAGCATTTCACAGGGTCTGGGCCAAAGAGTCACTTGTTACCCCATAATCCTAAGAATTCTGCAGCTATTCCCCACCCCAATATATCTCCGCTCCCCTTCCACAGGTCACTGCTCTCTCTGTGACGCGGTGGGTGGCTCTCAGAAGAGCCTTTGTGCTGTGTCCGAGGGAAAGGGTCGAGTTGTTCAGCCAGCGAACCCATAGAGAGTGCGGCCCTGCCGTTTCAGAGCGTACACCACATCCATGGCAGTGACCGTCTTGCTCTTGGCGTGCTCAGTGTAGGTGACCGCGTCTATGATCACATTCTGCAGGGTAACCTTCAGCACCCCGCGGGTCTCCTTGTAGATCAGACCCGAGATCCGTTTGACACCGCCACGGTGAGCCAGGCGGCGGATGGCGTGTTTGGTGATGCCCTGAATATTATCATGGAACACTTTATGGTGCCGCTTGGCTCCGCCTTTGCCCAATCCTTTGCCTCCTTTACCTCGGCCAGACATGACGATTCTTCACAGGAACATAAACTGAATGATAAATACATCAGGACGGCGAGAGTTTATGAAGCCAGCCCGGACCTGGTTGAGAAAGGCAGAGTGGGAGAGAGGCTGGGAAGAGACAGAATCAGAGGCACAGACAGAGCAGAGACAACGACACAGAACTATGGATATTGACAAGGCGGCCACTGAACCAATCACAATTACTGCCTTAACCCATCCCTCATCTCGGCTGTGGGGGAGTGTGGAGCTGCCCATATAAGGCGGGCTCGGAGCAGTTTCCTCAAATCTGCGCCGCACTGAACGAGATGATGGCTAACGAAAAGTAAATAGTTACCGCCAAGAAAGGCACCAGGAAAGTAATCAAGAAAACGCCACTGAAGGGCGGCAAGAAGCGCAGAAAGTCGAGGAAGGAGAGTTACTCCATCGACATCTACAAAGTGATGAAGCAGGTTCACCCCTGCACCGGCATCTCCTGCAAGGCCATTGGCATCATTAACTCGGTTGTGAACGAAGTTTTCGAGTGCAGCGCGGGTGAGGCTTCCCGCTGGCCCATTACAACAAGCGCCGCACCATCAGCTCCCGGGAGATCCAGACCGCCGTGCGCCTGCTGCTGCCCGGGGAGCTGGCCAAGCACGCCGTGTCGGAAGGGACAAAGGCGGTGACTAAGTACACCAGCTCCAAGTAAAACTGCACGCTGTCCTGAGAGATCAAACCCAAACACAACAGCTCTTTTAAAAGCCACCCACAACCTCTCTAAAAGAACTGCACAAACCTTTAAAATCGATTTACTGTAATTATTTCCCGAGCAAGTGTGTTAGACAACTTTTGAAGTTCCAGCTGTAGATTTGATTTTGAATTCTCAGATAAGCAGCTTCACTGTTCGGATCGACCTCAGTGTCGCTGTTGAATTTCCCACCAAACATCAAACAAGGTCCCTGCTCGCGCTTTCCCTTTGTTCTCAGACCCGTTTATTTACACCGCCTGCCGATGTTTCTGGGTGAGACTCAAGACTTTAGCCACCTCGTTCTCTTTCATGCCCTTTTTAATTAAAAACAAATTCTAGTTAGGGGTGATACCGTTTATGAACTCGAGACTCCCCGCAGTGTAACAACCCAGAATGGGAGTTCTTGCAGAGACCAGAATGGGGACAATGTGAACGCTCTGTCCCTCTTTTTTCACAGAAGGACTCCCAGTTCTGGTCTCACTCCTACCTTTGCAGGGGATAGATCGATAATCTATGAAAGCTCACTTTTACAAAGATTGAGCTGGAACGTGTCCCTTTACAGAATCAGTGGGGATTGATTCCCGCCCATTACAAATAGTTTGAAATAGTACCCGAATTTAATCCAGATTGTAATAGCCTGGAATTTTCAAGGGAACTATGGAATAAGACAAAAGGAATTAAAACGTGTTGCGAAATCTTTGACTAATCGTGAATTTATTAACATAATCCGCTATTTCTTGGCGGTTTTTAAAAATTAAACATGCGTTAGCTTCGGACTGTTGGAGAAAGTAATTGATGATCGGAAAAGACCTCTGCAGTTCACCACAGAGCGATCAATCACAAGTTCGCTCCCTACATTCCTCCCAAAGATATAAGAATTATCATCATCACAGGCAGTCCCTCAAAGCGAGGATGACTTGCTTTCACGCCAAAAAGGGATGAGTTCCCAGGGATTTCAATGAAGGACCTAATATTCTAGATTGCGAGCTATATTTTGAAGGGTGGAAGATGCCCGTGCGTGGATTATTTCAACGTTGGTTGCCACTGCACACCAGCCACCACACGGGTTTAAGAATATCGCAGTGTGGGCTGGCCCGTGCTGCCCCTGGGCCCTCGCCACTTCTGGGCCCCGAACTCGCGCCTCTCTCGGTCAGATCACATCCCTATACAATCTCTCACCGCTCCTTCGTCCCTCCTGCTGTACCTGCCCGCACTGCAATCAGCGACCTGGCTTCACAGCCTCGCCCTCCTGCAGCAGCAAGCGCTGCTCCCTGCAGTGGCACGCCGCCCCAAGTTGCTCCCTCTAATGGTCCTGGCCTGCTGATGGTCTTGCAGGCCGGGACCGCGCCAATTTCCGCTATAAGAAAGGCAGATGTGGGAGGAATTTCTCATTCTTTCTCTGAACGTGTGGACTGTGGAAATGTTTGGAAGAGGAAAAACTGGACGGTAAAACTCGGGCCAAGTTTCGCTCCTCCTGGGCCGCACTGCAGTTCCCCTTGGGCCGTGTTCACAGGCTTCTGCGAAAGGGGAACTATGCTGAGCATATGGCTGTCGGGGCCCCGGTCTACGTGGCTGCTGTGCTCGAGTATCTGACCACTGAAGTCCTGGAGCTGGCCGGCAACGCGGCCCGCATCATCCCCAGACACATGCAGCTGGCCATCCGCAACGAGGATGAGCTCAACAAGCTGCTGGGAAAGGTGACCATCGCTCAGGGCGGGGTACTGCCTAATATCCAGGCTGTGCTACTGCCCAAGAAAACCACCAGTGCGTCCAAGAGCAAGTAACGCGGACATGATTTAATCTAAAACCCCAAAGGCGCTTTTCAGAGTCACCCACAGTATCTGTGGAAGGGCTAGTTAATGTTTTCTACATCTCAGTTGTCCTAAATTTAATTTAACATATTATATCTCTGTAATTAAGCTGAGAGTTTCTTGATCAGAAATTAGCCACAGATATTCTCTTATAAACGTAATGAAAATGTAGAAATCTAGATCGCCAAACACTGCAGCGGATTTTCAGATCAGTGAATCAATATAGAGAGGAACTGGGTTCAGGGAAACACAGCGGACGGAACCTGAACGTCAGACCGCTCGTCATTGAGCACGTTGTTGGGATAGCCGAATATGAACGGATGTTAAGAGCCGAGTATAAAGGAAACTTGCGGTTGATGGGCTCACCGTCTCTTACCGAGGCAATAATTCCACAGGGTGAAGGATATACATCCTGAACACAGTGATCCATGCAGACTTTTCGCCGTTGAATTTGCATACAGGAGGGAACCAGTATTACAGCTCTGATTAATTCAAAATATTACAAATAGTATCCCACCTGTCCCCGCATTAAGAGCTGGGTTAAAGGTGAGATACAGAATTTAGATATGTGTAGTGGGATCAATTCACTATCAGATTTCTCACTGATATTTTCCGACTCACATTGGGCGGGTGCTGTCGGTCTTCTGGGCATCCCACTCACCTTTAAACCTCGATCAAACCCTGTCATTTTAAACTGTGAGGGACCGCCCCAAGCAGTGATTGGCTGGCGCCAGACAAACATCCAGTTTCAATCCAATCAAAGACGAGGGAACGAAGCGGTGGCAAGTACTAGCCTCGATTGGCTGAGCTGGGATTGAGCATTATTTTCCAACTCTGCCAATTTCACTGCAGAACTGACCGATTTGACAAAAAAATGAACATGTAAAATGATTACTTTATCAATATAAAGCGATTGCCCGTCTAACCCTTCCACAGGATCCTCGGGACCACTCACAGCACCAACTGGCTCTTAAGGTTATGCCTGCTCGTTCTGTACTCCACAATCCGAGGAAATTGTATCTACCACATCAACACCTTTAATCATCATAAACCCACCGATTAGTACACCGTCCCTCTATACTCCCTATGCATCCTACCATCATCACTAAAACCTAGAGCGCCGATCTTCCATATAGTTATTTAGAGTATAACGTGGGCGCTCTCTGCTCCGCACCCAGTGCAACTTTGTACTAAAACACCAACACCGAACACAACGTGAGTCCACAATCTATTCCCCGTTCCCAGCTCACTGCTCTCTTTGTGAGGCAGTGGGAGGCTCTTAAACGAACCTTTGTGTCCGTGGCGAAAGGGTCGAGTTGTTCAGCCGCAGAGTCCATAGAGAGTTTCAGAGTGTACACCACATCCAGAAGAATGACTGCCTTGCCCTCGGCGCTCTCGGTGTAGGTGACCGCATCCCTGATCACATTCTCCAGGAAAACTTTCAGCACCCCGCGAGTCTCCTCGTAGATCAGGCCCGAGATCCGCTGCACCGTCTCACACTGACTCTGCCGGACATCCTCGTCTCTTTATTTGTGACTGATTTCTGTGGAGAAGGAGCCCGGTCGCGGGACAGGTGTCATTTTATTGCGGTCTCCGCTCTTTCCGGGAGGCTTTGGTAGCTCTGAACAGAGCCTTTGAGTTCAGGGGTTTACACGTTGCGCTCTTTTATTTTACTTCTTTCTGGGGCTTTTGCCGGCTTTCTTAGGCTTTGGAGTTTACCGTTACAGCTTTGGTCTTTTTGGGGGGGCCACTGTCTTGGCTGGAGCCTTTTTCTGATGATTTTAATTGTACTAACGGATAGGCAGCCGTTTCTCTGATTGGTTCTCCATTTTCACATGATCTATTGCTAATTGGTCCCCTTGGTGAATAAGCCACACACTGTAGTTCCTCTGGAATGAGTAAGTGGAACCGCCCAAGGACTTTCCAAAGTGTAATTCGATCCATTTTGACTTCAGAATCCACAGAGGACAGATCTCCCCAAAAGCCACCAAGTTCCAGCCGAAGGCCCATTGGGCCTGTGCTGGTTCTTTGATAGAGCGTCTGTGCTTAATACCAAACCATCCGCTCTTCTGTCCCTAACACTGAAGGTTGCTCATTAAGGGGGAAGGGTGGGTGCAGACACTGGGGGAGGGCTGGGTGCAGACACTGGGGGAGGGGTGGGTGCAGAACCTGGGAGAAGGTGGGTGCAGACATTGGGGAGGGGTGGGTGCAGACACTGTGGGAGGGGTGGGTGCAGAAATTAGGGGAGGGGTGGTTGCAGACACTGGGGGAAGGGTGGGTGCTGACATTGGGGGAGTGCGGGCGAAGTCATTGGGGAGGGAAAGGTGCAGATGCTGGGGGAGGTGTGGGTGCAGACACTGGGGGAGGGTTGGGTGCAGACACTGGGGGAAGGGTGAGTGCAGACACTGGGGGAGGGGTGGGTGCAGACACTGGGGGAGGGTTGGATGCAGACACAGGGGGAGCGTGGGTGCAGAAACTGCGGTAAGGGTGGGTGCAGACACTGGGGGAGAGGTGGGTGCAGAAACTGCGGTAAGGGTGGGTGCAGACACTGGGGGAGAGGTGGGTGCAGACACTGGGGGAGAGGTGGGTGCAGACACTGGGGGAAGGGTGGGTGCAGACACTTGGAGAAGAATGGGTGCAGACACTGCGGAGGTGTGGGTGCAGACACTGAGGGAGTGGTGGGTGCAGACACTGGGGGAGCGTGGGTGCGAAACTGCGGTAAGGTTGGGTGCAGACACTGGGTGAGGGGTGGGTACAGACACTGGCGGAGGGGTGGGTGCAGACAGTGGGGGAAGGTGCGTGCAGACACTGAGGGGGGGTGGGTGCAGACACTGGAGGAGGGGTGGGTGCAGACACTGAGGGAGGGGTGGGTGCAGACACTGGGGTAGGGGTGGGTGCAGACACTGAGGGAGGGGTGGGTGCAGACACTGGAGGAGGGGCAGGTGCAGACACTGGGGGAGGGATAGATGCAGACACTGGGGGAGGATTAGGTGCAGACACTGGGAGAGGGGTGGGTGCATGCACTGGGGGAGGGGTGGGTACAGACACTGAGTGAGGGGTGGGTGCAGACACTGGGGGATGGTGGGTCCACGCACTGGGGGAAGGGAGGGTGCAGACACTGAGGGAGGGGTGGATGCAGAAGCTGGGGGAGGTTTGGGTGTAGACACGGGGGGAGGGGTGGGTGCAGCCAATGCCAGTGAATCACCAGGGATCATGGGATCATTTTCAATGATCTCTATCAGGAATCTGAGCCTGGCCCCGGGACAGGGATCTGTAGATTCGGGATCCGCTCTTTTCTGATAGGCGTGTGTAGCTCTGGGAAGAGCCTTTTGGTTCAGAGGTTTACAAGTTGACCTTTTTATTTACTTTTTGGGTGCTGCTTTCTTGGTCTTTGCTGATTTGGGCGTGGCCTTGGTCCTCGGTTTCTCCACCTTTTTGGCCACATTCATCTTTGCGCCTGTGGCCTTCTTGGGGCTCTTGGGCTTCTTCGCCGCCGTCTTCTTCCCAGCCGGCGCTTTCGCTGTCTTTTTGCCGTTGGCGCATTCTTGGTGCTCGTTTGCTTGGCTGCTGATTTCGTGCTTGGAGATTTCTTGGCTGGAGATTTCTTGGCTGCTGGTTTCTTCACTTTCCTTCCCACTTTCCCCGGGGTTTCCTTCTCAGCGACTTTGAAGGAGCCCGAGGTGCCAGTGCCCTTGATCTGCTTCAGGGAGCCATTTGTCACATTTCTCTTGATACTGAACCTGATCTGGGACCCGCGCTTCTCCACATCGATGCCTTTGGCCACCAGAGCCTTCTTTATCGTGGCCAGGCACATCCCTTTGTGATCGCTGCCATCGGCCACAACCTTGAGGATCTGTTCACCCAACTTAGTTTGGAGCCGCCTTTTCCTTCTTGCTGGTAACCTTGGTTTGAGTGGCGGTGGCAGGAGGTGCCATTTCGGCGGCTGCAGTATCAGTCATGTCCGCGACTCTCACTCTGTGGAAAATCTCTCTGACAGTCAGAACTGGGTCAGAAATGAAATGACAGGCGTCGACACAGAGCAATTTAACGGCAGTGAGCAGAGTGGGTGGAGACATCCTGCTGTCAACTCCCCGCCCCTCCAGCATTTCTGTGTTCCTCTCTTCTCACTAACTCTCCAAATCCAATTCAAGTCGGACCCTCCATAGAAACATAGAAAATAGATGCAGGAGTAGACCATTCGATCCTTCGTGCCTGCACCACCCATTCAATATGATCATGGCTGATCATGCAAATTTAGTACCCCATTCCTGCTTTCTCTCCATACAACTTGACCCCTTTAGCCATATGGGACAAATCTAACTCCCTTTTGAATATATCTAACGAACTGGCCTCAACAACTTTCTGTGGTAGAGAATTCCACAGGTTCACAATTCCCTGAGTGAAGTAGTTTCTCATCATCTCAGTCCTAAATGGCTTACCACTTATCCTTAGACTGTGACCCCTGCTTCTGGATTTCCCCAACATCGAGAATATTCTTCCTGCACCTAACCTGTACAATCCTGTCAGAATTTTATATGTTTCCAAGAGAACCCCTCTCATTCTTCTAAATTCCAGTGAATATAAGCCTAGTTGATCCAGTCTTTCTTCATATGTCAGTCATGCCATCCCTGGAATCGGTCTGGTAAACCTTCGCTGCACTCCCTCAATAGCAAGCACGTCCTTCCTAAGATTAGGAGATCAAAACTGCACACAATACTCAAGGTGTGGTCTAACCAAGGCTCTGTACACCTGCAGTCAGACCTCCCGGCTCCTATACTCAAATCCTCTCGCTTTGAAGGCCAAAATGCCATTTGCCTTCTTCACCGCCACTGTACCTGCATGCCAACTTTCAATGACTAATGTACCATGACACCCAGGTCTCGTTGCACCTCCCCTTTTCCTAATCTGTCACCATTCAGATAAGATTCTGCCTTCCTGTTTTTCCCAGCAAAGTGGATAACCCCACCTTTACCTACATTATACTGCATCTGCCATGCATTTGCCCACTCTCCTAACCTGTCCAAATCACCCTGCAGCCTATTAGCATGCTCAGCTCACACTGCCACCCAGCTTAGTATCATCTGAAAACGTGGAGATATTACATTCAATTCCTTCGTCTGAATCATTAATGTATATTGTTCAGAAAATAACCCGTTTTTTCCTACTCTTTGCTTCCTGTCTGCCAACCAGTTCTCTAACCACGTCAATACATTACCCCCAATACCATGCGCTTTAATTTTGCACGCTAATCTCTTGTGTGGGACCTTGTCAAAAGCCTTTTCAAAGTCCAAATACACCACATCCACTGGTTGTCCCTTGTCTACTCTACTAGTTGCATCCTCAAAAATTTCGAGAAGATTTGTCAAGCATGATTTCCCTTTCATAAATCCATGCTGACTTAGACCGATCCTGTCACTGCTTTCCAAATGTGCTGCTATTTCATCTTTAATAATTCATTCCAACATTTTCCACACTACCGATGTCAGGCTAACTGGTCTATAATTCCATGTTTTCTCTCTCCCTCATTTTTTAATAAGTGGGGTTACATTAGCTACCCTCCAGTCCAGAGAACTGATCCAGAATCTATAGAATGTTGGAAAATGACCACCAAGGTAGCTACTATTTCTATGGCCACTTCCTTAATTACTCTGGGATGCAGACTATCAGGCCCTGGGGATTGATTTGCCTTCAATCCCATCAATTTCCCTAACACAATTTCCTGACTGGTAAGGATTTCCTTCAGTTCTTCCTTCTCGCTAGACCCTCGATCCAATAGTATTTCCGGAAGGTTATTTGTGTCTTCCTTAGTGAAGACAGAACCAAAGTATTTTTTCAATTGGTCTGCCATTTCTTTGTTCCATTATAAATTCACTTGATTCTGACTGCAAGGGACCTACATTTGTCTTCACTAATCTTTTTCTCTTCACATATCTATAGAAGCTTTTGCAGTCAGTTTTTATGTTCCCAGCAAGCTTCCTCTCATACTCTATTTTCCACCTCATAATTAAACCCTTTGTCCTTTTCTGCTGAATCCTAAATTTCTCCCAGTCCTCAAGTTTTGCTGCTTTTTCTGGCCAATTTATATGCCTCTTCCTTGGATTTAACATTATCGCCAATTTCCCTTGTTAGCCATGGTTAAGCAAGCTTTCCCATTTCTTTTTTACATCGACAGGGAATGTACAATTGTTGAAGTTCATCCTTGTGATCTTTAAATGTCTGCCATTGCCCATACACCGTCAATCCTTTAAGTATCATTGGCCAGTCTATCCTAGCCAATTCACGTCTCATACCATCAAAGTTAACTTTCTTTAAGTTCATGACCCTAGTATCTGAATTAACTGTGTCACTCTTCATCTTAATGAAGAATTCTAACATATTATGGTCACTTTTCCACAAGGGGCCTCGCACACCATGATTGCTAATTAGTCCATTCTCATTACACAACACCCAGTCTAGGATGACCAGCTCTCCAGTTAGTTCCTCGACATATTGGTCTAGAAAACCATTCCTTATACACTCCAGGAAATCCTCGTCCACCGTGTTGCTACCAGTTTGGTTAGCCCAATCTATATGTAGATTAAAGTCACCAATGATAACTGCTGTATCTTTATTGCACGCATCCCTAATTTCCTGTTTGATGCCATCCCCAACCTCACTACCATTGTTTGGTGGTCTGTACCCAACTGCCACTAGCATTATCTGCCCTTTGGTGTTCTGCAGCTCTACCCATACAGATTCCACATCATCCAAGCTAATGTACTACCTTACTATTGTGTTAATCTCCTCTTTAACCAGCAACGCTACCCCACCTCGTTTTCCTTTCTGTCTATCCTTCCTGAATATTGAATACCCCTGGATGTTGAGTGCACAGCCTTGGTCACCCTAGAGCCATATCTCCGTGATCCCAATTACATATCATCCATTAACAGCTATCTGCGCAGTTAATTCATCAACCTTTTTATGTATGCTCCTCACATTCAGACATAGAGCCTTCAGGCTTGTTTTTTTAACACTCATTGTCCTTTTAGCATTATATTGTAATGTGGCCCTTTTTGAGTTTTGCCTTTGATGTCTCTGCCCTCCACTTTTCGTTATCTCCTTTCTACCTTTTGCTTCTGCCCCCATTTACTTCTCTCTGTCTCCCTGCATAAATTCCCATCCCCCTGCCATATTAGTTTAAACAGCACTAGCAAACACTCACCTGAGGACATCAGTTCCAGTCCTGCCCAGGTGCAAACCGTCCAGTTTGTGCTGGTCCCACCTGCCACAGAACCGGTTCCAATGTCCCAGGAATTTGAATCCCTCCCTCTTGCACCATTCCTCAAGCCACGTATTCGTCTTTACTATCTTACTATTTCTACACAGACTGGCACGTGGCACTGGTAGCAATCGTGGGATTACTACCTTTGAGGTACTACATTTTAATTTAACTTCTCGCTCCCTAAATTCAGCTTGTAGGACCTCGTCCCATCTATTATCAATATCGTTGGTACCTATATGCACCACGACAACTGGCTGTTCACCCTACCCCTCCAGCCGCTCCGAGACATCCTTGACACTTATACCAGGGAGGCAAGATACCATCCTGGAGTCTCAATTGCGGCTGCAGAAACGTCTATTGATTCCCTTTACACTAGAAACCCCTACCACTATAGTGCTCCCACTCTTTTTCCTGTCCTCCTGTGCAGCAGAGCCACGCACGATGCCATGAACGTTGCTGCTGCTGCCATCCCCTGATGAGCCATCTCTACCAACAGTATCAAAAGTGGTATATCTGTTTTGGAGGGAGATGACCATAAGGGACCCCTGTACTACCTTCCGATTCCTGCTCTGCCTGATGGTCACCCATTGCCTATCTGCCTTTGTAACCTTTACGTGCGGCGTGACCAACTCACTAAATGTGCTAGTCACGATATCCTCAGCATTGCCGATGCTCCAGAGTGAAGCAATGCGCAGCTCCCATGCCACCGTGCAGTCTGACAGGAGCTGCAGCTGGTTACACTTCCGCACACATAGTAGTCAGGGACACGTCCATGTCCCTGGTTTCCCACATAGCACAGAAGGAGCATGACATGGGTCTGGGCTCTCCTGCCATGACTTAAACCTTAAATTAACTTTATTTGACAACAATGCCAAAGGTTTCTTACTGATAACAAAAAGAAAAAAGAAAAGGAAAAAAGAAGAACTACTCACCATTCAACCAGCCAATCACTTACCCGCGTGTCTGTGACGTCACACTTCGATTTCTTTTTACTTCTTTGTTTTACTTTCGGCCTCGATCTCGGCCTCCCGAACTGCCGCTCCTCCTCCCGAGCTCCTCCCTTTTATCATAGTCTGATCTCCCGAACTGCCGCTCCTCCTCCCGAGCTCCGAGCCCTTTTATCAGGGTCTGATCTCCCGAATTGCCATTCCTCCTCCCGAGCTCCACGCCCTTTTATCAGGCCCTCAATCTCCTGGCATGTATTGCTCCTCTGACTCCCCGCGCCCTTTTTTCAGGGTCTCGCTTTCCAGGCGCTCAAACAATGTTGAAATCTACAATTCGCACACAAACTGTTCCCAGATTTACAGTTCTCAGCACAGGTTTTCCTCTCCGCTCGGCTGTACTGCAGATTCTCGGGTCAGTTGTAGTTTCCCAACTCAGTAAGTGTTAAACACTCTGAGGCTGGCGCTCCTCACAGTGTCTGCCCCAGATTCAGGGGCAGGAGCCAATTACAGCTGTGGCTGGCTTAACCAATCTCTGCTTTAAGCTGTTATATTGTTCGAATGCAGAAATATGTTTGACTAACATGGAAATACAAATGATGTGCTCACCGGCCCTGCAGCCTCTCTTTTCTCTCCCTCCTCTGAAAATGAGGGACATATAACAGTAACTGGTGTCCTATCCATCCCATACTCAACAGCCAGAGATGGCTATCAGAGAGAGCGACAGAGAGACAGACAGTATCAGTCTTAAACTCCCAAACTGTGTCTCCATATTACGCTCAATAATAGTACCACACATTCATGTACAGCTCCAGCGGAAAAGGCAGAGCGACAGACACAGTATCAGTCTTACACTTTGTATTAGTGTTTGCATAATACGCTCAGTAACAGTGCCACACCTTCACGTATTGCACCAGAGAGAGAAACAGAGACATTATCAGTCTTGCACCTCCAACAGTATTTCTAAATCACGCTAAATAACAGTATCCCGTTTTCACAATCAGTACAAGAGAGATCGGATAGCAACAGAGAGACAGAGAGAGAGGAGGAGGCTGAGCGAGAGACAGGAGCGTGCGAGGTAGGGCGGTGAGACACAGAAAGACATACACAGTACCAGTTCCAGACTGACCTGTGAAGTTCGTTTTATGCTAACGGTTCCCATTAGAGAGACAGAAGATGCAGTCTCCACTCTCACTGATATTGTACCAGAGACAGACACATTATTAATCCCACACTGTGGGACAATGTCAGAGAGTGAGAGAAGCAATGGCCCACATTTAACCCTCGCTTGCCTGTTGTAATCTCTGCAATCTTGCAGCTCAGGACAGCTCGGTATTACTCTCAGTGACCGAGTGTTTTACTCTATTTAAACTGATCTCGGACTGTTTCTGTCAGATATTAACTCCGGCACGGTCCCAACAAACACTCTCACTCCCTCGTCCCTCCGATATTTCTGCAGGATTGCTTTGTGAAGACGAGCTCATGGAGAGAAACAGCCTGCACGGAATGATCCCAAATTGAACATTTCCAAGGGACAAGGCTCCCAGCTTTAATGATTCTCTCTCTTTCCCCCGCCCCCCAGGCCCAGTTTTTTTGCTCAGATTTTGATAAAAGTAAATTGGGAAAAGTGCGCTTTGATTTTTACAGGCTGAATTAGTGCAGAGAGCTGTGCATGCGTGGATAAGCCCTGCCCCGTGTGTCCATTACCAGTGAGCAGAAGAGCGCATGTGCCCTCCCCTCCCCCAGCCCTGCCTGTGCTCACCATTCACTCAGTGAGCAGAGGAAGAGGGTTTAAAACAGCCGGGAATGGAGACGTTGTGGCCCTGGGGTAAGACAGCGAGAGCAGCCTCCATACAGCAACGCAACGCTTTGGGAGCGTGTCCACAGATGGGCTCAGAGATCAGCATTGTGTCCGGGGGGAGTTCAGGCATAGTCGGGGACTGTGTGTATTAAGAGGCAGAGTGGACCAGGAACCAGTCGCAGTGCATGGTGTAAGTGGGGTAAGGGAGAGGCCATTCTCGGGCTGTGTGTGGACAGCGTGTGTCTCGGGTAAGGGAGGCAGAATGGGCAGAATCTGTTATTTACTATCGTTGCTGCTTTCTCTCTCCAAACCAGTAGTGAACATTCCTGGTTTAGTTCCGTCAGGGGCTGTGTGTAAGAGGTAGAGTGGAGCAGGAACTAGTTCCGGAACATGGTGGGAGTCGGGGAAGGGAGAGGCCATTCTCGGGCTGTGTGTGGATAATGTAAGGTAACAGAGAAAGTAAATGATCTCGCTCTTTCCAATCATTGCTGCTTTCTTTCCCCAAATCAGTAGTGAATGTTCCTGCTTCAGTTCGAATCTCACCGTGTCTGTTGTTCTTGGACAGTGAGCAGTGGAAACACAGCCTGACAGTGAGGATGTGGGGAGTTTCACAAAGTTTATCTATTGCAGAGTCCAGGAGAGGAGTCTGGGAGATAATATTTTTTCAAACGGTTATATTGTTTCAGTAAGTTGAGTTCTCCAGAACCATGTTGCTGGTGATCAGAGATACACTGTCGCTCCCTCAGATAGATCATATTCTCCCCTGGCCTGGAGATGGCGTAGGTTAAACAACTTCCCACTAGTTCTGTAATTTAGTTCCACTCCAGCGGGAAGCGGAATGATGCGGAGATTCAACATCGCCTCAAGTGCGCCAGTGCAGCCTTCTGCTGTCTGAGGAAAAGAGTGATCGAAGACCAGGCCCTCAAATCTACCACCAAGCTCATGGTCTACATGGCTGTAGTAATACTCGCCCTCCTGTCTGGACCAGAGGCATAGACGATGTACAGAAGGCACATCAAGTCGCTGGAGATATATCACCAATGATGTCTCCGCAAGATCCTGCAAATCCCCTGGGAGGACAGGCATGCCAACATCAGTGTCCTTGCCCAGGCTAACATCCCGAGCATTGAAGCACTGACCACACTCGATCAGCTTCGCTGGGCAGACTACATAGTTCGCATGCCAGACACGAAAATCCCTAAGCAATTGCTCTATGTGGAGCTCCTTCATGGCAAACAAGCCAAAGATGGGCAGTGGAAACATTACAAGGACACCCTCAAGGCTTCCCTGGTGAAGTGTGACATCACCACTGATACCTGGGAGTCCTTGGCCGAAGACCGCCCTATGTGGAGAAAGTCCATCCGGAAGGGCATTGACCTCTTCGGATCTGAACGCCGCGAGCGTGAAGATGTCAGGTGCATGCAGCGGGAGGAGCGTGTGGTAAATCAGCCCCACCACCACCCCTCCCTTTCCTGGACGAAAGTCTGTCCCACCTGTGACAGGGTCTGTGGCTCCCGTATTGGATTGTTCAGCAACCAAATAACTCACTTTAGGAGCGGAAGCAAGATTTCCTCGATTCCGAGGGACAGTATATGATGATGATGATGATATTCTCCCCTGCACCAATATTTTAGAACTAATAATGTTCTCGTATTATTCTTCTGAGAGCAAAATCCTTTAACCAGCCAGAACAAATGTGACCTTTCCTCATCCGCCCGGAACACAAGGAACAGTGCAGGCAGCTCCTTCTCACACACAATAAGGACATTATCACTCACAGAGCGCAGAGACACAGAACTGGCCTCAATACTATTATCACAGGCAGCAGAAACAGTCAGTCCCACAGTAATCCGAAGTGGCAGAGTTACATTGTGAATCTTACAGCCACATGGAGCAGTAGAATCAGATGCCTTTTCACCATTGAAACAGATCACACTGACAGTACATTAAACATCCACACTCACTTGCCAGAAACTGGCAGGCAGAGAATAAATCATACAATCATCTATCAGAAAAAATGATAAACGGATAGTATAAATCACACTTGCGTATTAGAAGCTGGTGGGTATAGAGCAAAAGCCATATCCATCTTTCAGAATCTGACAGATTCAGTATTTAAACCCCCGAACATTCCAGAAGATGACAGGTGCAGAATAAAACCCACATTCACGTAACATACACTGACAGATACAGTATACACCACACGCCCACATATATGAAAGTGATAGTAACAGAATGAAATCCCCACTTGCATACCAGGTAAAGTGTAAATCCCATGTGCACATATCGGAAAACTGAAAGGCAGTAAGTAAAATTGTTACTTGCATCGCAGAAACTGATAGGGGCAGAGTAAAACCCACACGCACACATCAAAAAAATGATATGTAGAAGGCAAAATCTTCACTCACATATCAGAGAAATACAGGTAAAAAATAAAATTGATACTCACGTTCACATACCATAGAGTGGCAGATACAGAGTAAATTCCACACTCACATAGCAGGAACTGACAGGTACAGTCCAAAACATAAAATCAAGTAGCAGGAACAAATCGGTACAGATTAAACCCAGACTAACATTGCAGAAACTTAGAGACACAGATTAAACACATACCAAAACCTGACAGGTACATATTATACCCCACAACCACATACAAGAAACTGACAGCTACAGATTAAACCCACACTCACATATCAGAAACTGACAGCTACAGATTAAACCCACACTCACATATCAGAAACTGACAGGTACAGATTATACACCACACTCACATACCAGAAACTGACAAGTTCAGATTATACCCCACACTCACAATCCAGAAACTGACAGGTACAGATTATACCCCACACTCACATACCAGACACATACAGGTACAAATTATACCCCACACTCACATACCAGAGACTGACAGGTACAGATTAAACCCTACAATCACATAGCTGAAACTGACAGTTACAGATTATACCCACACTCACAAACCAAAGACTGACAGGTACAGAGTAAATCCCACGCACATATAACAGAAACTTACTGGTACAGTATAAAACATACAACCACGTAGACTAATCATCAACATCATCATCATAGGAAGTCCCTCGAAGGAGGATGACTTGCTTCCACATGGGTTCAAAGATGTTTCAATAAAGGACCCGATATTCCAGTCCTGAACTCCCATTGAAGGGGTAGAAGATGCCTGTGCGTGGATTTTTTTAACGTGTGGTGACCGTTGCACATCAGCCACCACACAGACTCGACAGAGCTAGGCCTTTATCCAGTGGCAAGAATTACCCAGGGCGACTGGAGACTTGCTGTGCTGCATGGACCTAGTGCGCACACATATTGGTGCTTGTGCTGGCCCATGCTGCCCCTGGCTCTTCTGGGCTCCGTACCCTCATTCGCCGCATCTCCGCCACGATCTGTTGCTGCTCCTCCGCCACAAACATTTGTCGCACCTCATATTCCTCATATACTGACCTATTGTCCCAGCACCCCCCAGTCAATCACAGCAGCAAACTCCTGCGCCCGCTCACAGGGGAAAAGATTTACGCCCGTTAAACAATATATATTTAAACACAATGTACAAGTTCCGAGCACGAGCCTTTTTCAACCGAAATCATCGCCGCAAACAAAAGTAATCCCCCTTCAACAGATCGATCTACATAGCTTTAAAACTATGTGAGTGTTTATGCTGAATCTGTCGCTCTGGTATGTGAGTCTGAGTTTCACTCTGTATCGATCTGTCTATGGTATGTGAGTGTGGGTCTTTCTCTGTATATCTCCATTTCTGTTATGGGAGTCTGGGTTTGTCTCTGTGACTAATAGACACAAATTAAATGCAGACTAACATACCAGAGACTTAGGGACACAGCATAAAACCCACACTCACATGTCAGAGACTGACATGGTAAAATCCATATTCCCATAACATAAATTGACACACAGTGAAATGCCCATACTCACTTACCAGTAATTGACAGGTATAGGGTAAAGACCTCCGTTCCATACTAGAAACCGACAGGTACAAAGGAAAGCCCACTCTCAATTAAGCAGAAACAGGCAGGTATAGAGTAAGGCCCACAATCACATATCAGAACTTGACAAGTACAGAATAAAAACCAGACTCCCATAACAGAAATGGAGAGATACAGAGAAAGACCCGCACTCGCAGACCAGAGACAGATAGATACGGAGTGAAACTCAGACTCACATACCAGAGACCGACAGATTCAGCATAAAAACTCACATCCATAACAAAAATTGACAGCTGGAAATTAAAATGAATAATCTATCCGGAATTTATCATCATCATACGCAATCCCTCAAAACGACGATGGCATGCTTCCATGCCAAAAAAGGATGAGTTCACAGGTGTTTCAATGAAGAATCCGAACTACATTATGAAGGGTGGAAGATGCCTGTGCGTGAATTTTTTTAACGTGGCGTGGCCACTGCATACCAGCCACCATTATCAGGAATTGGTGGTACACAGTAAAACAATACTAACATACTGGAGAATGACGGGTATGGAGTCGAGCTCCATTCACATAACAGAGATGGACAGGTACAGCACAGAACAAACACTCACACATCAGGAATGGAAATATACAGAATGAAACCTACAGGCAATTACCAGAAAATGACAGGTACAGGATGAAACCCACGCTCTCGAATCAGAAACTAACATGCAGTATAAAACACTCATTTACATACCAGAGATGGACAGATACAAAGTCAAATTCATACTCCCATACCAGATACCAATAATATT
This sequence comes from Pristiophorus japonicus, assembly GCF_044704955.1. NCBI lineage: Eukaryota > Metazoa > Chordata > Chondrichthyes > Pristiophoridae > Pristiophorus > Pristiophorus japonicus. The sequence continues at coordinate 58,707,394 of NC_091995.1, forward strand.
AATTCTATATTTACCTGTCAATTGATCAGAGAGTGAAAGTTTCAGTATCTATCCTATAATCACCAGTCAGTCCCACACTGACACTGCACCGGAGAATGAAAGTGGCAGTGTCCATCCTACACTCATCTGTCACAGTATGTCAGAGAATCTAAGGATAAGGGGTAAGCCATTTAGGACCGAGATGAGGAGAAACTTCTTCACCCAGAGAGTGGTGAACCTGTGGAATTCTCTACAACAGAAAATTGTTGAGGCCAATTCACTAAATATATTCAAAAAGGAGTTAGATGTAGTCCTTACTACTAGGGGGATCAAGAGGTATGGCGAGAAAGCAGAAATAGGGTACTGAAGTTGCATGTTCAGCCATGAATTCATTGAATGGCGGTGCAGGCTCGAAGGGCCGAATGGCCTACCCCTGCACCTATTTTCTATGTTTCTATGTTTCTATGAATGAAAGAGGCAGTATCTATCCAACACTCACCTGTCAATCAGAATCTCTCACATAGTATCAGACAATGACAGGGGCAGTATCTAATTAAAAAAAACCTCATCTGGCAATCCACCTCTGCCTCACTGCACCAGAGATTGAGAGATGCAATATTTATCCTATGGTACCAAATATATCCCATATTGATAAAAATATCAGAGAATGAGAGGTACAGTGTCTATCCCATATTCAACAGTCAACCCTACAATGACGCAGAGTACCAGAGAGTGACAGTGGCTGTGTCTTTGCTATATTCTCTCTCAATCCACACTGACACACTTTATCAGAGAGTGACAGATATATTAATTTCCAAAGAAGACCTATCAGTTAAATTGGTCACACTGTGTAAGAGAGTGGGAGTTAAAGTATCTGTATACTGTATTCAACTGACAATCAAACACTGCAACGCAGTAATAGAGAGTGACAGGTACACTATCTATCCTATATTCAACAATGATTCCTAAACTGATATTTATGACCAGAGAGTGAGTGGCAGGTATTTCCTATACATACCTGTCAATCGCACACTGACACATAGTACCAGGAAGTGACACATAAAGTGTCTAGTCTACCCTAAACAAGCAATTTTAAACTGTCCCATTATACTAATGAGTGACAGAAACAATATCAATCCTTTTTCAATTGACCAGTGAGTGCAGAACTGAACCCAACCAGAATCCGCACCTTCACGGGAGGGAGGGGGACCAATGAGCGTAGAACTGAATAAAGTCATAGTCAGCATCTTCAGGGGAGGGAGAGGAAGCGGAATCAGTGTATGTAGAACTGTACCCAGCCAGAATCAGCACCTTCGGGTAGAAGTGGAGCGGGAGGGGAACCAGTGAGTGTAGAATTTTAACCAAACCAGAGTCAGCACCTTCAAGGGAGGGTCGCAAAGGGAACCAGAGAGTATAGAACTGAACCCAGCCAGAGTCAGCATCTTCAAGGGAGGAGAGGAAGGGGCACCAGTGAGTGTGCAACTGAATCCAGCCAGGGTCAGCACCTCCAGGGGAGGAGAGGGAGGGGAACCAGTGAGTGTGGAACTGGACCCAGCCAGGATCAGCTCCTTCAGGGGAGGAGAGAGAGGGGAACCAGTGAGTGTAGAACTGAACCCAGCCAGAGTCAGCACCTTCAGTGGAGGGGAACCAGTGAATGTAGAACTGAACCCAGCCAGAGTTGGTGATGAAAATTGGGAGCGGAGAACAAGCTGCCTTCAGATGTTCGATGTGTTTGAATTTCAGGACAGGCAGGGGGAAATGTCTGGGGTAGGGAATTACAGCTTTCACGGATAAAGAGAAGAAAGAATGTTCCTTAGAAATTAGAAATTTCTGTTCTGAATTTCTGTCCTGTACTTGCAGTAATGGTTTTTGTAAACTACTTTTCCAGGGTATCAGAAGGGCAGGATTTGCAGAAAGAAAACTCAAACCAAACATCATGTCAAGATCGGACAGAACCACTTGACTCCTCAGGACCTGAATATCATCGGCCTTTGAATTTGGAAGGAGAAATGTTTGTCTATTCTGTCTATGGGAATAGATTTCAAACATTCGTGTGACTGGAAAAGCACCGAGACACAGACACCCGAGTGAGAGTGTTCCAGTGCACTGACTGTGGAAAGATCTTTAACAGTTACACAGCCTGAAAAAACATCGCAGCATTGATAGCAGGGAGAAACCGTACACGTGTTCTGTGTGTGGACCAGGCTTCAACTGATCGTCCAACCTGGAGAGACACAAGGACACCCACACCATAGAGAAACCGTGGGAATGTGGGGACTGTGGGAAGGGATTCAATTCCCTGTCTGCTCTGGAGGTTCATTGGCGCAGTCACACTGGGGAGAGGCCTTTCGCCTGCTCAGAGTGTGGGAAGTGATTTACTCGGTCATCCAACCTGCTGAGACAGCAGCGAGTTCACTCTGGGGAGAGGCCGTTCACCTGCTCCGAGTGTGGGAAGGAATTCACTACCTTATTCCACCTGCTGATGCACCAGCGAGTTCACACCGAGGAGAGGCCATTCACCTGCACCGTGTGTGAGAAGAGATTCACTCGGTCATCCTGCCTACTGGAACATCAGCGAGTTCACACTCTGGAGGGACCGTTCACATTCTCTGAGTATAGGAAGGGATTCCCTGAGTTATCCCACCTGCTGACACACCAGCAAGTTTACACTGGGGAGAGGCCATTCATCTGCTCCATGTGTGGCAAGAGATTCACTCAGTCATGCACCCTGCTGAGACACCAACGAGTTCACAAATGACAGCAGGGTTTGGATTCTGCTGTTATCCCAGACTGAATCGTGTCCATTCTGACAGTTGGGCTTTCTTTCTGTTAATATTGATTACCCTTATAACCGGGCTGGAGTTTAATATTCTGGATATTTGACTAATTAATCAATGGAAAAATGGTCAGATAAAAAAATAATGCTGAATGTGTTTGCATCTATACTTCACCCTTTAAACAACATACGAAATAAGAGCAGAAGTAGGCCATTGGCCACTCAAACCTACTCTGCCATTTAATAAGATCATGGCTGATCTGATATTGAGCATAGCTCCACTTCCCTGCCCGCTCACCATTACCCTTCACTCCCTTATCGCTCAAAAATCTGTCTATCACCACATTAAATATATTCAATGACCGAGCCTCCACAGCTCTCTGGGGTAGAGTACTCCAAAGATTTGCAACACTGTGAGAGAAGAAATTTCTCCTCATCTCGGTTCTAAATCAGTGAACCCTTATTATTAAACTCTGCCTCCTAGTTCTATATTTCCCCACGAGTGGAAACATCTTATCTACATCTACCTTGTCGACGCCCCTCAGTATCATATGTTTCAATAAGATCATCTTCATTCTTCAAAACTCCAATGAGTATAGGCGCAACCTGCTCAACCTATCTTCATAAGTCAACCCCTTCATCTCAGAAATTAAACTAGTGACGATTATCTGAACTGTCTCCAATGCAATATATCCCTCCTGAAATAAGGAGATCAAAATTGCACAGAGTACTCTATGTGTGCTCTCACCAATACTCTGTGCACTCGTCGCAGAACTTCACCCCCTTGCAATAAAGGCCAAATTTCATTTGCCTTGATAATTATTTGCTCTATCTGCATACTGAGTTTTTGTGTTTCATGCACAAGGACTCCGAGGTCCTTCTGTACTGCAGCATTTTGTAATATCTCTCCATTTAACTAATAAATTGTATTTTTATTTTTCCAGCTAAAATGGATAAACTCACACTTTCTCACATTATACTCAATCTACCAAATATTTGCCCACTCAATTAGCCTGTCTACATCCCTTTGCAGATTATTTGTGTCCTCCACACAATTTGCTTTCACACCCATCGTTGTATCATCAGCAAACTTGGCTACATTACACTCCGTCCCTTCATGCAAGTTATTAATATAGATTGTAAATAGTTTGGGCCACAGCACTAATCCCTGTGACACCCCACTAGTTGCCATTTGACAACCGGAAAATGATCCATTTATCCCGACTCTCTGTCTTCTGTTAGTTAGCCCACCCTCTATCCATGCTAATATATTGCCCCCAACCCCGTGAACGTTGATCTTGTGCAGTAACTTGTTATCTGGCACCTTATAGAGCACCTTCTGGAAATCCAAATACACCACATACATTGGTTCTCCCTTATCCACCCTGCACATTACTTTCTCAACGAACTCCAGCAAATTTGTCAAACATGATTTCCCTTTCATAAAACCACAGAGTCTGCTTGTCTGAATAATGCTTTTCCAAATCTCCTGCTACTGCTTCCTTAATAATGGATTCCAGCTTTTTCCCAATGTCAGAAGTTATGCTATTTGTTGTCTTCCTCCTTATTTAAATAGATGTGTTACATTTGTGGTTTTCCAATCTTTTAGGACCTCACCAGAATCCAGGGAATTTTGGTGGATTACTCTGCAGCCACTTCTTCAAAGACCGTAGGATGTAAGCCATTAACTTCAGGGGACTTGTCCACCTTTAGTCCTATTATTTTACCAACGACTATCTTATTTTAGCAATAGTGATTGTTTTTAGTTCCTCCCTCTCTATAGCCTCTTGGTTATCCACTATTGGGATGTTTTTAGCATTCTCTACCGTGACGACCGATACAAAATATTTGTTCAACGTCTCTGCCATTTCCCTGTTCCCCATTATTAATTCCCCAGTCTCATCCTCTAAGGGACCAACATTTACTTTACCCATTCTTTTCCATTTTCTCCTGGCATCAGTCATAATATAATGAGCTGGATTGGGAACTGGATGGCAGTACGCAGGCAGCAAGCTGTTATAGGTGGATTTGGGTTGGTTTGGATACCGGTCAGCAGTGAGGTCCCGCAGGAGTTGGTGTTGGGTCCGTTGCTCTTTACTAATTTTATTAATGATCTGGATGTAGGTGATGGCGGCACAATCTGCAAATTTGCAAAGGATACCGAGAGTTTTTCGAGTATTAAGGTCTCGTCTGCTTCAGGCAGATCTCACTGTTTTGGGAGATTGGTCTCATGACTAGCAAATGGTGTGTAACTTAGATAAGTGCACTGTTATGTTCATGGGCAGGGTAAATGCTCAACAGTCATTCATGCGTCAGGGATAAGCATTAAAGAAGATGGGGACAGAAAGAGATTTGGGCATTCTAGCACAAACATCTTTAATGTACTTGAGCAGTGCCATGAATCGATAGCTGGAGCAAATAGCGTGCTGGGGATTATCAATAGGACAATTGAGCTGAAGACGAGGCATACTATTTTGTCCTTGTAGAAGACGCTATTCAGGTCGCACTTGGAATACTGTGTCAAGTTTTTTTCTCCTCATTCGATGGGTGATACTGAGGCTTTACAAAAGGTCCAGAGGTGGGCCACTGGACTAATTCCAAGTCTAAAGCATCTTTGTTTTCGAGCGCAAGAGTTGGGACCCTACACTTTAGTGAAGCGTAGACTCAGTGATGATCTGACTGAGGTTTATATGATAATGAAGGGAATAGTTGTATGAAGCTAGATCTAGGTTAGATGTCAGCAACGGATTCTTTTCCCAGAAATCAGTGGATCTCTGGAGCAGGCTGCCATCTCTTGTGGTAGATGATGATTCAATGAATTCCTTCAAGCTGAGAAGTGTAGAGGAACAAAGGGACCTTAGAGTACATGTTCACTGATCCCTGAAGGTAGCAGGCCAGATAGATAAGGTGGTTATGAAGGCATACAGAATACTTGCCTGTATTAGATGAGGTATAGAATAGAAGTCCAAGGAGGTTATGCATGTTGTATAAAACACTGGTTAGGCCGCAGGTAAAGTACCGAAGCAGTTCCGGTCACCACATTATAGGAAATGGGTAATTGCACTAGACAGGTTGCAGAGGAGATTTATGAGGATATTGTCGAGATGGGATAACTTTAGCTATGAGGAAAGATTGTAAAGGCTAGGTCTATTTTCTCTGAATCAGAGGAGGCTGAGGGAAGACCTTATTGAGACGTGTAAAAATATGAGGGGTCTAGATAGAATGGATAGCAAGGACATGTTTCCCTTGGCAGAGGGATCAAGTACCACTGGGTATGCATTTGAAGCAATTGGTAGAAGGTTTAGAGGTGTTTTGATGGAGAACTTCATTGCCCAGATGGTGGTGACGGTCTGGAACTCATTTCCTGAAAGGGTGGTCGAGGCAGAAACCCTCACCCAATTAAAAAAATATTTGCATTTGCACTTGAAGTGTCTTACCCTAAAAGGCTACGGACCACGAGCTGGAATGTGGGATGAAGCTGGATAGCTTTTTTAGTGTGGGGCAGAAGTGATGTTGTTTAATGGAGAAGCAACACAATCTCAATTGGTGCAGAGAGAGGTGAATCAGTGTCTCACCGTCTCCCTTATCATATCCTTCTGACTTGCGGCTGACACACTGAGCAGTGGTTTCGGGACTGCAGCAAATATCACACGAAAAGTCGCTGGTTTGCATCCAGGGCGGAATGAATGATTTTGAAACTTGCTCCACGTGAACCTCCAGGGGCGAGTTTCGTCCCCTGTGTAAAAGCAGTGACAATTGTCACTTCCTGTTACACTGAACAACGAGACACACTGAACATTTTAAGCAACTAATAAAATACTCTCTATAAAATGTGTACTGATGAAAATATATCATAAGTAAAAGGCAAAACAATTCTGAAAGTTTCACCTGTCACTCGGTGATCATGTTACGATGTCCTTCAGTCTGAAGCACAAAGTTAACATATCAATTATAACAATTGTTCATCTTCTAACATAGTTTAATGCATTTTGAAATTCATATAATAAGGTGTATTAATACAAATGTTAATCCAAGACCTACATTTGTGGACAACGATTCCCTTCTATGATGGTCTTACGATACCTCTCGGAGCAGAATTTGCGTAGTGTAGTGGTTACCACATTCCCCTCACACGCAAAAAATCCCCGTTGCAAAACCGGGTAGGAACATTTTGAAAACCTTCCCCATTAAAACTGAATCAATATTTTAAAACACAAATTCATTTTGTGGTATACAATAAATAACGGCAAATTCGCGGGTTCGATTCCTATACGGGCCCTTCAAATATTGTTCATAATTTTTTTAGGTTTTTCGTAACATTTAAAATCCAATCTTTATAATGAAACAAATCCATACAGCACCCCAAGGGTTGAGTGTTATTGGGCATAACATCCATTGCTTCTTTGCTGCCGGGGTGGAGAGGCACATATTTCTGTTTATTTGTGTTTCTTGGTTTGCTGATAAACGATGAACTGGAGACCTGTTCCGTAAATTGTCAGAAGCAGGAACAGACAGACAGACCGGTTCTGTTCCCCCGAGATGGGCAAACGACTTCAGTTCAGGACAAATGCAGCAAATGAAATGTTCACCCGGCACCGAGAGTGAAAAATCCCGAGAAAAGGACAGAATGAAATAGATTTCGGTGGATGCCTACCCGCAGTTAATGCTGAGGTTGCACGGACATGTCTTTCATGTCCTCAACAAAAATGCTAATTGCCACGAACAGTTTTACGGATTGCGAATGTGATCTGAATTTCGATGGAGCAAGGAGGAAAGACTGGGTTGGTCTGCTTGCTGGCAAAATCACTTGTAGTAGAGTCCCTGGTGGTCTAGTAGTTAGGATTTGGCGCTCTTGCTGCCGTAGCCTGGGTTCGATTCCCGGTCAGAAAACATTGCATTTTCGGCTGACTGAACTGCAAGGTAAACGGCTGTTCCTGAAGAAATGTACACCTCACCACGCTGCTGCTGCCCCAAGCATCAGCAGCGCATCATTTGTTACACATCTGCGACTACTGTTTTAAAGTCAGCAATAAATGACTAGATCTCTCTCAACCAATGGAACTAGAATTGCTGAATGGCACTGTAAATGATGGCTATCTTTAGTCTTCCATGTACCTTTTTGCGCCATATCACTCTGGTTTATCACAGCACGGCTATCAGTCAATGCATTGCGAGTGCGGAAAAATGCAACATTTTAAGCTTACCAACATGTTCAAGACTTGCATCAGAGAGTGCTTGGGCCATGGGCAGTGCTCACTTAGTGTCGGGCCGAAAGAGCTCAGTTGGGCGAGCGTCAGACTGACGATTTAAAGGGTTGTAGTTCAATCCCGCGTTTCGCAATTTTCTGCTTCTTTTGTGTTCCCTTCATTTTAAGGAGAGAGTCTGCTTTTAGATCAGGACAATGCTTGATTGATGGGCTGCTCAGCGGTTGCGTGATAATAATTTTCAGCATGAATTTTGTTAGATTCAGCGCTCTCTTTCTGTTACTTTCTGTTTACACTCTGCCCAGTTTTGAATATGAACAGTGAACAATGTTTAAGCGATGTGATGTGTTCAATGTTTGTGCAGTAACTGTCACCCAACGTGAGCCAGAAACACAATCCCCTCAGGCTGGGCTTTCACTAACCTCAGTGCAGATTGTGGCCAGTTAGCTTAGTTGGTTAGAGCGTGATGTTTATACTTCCCATTTTCCAGGGTTTGATCCCTGTGCGGGCTATTCAAATATTATTCATATTTTTTTTAGGTTTCTCGTAACATTTAAAATCCAATCTTTATAATGAAACAAATCGACACAGAACTCCAAGCGTTGAGTGTTATATGGCATAACATCCATTGTTTCTTTGCCGCCGGGGTGGAGAGGCACATATTTCTGTTTATTTGTGTTTCTTGCTTTGCTGATAACCGATGAACTGGCGTCCTGTTCCCATAAATGGTCAGAAGCAGGAACAGGCAGACAGAACGGTTCTGTTCCCCCGAGATAGAAACATAGAAACATAGAAACTATGTGCAGGAGTAGACCATTCGGCCCCTCAAGCCAGCACCGCCATTCAATAAGATCATGGCTGTTCATTCCCTCAGTATAACTTTTCTGCTTTCTCTACATAACCCTAGATCTCTTTAGCCTTAAGGGCCATGTCTAACTCCCTCTTGAATATATCCAATGAACTGACATCAACAACTCTCTGTGGCAGGGAATTCCACAGGTTAAGAACTCTCTGAGTGAAGAAGTTTCTCCTCATCTCAGTCCTAAATGACATACGCTTTATCCTAAGACTATGTCCCCTGGTTCTGGACTTCTCCAACATCGGGAACAGTCTTCCCGCATCTAACCTGTCCATTCTTGTCAGAATCTTATAGGTTTCTATGAGATCCCCTCTCATCCTTCTAAACTGTAATGAATAAAGGCCTTGTTGATCCAGTCTCTCCTCATATGTCAGTCCTGCCATCCCTGGAATCAGTCTGGTGAACCCGCACTGCACTCCATCAATAGCAAGAACGTCCTTTCTGAAATTAGGAAACCAAGGCTCTGTACAATTGCAGTAAGACCTCCATCCCCTAGCTATGAAGTCCAACATACCATTTGCCTTCTTCACCGCCTGCTGTACCTGCATGCCAACTTTCAGTGACTGATGAACCATGACACCCACGTCTCGTTGCACCTCCCCCTTTCCTAATCTGCCACCATTCAGATAATATTCTGCCTTCGTGTTTTTTCCCCCAAAATAGATAAACTCACATTTATCCACATTATACTGCATCTGCCATGCATTTGCACACTCACCTAACCTGTCCAAGTCACCCTGCAGCCTCTTAGCGTCCTCCTCACAGCTCACAGCGCCACCCAGTTTAGTGTCATCTGCAAACTTGGAGATATTACACTCAATTCCTTCATCTAAATCGTTAATGTATATTGGAAAGAGCTGGGGTCCCAGCACTGAGCCCTGCGGCACTCCACTAGTCACTGCCTGCCATTCTGAAAAGGACCCGTTTATCCCGACTTTCTGCTTCCTGTCTGCCAACCAGTTCTCTATCCACGTCAGTACATTACCCCCAATACCATGTGCTTTGATCTTGCACACCACTCTCTTGTGCGGGACATTGTCAAAAACCTTTTTTTGGGGGGTTGTGGGTTTAAGCCCCACATTGGGCGATTACTTTTCACAGAATGATAAAAGTTTACAACATGGAAGGAGACCATTTCTGCCCACCGTGTCCACACTGACCAACAATGGGTGATCCAGCTTAATCCCACTTTCCAGTGCAAGGTCGAGAACCCTGCACATTACGGCACTTCAAGTGCACATCCAAGTACTTCTTAAATATGGAGAGGTTTTCTGCTTCCACAAGTCTTTCAGGCAATGAGTTCCAGGCCTGCACAAACCTAAAAATGAAGAATCTTCACTTCAAATCCCCTCTATACCTTTAAATTTATGCCCCCTGGTTGTTGACCACTCCGCTAAGTGAAATATGCACTTTCAGTCCACATAATTTTACACACCTCAATGTTGTTTCCCCTAAGCCTCCACTGTTCCAAGGAAAACAAACCCAGACTATCCAATCTGTCCTCATAGCTAAGATTCTCCACTCCCAGCAACATCCTCGACAAACTTCACTTTACCCACTCCAGTGCAATCGTGTCCTTCCTTTAATGCGGTGACCAGAACTGCATGCAGTACTCCAGCTGTGGGCTAACCAGTGTTTTATAAAATTCAAGCAGAACCCACTTGCTCTTCTATTCCATGCCTCGGTCAATAAAGTCCAGCATTCAGTATGCCATCAAAACCACGTTATCCACCTGGCCTGCTACCTCAGGGATCTGTGGGCATACACTTCCAGCTCCCTTTGTTCTTTTATGGTTCTCAATGTCCTACCATTTAATATGTTTCCTTTCCTTGTTAGCCCTCCCCAAAATGCACTATCTCACACTTCTCTGGATTAAATTCCATTTGTCATCGTCCAAGCCAGGGATCGCAAGAGTGTGTGCATCAGCCGTGCCATGACTGGAGTATATGAGTGGTCCATACAGCCGTGCCACTGCTGTATGGACCACCGCCTAATCCAATCCATCATTGATATCAACATAGCGCCAAAGCGGAGGGGGCAGCAGAAGCTGTGCCGCAAAAAAGTCAATGCCGGGTCATTTAAAAACCCAGCTAAGAGAGCCCTATACATGCAGCGTCTTACAGCTAAACTGGCGTGCCTTGATGTCCCCGAGACGCAGAATGCCCACAGCACTTGATCTTCCCTCCAGGCCTCCATAACCAGTGCCTGCGAAGAGACGCTCGGCCACTCAACCAAGAAACACAAGTACTGGTTTGATGAGAATGACCAGGAGATCCAAGAGCTATTAGATCGCAAGTGCAGGGCACTTCTGAGACTTAAAGAACAATCCAACTCAGGAGAAGCAAGTCAGCATTACAGACGGCTTAAGGATGAGGTGCAACAAAAAACACGGCACCTAAAGAACAGCTGGTGGATGGAGAAACCACAGGAGATACAGCAGCTGGCCGACAGCCATGATGTGCGAGGATTCTTTATCGCAGTCAAGGCCACCTACGTTCCAAACACCCAAGGCCCCATCCCACTGCTGGCCAAGAACGGGGAAACACTCATCAAGGACACCGAGGCAGTCAGGGCCCACTGGAAGGAGCACTTCGAAGATCTCCTCGATCGAGACTCTGCCTTTGACTCAAGTGTTCTTGACTCCATCCAGCAGCATGCTACTCGCCACCACTTCAGTAAAGCCCCAGCACTGCACGAGGTAGAAAAATCCATAAGACAGCTTAAGAACAACAAGGCTACCGGAGCGGATGGAATCCCCGCTGAGGCACTGAAGTGTGGTGGAATGACACTGTTGCCGTGAATGCATGACCTCATATCTCTCATCTGGAGGGAGGAGAGCATGCCGGATGATTTCAGAGATGCAGTGATCATGCCCATTTTTAAAAAGGGGAAAGTCCGACTGCGGCAACTAAAGAGGAATCTCACTGTTATCAGCCACTAGAGTCGCCGCTAGAGTCCTCCTCAACAGTCTTCTCCCTGTGCCTAAGGAGCTCCTCCCGGAGTCACAGTGCTGATTTCATCCCCAACGGGGCACAACAGACATGATGTTTACAGCGCGACAGCTGCAGGGAAAATGCTGGGAACAGCACCAGGCCTTATACATGGCTTTCTTTGACCTTACAATGGTCTTTGGTACATTAAACCGCAAGGGTCTATGGAGCATCCTCTTCCATTTCGGATGCCCCGAAGAGTTCGTCACCATCCTCTGCCTACTCCATGATGACATGCAGGCCATGATCCTTACCAGCAGATCCACTACAAACCCAGTCCACGTCTGGACTGGGGTCAAACAGGGCTTCATCATCGCCCCAACCCTCTTCGCAATCTTCCTCGCTGCCATGCTACACCTCACAGTCAACAAGCTCCCCACTGGAGTGGAACTGAACTACAGAACTAGTGGGAACCTGTTCAACCTTCGTCGTCTCCAGACCAAGTCCAAGACCACCCCAACCTCTGTCATCGAGCTGTAGTAGGCAGACGATGCCTGTGTCTGCGCACATTCAGAGGCTGAAGTCCAGGATGTAGTCGACGTATTTACTGAGCCATATGAAAGAATGGGCCTTACGCTGAACATCCATAAGACAAAAGTCATACACCAGCCTGTCCTCGCTGCACAGCATTGCTCCCCAGTCATCAAGATCGACGGCGTGGCCCTGGACAACGTGGACCATTTTCCATACCTTGGTAACCTCTTATCAACAAGAGCAGACAGTGATGACGAGATTCAACACCGCCTTTGGCCACCTGAGGAAAAGAGTGTTTGAAGACCAGGTCCTCAAAACTGCCACCAAGCTCATGGTCTACAGGGATGTAGTAATACCCGCCCTCCTGTTTGCCTCAGAGACGTGGACCATGTGCAGTAAACACCTCAAGTCACTGGAGAAATATAACCAACAATGTCTCCACAAGTTCCTACAAACCTCTGGGTGGCCATAAACATCAACGTTAGCATACTCGACCAGGCCAAAATACCCAGCATTGAAGCACTGACCACACTCGATCAGCTCCGCTGTGCAGGCCACATTGTTCGCATGCCAGTTACGAGGTCTCAAAGCAAGTGGTCTATTCGGAACTCCTTCAAGGCGAACGAGATAAATGTGGGCAGAGGAAACGTTACCAGGACACCCTCAAAGTCTCCCTGATAAAGTGCAACATCCACACTGACAGCTGGGAGTCCTTGGACAAAGACCGCCCAAAGTGGAAGAAGTGCATCCGGTAGGGCGCTGAGCACCTCATTCACCTCAGTACTTCTTTCCTGCTTTCTCTCCATACCCCTTGATACCTTTAGATTTACCGGCCACATCTAACTCCCTTTTGAATATATCTAATGAACTGGCCTCAACAACATTCTGTGGTAGAGAATTCCACAGGTTCACAATTCTCTGAGTGAAGAAGTTTCTCCTCATCTCAGTCCAAAATTGCTTACTCCTTATCCTTAAACTGTGACCCCTGGTTCTGGATGTCCCCAACATCGGGAACATTCTTCCTGCATCTAACCTGCCAGTCCCGTCATAATTGGATATGTTTCTATGAGATCCCCTCAGTGAATAAAGGCCCAGTCGATCCATTCTGTCCTCATAGGCCAGTCCTGCCATCCAGGGAATCAGTCTGGTGAACCTTCGCTTCACTCCGAGCAAGAATGTCCTTCCTCAGGAGACCAAACTGAACACAATATTCCAGGTGAGGCCTCACCAAGGCCCTATACAGCTACAGTAAGACCTCCCTGCTCCTATACTCAAATCCCCTAGCTATGAAGGCCAACATGCCAATTGCCTTTTTCACTGCCTGCTGTAGCTGCATGCCAACTTTCAATGACTGATGTGCCATGACAACCACGTCTCGTTGCAGCTCCCCTTTTCCTAATCTGCCGCCATTCAGATAATATTCTGCCTTCATGTTTTTGCCACCAATTGGATAACCTCACATTTATCCACATTATACTGCATCTGCCATGCATTTGCCCACTCACCTAACCTGTCCAAGTCACCCTGCAACCTCTTCGCATCCTTCTCACAGCTCACACCGCCAGCCAGCTTAGTGTCATCTGCAAACTTGGAGATATTACACTCAATTCCTTCATCTAAGTCATTGATGTATATTGTAAACATGTGGGGTCCCAGCACTGAGCCCTGCGGCACCCCACTAGTCAATGCTTGCCATTCTGAAAAGGACCCGTTTTCCCGACTCTCTGCTTCCTGTCTGCCAACAAGTTCTTTAACCACGTCAATACATTACCCCCAATATAATGTCGGCACACTAATCCCTTGTGTGGGACCTTGTCAAAAGCCTTTTGAAAGTCCAAATACACCACATCCACTGGTTCTCCCTTATCCACTCTACCAGTTACATCCTCAAAAAATTCTAGAAGATTTGTCAAGCATGATTTCCCTTTCATAAATCCATGCTGACTTGGACCGATCCTTCACTCTTTCCAAATGTGCTGCTATTTCATCTTTGATAATTGATTCCAACATTTTCCCCACTACCGATGTCAGGCTAACCAGTCTGTAATTTCCGGTTTTCTTTCTCCCTCCCTTTTTAAAACGTGGTGTTAAATTATCTACCATCCAGTCCATAGGAACTGATCCAGAGTCGATAGACTGTTGAAAAATGATCACCAATGCATCCACTATTTCTAGGGCCACTTCTTTAAGTACTCTGCGATGCAGACTATCAGGCCCTGGGGATTTATTGGCTTTCAATTTCCCAAACACAATTTCCTGACTAATAAGGATTTCCTTCAGTTCCTACTTATCGCTAGATCCTCGGTCCCCAAGTATTTCCGGAAGTTTATTTGTATCTTCCTTTGTGAGAACAGAACCAAAGTATTTGTTCAATTGTTCTTTCATTTCTTTGTTCCTAATTATAAATTCACCTGAATGCACTGCCTGAAAGGGAAGATTATGTTTTTACACTGAAAAGACTGCAAGCTGTGGGAGAAAGTTGACATTGATTGATGGTGTCTGTTTCTGTCGGCTTTCGAAACAAAAGAAGTTAACTCTTTCACAGGCAGCTTTGAACTCTGTTTTAAGTCAGTGGGCGATACCTGTTGAATATTGGAGAATTTCTTAATTTGAAGAGAATAACTGCTCCTGGGGTAAAATTAATTTTGGATATGTTTCTCCTGGTCTGTAAGGACCTGGCAAGGGACTGAAAGTCAACGACTCTGCTCAGAGCTAAGGCCATCCTCGGATCCACATTCCAGCATTGTTAGGGGGCTGGCAATGTGACATGTGAGTGGATACAGGCGCCTCTGTCTCAATGACAGATATTCCCCTACCCACAACCAAATGGACCGTTTTAATCACAGGGGTTGGCGAGTCTGCCACAAGGGCACACCTAAGCGAAGTAATATTATTTGACCCAAGCACACCCCTCGTAAACAATATCCAATCAAACCTGAAGCCAGGGAGGCAGTCAAACAAATTGTACAAGATCTGCTGGACAGTGGATTATTCCGGGAAGCTGAGTGCACCAGTAATTCACCCGTGTGGCCGGTAAAGAAGCCGGACAGTTCATAATGTCTGACTCTAGATTACACAGCTCTGAATAAAGTGACACCTCGTCAGCACCGCATTGTAACCAGCCTTGTCCCAGCCTCACTCACTCTGGAGTTGGTTAAGAGCTATTAGTCGATGGGTTATTTGTGACTTTGATCAGCCTTTGTGAAGTGAGACAGCATTGCAGAATCCTTTAATAATCTCTCACAACTCAACTGAAGCAGATTGAATGTGTAGCTTTGAGAGGGGCTTTCTGCACCATCAGGGAGTGATACTGATAGATATGGAAGAACTCCAAAAAACTGAGTACTGCAAGCTAAAGCTGATGTGACCTTATTTTCTTTAATACAACTCCAGTGTGCCTAAGCAGCATGGCAGAGAACCTTTTATACACCCTTGCACGAGGTCCACAGGCGACCCTTGGGCCTCCAACATTTGTGCTCTCTGGTGGCAAGTCTTACACATTTACACTGTTTACATACATAACATTACTACCCCCCCCCCCAAAAAGTCTTTGATACAAATTATTTACAAGTTGAGATGATCCGGGGCCCTACGCTCCCTGGTTGGTCACCTGAGTTCAAAATCTGGCATGGGTGAGTTAGTCAGACCATTGCTGCACTGCAGCGCAGCTAGTCTGACAGTTTAAAAAGAGGCAGCTCGTACAGAGCACGGAGTGCAGCAGCATAGAGTGGCATTTGTGAGTTTGGTAAGTGGGTGAGTTTTAAGGGTTATTCTCTTTAAACCATTGGGAGGCTGGAGTAAATTGTTAGTGGCAATTGCCAGTAGCTTCTAAGTAAGTAGCAGTTTAATTTAAAGGGGAAAAGTTAAATAGTTGGGATTCTTTCAGGTTTAGGCAGAGAAAAACAAGGTAACTCTCCAGTAGGAGGCAATTAGCAGCTAGTTAAAACCAGTTCTGTAAACGACTAACCAGTAGTGCGTCATCTGACCTAGATACAGTTTAAAAAGAGGCAGCTCGTGCAGAGCACGGAGTGCAGCAGCATAGAGTGGCATTTGTGAGTTTGGTAAGTGGGTGAGTTTGGGCAAGCGGGGGTGGCAGGTTCTGTTTAGTCTTGTTTTTCCTACCAGTGCTGACACTAGAGCAGCTGATATGAAGTGCAAGAGTAGGAACGGAGGCCCAGAGACCAGCCCAACCACCTGCAGACAAAGATAGAGAGGTGAGAAATCGAAAGGTGACGTCAGAGTGCGGGGAGGAGCAGCGTCAGCGGCAGTCCGGGCTCAGCGGCCTACAAAGGCCCAGCGGCAGTCGGTGAGCGAGCAGTGTGGGGAGGAGGGACAAGAAATCAAAAAGTGACGTCACAGCCAAGCTGGTAAGTGGTTGGCTGATCGGCTGGTGAGTATATCTCTTTGATTTTGTGTTCTAATAGATAAGAGGATAAATTACTAAATAACTGTTTAGTGTGTGTAGTGGGAGTCAGTGTTTTTGCTGGGTAATTTAAGGGTAACTAGTGGGATGGCAGGGCAGCTCGTTTAAATGGAATGCAACACCTGTGCCATGTGGGAATTCCTGGATGCTTCCCGCAACGGGGATGACCACATGTGCAGGAAGTGTCTCCAGCTCCTCCAACTCGAGCACCGAGTCTCGGAGCTTGAGCGAGGACTGGAGGCACTGAGGAGCATCCGAGAGAACGAGAGGTACGTGGATAGCTCGTTTCAGGCGTTGATCATGCCACAGATTAAAAGGGTACAGGAGCATAGTGAATAGGTGACCGTCGCACACAAGAGTATGGCGAGACAGGTAGTGAAGGAGTCCCCTGAAGCTATCCCACTCTCCAACCGGTACTCTATACTGACTACTGGCCAGGGCGGTGATGCCTCTGGGGAGTGCAGCCAGGGCCAACTCCACAGCATCATGGGTGGCTCAGCTGCACAGGAGGGGAGGAAGAAGACGGGAAGGGCTATAGTGAAGGAGATTCAATAGTTAGGGGAGCAGATAGGCGCATCTGCGGCAGCAAAAGTGATATCAGGATGATGTGTTGCCTTACTGGTGCAAAGGTCAATGATGTCACTGTGCGACTGCAGGGCATTCTGGGGAGGAAAGGGGTTGTGGTCCACATTGGTACCAACGACAGAGTTAGAAAGAGGGGTGAGGTCCTGAAAGCTGAGTTTAGGGAGCTAGGAGTAAGATTGAAAGCCAGGACCTCAAAGGTGGTAATCTCGGGATTACTGCCAGTGCCACGTACGAGTGAGGGTAGAAATAGGAAGGCTAGTCAGATAAATACGTGGCTGGAGCATTGGTGTAGGAGGGAGGGCTTTAGTTTCCTGAACAATTGGGACCACTTCTGGGGTAGGTGGGACCTGTACAAGTCGGACAGGTTAAACCTCAACAGAGACGGGAGCAATGTTCTTGTGGATGGTTTTGATAGAGCAGTTGAGAGGGCTTTAAATTAGCTTGGCAGGGGGATGAGAACCCAGGAGAGTGCCCTGAGCTAGTTAGAGTGGGTGAGAGCTCAGATGAACAGAACCCCAAGAAACGATGCAAAAGGCAGGAGGCAACAGAGCAGAGTAGCACTGGGGTAAGTGTAAACCACAAGGTGATAGGAAGGGACAAGATGTTTGAATATAAAGGGGCTGCAGGAGGGGTCAAAACTAAAAATCATGGTTTAAAATCTAGTATTAAAACACTTTTCCTAAACCCACGCAGCATTCGAAACAAAGTAAATGAGTTGACGGCACAAATCATTACAAATGGGTATGATTTGGTGGCCATTACAGAAACGTGGTTGCAGGGTGGCCAAGACTGGGAATTAAACATACAGGGGTATCTGACAATTCGGCAAGATAGACAAGAAGGGAAAGGAGATGGGGTAGCTCTGTTAATAAAGGATGATATCAGGGCAGTTGTGAGAGACGATATTGGCTCTAATGAACAAAATGTTGAATCATTGTGGGTGAAGATTAGAGATAGGAAGGGGAAAAAGTCACTGGTGGGCGTAGTTTATCGGCCCCCAAATAATAACTTCACGGTGGGGCGGACAATAATCAAGGGAATAATGGAGGCATGTGAAAAAGGAACGGCAGTAATCATGGGGGTTTTAACCTACATACCGATTGGTCAAATCAAATCGCACGGGGTAGCCTTAAGGAGGAATTCATAGAATGCATACGGGATTGTTTCTTAGAACAGTATGTTACAGAACCTACAAGGGAGCAAGCTATCTTAGATCTGGTCCTGTGTAATGAGACAGGAATAATAAACGATCTCCTAGTAAAAGATCCTCTCGGAATGAGTGATCACAGTATGGGTGAATTTGTAATACAGATTGAGGGTGAGGAAGTAGTGTCTCAAATGAGCGTACTATGCTTAAACAAAGGGACTACAGTGGGATGAGGGCAGAGTTGGCTAAAGTAGACTGGGAATACAGACTAAACGGTGGCACAATTGAGGAACAGTGGAGGACCTTTAAGGAGCCCTTTCATAGTGCTCAACAAAAATATATTCCAGTGAAAAAGAAGGGATAACCAGCTGTGGATAACCAAGGAAATAAAGGAGAGTATCAAATTAAAAACCAATGCGTATAAGGTGTCCAAGGTTAGTGAGAAACTAGAAGATTGGGAAAAATTTAAACGACAGCAAAGAATGACTAAGAAAGCAATAAAGAAAGGAAAGATAGATTACGAAAGTAAGCTTGTGCAAAACATAAAAATAGATAATAAAAGCTTTTACCGATATATAAAACGGTAAAGAGTGACTAAAGTAAATGTTGGTCCCTTAGAAGATGAGGAGGGGGATTTAATAATGGGAAATGTGGAAACGGCCGAGACCTTAAACAATTATTTTGCTTCGGTTTACAGTGGAAGACATAAAAACCATGCCAAAAATTGCTGGTCACGTGAATGTGGGAAGGGCGGACTGAAAGGCACGGAGGGGATTTCCCCGAGGCGGCTCAAGTTGTAAGGTGCCGGCCCCCAAGGGAGGTTCCGGGGTTTGGCGCCGATGAGGAATTCCGTCCGGACGGGGGTCAGTTCGGACGGGATCTCCCCACGTGCTTGAGCCTCCTCGATGCACCTAACGGAGTCAGGGCCCAGAGCTGTTTTTAGCGACTCGATGGCATCGGCCGCGTGGCGGACGTTGGCAGAATTTAGGCGCCGCGCCAGCGTGTCTGGCGCCATCCAGCCCGCTCCTCCGCCATCGAGCAGGTCCCTGACCCTGGTCACCTCACCAGCCACAGCCCTCTCTTCCGACCACCACATAAAACCTCGGCCGTGGAGGTACGGATTCCCGAGCAGCGGCTCCTGCAGGACGGCCGCCACTCCAGCCGGCGGAGAGCTGCGCTTGGTGGAGACTTTGTTCCAGACCCTGATGAGTTCCCTGTAAAAGACAGGCAGCTCCCGGAGGGCGGTCCTAGCACCCCCCAAGTTCACAAACAGGAGCTGCGTGTTATAATTGAGGTCGCGCTGCTGGCGGAAGAAATACCTCGCCAGAGCACACCACCTAGGAGGGGGCTCGACGTAAAGGTATCTCTGCAGGGTCTGAAGACGGAAAGTCGCGAGCTGGGCGCTGACGCACACCAACGACTGACTGCCCTCCTCAAGCGGGAGACTCAAGACCGCAGCAGAGACCCAGTGCTTCCTGTTGTTCCAGAAGAAGTCCACCAGCTTCTTCTGTATCTTGGCGACAAACGCAGGGGGAGGGGTCAAAGTGACCAGCCGGTACCACAACATTGCGGCCACCAGCTGGTTTATGACTAGTGCTCGACCCCTGTAGGACAGCACTCGGAGCAGTCCTGTCCAGCGCCCTAGGCGAGCGGCGACCTTGGCCTCCAGCTCCTGCCAGTTCGCCGGGGCTAAGGTAGACTCCCAGATAAAGGAGATGGGTCGTGCTCCAGGCAAAAGGCCTGAGCTCCTCCGGCAGGGAGTCCACCTGCCACTGACCCACCAGGAGTCCGGAACATTTCTCCCAGTTGATCCTGGCGGAGGACGCGGCCGAGTAAATCTTCCTCCGCAGGTCAGCGGGATCCTCTACCGCGAGGAGCACGTCATCGGCGTAAGCCGAGAGGACGACCTCCATGCCCGGCCCTTGCAGAGCCAGTCCCGTCAACCTCGTCCGCAAGAGGCGCAGGAAAGGCTCCACGCAAACGGCGTATAACTGGCCGGACATGGGGCATCCCTGGCGCACCCCTCTCCTAAAGCGAAGGGGCGCCGTCAAGGACCTGTTAACCTTAATCAGACACTCCGCGACGGCGTACAAAAGTCGGATCCGGGCGACGAAATGCATCCCGAACCCGAAAGCGCGCAGAGTTCCGAGCAGATAGTCGTGATCCACCCTGTCGAACGCCTTCTCTTGGTCGAGGGATAGGAAGGCGACCGAAAGACCAGCCTCCTGGGAACAATGGATGAGGTCCCGGACCAGATGGATGTTATCGTGGATTGTCCGGCCCGGGACCGTGTAGGACTGGTCGGGGTGGATTATGTGGTCCAGCATGGCACCAAGGCGAGCAGACATCGCCCTGGCGAAAATTTTGTAGTCCGTGCTGAGGAGGGAGACCGGGCGCCAGTTCTTAAGCAGGCGGAGATCGCCCTTCTTAGGCAGCAGGACGATGACTGCCCTGCGCCAAGAGAGGGGCATCTCCCCGGTCGCCAGACGTTCCCCCAGGACCTGCGCGTAGTCGCTCCCCAGGACGTCCCAGAACGCCCTGTGGAACTCCACGGTCAGCCCGTTCAGCCCCGGGGATTTTCCCCTCGAGAGCCGGTCGAGGGCACCGGTCAGCTCCGCCAGGCTTAGCGGAGCTTCCAGATTTTCACCGCCCTCCGGGCTGACGTTCGGCAGGTCCTCCCACAAAACTCTACGCGCCTCCTCGCTGGACGGATCCGGAGAGAACAGGGCTCCGTAATATTCACGGGCCCTGTTGTTGACGCCCTCTGGATCCGAGACGAGAGAGCCGTCGTCGGCCAGCAGCGTCAAGAGCTGCTTACGGACACTCTGCCTTTTTTCCAGCGAGTAGAAGAAGGGGGAGCCGCGGTCCAGATCCCGCAGGAACCGGATCCGTGACCTCACGAACGCGCCTCGGGACCCGACGAGCTGCAGGTCCTTCAGCGCGGCCTTCTTCGCTTCGTATACCGTCCGCAGGGCCAGGTCCTGGACGACTTGACCGAGATGGGATTCCAGGTCGAGCACCTCTTTTTCTAGGCGCCCGACCCTGGCCGCCCGCCTCTTGGTCGACCCCCTCACGTACTCTTGACAGAAGACGCGGACGTGAGCCTTGCCCACGTCCCACCATAGCCTCAAGGAGGGGAAGCCCCCCTGCTTCCTTCTCCAGTCGGCCCAGAATCGACGGAACGAGTCCTGGAACCGCACGTCCTCCAGCAGCCGGTTGTTAAAGTGCCAGTACGCGGACCCCGTCCTCGCGCAGAGCGAAGCGAGCTCCGCCCACACCAGGTGGTGGTCCGAACACGGCACCGGCCGCATGGAGGCCGCCGGGACGCAGGAAACGTATGCCCGAGACACGTAAAGGCGGTCGACTCTAGACCATCCAACTCCAGGCCTCACCCAAGTAAAGGCGCTGGAGTCGGGATGGAGATTTCGCCAGACGTCCACCAAGTCGAAGGACCCGACCAGGTCCCTCAACTTCTCCATCGCCGTAATGCACTGCAGGGCACCGGAGCGGTCCCTCGCCTCGAGGGTGCAGTTAAAATCCCCCCCGAGGACAATGCAGTCGCCGACGTCGACGGAGCCAAGAAGAGCGGACACCTCTTCAAAGAAACGCGTTTGCTGCGCGCCGGGCTGAGGGGCGTACACATTCACGAGATGGAGCGGCACGTCCCCCAGGCGAACCGTTACGTGTAGCAAGCGGCCTGGCATGGGCTCCTCGACCCCCAAGATCTCCGGCTGAAAATGCGGGCCCAGCAAGAAGGCCACCCCACTAGAAATGGCGGTGAGGTGGCTCATGCGGACCTCTCCCTGCCATTCCAGGAGCCACGTGGCTTCGTCTCCCGGAACGGTGTGGGTTTCTTGCAGGAAGCACACCGCATATTTCCCCTCCCGCAGGAGCGAAAAATTGTCAAATCTACGGCGTGCCCTTCTGCCGCCGTTGATGTTGAGGCTGGCTATGGTTATCTTCATGACTAGAGCATAGTGCAACCTCTACTTAACCTATTGTGGGGGGGGGAGTGGAGTCGTTTGTTGACCTCCACTCCTTCAGCAGCCCAGCGAGGAACTTTTTGAGCCGGCGCAGCTCAAGGCCTTGAGCCTTTGATAAGGGCCCGCCCGCGGCCATGGTTTTAGCGGCGGCGCGGACGGACGCGACGAGCAGCCCCGGCTCGGACCATCTTTCCAGGGCCAGACGGGCTTGGTCGCGGTGACCCCGGCACTGGACCAAAAAGTCCCGAAGTTCCTCTGCGGGAATGAGGAGGGTCTCAGTGGCAGCCGCGAGCAGATCCACCGCCTCACTGGCGATGGACTCGAGATCTTCACCCGCATCCTCCACCGAGTCCCCGTCCCCCTCCGGGAGGTCGCCGCTAGCAGCCGGCCCGTCGACCGCACGAGGTACGGCAAACGGCCCGGCCGCTCCATCTGGCCCTGGCTCTGCCTCGATCCCACCCCCAGGATCGTCGGCAGAGGAGTCCCCACTGGGCTCTTTTAAAATTGGTGCTGGGTCGGGAAGCGACAGCGGAAGGGGTTCCTCCTCCGCCCCAGGAGCTGGGGAACACGGAGAGACCTGGTTTAGAAAATTCTCCAGGTCCACCAAGTCCCTCAGCTCCAAAGTAGGGGGCGAGGGTTGTTGTTCTTCCCCCTCCCAGCCGTCACCCCCCGGCCCAGCATGTGGATGTATGTTAAAATTTTCAGTTTCTGCCGAGTCGAGCAAATCCCGGGGGAAGTTGGGTATTGGCTGGGCGGGCTCAGGTTCGCCCTTTTCGGCCCCGCCCGCCTCAGTCCCCGGGATGCTCGACCCGGCGGCTACGCATTCTTCCGCCGGCCCCACGCCCCCCACGACAGGCAGATCTTCCACGCCCTCCCCAGGAGGCAGCGGCTGGGCAGCCTCGACTGTCTCACCCTCCCCGGGGACAGACTCCTCGCGCCTGCAGCGCAATTTGGGGGCGCTGCTGGGGGACGCGGGGGACGCGGCGGGCACCGCCTCCTCCGCGGAGGGATGTTGTTCCCCGTCCGCCTCATTGGGGCGGTGCCTCTTTTTGTTCCTGGGGGTGCGCGAAGGCAGGTAGACCTCCATGTCTGCTGAGGCCTCCCGCTCCGCACCCCCCTTTTCCTTTTCTTGCCCGCGCCCGGGCCCCTCTGCGGTATTGGTCAAGGGCTCAGGCACGGGCTCAGGGCACCCCGCGCTCGCCGGTGACGGAGTTGGGCTGAGCGCGGTGGTCATATTTTCTGGCGCACTGAGGGGATCCGCCTCTGGATGTTTTGCCTTGTTCCCCGCCTTCTTTCCGGTCGGACGCACTCCCTCCCCCCCGCCAGAGGCCGTGAAAGCATCGGCCCCCGGCGATGCTCGCGCACCTACTGCTCCCGGCACGCAGACGCATCTAGGGGGAGGGGTGGCGGCGGCGCCAGCCTTGGCCGCCTTCGGTGGTTTGGCGGTGTTGGAGGCGGGGCAGTTCTTGCGAACGTGCCCCACCTCCCTGCAGGCATGGCACCGCACGCCGTCCGACGTCCAAAAGACGCAGTAGGCAGTCCCCTCGTGCACCACATTAAAATAACCCTCCGTCGTCTCCTGCCGCGCCAGCCGGACAAAGAGCTGGCGGCGGAAGGAGAACACGTGGCGCAGGCTGTTCTCCTGGAGGCCAAGCGGTATGGGGTTGATCCCCGACCTTACCTCCCCCAGTTGGTGTAGGTCAGGGAGGAGGAGCTCAGCGGGAACAAAGGGCGGGACGTTCGATATGATGACCCTCTGCGCGGTGGCCTCGAGAGGGTCCACCGGCAGGAACGTCCCGCTCACCGTGAGCCCCTTTTCGAGGGCCAGGGACACCGCCCGCTCCGACCCCAGGAAGAACACGGCCTTCCCAGACATCTTGGAGGCTGCGACAATGGCCGAGGGGCCGACTACCCCAGCCATCGCCCGCACGCACTCCTCGATGGTCATTGTGGGGTGAGTGTAGTTCTTGACCTCGTGTTTTTTAGTAATAAGTCGAAAAGGTGGCAGGGCAGCAGGTGGCGCAGGAGGTGCCGTGGAAGCGGTTGCCACCTGCGCATATGTTCTTGCTGGCCCTGCCACCGGCATGGATGGGGTCGCCATCACGGGGTCCCTTTAAGGGCTACACCCACCCCAAAGTCACAGGCCTTAATGGTCTTAATTGGCCTCTTATCTGAAGGACTGAGCAGAGGAGCTCTTAAAGAGGCACCTCTCCCCTAGTTGGCAATTGGGGAGGGGCCTTGCTCCCTCTGCTCAGTTGTCTCAATTGTTTTGTTGGTTTTTTAAATTTAGGAGGAAGGGGTCTCAGAGAGAGAGGGGAGAAACAGAGAAAGAGAGAGGGGGGTGGGAAGTGGGGGGGAACTGCGAGGTCAGGTCTCCCCTCGCAGCTGTGGGTGGGTGCAATCGCCAGATGGCAAAAACACAAACACAGTCTTTGGGATGGTCTTCAGGTGAGGGGAGAAGATGTCTTCACCTGGGGCAGCTAGAGCCAACCAGGCACACACTCCCAACGATGTTTGATTAGGTGATGAAATTCTTGAGCCTGGTAGCTCCAGCTATCCCAGGATAGGCAATTGGGGGGGGGTTCAATTGTGTGTGGGGCCTAGTTGTAAGCAAGGCCCCCACACACACTTCCACACACACACACACCCCGCGATGTTCCGGCTCTCAGTGGTCTTCTTTCCTCCCCCCACCGATTCAACAAAGTCTTTTTGGGACTGCACCAATACACCCACCTGTAGAAATGTAGAGTCTCCCTCCTTCCACACTGGATGTTTGTTGGTCTTTCCCCCTCTCTCCAACTCTTTGCAGAATGGTAAAATGTTGTTTAAAAGTTTTCTGCTTCCTCCTCTCCCTCTGGGTGAAAGTTGGTGGTGAAGCCCCTTCCTTCCTTCTCTTCCTGGGCTGTTCTCAGGGCTCTCCAGGCAGGAGCTAAGGTTGGTAGCTGCTCCTCTCACTGCTCACAGCTCCAACTGAGCAGGACACGCCTCCACTGCTCCACGATTGGTCCTTGTGCATGAAACTCTTTTGAGTTTACCTGAAAATAAACATAAACATTAAAACCATGCCACCCGCCTGGGTGACACACCAGACATTTTCAAGGCCCCTTTTTTTTTTCTCTTTTTTTTGGTTTTTTTTGGGGCGCTAAAATCAAATTTT
Source organism: Pristiophorus japonicus (assembly GCF_044704955.1). NCBI lineage: Eukaryota > Metazoa > Chordata > Chondrichthyes > Pristiophoridae > Pristiophorus > Pristiophorus japonicus. The sequence goes on from NC_091995.1 coordinate 58,732,971, forward strand.
TTCAGTGCCCCCTATAAAAGGGGAGGGGGACACTAAAAGCACCGGCAATGAAAACAAATTAAAATTTAAAACGTAAAATCAAATTAAAATTTGGTTGCCGGGCGTGATGATGCACTCCAGTCCCTCCGCTGCCCACCTCTCGCGGAAGGCTGCGAGCGTACCGGTGGACACCACGTGTTCCATCTCCAAGGACACCCTGGACCGGATGTAAGAGCGGAAGAGAGGCAGGCAGTCAGGTTGAACGACCCCCTCGACCGCCCGCTGCCTGGACCGGCTGATGGCACCCTTGGCCGTGCCCAGGAGCAGTCCTACGAGGAGGCCTTCGGACCCACCCGCTCCCCTCCGCACAGGGTTCCCAAAGATCAGGAGAGTGGGACTGAAATGCAGCCAGAATTTCAGGAGCAGCCCCTTCAAATAATGGAACAGGGGCTGCAACCTCGTGCACTCAATAAAAACATGGAACACGGATTCCTCCAGACCGCAGAAATTGCAGGCGGCCTGGGAGTCCGTGAACCGGCTTAAAAATTTATTGCACGGCACTGCTCCGTGCACCACCCTCCAGGCCAAGTCCCCGATGAATAGTGGGAGGACCCCTGCGTAGAGTGCCCTCCATCGGGGACCCCCGCCTCCTCCGGACGGCAAGATGGTACGCCATGGCGTGTCCGGACGGCCGGCGAGGATGGCAAAGTTGAGAGTGTGCAGGAGCAGCCCGTACAGGAAACCCCTCCGCGCGGAACTGAAAGGCACGGAGGGGATTTCCCCGAGGCGGCTCAAGTTGTGAGGCGCCGGCCCCCGAGGGAGGTTCCGGGGTTTGGTGCCGATGAGGAATTCCGTCCGGACGGGGGTCAGTTCGGACGGGATCTCCCCACGTGCTTGAGCCTCCTCGATGCACCTAACGGAGTCAGGGCCCAGAGCTGTTTTTAGCGACTCGATGGCATCGGCCGAGTGGCGGACGTTGGCAGAGTTTAGGCACCATGCCAGCGTGTCTGGCGCCATCCAGCCCGCTCCTCCGCCATCGAGCAGGTCCCTGACCCTGGTCACCTCACCAGCCACAGCCCTCTCTTCCGACCGCCACATAAAACCTCGGTCGTGGAGGTACGGATTCCCGAGCAGCGGCTCCTGCAGGACGGCCGCCACTCCAGCCGGCGGAGAGCTGTGCTTAGTGGAGACTTTGTTCCAGACCCTGATGAGTTCCCTGTAAAAGACAGGAAGCTCCTGGAGGGCGGTCCTGGCACCCCACAAGTTCACAAACAGGAGCTGCGAGTCATAATTGAGGTCGCGCTGCTGGCGGAAGAAATACCTCGCCAGAGCGCACCACCTAGGAGGGGGCTCGACGTAAAGGTATCTCTGCAGGGTCTGAAGACGGAAAGTCGCGAGCTGGGCGCTGATGTACACCAACGACTGACCGCCCTCCTCAAGCGGGAGACTCAAGACCGCAGCAGAGACCCAGTGCTTCCTGTTGTTCCAGAAGAAGTCCACCAGCTTCTTCTGTATCTTGGCGACAACCGCAGGGGGAGGGGTCAAAGTGACCAGCCGGTACCACAACATTGCGGCCACCAGCTGGTTTATGACTAGCGCTCGACCCCTGTAGGACAGCACTCGGAGCAGTCCTTTCCAGCGCCCTAGGCGAGCGGCGACCTTGGCCTCCAGTTCCTGCCAGTTTTCCGGCCAGGCTCCCTCGTCGGGGCTAAGGTAGACCCCCAGATAGAGGAGATGGGTCGTGCTCCAGGCAAAAGGCCTGAGCTCCTCCGGCAGGGAGTCCACCCGCCATTGACCCACCAGGAGTCCGGAACATTTCTCCCAGTTGATCCTGGCGGAGGACGCGGCCGAGTAAATCTCCTGGCACTCACGCATCCTCCGCAGGTCAGCGGGATCCTCTACCGCGAGGAGCACGTCATCGGCGTAAGCCGAGAGGACGACCTCCACGCCCAGCCCTTGCAGAGCCAGTCCCGTCAACCTCGTCCGCAAGAGGCGCAGGAAAGGCTCCACGCAAACGGTGTATATCTGGCCGGACATGGGGCATCCCTGGCGCACCCCTCTCCTAAAGCGAAGGGGCGCCGTCAAGGACTCGTTAACCTTAATCAGACACTCCGCGGCAGCGTACAAAAGTCGGATCCGGGCGACGAAATGCGTCCCGAACCCGAAAGCGCGCAGAGTTCCGAGCAGATAGTCGTGATCCACCCTGTCGAACACCTTCTCTTGGTCGAGGGATAGGAAGGCGACCGACAGACCAGCCTCCTGGGAACAATGGATGAGGTCCCGGACCAGTTGGATGTTATCGTGGATTGTCCGGCCCGGTACCGTGTCGGACTGGTCGGGGTGGATCATGTGGTCCAGCACGGCACCAAGGCGAGCAGACATCGCCCTGGCGAAGATTTTGTAGTCCGTGCTGAGGAGGGACACCGGGCGCCAGTTCTTAAGGAGGCGGAGATCGCCCTTCTTAGGCAGCAGGACGATGACTGCCCTGCGCCAAGAGATGGGCATCTCCCCAGTCGCCAGACTTTCCCCCAGGACCCGCGCGTAGTCGCTCCCCAGGACGTCCCAGAATGCCCTGTGGAACTCCACGGTCAGCCCGTCCAGCCCCGGGGATTTTCCCCTCGAGAGCCGGGCGAGGGCACCGGTCAGCTCCGCCAGGCTTAGCGGAGCTTCCAGATTTTCGGCGCCCTCCGGGCTGACCTTCGGCAGGTCCTCCCACAAAACTCTACGCGCTTCCTCGCTGGACGGATCCGGAGAGAACAGGGCTCCGTAATATTCACGGGCCCTGTTGTTGACGCCCTCCGGATCCGAGACGAGAGAGCCGTCGTCGGCCAGCAGCGTCAAGAGCTGCTTACGGACACTCTGCCTTTTTTCCAGCGAGTAGAAGAAGGGGGAGCCGCGGTCCAGATTCCGCAGGAACCGGATCCGCGACCTCACGAACGCGCCTCGGGACCCGATGAGCTGCAGGTCCTTCAGCGCGGCCTTCTTCGCTTCGTACACCGTCCGCAGGGCCGGGTCCTGGACGACTTGACCGAGACGGGATTCCAGGTCGAGCACCTCTTTTTCTAGGCGCCCGACCCTGGCCGCCCGCCTCTTGGTCGACCCCCTCGCGTACTCTTGACAGAAGACGCGGACGTGAGCCTTGCCCACGTCCCATCATAGCCTCAAGGAGGGGAAGCCCCCCTGCTTCCTTCTCCAGTCGGCCCAGAATCGACGGAACGAGTCCTGGAACCGCACGTCCTCCAGCAGCCGGTTGTTAAAGTGCCAGTACGCGGACCTCGTCCTCGCGCGGAGCGAAGCGAGCTCCGCCCACACCAGGTGGTGGTCCGAACACGGCACCGGCCACATGGAGGCCGCCGGGACGCAGGAAACGTACGCCCAAGACACGTAAAGGCGGTCGACTCTAGACCATCCAACTCCAGGTCTCACCCAAGTAAATGCGCTGGAGTCGGGGTGGAGATTTCGCCAGACGTCCACCAAGTCGAAGGACCCGACCAGGTCCCTCAACTTCTCCATCGCCGTCATGCACTGCGGGGCACCGGAGCGGTCCCTCGCCTCGAGGGTGCAGTTAAAATCCCCCCCGAGGACAATGCAGTCGCCGACGTCGACGGAGCCAAGAAGAGCGGACACCTCTTCAAAGAAGCGCGTTTGCTGCGGGCCGGGCTGAGGGGCGTACACGTTCACGAGATGGAGCGGCACGTCCCCCAGGCGAACCGTTACGTGCAGCAAGCGGCCTGGCACGGGCTCCTCGACCCCCAAGATCTCCGGCTGAAAATGCGGGCCCAGCAAGATGGCCACCGCACTAGAAATGGCGGTGAGGTGGCTCATGCGGACCTCTCCTTGCCATTCCAGGAGCCACGTGGCTTCGTCTCACGGAACGGTGTGGGTTTCTTGCAGGAAGCACACCGCATATTTCCCCTCCCGCAGGAGCGAAAAATGGTCAAATCTATGGCGTGCCCCTCTGCTGCCGTTGATGTTGAGGCTGGCTATGGTTATCTTCATGACGAGAGCATAGTGCAACCTCTACCTAACCTATTGTGGGGGGGGGGGGGTGGAGTCGTTTGTTGACCTCCACTCCTTCAGCAGCCCAGCGAGGAACTTTTTGAGCCGGCGCAGCTCAAGGCCTTGAGCCTTTGATAAGGGCCCGCCCGCAGCCATGGTTTTAGCGGCGGTGCGGATGGAAGCGACGAGCAGCCCCGGCTCGGACCATCTTTCCAGGGCCAGACGGGCTTGGTCGCGGCGACCCCGGCACTGGACCAAAAAGTCCCGGAGTTCCTCTGTGGGAATGAGGAGGGTCTCAGTGGCGGCCGCGAGCAGATACACCGCCTCACTGGCGATGGACTCGAGATCTTCACCCGCGTCCTCCACCGAGTCCCCGTCCCCCTCCGGGAGGTCGCCGCTTGCAGCCGGCCCGTCGACCACACGAGGTACGGCAAATGGCCCGGCCGCTCCATCTGGTCCTGGCTCTGCCCCGATCCCACCCCCAGGATCGTCGGCAGAGGAGTCCCCACTGGGCTCTTTTAAAATTGGTGCTGGATCGGGAAGCGACAGCGGAAGGGGTTCCTCCTCCGCCCCAGGAGCCGGGGAACACGGAGAGACCTGGTTTAGGAAGTTCTTCAGGTCCACCAAGTCCCCCAGCTCCAAAATAGGGGGCGAGGGTTGTTGTTCTTCCCCCTCCCCGCCGCCACCCCCCGGCCCAGCGTGTGGATGTTTATTAAAATTTTCAGTTTCTGCCGAGTCGAGCAAATCCCGGGGGAAGTTGGGTATTTGCTGGGCGGGCTCAGGTTCGGCCTTTTCGGCCCCGCCCGCCTCAGTCCCCGGGACGCTCGACCCGGCGGCTATGCATTCTTCCGCTGGCCCCACGCCCCCCACGACAGGCAGATCTGCCACGCCCTCCCCAGGAGGCAGCGGCTGGGCAGCCTCGACTGCCTCACCCTCCCCGGGGACAGATTCCTCGCGCCTACAGCGCAATTTGGGGGCGCTGGTGTGGGACGCGGGACACGCGGCGGGCACCGCCTCCTCCGCGGAGGGATGTTGTTCTCCCTCCGCCTCATTGGGGCGGTGCCTCCTTTTGTTCCTGGGGGTGCGCGGAGGCAGGGAGACCTCCATGTCTGCCGAGGCCTCCCGCTCCGCCCCCCCATTTTCCTTATCTTGCCCTCGCCCGAGCCCCTCTGCGCTGTTGGTCAAGGGCTCGGGCACGGGCTCAGGGCACCCCGCGCTCGCCGGTGACTGCGTTGGGCTGAGCACGGTAGTCAAACTTTCCGGCGCACTGAGGGGACCCGCCTCTAGATGTCTTGTCTACTTCCGTGCCTTCTTTTCGATCGGACGCTCTCCCTCCCCCCCGCCGGAGGCCGTGAAAACAAAGGCCCCCGACGATGCCCGCGCACCTACGGCTCCCGGCACGCGGACGCAACTAGAGGGAGGGGTGGCGGCGGCGCCAGCCTTGGCCGCCTTTGGTGGTTTGGCGGCCTTGAAGGCGGGGCAGTTCTCGCGAATGTGCCCCACCTCCCTACAGGCATGGCACCGCACGCCGTCCGACGTCCAGAAGACGCGGTAGGCAGTCCCCTCATGCACCACATTGAAAGACAACTCCGTCGTCTCCTCCCGCGCCAGCCGGACAAAGAGCTGGCGGCGGAAGGAGAACACGTGGCGCAGGCTGCTCTCCCTGAGGCCGAGCGGTATGGGGTTGATCCCCGACCTTACCTCCCCCAGTTGTTGTAGGTGAGGGAGGAGGAGCCCAGCGGGAACAAAGGGCGGGACGTTCGACACGATGACCCTCTGCGCAGTGGCCTCGAGGGGATCCACCGGCAGGAACATCCCGCCCACCGTGAGCCCCCTTTCGAGGGCCAGGGACACCGCCCGCTCTGACCCCAGGAAGAACAGTCTTCCCAGACATCTTGGAGGCCGCGACAATGGCCGAGGGGCCGACTACCCCAGCCATCGCCCGCACGCACTCCTCGATGGTCATTGTGGGGTGAGTGTCGCTCTTGACCCCGTGTTTTTTTGTGATTAATCTGAATGGTGGCAGGGCAGCGGGTGGCGCAGGAGGTGCCGTGGAAGCGGTTGCCACCTGCGCATATGTCCTTGCTGGCTCTGCCACAGGCGTGGATGGGGTCGCCATCACGGGGTCCCTTTAAGGGCTACACCCACCCCAAAGTCACAGGCCTTAATGGTCTTTATTGGCCTCTTGTATATTGACTGAGCAGAGGAGCCCTTAATGAGGCACACCTCTCCCCTAGTTGGCAATTGGGGAGGGGCCTTGCTCCCTCTGCTCAGTTGTCTCAATTGTTTTTTTTGTTTTTTTTTAAATAAGGAGGAAGGGGCCTCAGAGAGAGAGGGGAGAAACAGAGAGAGAGAGAGAGGGGTGGGAAGGGGGGGGGGGGGAACTGCGAGGGCAGGTCTCCCCTCGCAGCTGTGGGTGGGTGCAATCCCAGATGGCAAAACACAAAGTCTTTGGGGTGGTCTTCAGGTGAGGGGAGAAGATGTCTTCACCTGGGGCAGCTAGAGCCACCAGGCACACACTCCTAACGATGTTTAATAGGGTGATTAAGAAAAATCTTCAGCCTGGTAGCTCCAGCTATCCCAGGCTAGGCAATTGGGGGGGGGGGTTCAGTTGTGTGTGGGGCCTAGTTGTAAGCAAGGCCCCCACACAAACTTCCACACACACACACCCCCCGCGATATTCCAGCCCTCAGTGGTCTTCTTTCCTCCCCCCACCGATTCAACAAAGTCTTTTTGGGACTTCACCAATACACCCACCTGTTGAATGGTAGAGTCTCCCTCCTTCCACACTGGATGTTTGTTGGTCTTTCCCCCTCTCTCCAACTCTTTGCAGAATGGTAAAATGTTGTTTAAAAGTTTTCTGCTTACTCCTCTCCCTCTGGGTGAAAGTTGGTGGTGAAGCCCCTTCCTTCCTTCTCTTCCTGGGCTGTTCTCAGGGCTCTCCAGGCAGTCCAGGCAGGAGCTAAAGTTGGTAGATGCTCCTCTCACTGCTCACAGCTCCAACTGAGCAGGACTTTCCTCCACTGCTCCACAATTGGTCCTTGTGCATGAAACTCTTTTTGGAGTTTATCTGCAAAACAAAACACATTAATCCGTGCCACCCGACCTGGGTGACACACCAGACATTTACAAGGCCCTTTTTTCCTTTTTTTTTTTTTTTTTTGGGGCACTAAAATCACAATTTTTCCCCAGTGCCCCCTATAAAAGCGGAACTGAAAGGCACGGAGGGGATTTCCCCAAGTCGGCTCAAGTTGTGAGGCGCCGGCCCCCGAGGGAGGTTCTGGGGTATGGCGCTGATGAGGAATTCCGCCCGGACGGAGGTCAGTTCCTACGGGATCTCCCCACGTGCTTGAGCCTCCTCGATGCACCTAACGGAGTCAGGGCCCAGAGCTGTTTTTAGCGACTTGATGGCATCGGCCGCGTGGCGGACGTTGGCAGAATTTAGGCGCCGCGCCAGCGTGTCTGGCGCCATCCAGCCCGCTCCTCCGCCTTCGAGCAGGTCCCTGACCCTGGTCACCTCACCAGCCACAGCCCTCTCTTCCGACCGCCACATAAAACCTCGGCCGTGGAGGTACGGATTCCCGAGCAGCGGCTCCTGCAGGACGGCCGCCACTCCAGCCGGCGGAGAGCTGCGCTTGGTAGAGACTTTGTTCCAGACCCTGATGAGTTCCCTGTAAAAGACAGGCAGCTCCCGGAGGACGGTCCTAGCACCCCCCAAGTTCACAAACAGGAGCTGCGAGTCATAATTGAGGTCGCGCTGCTGGCGGAAGAAATACCTCGCCAGAGCACTCCACCTAGGAGGGGGCTCGACGTAAAGGTATCTCTACAGGGTCTGAAGACAGAAAGTCACGAGCTGGGCGCTGACGCACACCAACGACTGACCGCCCTCCTCAAGCGGGAGACTCAAGACCGCAGCAGAGACCCAGTGCTTCCTGTTGTTCCAGAAGAAGTCCACCAGCTTCTTCTGTATCTTGGCGACAAACGCAGGGGGAGGGGTCAAAGTGACCAGCCGGTACCACAACATTGCGGCCACCAGCTGGTTTATGACTAGCGCTCGACCCCTGTAGGACAGCACTCGGAGCAGTCCTGTCCAGCGCCCTAGGCGAGCGGCGACCTTGGCCTCCAGCTCCTGCCAGTTCGCCGGCCAGGCTCCCTCGTCGGGGCTAAGGTAGACTCCCAGATAGAGGAGATGGGTCGTGCTCCAGGCAAAAGGCCTGAGCTCCTCCGGCAGGGAGTCCACCCGCCACTGACCCAACAGGAGTCCGGAACATTTCTCCCAGTTGATCCTGGCGGAGGACGCGGCCGAGTAAATGTCCTGGCACTCACGCATCCTCCGCAGGTCAGCGGGATCCTCTACCGCGAGGAGCACGTCATCGGCGTAAGCCGAGAGGACGACCTCCACGCCCGGCCCTTGCAGAGCCAGTCCCGTCAACCTCGTCCGCAAGAGGCGCAGGAAAGGCTCCACGCAAACGGCGTATAACTGGACAGACATGGGGCATCCCTGGCGCATCCCTGGCGCACCCCTCTCCTAAAGCGAAGGGGCGCCGTCAAGGACCCGTTAACCTTAATCAGACAATACGCGGCGGCGTACAAAAGTCGGATCCGGGCGACGAAATGCGTCCCGAACCCGAAAGCGCGCAGAGTTCCGAGCAGATAGTCGTGATCCACCCTGTCGAACGCCTTCTCTTGGTCGAGGGATAGGAAGGCGACCGACAGACCAGCCTCCTGGGAACAATGGATGAGGTCCCGGACCAGATGGATGTTATCGTGGATTGTCCGGCCCGGGACTGTGTCGGACTGGTCGGGGTGGATCATGTGGTCCAGCACGGCACCAAGGCGAGCAGACATCGCCCTGGCGAAGATTTTGTGCTGAGGAGGGAGACCGGGCGCCAGTTCTTAAGGAGGCGGAGATCGCCCTTCTTAGGCAGCAGGACGATGACTGCCCTGCGCCAAGAGAGGGGCATCTCCCCGGTCGCCAGACTTTCCCCCAGGACCCGCGCGTAGTCGCCCCCCAGGACGTCCCAGAACGCCATGTGGAACTCCACAGTCAGCCCGTCCAGCCCCGGGGATTTTCCCCTCGAGAGCCGGTCGAGGGCACCGGTCAGCTCCGCCAGGCTTAGTGGAGCTTCCAGATTTTCGGTGCCCTCCGGGCTGACCTTCGGCAGGTCCTCCCACAAAACTCTACGCGCTTCCTCGCTGGACGGATCCGGAGAGAACAGAGCCCCGTAATATTCACGGGTCCTGTTGTTGACGCCCTCCGGATCCGAGATGAGAGAGCCGTCGTCGGCCAGCAGCGTCAAGAGCTGCTTACGGACACTCTGCCTTTTTTCCAGCGAGTAGAAGAAGGGGGAGCCATGGTCCAGATCCCGCAGGAACCGGATCCGCGACCTCACGAATGCGCCTCGGGACCCGACGAGCTGCAGGTCCTTCAGCACAGCCTTCTTCGCTTCGTACACCGTCCGCAGGGCCGGGTCCTGGAAGACTTGACCGAGACGGGCTTCCAGGTCGAGCACCTCTTTTTCTAGGCGCCCGACTCTGGCCGCCCGCCTCTTGGTCGACCCCCTCGCGTACTCTTGACAGAAGACGCAGACGTGAGCCTTGCCCACGTCCCACCATAGCCTCAAGGAGGGGAAGCCCCCCTGCTTCCTTCTCCAGTCGGACCAGAATCGACGGAACGAGTCCTGGAACCGCACGTCCTCCAGCAGCCGGTTGTTAAAGTGCCAGTACGCAGACCCCGTCCTCGCGCGGAGCGAAGCGAGCTCCGCCCACACCAGGTGGTGGTCCGAACACGGCACCGGCCGCATGGAGGCCGTCGGGACGCAGGAAACGTACGCCCGAGACACGTAAAGGCGGTCGATTATAGACCATCCAACTCCAGGCTTCACCCAAGTAAAGGCGCTGGAGTCGGGGATTTCGCCAGACGTCCACCAAATCGAAGGACCCGACCAGGTCCCTCAACTTCTCCATCGCCGTCATGCACTGCGGGGCACCGGAGCGGTCCCTCGCCTCCAGGGTGCAGTTAAAATCCCCCCCGAGGACAATGCAGTCGCCGACGTCGACGGAGCCAAGAAGAGCGGACACCTCTTCAAAGAAGCGCGTTTGCTGCGGGCCGGGCTGAGGGGCGTACACATTCACGAGATGGAGCGGCACGTCCCCCAGTCGAACCGTTACGTGCAGCAAGCGGCCTGGCACGGGCTCCTCGACCCCCAAGATCTCCGGCTGAAAATGCGGGCCCAGCAAGATGGCCACCCCACTAGAAATGGTGGTGAGGTGGCTCATGCGGACCTCTCCTTGCCATTCCAGGAGCCACGTGGCTTCGTCTCCCAGAACAGTGTGGGTTTCTTGCAGGAAGCACACCGCATATTTCCCCTCCCGCAGGAGCGAAAAATTGTCAAATCTACGGCGTGCCCCTCTGCCGCCGTTGATGTTGAGGCTGGCTATGGTTATCTTCATGACTAGAGCATAGTGCAACCTCTACCTAACCTATTGTGGGGGGGGGGGTGGAGTCGTTTGTTGACCTCCACTCCTTCAGCAGCCCAGCGAGGAACTTTTTGAGCCGGCGCAGCTCAAGGCCTTGAGCCTTTGATAAGGGCCCGCCCGCGGCCATGGTTTTAGTGGCGGCGCGGATGGACGCGGCGAGCAGCCCCGGCTCGGACCATCTTTCCAGGGCCAGACGGGCTTGGTCGCGGCGACCCCGGCACTGGACCAAAAAGTCCCGGAGTTCCTCTGTGGGAATGAGGAGGGTCTCAGTGGCGGCCGCGAGCAGATCCACCGCCTCACTGGCGATGGACTCGAGATCTTCACCCGCGTCCTCCACCGAGTGCCCGTCCCCCTCCGGGAGGTCGCCGCTAGCAGCCGGCCCGTCGACCACACGAGGTACGGCAAACGGCCCGGCCGCTCCATCTGGTCCTGGCTCTGCCCCGATCCCACCGCCAGGATCGTCGGCAGAGGAGTCCCCACTGGGCTCTTTTAAAATTGGTGCTGGGTCGGGAAGCGACAGCGGAAGGGGTTCCTCCTCCGCCCCAGGAGCCGGGGAACACGGAGAGACCTGGTTTAGGAAGTTCTCCAGGTCCACCAAGTTCCCCAGCTCCAAAATAGGGGGCGAGGGTTGTTGTTCTTCCCCCTCCCCGCCGCCACCCCCCAGCCCTGCGTGTGGATGTTTATTAAAATTTTCAGTTTCTGCCGAGTTGAGCAAATCCCGGGGGAAGTTGGGTATTTGCTGGGCGGGCTCAGGTTCGGCCTTTTCGGCCCCGCCCGCCTCAATCCCCGGGACGCTCGACCCGGCGGCTATGCATTCTTCCGCTGGCCCCACGCCCCCCACGACAGGCAGATCTGCCACGCCATCCCCGGGAGGCAGAGGCTGGGCAGCCTCGACTGCCTCACCCTCCCCGGGGACAGATTCCTCGCGCCTACAGCGCAATTTGGGGGTGCTGGTGTGGGACGCGGGACACGCGGCGGGCACCGCCTCCTCCGCGGAGGGATGTTGTTCTCCCTCCGCCTCATTGTGGCGGTGTCTCTTTTTGTTCCTGGGGGTGCGCAGAGGCAGGGAGACCTCCATGTCTGCCGAGGCCTCCCGCTCCGCCCCCCCCTTTTCCTTATCTTGACCTCGCCCGAGCCCCTCTGCGGTGTTGGTCAAGGGCTCGTGCACGGGCTCAGGGCACCCCGCGCTCGCCGGTGACTGCGTTGGGCTGAGCGCGGTGGTCAAACTTTCCGGCGCACTGAGGGGGCCCGCTTCTTGATGTCTTGTCTTCTTCCGCGCCTTCTTTTCGATCGGACGCTCTCCCTCCCCCCCGCTGGAGGCCGTGAAAACAAAGGCCCCCGACGATGCCCGCGCACCTACGGCTCCCGGCACGCGGACGCAAGTAGGGGGAGGGGTGGCGGCGGCGCCAGCCTTGGCCGCCTTTGGTGGTTTGCCGGCCGTGAAGGCGGGGCAGTTCTTGCGAATGTGCCCCACCTCCCTACAGGCATGGCACCGCACGCCGTCCGACGTCCAGAAGTCGCAGTTGGCAGTCCCCTCGTGCACCCCATTGAAAGACCCCTCCGTCGTCTCCTCCCGCGCCAGCCGGACAAAGAGCTGGCGGCGGAAGGAGAACACGTGGCGCAGGCTGCTCTCCCTGAGGCCGAGCGGTATGGGGTTGATCCCCGACCTTACCTCCCCCAGTTGTTGTAGGTGAGGGAGGAGGAGCCCAGCGGGAACAAAGGGCGGGACGTTCGACACGATGACCCTCTGCGCGGTGGCCTCGAGGGGATCCACCGGCAGGAACGTCCCGCCCACCGTGAGCCCCCTTTCGAGGGCCAGGGACACCGCCCGCTCTGACCCCAGGAAGAACACAGCCTTCCCAGACATCTTGGAGGCCGCGACAATGGCCGAGGGGCCGACTACCCCAGCCATCGCCCGCACGCACTCCTCGATGGTCATTTTGGGGTGAGTGTAGCTCTTGACCCCGTGTTTTTTTGTGATTAATCTGAATGGTGGCAGGGCAGCGGGTGGCACAGGAGGTGCCGTGGAAGCGGTTGCCACCTGCGCATATGGCCTTGCTCGCCCTGCCACCGGCGTGGATGGGGTCGCCATCACGGGGTCCCTTTAAGGGCTACACCCACCCCAAAGTCACAGGCCTTAATGGTCTTTATTGGCCTCTTGTATATTGACTGAGCAGAGGAGCCCTTAATGAGGCACACCTCTCCCCTAGTTGGCAATTGGGGAGGGGCCTTGCTCCCTCTGCTCAGTTGTCTCAATTGTTTTTTTTTAAATTAGGAGGAAGGGGCCTCAGAGAGAGAGGGGAGAAACAGATAGAGAGAGAGAGGGGTGGGATGGGGGGGGGAACTGCGAGGGCAGGTCTCCCCTCGCAGCTGTGGGTGGGTGCAATCCCAGATGGCAAAACACAAAGTCTTTGGGCTGGTCTTCAGGTGAGGGGAGAAGATGTCTTCACCTGGGGCAGCTAGAGCCACCAGGCACACACTCCTAACGATGTTTAATAGGGTGATTAAGAAAAATCTTCAGCCTGGTAGCTCCAGCTATCCCAGGCTAGGCAATTGGGGGGGGGGGTTCAGTTGTGTGTGGGGCCTAGTTGTAAGCAAGGCCCCCACACACACTTCCACACACACACACCCCCCGCGATGTTCCGGCCCTCAGTGGTCTTCTTTCCTCCCCCCACCGATTCAACAAAGTCTTTTTGGGACTGCACCAATACACCCACCTGTTGAATGGTAGAGTCTCCCTCCTTCCACACTGGATGTTTGTTGGTCTTTCCCCCTCTCTCCAACTCTTTGCAGAATGGTAAAATGTTGTTTAAAAGTTTTCTGCTTCCTCCTCTCCCTCTGGGTGAAAGTTGGTGGTGAAGCCCCTTCCTTCCTTCTCTTCCTGGGCTGTTCTCAGGGCTCTCCAGGCAGTCCAGGCAGGAGCTAAAGTTGGTAGCTGCTCCTCTCACTGCTCACAGCTCCAACTGAGCAGGACACGCCTCCACTGCTCCACAATTGGTCCTTGTGCATGGATGACAGAAGGATAGTTTGCAGGTGAAGCAGGTAATCAGGAAGGCGAATGGAATGTTGGCCTTCATTGCGAGAGGGATGGAGTACAAAAGCAGGGATGTCCTGCTGCAACTGTATAGGGTATTGGTGAGGTCGCACCTGGAGTACTGCATGCAGTTTTGGTCACCTTACTTAAGGAAGGATATACTAGCTTTGGAGGGAATACAGAGACGATTTACTAGGCTGATTCCGGAGATGAGGGGGTTACCTTATGATGATAGATTGAGTAGACTGGGTCTTTACTCGACGGAGTTCAAAAGGATGAGGGGTGATCTTATAGAAACATTTAAAATAATGAAAGGGATAGACAAGATAGAGGCAGAAAGGTTGTTTCCACTGGTCGGGGAGACTAGAACTAGGGGGCACAGCCTCAAAATACGGGGGAGGCAATTTAAAACCGAGTTGAGAAGGAATTTCTTCTCCCTGAGGGTTGTGAATCTGTTGAATTCTCTGCCCAAGGAAGCAGTTGAGGCGAGCTCATTGAATGTATTCAAATCACAGATAGATAGATTTTTATCCAATAAGGGAATTAAGGGTTATGGGGAGCGGGTGGGTAAGTGGAGCTGAGTCCACGGCCAGATCAGCCATGATCTTGTTGAGTGGCGGAGCAGGCTCGAGGGGCTAAATGGCCTACTCCTGTTCCTAATTATTATGACTCGTTGGAATGTTGTGTTCATCCTCTTGATTGACAGTGAGGCCGATTGCTGGTTCGGTGTGCGCTGTTGGATCGATGATGGTGTTGTCCTCTTCAGTTTGTTCCGTGTCCAATTAGTTTTTGAATTTTTTTATCTGCTAGAGACCGTGTTAGAGGCATCTCTATCACAATTCGAGTTTCTCACTTCCCATGGCTATATGTTGTCAGTGATACGTTCCTTAATTACTTGCTCTGAGTGACACCTATACTTGCAACATATATCAATTATCAAAAGCAACGTTACATAGACACACTTCTATATAACCGATCGCAATTGTTTCATCTGGAACTTTCGCTGACTAATTGATGTCTCGGCCAGACCTGCAGATTCGGATCTCTGAGACAGCTGACACCAGACAGATTTCTGCCCTTGTGCTAACTATGCGTGGTAATTTAAATGTACTCACGCCTTTGACATGGCTTCCAACTGCCGGTGTCCGGCGCCGGCTTGAGATTTTATCGACTACAAAGGGAAAATTCTTTTTAGCTTAAGTCTGTCTGTGGTTTATGTGTACGTGCCATCTCAGCCATTGAAGCTTGTTTACAGTTTGCATTGTTCATACCTACATTTCTGAAGGACGAATTGTCCCACTTCAATTCTTTTAGTTTCTTTATTTTTTGGCTTGTACAATTCTAGTATGTCAGAAATTGGCATGCTATAATTATGCCAGCGTTAGTTGACGTTTTTTTCATCTTTCTCCCACCTCTCGGTTTGAGTAGGTGGCTCTCTGGACGGATCCCAACCGTCTTTTATCATTTTATCTATACGTCTCTGGCGGTCATCGGCGTAAAACCTCGTGAGCAACACTTCTGCTCCTCAGTCTGTTTTCCCTCCGTTGGCCATCCCTTTGTCCGAACCGATGCTTGATATTTTAATCTCTTCCGAGTTGGGTAACTCTCTAGAAAACTACCATGCACTCAGGTACTTCCTAGACCAAGATCAACTAGTCCTCGACTGTTATCCAGAAATTTATATTGTAAACTCTGGACTTATACAATTATAACTAACTTAATTTACTTCCAACTTGCCGACATAATCGCAACCACTGTTTCCTGTCGATGGCTTTAATCTACATAATAACTTTAACTAAATGTTACTTACTTCTGTTCACTGTATAACAAGTCTTTTCACTTCACAGACTCCCAGATTCGGATTCCCCAGTCGACCGATACATGACGTCACAGATCACATCAGATTTTAGAATGGCACCGAAAACTACTCACTCTCTGTGATGGTCTGTAGACGGCCGATTGTCCGTTTCTCGAGAAATGCTGTCGACTACGCCATTTTGTTGTGGAATATTTAAAGGAAAACACTCTCACCGAGTTCTGTAGAAATGAAAAGACAAATGTATTACTTGCAAGGGAGATGGGTAGTCTCTGTCAGCCATTCACTGAGTTCTCCAACCTGATCTCCAAGATTCACTGAGCTGTATAGCAGTTATACAGAAAGCAAGTAGGCGACCACATTCATTATACAACAACAGCCTAAGCATGCTATTGTTGAACACCTAGGCTAACCGCAAGTCAGCATCCTGTTATTCTATATATATGTTTGTTAAGCTTGTCACCACATCCTCTTGCAGGTAACCTACTTAATTGTTGCTGGGCGAAATAAATTTAACATCTGGGCTTTACCCAGACCGTACCTGCTTCCTACTACTTGTCCATTTCTGAACACATTTCCCAGACTGCAAAACTTATATCACTCCAGTGGGTTTCTAAAAATCCCACTTCAGCTATTCTTGATAGGAGGAACACTTGAGACCGAATCAGTGACTTGGTGTTTTCGACCTGTCTTCTGAAGCGCCAAAGGGCCCCACTCCGACATTCAACGGGCTATTGGGACCTTAGTTTATTCAGGCTGCGGGTGGCTGTCTCGAGCGCAGCAGAAAAGTTTCTGCATTATTTCTGGGTGGGGAGAGTACATTTCCTCTTCCTCACGTCTATATCGCTGTGCTTTGACTTATCTATTTATTCCCCCGTCTACGTTTCTAGTATTTAAAAGGGAACAAAGGATGAAATGGGCGTGACGGTAGAACAATATTACTCACTCAAATTTAGACATGCTAAAGTTGAGCCGTGAGGTCTAGGCAGCTAGCCATTGATATTCAGGTTCATACATAATTATATGTGAATATATATCTACAAGTATCGTAACTATTTCCTGGTGTTCGAGTGGTTAAGTCTGGCGGAATAACCTGGTTTCGATTCTAGATCAATGCATTGCATAAAAATAATTGAGGTCTGTGAGAGGATTAATAATTGCTGTTAGCACCATGAATAACCCCATTACTTTATGTTACAGGTCGAGCTTAGAGATTCTCTTGCATCTCTTACCCTTTGCCGGATACGTATTCCGGGTTTAATTTTACAAACTGGATGAGTTTGCTGACCGCGGTGCAATGGTGAGATCCTCTGTGGCCCCACTGTGAAGACGTGGAAGCGAACATGGTGGATGAGGTGATCCGTGACATTTTTGTAAAGGGCAGCGGAGGAGAAGGATTGAGAGCTTTCAGTGTTGGACAGAAGTTGTTTAAGGTGAGCCAACACATTTCTGATCCACTTCACTTCTTAGCCGTCCCTCAAAGTCGAGGATGACTTGCTTTCACATCAAACATCAGTCCCAATCAGCAGAGGGAGCTCACTGGTCAGCTCCCCTCTATTGTGCCTGCTGTGTCAGACATTTGTGCAGTGTACCGGCTGTCACATTTGCTTTAAATGTGAAATGTCCACGGTTGGATCCGAGGCGGGAACATTATTTTTAAACTTGCTGTGGATCAACAATCGGAGGCGAGCTTAAAATCCTGGCAAAAAAGCAGATGCTGCTGCCCTGCTGAGATTTCCAGCATTTGCTCTTTTTATTTCCTATTTAGTGTCCTGGCAAAAGAGCACCCTTATTTCTTAATTGCTCTTTATTTCACGTCAATAAATGGATACATTTGAATGAAAACGGATCCACCGGGGACCTTTCGCGTGTGACGCCAATGCAATATCCTCTACACAGCAGCCCATCAAAGGGTGAGAAACCACTGAATATAAAGGATGAGCTCACAAATATCGGGGACAGTGCAGTCTGGTCAATGTTAAAACCCTTCCTTTTTTAATCAGCAGATACATGAACGGGCGTCAGACTCCTCAAAGTTTAATTAAAGACACACATAAAAGTAACACTTCCAAATCTTGTCACTGTAAAATTATTTCACATTATTTGTAATCGTACTGCATTGATTCTGAAAATGAGCAACATGGGCTTTTAACTTCACTCCTGATTATATTTTCTGTGCACCGTAGAAATAACCGGTGCAGTTAAATTTGACATTAGTTGCCCCAGATTCCGAGTGTCATCAGCAATGAATATTTTCAACCAGACTTCTAAAATACAGTATGTAAAATGGGCTATCGTTTTTCTGACTGAGTTAGCCGGGCTTCTGCCAAACAGACGTTTTCGTCACTGATTGCAGCCAGACACCGATTGGCTCCGCCCCAGATGTTTAAATTTGCTGTCGAAGAACTGCCAGGATCTGCTTGAATGGTGGACTAGGCTCGAGGGGCCGAATGGCATACTCCTGCTCCGAATTCTTATATGGTTATGTCCTTCCACAGGAGACGAAACTCGCCCCTGAGCATGCAAGACGAGAAAGCTCCAGAAAATATTTCGGCCCGAGATGCTTTTGCGTTTGAGGCGAACATATTAAGCGGTACACTGCGTAAACATCTCCATTTTTAGTACCAGATCAGAGGGAACTGTTAAGCGAGCAGGTGAACTTCTGAATTCCACTTTTAAGGAGTTGGTCGTGGTATCAAACAACTGAGCTTCGCTTAATAATTAAAAATAACAAGCGGCAGAAGGGGAACACCAACGCAGGAGTATTCCACAGGAGACTGTGATCTGAACGGAGCTGCTTTGGCCGCTCGGCCATCCTGACCATTCAATGCTGTTTGTGGTCTTCTGCATGTTGATTTTGAACATTTGTGTCTTGTCACATGCAATAAATGAGGGCATCAGTCGTTCCTCCCCCTGACATCGGGGTACAGTGAGACAGACCTTGGAGCAAGCGTCTGGTTATTGCAAAGCAGCGAAGAAAATATCAATTCCGTAATTATCCAAAAGAAAATGTGACCCCGACGTGATATGTACACGCAACCTTGTGATCTTGAGTCAGAGGCGCCAGCTTTGCGCCACGGCGTCTACACAGTGACTATGAGATGTTCGTCTATATGAAGTTTGTGCAATAAAAGGGCTTTAAAATACCTGCCACTTCCACCGGGTGTTAGAAGCAGCACTTACCTACCAGTCACCGTTCGTTTTTTTTTGTTAAACTTTTGTGTTGCTTTCATGGGAAAGCATCATTTATTAACCCATCACCTTCGTCTGCACAATGAAAGAATTGCTAACCAAGGGAGAGTCGAAACTTCAATTATTTTTTTCTGTGCATTGCATGTTAACTGCTAAACCATCTCCCATTTTACACAGTGTATTTTAGGAGGCTGGTTCAAGATCTTCTTTCCTGGTGGCACTAGGAATCTGGGGTAACTTTTGTCAAATTTATCAGGACAGATTGCAAATAGGTACATAACATAAGAAATTGGAGTCGGCTATAGGGCCCCTTGAGCCTGGTCCGCCATTCAATAAGATCATGACTGATCTGATCATGGACTCAGCTCCACTTCCCTGCCTGCTCCCCAAAATCCTTCACTTCCTTATCGTTCAAAACTCTGTCTATCTCCACTTAAAATTTATTCAATGACCTATCCTCCACAGCTCTCTGGGGCAGAGAATTCAATAGATTTACAATCCTCTGAGAGAAGAAATTTCTCTTCATCTCAGTTTTAAATGGGCGGCCCCTTATTCTAAGACTATGTCCCATAAATTTAGTCTCCCCATGAGTGGAAATATCATTTCTGCACCCACCATGTCGGGCACCTGCATTATCTTATAAGTTTCAATAAGATCACCTCTCATTCTTCTGAACTCCAATGTTTATAGAACCAACCTACTCAACCTATCCTCATAAGTCAACCCCCTCATCTCCAGAATCATTCTAGTGAACCTTCCCTGAACAGCCTCCAATAAAAGTATATCCTTCCTTAATTACGGGGAACAAAATTGCATGCAGTACTCCAGGTGCGCCTCACCAATACCCTGTTCAGTTGCAGCAGAACTTCTCTGCGTTCATACTCTTGCAATAAAGGTGAACATTCCATTTGCCTTCCTCATTACTTGCTGTACCTGCATACCAACATTTTGTGTTTCGTACACAAGGACACCAAGGTCCCTCTGTACTGCAATACTTTGCAATTTTCCTCCATTTAAAATAGAATTTGCTTTTCCAGTATTTCTTCCAAAGTGGATAACTTCACATTTTCCCATGTTATACTCCATCTGCCAAACTTTTGCCCACTCACTTAGCCTGTCTATATCCCTTTGCAGATTTTTTGTGTCATCCTCGTAATTTTCTTTCCCACCCATCTTTGTATCATCAGCAAACTTGGCTACCTTACACTCGGGCCCCACATGCAAGTCATTAATATAGACTGTAAAAAGTTGACGACCCAACACCGATCCTGTGGCACCCTACTAGTCATTGTTTCCTAAACGGAAAATGACACATTCATCCTGACTCTCTGTTTTCTCTTAATTAGTCAATACGTTATCGATGCTAATCTATTACCCCAAACCCGTGAGATTTATCTTGTGCAGTAACCTCTTATGTGGTATATTATCGAAAGCCTTCTGGAAATCCAAATACACCACATCCACTGGTTGCCCCGTATGCCTCCTTCTCATTACATCCTGAAAGAACCCCAGCAAATTTGTCAAACATGATTTACACACTGTGCTTTAGGATTCTGGTTCAAAATGTTCAATGCTGGTAACATCTACATGAGACAGGGAAACAGTAGACAGACTTTCATGCAGAGGCCTGGTTATTGTGAAACAGCAAAGGAAATATAAATTCTGGAAGAATAACATCGAAAAGAATTGTGACTCCGACACCCAGAAGGAAGTGTTAACCCATAAGTTGAAGTGCTGCATCCGTTTCTGCAAAAACAATTATTTCACAAACATTTCTCTGACCGAAACTGCACCAAACAAAAATATTCCTTTCAAATCATTAAATTCCCAAATTTCCAATTCCCCGAATCTTCTGAATCCAATGCCTGAAGTTTTGCGCATTCAATCAACGTCCGTTTCCAATGTTCAGCTTGCATCCACACTATTAAATGTGCCACTAACGTAGAGCTTCATGGAATCATGGAATGGTTACAGCACGGAACATAAGAATATACGAACTTAAGAAATAGGAGCAGGAGTAGGCCATACGGCCCCTCATGCCTGCTCCAACATTTAATAAGATCATGGCTGATCTGATCGTGGACTAATCCCGACTTCCCCGCCTGCTCCCCTTAACACCTTATCCCGTTATCATTTAAGAAACTGTCTATTTCTGTCTTGAATTTATTTAATGTCCCAGCATCCACAGTTCTCTGAAGCAGCGAATTCCATAGATTAACAACTCTCTGAGAGAAGAAATGTCTCCTCATCTCTGTTTTAATTGCGTGGGCCCTTATTCTAAGATCACGCCCTCTAGTTCTAGTCTCCCCCATCTCTGGAAATATTCACTCTGCATCCACCTTGTCAAGCCACCTCATAATCAGATACATTTCCATAAGATCACCTAGCATTCTTCTGAAGTCCAATGAGTAGAGGCCCAACCTGCTCAACCTTTTGTCATAAGTCAATCCCCTCATCCCCAGAATCAACCTAGTGTACCTTCGCTGAACTGCCTCCAAAGCAAGTATATACTTGCATAAATTTTGAAACCAAAACTGCACGTAGTGTTCCAGGTGTGGCCTCGCCAGTACCTTTTCTAGTTGTAGCAAGACTTCGCTGCTTTTATACTCCATCCCTTTTGCAATAAAGGCCAAGTAAATATTGGCCTTCCTGATCAATTGCTGTACTTGCATACTATCCTTTTGTGTTTCATGCACAAGTACCTCCAGATCTCGCTGTACTGCGGCACTTTGCAATCTTTCTCCATTTAGTTAATAACTTGATCTTTGATTTTTTTCTGCCAAAGTGCATGACCTCGCACTTTCCAACATTTACACCACCTGCAAAATTTTTGCCCACTCACTTAGCTTGTCTATGTCCTTTTGCAGATTTCGTGTGTCCTCCTCACTCATTGTTTTTCCTCCCATCTTTGTAATGTAGCCAGGTTTGCTGACGATAAATCATTCCCTTCTTCCAAGTCGTTTATATAGATTGTAAATAGTTGGGGTCCCAGCACTGATCCCTGCGGCACCCCAACCAGAGAGTGACACTTTTCTCCCAACTCTGTTTTCTGTTAGTTAACCAATCCTCTATCCATGCCAATATATTACCCCCAACCCCGTGAACTTTTATCTTGTGCAGTATCCTTTTATGTGGCACCTTGTCAAATGCCTTCTGGAAGTCCAAATACACTACGTCCGCTGATTCCTCTTTATCCACCCTGTTCGTTACATCTTCAAAGAACTCCAGCAAATTTGTCACACATGACTTCCCCTTCATAAATCCATGCTGACTCTGCCTGACCGAATTTTGCTTTTCCAAATGACCTGCTACTGTTTCTTTGATAAAGGACTCTAACATTTTCACAACTGCAGAAGAAGGCCGTCGTATTCACTTTTGGCAAGTCCCAGTCGCCCGCCCTTTCCCTGTAGCCCTGCAATTGTTTTTTCTTCAGACACTTATCCAGCGCCCTTTGAAAGATCAGATTGAGTCTGCCTCCACCGCCTTTTCAAGCACTGCATTCCAGATCCAAACCACTCGCTGCTAAATGGCGACCTCCTGTTCCTATGTGTAAAGTCTGGAAAACACACTAGATCAATTCCTGCCACACTCACAGCCGTCCTACATATCGCCGTGTCAAACTATTCTCGTAAAACTAGCTGCTGAAGTACAGGCAAGCTGTGTACGTTAAAGCTCTGGTTATGTTCCTATGATTGCATCTACTAAAGTTTTTCTGTAGTGTAGTAGTTATCATATTCGCCTCACAGGCATAAGGTTCCTGGTCCGAAATCGGGCGAAATAATTTTGAAAAAAATGAATAATTCACATACGTTGTTCAATATTTACAAAGTGAAGTGTCTCACATCCTTGTCACATTTGCTGATTTCTCTGTACAGTTCGGTACACACTCAAATTCTAAACTGTGTTTCTCAGCCCATCCCGTTTCCAGGCCTGATGGTGCAGAAAGCCCCTCTCAAATCTGTACATACCGGCTGCGTTCAGTTGAGTTGTGAGAGATTGTGTGAGTGCCGCCTCGCTCCATAACAGCAGATCCAAGCCTCAAACAAACCCATCTTCTAATCGCTGGTCCCTAGCTTCAGAGTGAGTGATGAGAGGACAAGCAGCAACATTCCGGCCCCACATTCTCCAGTCAGCCACTGTCGGCGGAAATCGAAAAATGCAGCCTCAAACAGTGGGTTACTGCGCGTCTCTGTGATGTAAGATGGCACAGCACGGGAGAAAGCAACCCACACAACGATCACAGGCTCATGAGACACTTAATCTCAGGGTCGTGGCTTGAGCGCGAAGTTGTGCGAACATTCCCCCGCGTGGCAGGCGAGAATGCTACACTTGAACCACCAATGTTTAAACATTTGCCTAATTCACTTTTAAAGATAGTGCAATTAGTGTTTCATTTTTGTTAATAAAAGGCGAAGCATAACAAAACACAGCAAAGCACCTCACATTCTGAAGATAGAAATATAGAAACATAGAAAGTAGGTGCAGGAGTAGGCCATTCGGCCCTTCGAGACTGCCCCACCATTCAATATGAACATGGCTGATCATGCAATTTCAGTACCCCATTCCTGTTTTCTCTCCATATCCCTTGATCCCTTCAGCCATAAGGGCCATATCTAACCCACTTTTGATATATCTAACGAAATGGTCTCAAAAACCTTCGGTGGTAGAGAATTCCATAGGTTCACTGAGTGAAGAAGTTTCTCCTCATCTCGGTCCTAAATGGCTTACCCCTTATCCTTCGACTTTGACCCCTGGTTCTGGACTTCCTCAACATCGGCAACATTCATCTGGCATCTAAGCTGTCCAATCACGTCAGAATTTTATATGTTTCTATGAGATCCCCTCTCGTTCTTCTAAATTCCAGTGAATATAAGCCTAGTCGATCCAGTCTTTCTTCATATGTCAGTCCTGCCATCCCGGGAATCAGTCTGGTGAACATTCGCTGCAATCCCTCAATAGCAATAACAGCCTTCCTCAGATTAGCAGAGCAAAATTGCACACAATACTCAAGGTGAGGTCTCACCAAGGCCCTGGATAACTGCGGTAAGACCTCCCTGCTCCTATACTCAAATCCCCTTGCTATGAAGGCCAGCATGTCATTTGCTTTCTTTATTGCCTGCAGTACTTGCATGCCTACCTTAAACAACTGATGTACCATGACACCCAGGTCTCGTTGCACTTCCTCTTACTAATCTGTCACCATTCAGATAATAACCTGCCTTCCAGTTTTTGCCACCAAAGTGGATAACCTCACACTTATCCACATTATACTGCATCTGCCATTCATTTACCCATTCACCTAACCTGTCCAACTCCCCCTGCAGCCTCCTAGCATCCTCCTTGTAGCTCGCACTGCCACCGAGCTTAGTATCATCTGCAAACTTGGAGATATTACATTGATGGAATTATTGAGCAACTGCTGGAAAAACGCCACAGGTCGAGGAAATGGTACCGCCGCTCTTTTCTGCTCCTGCTCTTTCAACTGCCGCCCAGCCTTGCTCCCGCTCTTTCAATACCCGCTCCTCTCAGCTGCCGCACTGTAAACAGCCACTCCTCTGCGTGTCGCTTTTTAAATAGGCGCTTCCCTCTGCTCGCGCTATTTGAAAAATAACCCAAACCCTTTACTCCCTCAATTTTACAAGCCCTCCCCTCTGCTCCCGCTCTGTGAACTTCGGCTCCGCCATGCTTCCGCTGTTTATACAGAAGTATATCAGTGCTCCCGCTCATTAAACAGCAGCTGCTCTCTGCGCCCGCTCTTTAAACAGGCTGTCAGCTAAATTTCCAAGTGCACGGTTTCTGCAATACTTAAATAAAAACTGCATCGGTTGGGAATCACCCGCACAGCAGGCGAGAACTCTACCCCAGAACCAGCAATGCTTGCAACTTAAGACAATTCAATTTTAAAGATAGTGCATTAGTGTTTCATTTTTGTTAATAAAAGGGGAAGCGCAACAAAGCACCTCACATTCTGAAGCGAGAAACATCGGCCCCAAGTTTCCACATGATTTGCTCCTGATTTTTAGGAGCAACTGGTGGAGAACGGAGCATCTTAGAAATCGGAATTCTCCACATTTAAGTTTTCTGCAGTTCTAGTCAGGTAGAACAGTTTCACTTTTGAACAGAATTATTTTTTCAAAAGGGGGCGTGTCCGGCCACTTTTGCCTGATTTGAAAGTTTCCACAGTGAAAACGTACTCCAAACTAACTTAGAATGGAGCAAGTGAAGATTTTTGTAGGCTTGAAAAAACCTTGTCTACACATTAAAAAATCAGGTGCAGGTTACAAATTAGGCGTCGGGAACGAGGTGGGGTGGGGGGGGGGGGGGGCGAAGGAAAGTCATTACATTCTACAATAAATTCTTAGTTATACTTATACAAATATTATACAAATAATTCCAACTTAAATAAAAATTTATAAGCAAAGAAAACCATGTTCCTACCTGTGTGAAAGTGCTTCAGGCAGGCCTTTAAGGCAGGGAGAAGGCTGCAGGAAGCCTCAGAAGTTGAGGCAGCCATTCCCGACGGCAGTGGGGGGGGGGGGGAGGCAGTGAGGGCCCGACCGATGGCAGCGGAGTGGAGGCAGGGAGAAGGCTGCAGGAAGCTTCACAAGTTGAGGCAGCCATTTCCGACGGCAGGGGGGGAGGCAGTGAGAAGGCTGCAGGAAGCCTCAGAAGTTGAGGCAGCTGTTCCCGACGGGCCCGTCCGACGGCAGGGGGAGAAAGCTGCAAGAAGCCTCAGTGCTGATCATGGAAGGGCAATGTGGTTTTATTAAAAAATTTTAAAAATTGAACAGCTACAAAAATGGCCGAACGCCAATGTTTCCTTCACACTGCGCGTGCGCGAACGGCTCCAACGCGCACGCGCAGGGTTGCCGGCATGAAAAAAATTCATTTAAATGGTACCCGCGCCCTCCTACTTACAAAATCGGCGCGAGTGATAGGCTCCGCCCCCTGTGCGCGCGCCAAGCAGACATCGAGCTGCAAAACGCTCGAGAATAGCGCGTTTTTTTTCAGGCGCCATTTTCGGCGCGAAAAACGGGCGCCCAGCTCGGAGGGGCGCCTGTTTTGCCGCATGTGGAAACTTGGGGCCATAGAAACATAGAATGTATGTGCAGGAGTAGGCCATTCATCCCTTCGAGCCTGCAACACCATTCAATATGATCATGGCTGAGCATGCAACTTCAGTACCCCATTACTGCTTTCTCTCCATACCACTTGATCACTTTAGCCCCAAGGGCCATATCTAACTCCCTTTTGAATATATCTAACGAACTGGCCTCCACATGTTTCTGAGGCAGAGAATTCCACAGGTTCACAATTTTCTGACTGAAGAAGTTTCTCCTCATCTCGCTCCCAAATGGCTTACACTTAGATTTTGACCGCTGGTCCTGGGCTTCCTGCATTCCGACTACTGGCACCTTTTTCCAACATCAAACCAATCCATTCCCGACCAAACTTCACATTTTTCTATGAGATCCCCTGTCATTCTTCTAAATTCGAGTGAACATAAGCATAGTCGATCCAGTCTTTCTTCATACCTATATCAATATGTTACAGAACCTAAAAGGGAGCAAGCTATCTTAGATCTGGCCCTGTGTAATGAGACAGGAAAAATAAACGATCTCCTAGTAAAAGATCCTCTCGGAATGAGTGATCACAGTATGGTTGAATTTGTAATACACATTGAGGGTGAGGAAGTTGTGTCAGAAATGAGCGTACTATGCTTAAACAAAGGGGACTACAGTGGGATGCGGGCAGAGTTGGCTAAAGTAGACTGGAAACAAGGACTAAACGGTGGCACAATTGAGGAACAGTGGAGGACTTTTCAGGAGCGCTTTCATAGTGCGCAACAAAAATATATTCCAGTGAAAAAGAAGGGTGGTAAGAGAAGGGATAACCAGCCGTGGATAACCAAGGAAATAAAGGAGAGTCTCAAATCAAAGACCAATGCGTATAAGGTGGCCAATGTTAGTGGGAAACCAGAAGATTGGGAAAATTTTAAACAACATCAAAGAATGACTAAAAAAGCAATAAAGAAAGGAAAGATAGATTACTAAGGTAAACTTGTGCAAAACATAAAAACAGATAGTAAAATCTTTTACAGATATATAAAACGCAAAAAAGTGACTAAAGTAAATGTTGGTCCCTTAGAAGATGAGAAGGGGGATTTAATAATGGGAAATGTGGAAATGGCTGAGACCTTAAACAATTATTTTGCTTCGGTCTTCACAGTGGAAGACACAAAAACCATACCAAAAATTGCTGGTCACAGGAATGTGGGAAGGGAGGACCTTGAGACAATCACTATCACTAGGGGGGTAGTGCTGGACAGGCTAATGGGACTCAAGGTAGACAATTCCCCTGGTCCTAATGAAATGCATCCCAGGGTATTAAAAGAGATGGCGGAAGTTATAGCAGATGCATTCGTTATAATCTACCAAAATTCTCTGGACTCTGGGGAGGTACCAGTGGATTGGAAAGCAGCTAATGTAACGCCTCTGTTTAAAAAAGGGGGCAGACAAAAGGCAGGTAACTATAGGCCGTTAACTTTAACATCTGTAGTGGGGAAAATGCTTGAAACTATCATTAAGGAAGAAATAGCGGGACATCTAGATAGGAATAGTGCAATCAAGCAGACGCAGCATGGATTCATGAAGGGGAAATCATTTTTAACTAATTTACTGGAATTCTTTGAGGATATAACGAGCATGGTGGATAGAGGTGTACTGATGGATGTGGTGTATTTAGATTTCCAAAAGGCATTCGATAAGGTGCCACACAAAAGGTTACTGCAGAAGATAGAGGTACGCAGAGTCAGAGGAAATGTATTAGCATGGGTAGAGAATTGGCTGGCTAACAGAAAGCAGAGAGTCAGGATAAATCCGTCCTTTTCGGGTTGGAAATCGGTGGTTAGTGGTGTGCCACAGGGATGGGTGCTGGGGCCACAACTGTTTACAACATACATAGATGACCTGGAAGAGGGGACAGAGTGTAGTATAACAAAATTTGCAGATGACACAAAGATTAGTGGGAAAGCGGGTTGTGCAGAGGACACAGAGAGGCTGCAAAGAGATTTGGATAGGTTAAGCGAATGGGCTAAGGTTTGGCAGATGGAATACAATGTCGGAAAGTGTGAAGTCATCCACCTTGGGGAAAAAAACAGTAAAAGGGAATATTATTTGAATGGGGAGAAATTACAACACGCTGTGGTGCAGAGGGACCTTGGGGTCCTTGTGCATGAATCCCAAAAAGTTAGTTTGCAGGTGCAGCAGGTAATCAGGAAGGCGAATGGAATGTTGGCCTTCATTGCGAGAGGGATGGAGTACAAAAGCAGGGAGGTCCTGCTGCAACTGTATAGGGTATTGGTAAGGCCGCACCTGGAGTACTGTGTGCAGTTTTGTTCACCTTACTTAAGGAAGGATATACTTGCTTTGGAGGGGGTACAGAGATGATTCACTAGGCTGATTCCGGTGATGAGGGGTTACCTTATGATGATAAATTGAGTAGACTGGGTCTTTACTCGTTGGAGTTCAGAAGGATGAGGGGTGATCTTATAGAAACATTTAAAATAATGAAAGGGATAGACAAGATAGAGGCAGAGAGGTTGTTTCCACTGGTAAGGGAGACTAGAACTAGGGGGCACAGCCTAAAAATACGGGCAAGCCAATTTAAAACCGAGTTGAGAAGGAATCTCTTCTCCCAGAGGGTTGTGAATCTGTGGAATTGTCTGCGCAAGGAAGCAGTTGAGGCTAGCTCATTGAAAGTATTCAAGACACTGATAGATTTTTAACCAATACGGGAATTAAGAGTTACCGGGAGCGGGCGGGTAAGTGGAGCTGAGTCCATGGCCAGATCAGCCATGATCTTGTTGAATGGCGGAGCAGGCTCGAGGGTCTAGATGGCCTACTCCTATTCCTAATTCTTATGTTCTTATGTTCTTATGTCAGTCCAGCCATCCCAGGAATCAGTCTGGTGAACATTCGCTGCACTTCCGCAAAAGCAAGAATGTCCTTCCTCAGATTAGGAGATCAACTGCACACAACACTCAAGGTGCAGTCTCACCAAGGCCCTGTGCAACTGCAGTAAAGTCTCTCTGCTCCTATACGCAATTCCCCTCGCTATGAAGACCAGCATGCCATTTGATTCCTTTACTGCCTGCTGTACCTGCCTGTCTAACATCAACGACTGCTATACCACGACACCCAGGTCTCGTTGCACCTCCGCTTTTACGAATCTGTCACCATTCAGAAAATAATCTGCCTTCAAGTTTTTGCCACCAAAGTGGATAAACTCACACTTATCCTCATTATACTGCATCTGCAATGCATTTGCCCATTCATCTAACCTGTCCAAGTCCACCTGCA
Organism: Pristiophorus japonicus; assembly: GCF_044704955.1. Classification (NCBI taxonomy): domain Eukaryota; kingdom Metazoa; phylum Chordata; class Chondrichthyes; family Pristiophoridae; genus Pristiophorus; species Pristiophorus japonicus. Next base: position 58,761,832 of record NC_091995.1, read on the forward strand.
GCTTCCTAGTATCCTCCTCGGATCTCGCACTGCCACCCAGCTTAGTGTCATTTGTAATCTTGGAGATATTACACTGATGAAATTATTCAGCAACTGCTGTAAAAATGCCACAGGTCGAGGAAATGATACCGCCGTTCCTTTCTGCTCCTGCTTATTAAACTGCCGCCCAGCCTTGCTCCTGCTCTTTCAACACCCGCTCCTCTCTGCTGCCGCACTGCAAACAGCCACTCCTTTTTGTTCTCGCTTTTGTAGAATTGCTACAGCACGGAAGAAGGTAATTTGGCCCGTCGAGCCCGTGCCGACTCTCAGCTAGTCTGACTCCCCTGCCATTTCCCCGTAGCCCTGCAGATTCAATAGTAACCCTCAAAATGGAATTGGATAAATGCTTGAAGAAGCATATTTTATCAGGGTTGAGGAAAGAGCTCGGAAAATACTCTCCATCTGTGATGTATGATTTTATGAAATGTTTTATGATGGTTTGATCTAAATGACGCTGGTCATTTGCCCTTTGCACTATCCCACTTTATTTCTTTGTATATGCATCCATGCTGTTACAACTGAATTGAATTGATGTGGAATTTTCAGTAGCAATTCAACTCAAGACAAGTACTTTATTCGTGTATGGTGGCAAAGTGGTAACGTTTCGGTCTCGTGAATCAAGGATTATGCTTCCGATCCACATCTGCGCCTGTAGAGATTTTATCACATTTAATGTGACATTTTTAAGCTTTTTCCATTTTAACTATCTAAACCTTTCATAAACTTGAACGTTTGTCATAAATCGCATCGACGTTTTCTACTCTAAGGATAAAAATCACAGCTTCTCCAGTCTCTTCATCGAAATGAGGTCCCCAGCTCTGGCAGTATTCTAGTAAATCTTTCCTGCACCCTCTCCAAGACCGTAACTTCTTCCCTAAAGCGTGGTGCCCAGAATTGAATCCAATGTTCCAGCTAAGGCCTCATAAGTGGTTTATAAATGTTTGGCATAACTTCCTTGTTTTTATACTCTATTCGTCTGTTAACAAAATAAAAGTACCCATGTCTTCCAGTTCCTGCCCCCTCTTTAAAATTGTACGACTTAGAGCTGGTTAACACAATGCAATGGGAGAGGTTACTGACTGGTTTCTGGATCAGTGATTTCCAGAGGCAGCTGCTTAAAAGAGATTTAAATTTTCACATATAAATCTGGCCCCGTTAAAATTGTATCATTTAGTTCATATTGCCTTTCCTCATTCTTTCTACCAAAAATGTGTCACTTCATACTTCTCTGTGTTAACTTTCATCTGCTATGTGTCTGCCCATTTCACCAGTCGGTTTCTTTACGTAATTGACCTTTGTAGTTCTGACTTTCTGTTTTGTGACACTTTGCTGTTCTTTGTATCTTTCACATTCACCAGCACCTGTGCTATTTTTTGCATTTGTGTACGCTTTTTCTTTTAGTTTAAGGTTGTATCTTACCTCTTTAGTCGTCCATGCCTGGTTTTTTTGCCCATTAGAGCTTTTGCCCCGTAAGTGGTGTCAACTGATTATGTATAACTTTTAATTATTTTTTAACAGCTCCCACTGATCTTCTGTCGTTTTACCCATTAACTACATTTCCCAGTTTATTGTGGACAGTCTCTTCTCATCCCCTTGAAGTCAGTCTTACCGAACTCTAGAATGGTAGTGGCTGTTTCGCGTTTCTCCCTGGCAAACGTTATGTTGAAGTCTATCATGTTTTCATCGCTATTAAATAAATGTTCACTGACTCTTCGGCTGTTAAATAAATCCGGCTCGTTACTCATTACTAAATTTAAGATGGCATGCCCCTTGTTGGTTCTGGAACATATTGTTGTAGAATTGGCCCGGACACACTCAATAAATTCACAATTGTTCTGACTATTTCTCTGAGCAGAATGGTCAACAATCAGGGGAAATAGAGTTAAAGTAATTGGTAGGAAGTTTAGAAGGGATTTGACGGGACATTTCTTCACCCAGAGCAAGTTGGGAGTCTGGAACTCAGTGTCTGAAAGAATGGTAGAGGCAGAAACCCTCAGCACATTTAAAAAGTGCTTGAATGTGCAGTTGCAGTGCCGCAACTGACAGGGCTATGGACCAAAAGCTGGAAAGTGGGGTTTGGCTGGATAGCTCTTTTTCTGCCGGTGCTACCGGATGGTCATGTTTTAAATATTTTCTTAAATATTGTCTTAAATATTTTCCTATCTCTTAATTCTATCCATATTGTCTCCACGGCCGGCTTATCTGTAGTTAGATCCTCGTTTAGAACTCAATTATAGAATCATAGTAATTTACAGCATGGAAGGAGGACATTTTGGCCCATCCGGTCAGCGCCAGCAGAAAAAGAGCTATCCAGCCAAATCCCACTTTCCAGCTTTTGGTCCGTAGCCCTGTAGGTTGCGGCACTGCAACTGCACATCCAAGCACTTTTTAAATGTGCTGAGAGTTTCTGCCTCTACCACTCTTTCAGACACTGAGTTCCAGACTCCCAACTTGCTCTGGGTGAAGAAATTTCCCATCAAATCCCCTCTAAACTTCCTACCAATTATTTTAAACTCTATTTCCCCTGATTGTTGACCATTCTGCTCAGATAAATAGGTCCGTCCTATCGACTCTCTCTAGGCCCCTCATAATTTTGAACACATCAATAATGTTTCCCCTCAACTTTCTATGTTGCAATGAAAAGAAACCCAGCCTATCAAATCATTACTCATAGCTAAAATTCTCCAGTCCAGGCAATATCCTCGTAAATCTCTTCTGCACCTTCTCTTGTGCAATTACATCTTTCCTGTAATGATTTGTAATCAGTACTCCAGCTGTGGCCCAACTAGTGTTTTATACAGCTCAAGCATAACTTGACTGCTCTTGTACAATATACCTCGGCTAATAAAGGTAAGTATGCCGTATGCCTTCTAAACCAGCACGTTTTCTTTGAAACCTGAAACAGTGAGACAATGAGGTAAATATTACAACAACAACTACTTGCATCTATATAGCGCCTTTAACATAGTAAAATGTCACAAAGGGCTTCACAAGAGTATTATAAGACAAAACAAATAACATTGACACCGAGCCACATAAATGAGAAATTACGGCAGATGCCCCAAAGCTTGGTCAAAGAGGTACTTTTTAAGGAGCGTTAATCTTGACATCTTTTTGAAACACCCTATGCCCGTAGTATTAATCAGTGCAATTTCCTCTAGCTTTGAAAGTTCTGAGAATTTGCCTTATGAATTGATCTCATGGGTGTTGAATTCATACGATTGCATAGGATTTTCAGTGCAAAAACTGGCTATTCGGCCCAACCAGTCAAGATCAGCGTTTGTGGCCCAGTGGAGCATCTTCCCCTCTTTCCTCATCTAGCACTCTCAGCATAGCCCTCTATTCAGTTCTCCCTCATATGCTTATCTATTCGCTCCTTACATGCATCTATACTATTTGATTAAACCACTCTGGTTGTAGCGAGTTCCACATTGTTACCACTCTCTGAGTAAAGAAGTTTCTTCTTATTTCTTGCTGAATTATCTTATATTGATGGGCTCTAGTGATGCTCTTCCAAACAAGAGAAAACACACTGTACCTACTCTATCAAAACCTTTCAAGATTTTAAAGAGCTCAATTAGGTCACCCCTCAAACTTCTCGTTTCACGACAAAATAAATTGAGCCTGTCGATTCTTTCTTGAAAGCATACCATCTTCTCTGCACCTTATCCAATGCCTCTCCAACTTATTTTATAACATGGCGACCAAAATTGCTCACAATGTGCCAAATGTGGTCCAACTGTGGAGAGTTCTGTATTGGTCGGTATTGAAACCGGCGTGGCCAAGCTGCCTGGTCTGATTGAAAGCGGTCCGCACCTAATCTTTCGAGTAGACAGTTCACAGCCATCCTGTAGTAATGGAAGGCGTTTTGCTTACAGAAGTTGATTGTACATTTTCAACAGTGTCGATCTTAATGCATGGGCAGGACACGTCGTGAAGGGAACTTTCTTGCAGCGTATTTCTGCATGCATGCAAAACATCTAAAATGGAATAGCTGAATTGTCCTCGATTGTAGACGAGATGTTAAGGCGATGGACTGCTAATTGATTTTGCTCATTTACTTTGTTAAATGTCTGTGAAGAAAAATTGGATAGGCTGGGGTTGTTTTCTTTGGAACAGAACAGGTTGAGGGGAGATCTTATTGAGGTGTATTGAGGGGCCTAGATAGAGTGGATAGGAAGGACCCATTTCCCTTAGCAGATGGGTCAATAACCAGGGGTCATTGATTTAAAGTAATTTTGGTAGAAGATACAGAGGAGATTTGAGGAGTGGGTCTGTAACTCGGGGCCTGAAAGGGTGGTGGAGGCAGAAATCTTCATAGCATTTAAAACATACTTGGATAAGCACTTGAAGTGTCGTAACCGACAATGCTACGGACCAAGAGCTGGAAAGTGAGATAGGCTGGCAATGATACGATAGGGCCACACGGCTTCCTTCTGTGCTGTAAATTTCTATGATGCTGTATTTGAAATATTGTAAAAGGGTAAAAGATCATTGGGTGACAGTTTAAACGCGCCTCCCTCCCTGGCGGATCTCTCAGGCTCTGAGAGAGGGAAATGGATCCCGGCAGCTACAGCTCTTATTTGTTTGGGCACTGAACGGTGCTTTAAACATTATCGCAGCGAGCAGGACACGCTGAGTGGATTTCAAGCCCAAAGCATTAACCCTTGCGGGCTATCGCAGACAGTTGCAGTTTGCTGCAAACTTTCACTTTTCAGCCTCGGAACCAGCCAACCCTGTCCTGCAGGGCTACGAGGAAAGCACGGGGGAGTGGGACTAGCTGAGAGTTGGCACGCTCTCGATAGGACGAGTGGCCTCCTGCTGTGCTGTAACCATTCTATTAATTTACAATTGGACTTTGGTGCGACTCGAATCGACAAGTTTGATTGTTTCTATAGAACAGAATCAGCGAGAGGTCCAATGCGCGAGCCATTGTGACACTGAGCACAGCATTTTTAGCGAAGTGTTCAAGAGAATCCTTGTTTCTGTTGAATATGGTGCAGGAATTATGTGCCGATAAACAGTGTGTTTACACATCTTCTCTTTGAAATCGAGTGTGTTTCTGTCACATTATTCTTTACATCAGAGTTACTGAATAAATGTAAAAACGCCTCCACTCTATCCCATAAGTAAGTACAACTCTCATCCGCCGTTGCAATATTGTGTGCAAGAGGAAACTAATTGCTGGAATAAAACAGTGAATGACTCGATAAAATTTGGGAATACATCAATTGTACCTTCGATTCCTGTAGAAATGTCAGAAGCAAAATCATCAGCTCTTCTAAGTGAGGCTCAAACTCACAGCCTCGCATTTCCAAAACTTATGATACCATATAAGTACCACGTGCAACCGATTCCATCACTAGGATTGTGTGCAAGTGCTATGTGGTATCAGTGCTCCCATTTCCCAGTGTTCCACCTGTCTTATATTTCCTGCCCTAAAAATCTATCCAGGCTGGGGGCAATTGACATTTTCAAGTTTCAGATTGATTGATTTTTATTCGGCAAGGATACGAAGGTTTATAGAATCATCGCAGGCAAATGGAGTGAAGACACAGTTAGGCCATGTTATAATTAAAGGGTGGAGCATGATTGAATGGCTGAATGTACTCCTCCTGTTTTCATTTTCCTATGCCTGTAGCAGGACAGAAATAGAAGCAGCTGCAAACACACGTTGCATTTTATTCATATTTAAAAGCAACAATTTCCGTGCCGTGCGCAACTAAGCTGTGGTCAGAGATTAACTCACTAAGCTTCCGAAACTCCTGTGGCTTTCCTGTGGCTCTCTTTCCTCCCTTCTATTCCCCCTGCACACTGCCAGTTTTTAAACCTTGTTTTAATCTGCTGCTCTGGGCGAGGGCATTCCACAGTCTCAGAACCCACTCTACTGTTTGACTGCTTGACTTCTATGTTTATTAGTTATGAATCTCCTTGAGGTTTAAAGGTAGCGCTTCTTCAATAAAAGATGGCTTATTGGAAACAAGTTGTTATTATAGTTTGGTTTTGTACAGAATTAAACCTATATCACTCAAGATGGAATGTTGTATTTACACTAAACAATATCTTGTTATAAATGTTGGGTTATTAGTTTCCTAGTGTCAGGCGAGGAATTGCTTGATCGCCTCAATTATTTCATGTGGGGAACAGACACGGGTATTCATTCAGAATTACCCCACAGATTGACACTGAGATAAACGCAGCAAGAGTGACAGACAGCATCGGGCATATGGCGGAATAGACAAGTGAGATGAATAAATACAATAAGCAAAACAATCGGCTGCTCTAGGTGAGGCTCGAACTCACAACCTCGGCATTTCCGAGCACGTACTATCATAGAAGTACCGCGCGCTAACCAATTGCGCGACTAGAGGTCCGTGCAGGTATGTTACGGTATCAGTGCTCCCATCATACAACTGCCTATTCCACCTGTCTTACAGGCAAGAAGACAAAGAATCATCGAATCATTCAGCACAGAAGGAGGCTATTCATCCCATCGTGTCTGTGACGGCTCTCTGCAAGAAGTCTTCAGTTATTAAGACTGCATAGATTTTTGCCATAGTTGTGTTTTATTTTTGTGTATGAAGTTTTGTTATTTCTAATGAATTTAGATATACGTGAGTGAAATTTATAAATATATTTGTGCATCTATCTGTGATTTGTAAATAAACTTGTGTGGAACCTTGGTAATCAAATTATTTCAGTTCATCTCTGTGTTATTATAAATATATTTGTTTTTATCTCTGTTTTATTTATGAATTTATCTCTAAGGATCTCTGTGCTATAATTATATTTGCGTTTATTTATGAGTTATTTAAAATTAACGAAGATACAAAGATGCACACAGAAAATACATTTATAACAAACACAGATGCTCCATAATAAAATTATTGCATTCAAATACATAAACACTAACATATATACACAACATATATTTATATCCCATAGAACAAATTGCAACTTAACACAGAGAGAGAGCAAAATATATTTACAACTATCACTGATCACAGAACATTTTAATCTGTGTGGATCCTCGGCAAATTCTGCTGTGCCTGTGCTTGTGCTCGGTGTATGGGAAGTTTTGGCCTGGCCCTGGTTTTTCGTTTCCCTTGGATGGGCTGTAATGCGCTGTCTGAGGCCACATTCACTGCTCTATGTGATATATAATAAACATCTGGACTTGGGTATACAGGGCATAATTTCAACATCTAAAGATGTTTCATCCTGCTGCAAAAATCCACTGCCAAATTAGTTTAACCCCTCACCCGCCCCATTAGTTAACCTTCCTGCGCAGACTTTGGTCCAAGCTCTGTTGATGAACAACCCGTCCAACTATAAAAGGTCCCGCCTGCACCAGAACTGGTCATAATGCTACAGGATTCTGTAGCGCAACAACATGCACCGTTTATCCAGACACACGTTACTATTCCTAAACTCAATAGCGCTGGGCACTGGGAATAAACCATAGAATAACTTTGAAGTCCTGCTCCTTAATTTCCTCAAATGCACCTAAAACTCTGACTGAAAGAACTCATCCCCTTGTTTCCCTATGTTATTGTTTCCCACATCAATCACAGCTGATGCTGTTCCCCTGCCCACCCTCAAAATATTCTGCACCCACTCAGTGATGTTCTTTATCTGGCCCAGGGAGGAAACCATAATCGCAGGCAGTCCCTCGGAATCGAGGAAGGCTTGCTTCCACTTCTAAAGTGAGTTCTTTTGTGGCTGAACAGTCCAATACCAGAGCCACAGACTCTGTCATAGGTGGGACAGATGTTTGACAAGGGAAGGGGTGGGTGGGACTGGTTTGCCGCATGCTTCTTCCGCTGCGTGCGCTTGACCTCTGCATACTCCTGGCATTGAGAGGTGGTGCTGAATCTCCGCATTAATGTCAGCTTTTTTTAATAAGGGGCTCCCGAGGTATGGGAAATGGCTTACGTTGTCGAGGGTCACACCATGAAACTTGACGACTTGAGGGCAGTGCTGTGCAGCAAGGACAGGCTGGTGGAGGACCTTTGTCTTACGGATGTTAAGCATAAGGCCCATGCTTTCATATGCCTCAGTGAATAAATCAACTATATCCTGGAGTTCAGTCTCAGAATGTGCGCAGACGCATACATCGTCCACGTACTGTAGCTCAACGACAGAGGTTGGGGTGATCTTGGACCTGGCCTGGAGGTGGCGTAAGTTAAAAAGCTTCTCACTGGTTCTGTAGTTTACATCATTTTTATCAAACCTGTCCTGGTGTTTTCTGGTTGAGTGACTAGATGTCTCTTCACAGGCATTGGTTATAGAGGCCTGGAGGGCAGACCAAGCGCAATGGGCATTCAGCATCTCAGGGTCATCAAGGCATGCCAGATTAGTTGTGAGGCGCTGGCTGTATAGCGCTCTCTTAGCTGGATCTTTTTGCGGCACTGCTTCTGCTGTCTCTTCTGCTTTGGGACTATGTTAATGTCGAAGTATTGGATTAGGCATCAAGCGTGACTCACGTTTGCCGTTGCAGGAAACGTTCTGATTTTCGAATCCGCAATGACCTCAGCTTATGTTACTTTTAGTTTCAAAAACAAAGTACTGCGAATCCTGTAAATCTGAAATGAAATCAGAAAACGTTGGATATACTCAGTCGGGCAGCATCTGCGGAAAGATTTCTGATGACGGGGTTGTGATTAAATGTCATTGACGTGAAGCGTCAACAAGGTAATCCAGATACTCTAATATTGTAATCCGATATTATAATCCGAGAACGCCAGTTTGTGGGTATTGAAACCGATCCGGATACCACGCATCAATCTGGGAGCTAAATTGTTGTTGTTGTTCTTTTAAAGTCGCAACAGCAGAGAACTGTAATAAAATATCCAAGTCTTTAAAATAAATCATGTATTTTACAGTTAATGAAACGAGCAAGTTCTAAAAGACATTCAATCCTCAAAATGGTTAATCTGCGCCGTTTCATTTCCGCCATGTGTGCCGGGGCAAAACACAGGCTTTTGCTGTTTTTCTATTGCAGTTCACTGCTGTTGCGACGAGTTTACTCTGAATATTCTCCCTTTGAAGATTCGCACAATGGCCGGCTGACTGGTTCACGAGTTATCGGCATTAACTATGCTGGTCCTTTACTCGCCCCAGTGAATGATACTAGTGGTGAGGATGCAGCGCTCTATCCTCCTCGGCACAGAATCGATGTCCGTTCGGGGATTTATAAATTAAAATGAAGCTTATTAAATTAATTTCATGAAACTCGGTGAAACATTGATAATTGTTGTAATCGCCATTGATAACTGGTAACTTTCTGTTTTAGACTGAGGGAAATACATGGGAATAGAGAGACTTCCACACTTGAATCAGATTGGTTTGCGTGCGATGAAATTTCATCCGTTCTCATTTCATAGACTGTATTTTAAGACTCTGGTTAATAAATGTTCAGTGTTTATTACACCAGGAATCTGCTGCAGCCGTTAGTAAATTTAACAGCAATGGCCGAGTGTCGCTCACTTTTCATAGTAGTGAAGACACTAAGCCCTCGAGCTTCATCTGTGGCAAGTTCCAAATAATGGGCCAACAAATACGGTCTCTAAGGACAAGTACGATGTCACCACGCACCCATCGAGGCCCCTCAAATACGCATCTCAGTGCGCGATGTGCATTCGCCGAAAACCGGCACTTGGGAACAGTCAAAATACCTTTTGACAGATCCAACGCATCGCCGAGAGAAGGGTCTTTGCGGTCGGAGATTTGTGCTATTTTCCCAACTCTTGCCTAGAAAATCTCCTTCACAATGTTACGCCTGGTAAAGGTGACAGAGAGATAGACAGGCAGGGGGAGACAGTTGTGTGCATGACACAGAAAGAGACAGACAGACAGGAGATTGTGATGGGGAGGAGACAGTCCGGAGAGACAGAAAGCGAGACAGACAGATTTTGACACAGAGAGAGAGAGACAGTCCTGAGGGGAGGGGAGACAGACAGTGCGTGACAGAGTGAGTTAATTACGGTGGGGAGTATAGATAGCGAGATTACTTTGGAGAGGGGACGGCAAGATTAACCGACTGGGTGAGAATCGGATGGAGACAAATTGGGGAGGCAGGGGGGAAGAAAGATATTATGTGTGACAAAGAGAGAGATAGACGTAGAAGGTAGAATTGAGGAGGCAGTCGGGGGAGAATGATGGAAGGGGGAACTGAGTGAAAGACAGGGGAGGTAGAAGGGGAAGATTGATCAACGGCAGACAGAGAGTGACAGAAAGTGGTAGACGGAGGAATGGTGGAGGGAAGAGAGTAAGTGACACTCAGGGAAGCTGGACAGTGGTTAGCCAGAAAGATAACAGACTGGGCTGAGATAGAGATAGAGAGAGAGAGAGAGACAGACGGTAGGGTGAGGCAGTGAGAGTGAGAGAGAGAGAGAGAGAGGGTGTGAGACAGACGTGTAAGAGACAGAGACATGTACAGGTGGCTGAAACATTCGGGGCAGAGAGGGGGAGACGGTGAGAGATACAAATGGGGGAGACAGCAACGGCAGACAGATAAGGAAACAGAGACAGAGAGAGAGGCACACAGGAGAGACAGGATGAGAAAGACATACGAGGAGGAAGAATGAGAGAGCTAGAGAGAGAGAGAGAGGGAGAATGTTACTGAGCTATGTGGTCTGGGCTATACGTAACTCCAGACGCACAGCAGTGGTTGACACTTCAATGGTCCAGCGAGACACTCAGTTGTATCAACCCTCTGCGACAAAGTCAGCACTACAGAGTCCCTTCACCATACGGACTGCAGCGGTTCAAAAAGTCGGCTCACCACCACCTTCTCCGGGGCAGTTCCAGAAGGGTAATAAAGGAAGGCCTTGGTAGCGACGCCCACATTTCTGAATTAATTAAAAAAAACACACTTTGGAGACAGGGAAAGAGATCGGCAGAGAGAGATAGAAATAGTAGAGACAGAGATAGACGGCGCGGTAATCGATGGGTCTAACAGAGTGAATGACATGAAGACAGATGTGGGGAGAAAGAGGGAGAGAAGTAGAAAGCGGAGGCACAATTTTAGTGAATAACAAAGTAACTGGCACTTTGAATAGTGTCGTGGAACATAAAGTTGCAAAGAGACATTTATTAAGTGTTTGGGAAAATAACTACTGATATAGGTCTTGGTGGCTAAGTGTAGATTCTTCCACTTTGGACCTAAGAAAGATGGATCAGAGTGCATCATACTTAGAAACTGTGCCTGACAATGATACTTAGGGGTGCAAGTACTGAAATCTCTCCTAATCCCCCTGTTTTTGGTGGTCCTAATTCACCTGTCTTTTGAGCACCAAATGGCCCTGTTTCTGAAACTCCTAAAGCCCCTGTACCCAGAGCTCCGAGTTCCCCATGTTTCAGGAGCTCATAATTCCACTGTTTCAGGAGCTCCTAATTCCCCTGTTTCAAGAGCTCCTTATTCCCCTGTTTCTGCAGCTCCTAATTCTCCATTTTCTGGGACTCCTCATTGCTCTGTCAGCAGCTCCTAATTCCCCAGTTTCAGGAGCTCCTCATTTCCGTGTTCGGAACTCCAGATTACCCTCTTTCTGGCGCTCCAATTCCACTGTTTCTGAAGCTCCTCATTCTACTGATTCAGTAGCTCCTTTGTTCCCTGTTTTGGAGTAACTAATGCCCCTGTCACTGGAGCTCATAATTCCCCTGTATAAGGTGATCCTAATTCACCTCTTTCTTTAACTCCTAACTCTCCTTTTCTGGTGCTCCTAATTCCCCTGATTTACAAGGTAAAGTGCTGGAACTCTTAATTTTCCTCTTCCTAATTACCCTATTTCTGGCGCTCCTACTTTCTCTGATTATGATGCCCCCTCCGAACTCCCCAGTATTTGGAGCTACGAAGTTCACTGTATCTGGGCTGTTTAGTCATTTCCCTGTTTAAGGAGCTCTCTACTAATTTTCAGATTTCTGTAACGCTCTCCTAATTCTCCTGTTTCTGGTGTCCCTTCTTAATTCCCCCGGACCTGGAGGTCCTAATTCCTCTGTTTCTGTTGAACGCAATTCTCCGTGTTTATGGAGATTCTAATTCCCCTGTTTCCTGATCGTTTTTCCCCTGATTCTAGGGCACTCTCATTCCGCTGTTTCTTGAGATCAACCAATGCCGCTGTTTCTGGAGCTCCTTATTCCACTTTTTCCGGACCTCCTAATGCCCCAGTTTCTGGTGCCCTATCCCAATTCATCCTTTTTATGAATATCCTAACTCCGCTGTTTCAGCAGATCCTAATTCTGCTGTATCTGGTGCAATTAATTCCACGTGTGTACAGCCAATCACCTGAAGTAAAGGAAAGCCGTTTGCTTTATAAAGCTGATGGCACATTTTCAACAACTGGTTGCATAGGTAGGCCAAGCGGTGAAGTGGACATTCTTGTCGAGTATTTCTGTTTTGATGCAAAAAGCAGGAAGTTCAATGCCTATCGTTGCTACAAACGGGAAATGAGGCGGCCCAGAGTTTAAGGCGAATAACTGCAAACCCATTGTGATCTGCATGCGTGGGTCCGAATCCCATACTCGTCCTTATTGTGTTAAACATTTGAAGCCTCTTCTTTTGTCAATCGTCTTAAACCTCATGGCCAAATTAGCCTTTTACTGTCAAGAATGCTGCCCTTTGGTCATATCATGTCTCAAATTAATATAGTGCCTGAAATTCCGGCCTCACCGGATATGTACGGAATATGTACGCAGCCAGCAAAGACCCGCAAAAGCCCTTCTTTGGCGTGCGAGGCGCATGCACCGAAAACCAGCTTTTCCAATCAGTCAAATTCTTGCTTGACAGATACAACACATCTTCAGGAGAACGACATTCGCAGGGGTGAGTATGCGCTATTTGGCCAACTATTGTCCAGCGAATGTCCTTAAAACTCTTGCTCCTGGGAAAAGCAGATGCATAGCCTACTTTTACCAACGTAAGAGATTTAAAACATATAAAAATAAAATTTAATAACACATTTTTATGTTAAAAACCCTGTCCACTAAGGTAAGTTTATTTTAAACCTTAATTACAAAACCTTTTTAAAAATCCGAAAAATATATATATTTTTAACACATTTATTAAATTTAATTTAAATTAATATTGAATACGTGAGATGCTTGTTTTACTTTTTATATGTATTTGGATGATTGGGAGGGGGGTGGTTCTTACTCGCAATAATGAGAACCCCTACTTACGGAGATGCCATTATTGTGAATGATAATACTGTACCTTCATTGGCTGTACAGTGCCACGTGAATCCAGCTTCTCACTCCGCATCTCTAAGACTTGAATGCGCTGTGAAGCGCGGGAAGAGAAGACTTCACACGCAGACTGCTGGAGGGCGCAGGACCAAAAGGTAGATGCGGAACATTATTCCTATTTTCAGGCGAGCGAGTGGGGGAAGCCGAGCACCGTGATTTCCGTCCCAATATATTCATCAAAAGGAAAATTTACGTTCTCATGTTCTTATTCACAGGATTATGGAGAGGGTGACGAATTAGATCGCTCTCTCAGAGACCCAGCACAGGCACGAATATCTTTCTTTACTACCAGAATATGAGGTTCTAATATATAATGGGTTGCGCACTTTACTGTCCGAGGCTCGTTGGTCTAGGGATATTGTTCTCTCTTTGGGATTTTCACAGTGGAAATGCGAGATGTCCAGGATCATTCTGTATCTGTCTAAAGCGGGTGTGCTGTCAGTCCAGGATCATTCTGTTTCTGCATTCAAAGGGATTTGCATTGAGTCCCGTGCCATTCTGGGCCGGTTTAAAATGAATGAACTCTCAGTCCAGGATCATTCTATATCTGTTTCAAAGGGATTTGCTTTCAATCCCGCAACTTTCTGTATCTGTTGAAAAGGGATATGCTGGCAGTCCCGCAGCATTAAGTGTCACTTTAAAAGGGTGTGCTATCAGTCCCGGATCATTCAGTCCCTGTTTAAAAGGTATGTGTTGTCTGTCATGGATTTCAAATTTCAGATTTCAAAAACTGCCTTTGGATGGTGCAGGAATGTTATTTGTTTGTGAGTTTGTGCGTGTGTGTGTGTGTGAGAGAGAGAGAGCAAACGTGTTGTGCGATCTTCCTGTGTATTTCATGTCATGTGTGAAAAAAGGCATTACATGCAACTTGAAAACATGCTGATTTTCTTCAACACACCTTCGATGACTCTATAACAGGGGACGCATCTGCTGTGGGATCTTGCCATTCTCCATCTGAAAGAAGGCAAAATACACAAGTTGGAAACATAGCGATTTCAGCCAGGGCACGCGTGTAGGCTGTGTGACATGATCACATTGTCCCCACTTATTTTCAAACTGAAATCAAATCAAGACAAGACAAGACAAGACAAGACAAGACTGACTGACTGACTTTGTTTATACATATATATAGGTACAATGGAAACATCCCTGCTTTTTAACTTTCACAATAAATGTGCTTTTTCTGTTCTTTCTGCACTGGCCTGTATTACTTTTGACTTCTTTCACAGCACAAGCAGCTGCTGTCAGATCCTGCCATTGCATCTCTGAAAAACAGCAGAAAGAAACACACCACTTTAAGAGATCGCTATTGCATCCCACATCTTCCCCCGTGGCTTGTCTTCCACCAGGGTCTTACTGGTATTTACAGACTGCACCCACTGATTTCCAATGCTATCCATTCAGACACACAGAATAAGTTCAATCAAAAAATAGAGGTTAATAATTTATTAATTATTTATTTAAAACTAATCAAATTCAATGTTTTTAAAACAAAACTATAGACCGGTTAGTTTAACATCTGTAGTGGGAAAAATTCTTGAAGCTACCATTAAGGAAGAAATAGCAGGACATCTCGATAAGAATAGTGCAATCAAGCAGACGCAACATGGATTCATGAAGGGGAAATCATGTTTAACTAATTTACTGGAATTCTTTGAGGATATTACGAGCATGGTGGATAGAGGTGTACCGATGGATGTGGTGTATTTAGATTTCCAAAAGGCATTCGATAAGGTGCGACACAAAAAGTTACTGCAGAAGATAAAGGTACGCGGAGTCAGAGGAAATGTATTAGCATGGATCGAGAATTGGCTGGCTAATAGAAAGCAGAGAGTTGGGATAAATGGGCCCTTTTTGGGTTGGAAATCAGTGGTTAGTGGTGTGCCACAGGAATCGGTGCTGGGACCACAACTGTATACAATATACACATATGACCTGGAAGAGGCGACAGAGTTTAGTGTAACAACATTTGCAGATGTCACAAAGATTAGTGGGAAAGCGGGTTGTGCAGAGGACACAGAGAGGCTGCAAAGAGATTTAGATAGGTTAAGCGAATGGGCTAAGGTTTGGCAGATGGAATACAATGTCGGAAAATGTGAGGTCATCCACCTTGGGAAAAAAAACAATAAAAGGGAATATTATTTGAATGGGGAGAAATTACAACATGCTGCGGTACAGAGGGTCCTGGGGGTCCTTGTGCATGAATCCCAAAAAGTTAGTTTGCAGGTGCAGCAGGTAATCAGGAAGGCGAATGGAATGTTGGCCTTCATTGCGAGAAGGATGGAGTACAAAAACAGGGAGGTCCTGCTGCAACTGTACAGGGTATTGGTGAGGCCGCACCTGGAGTACTGCATGCAGTTTTGGTCACCTTACTTAAGGAAGGATATACTAGCTTTGGAGGGGTACAGAAACGATTCACTTGACTGATTCCGGAGATGAGGGGGTTACCTTATGATGATAGATTGAGTAGACTGGGTCTTTACTCGTTGGAGTTCAGAAGGATGAGGGGCGATCTTCTAGAAACATTTAAAATAATGAAAGGGATAGACAAGATAGAGGCAGAGAGGTTGTTTCCACTGGTCGGGGAGACTAGAACTAGGGGGCACAGCCTCAAAATACGGGGGAGGCAATTTAAAACCGAGTTGAGAAGGAATTTATTCTCCATGAGGGTTGTAAATCTGTGGAATTCTCTGCCCAGGGAAGCAGTTGAGGCTAGCTCATTGAATGTATTCAAATCACAGATAGATAGCTTTTTAACCAACAAGAGAGCGGACGGGTAAGTGGAGCTGAGTCCACGGCCAGATCAGCCATGATCTTGTTGAATGGCGGAGCAGGCTCGAGGGGCTAGATGGTCTACTCCTGTTCCTAATTCTTATGTTCTTATTTCTTTTTAAAAACTTATAAATATATATCATTTTAATTGTCTTTTTTTCTGGGTTAATTTTACTTCCCTCCCTCCTTCCTGCCTGTCTATGACCTGGGGCTTCAATAACCGTCACAGCACCGCGTGGTCCTGAGCCCCACGCTCACTCACTCCCTGCACAATTGCCTTCAGGGATGATGAAAATCTCACTTTATTCATTTAAAAGGGAACAGCTGTTAGTCAAGGATCATTCTGCATCTTTGTAAAAGGGATGTGCTATCTGTCTCGAATGCCAAATTTCAAATTTCAAAAAATGCCTTTGGAGGGTGCAGGAATTTTAGTTTGTTTGTATGTTTGTGTAAGCGAGAGTGTGTGTGCAAACGTGCTGTGCGATCTTACTGTGCATTTCATTTCATGTGAGAAAAAAGGCATTACATGCAACTTGAAGCAATGCTGATTTGATTGAACACTCCTTCGAGGACTGTCTGACAGTAGATGCTGTGGGATTTTGCTATTCCACATCTGCAAATAGGCAAAGTACACAAGTTAGAAACATAGCAATTTTAGCCGGGGCTTGCATGTGGGCTGTGTGACATAATGACATCCTCCCCCCTTATTTTCAAATTCAAATCAAATCAAATCGAGACCACACAAGACATGAGTGACTGACTGACTTTGTTTATGTATTTATATATATATATATTAGTATACAATGTATACATCCCTGCTTTTTAACTTTCACAATAAATGTGCTTTTTCTGTTCTACCTGCACTGGGCTCTATTACTTTTGACCTTTCACAGCACAAGCAGCTGCTGTCAGATTCTGCCATTGCATATCTGAAAAACAGCAGAAAGACACACGCCACTTTAAAAGATCACCATTTCAACCACATCTTCACCGAAAAGGAGTGTGATTTCAGCTGTTATGACTGAACTGTTAAACTGCTGTTTTCCAAGTTACATTGGGGTTACTGCGCAGGCGCAGTGCATCTGATCATTTACTCGAAATATGCTCATCTTTTCCACATTCACTCCTTGATATAGCATTTGGCCGGAATTTGCTCACAATATACGCAATAGCAAGTTTAGTTGGCCGCATGGCCTAATGGATAAGGCGTCTGGTTGCCGTGACGTTATCGGAAGATTGCAGATTCGTGTCCCGCCATGGTCAATTAACTCGATGCGTAAAATGTTATATTCTTTGTTGTGATTCTGCCTCAAAATGAATCATCTCGTACAGTCACTCACCTGAAGTAAAGGAAAGCTGTTTGCTTTAAGAAGCTGATGGCACATTTTCATCATCGATCTGGTTGCACGGGCAGAACAAGCGGTGAAGTGGACGTTGTTGCACATTATTTCTGTTTGGATGCAAACAGCAGGAGATTGAATGGCTGACGCTGCTGTAAGAAAGGCGCGAAGTGGCCGAGAGTTAAGGCGATTGCCCGGCAATCCTTTGTGCTCTGCATGCGCGCGTTCATAAACCTACCTTCGTCGTTATTGTGTTAAACATTTGACCCCTCTGGTCGTTTTGTCAATCACATTTAACCTCATGGCCAAATTCCCCTTTTACTGGCAAGGATGCTGCACCTTGGTCAGTCATGCCTCAAATTAATAATATATTCATCAAAGGGATAACATTAGTGGGACTATGGAGTGGGGGACAAATTAGATAGGTCTCTGAGGGACAGCACAAGCACGATGGGCCGAATAGCTATTTTCACTACCGTCAGAATCTGAGAGCTACGCTCTTCAGTGTCGGCGACTCGTTGGTCTAGAGGTATGATTCTCGCTTATGAATTTTCACAATTGAAATGCGAGAGGTCCCGGGTCCAAATCCCGGACAAGCCCCGCTATCTTTTAGTCTAATATTTGCTTCTCACAGCCGGTCGACATGTGAGAAAACAGAGGTATTTCACATTGAAACGTGTGATTTCGCGCCGTTTTTCGCACAGCGTCCACATCCCAGAATTTCACAGGAGCAAAGTGAAACTCACCCAACTGAGTAAAGTTAAATGATCTCAGATGTATTCCGCTCTGTGTCTCATTGGACAATCTAAACCAGTGTTTGCTTCGGCCAACACTTGATCAGTATATCTTTCGTTCTGCACGCATGAGCTCACCTCAGTTGGGATAAGCATACATTCAGCGTCAGTCTCCACTTCTGCCTTGAATATGAGTGCGTCATGTTTTCTCTAGCGCTGAAAAGATGTGAGAAGCTGGCTTTTTAATTACTCCCTTGGCTGCC
Organism: Pristiophorus japonicus; assembly: GCF_044704955.1. Classification (NCBI taxonomy): domain Eukaryota; kingdom Metazoa; phylum Chordata; class Chondrichthyes; family Pristiophoridae; genus Pristiophorus; species Pristiophorus japonicus. Next base: position 58,780,225 of record NC_091995.1, read on the forward strand.
GAATTCAAGCCGAACAGGAAATGAAACCGGGGTGGCCAAGCTGCCTTGTCTGATTAAAAGGCGTTGACACCCTATATTTTTGGCATTTTATAGTCTTCTGGCCTCAACATTAGTTTCGACGTATCGGATCATAAGCACCGCTCCCATTGTCTGGTAATGGTTCTGCCGTTCCCACTAACACCTCCTCTGGACCATCCTCTATTACTTTGTTGCCCGATTTACACCCACTTTACCTTTTCCATTGTGCCATTTATTATTTAATCACTCCTGCTTCCACTGTATCACAGACCTTCCCTTTTGTCCTTCATCTTTGCCTATTTTTTTCAGGCGCTATTTTAGTTGAAAAAATCTGTAATCTTTAAAATTTTCCTAAAATATCGGAATAATTATTCGACTGAACGTGAAACCGGGTTCTTCATCCACAGACCTGCTGAGTTTTACAGAATTCTCTGTTTTTATTAATTCTGTTTCCATATCCCTTTTAAGGAGATGTGCTGTCTATCCGGGATCATTCTCTGTCTGTTTAAAAGGGTGTGCTATCAGTCCCGGATCATTCTGCGTCTGTTTAAAAGGGATGCGCTGTCTGTCCCGGATTTCAAATTTCAAATTTCAAAAACGGCCTTTGGATGGTGCAGGAATTTTAGGTTGTTTGTGAGTTTGTGTAGGAGAGAGAGTGTGGAAACGTGCTGTGTGATCTTACTGTGTATTTAATGTCATGTGAGAAAAAAGGCATTACGTGCAACTTGAAGCCATACTGATTTGATGGAACACTCCTTCGAGGACTGTCTGACAGTAGAAGAATCAGCTGTGGGATTTTCCTATTCCATATCTGAAAGAAGACAAAATACTCAAGTTACAAACATAGCGATTTCAGCCAGGGTTTGCGAGTGGGCTGTGTGACATGATGACCTCACCCCCCCTTATTTTCAAATAAAAATCAACTCAAGACAATACATTACATGACTGACTGACTTTGTTTATACATATGTATATGTATATTTATACACAATCCCTACTTTTTAACTTTCACAATCGATGTGCTTTTTCTGTTCTGCCTGCACTGGGCTCTATTACATTTGACCTCTTTCACGGCACAGGCAGCAGTGTCAGATCCAGCAGAAAGACACACGCGACTTTAAAAGATCGCCTTTGTAGCCCACATCTTCCCTCGAGGCTTGTCTTCCACCATGGACTTACTGTGTTTGGGTATTTACTGACTGCACCCCCTGATTTCCAATAGAATTCATCCAGTCATTCGTTCAATCAAAAAATATATAGATTATGATTCAATTCTTTATTTATTTATTTAAAACAAATCAATTTTCAATTTTTTAAAATAAAACTTAAATTTATTTATTTTCTTAAAATGTCAAATATATATATTTTTTAAATTGGACTTTTGTCTGGGTTTGTTTTACGTCCCTCCCTCCTCTCTGCCTGTATATCACCTGGATCTTCAATAACCGTCCCAACCCCGTGTGGTCCTGAGCCCCACGTTCACTCACGCACTGCACAACTGCCTTCAGGAATGATGGAAACCTCACTTTATTCTTTTAAAATGGAACTGCTGTCAGTCAATGGTCATCCTGCATCTGTGTAAAAGGGACGTGCTTGCAGTCCAGGATCATTCTGTGTCTGTTTAAACGGGATGGTTGTCAGTTTCGGTTCATAATCTGTCCCTTTAAGTCGGATTTTCTCATAATGCCGGATCACCCTGTGTATTTTTGAAAGGAGTGTGATTGCAGCTGCGTTGACCGGATTGTTAACTTGTTGTATTCCAAGTTACATTGGGATTGCCTGAGCCGGTGCGCACCCAGCTCACAGTGCATCTGTTCATTTACTCGAAATAAGCTAATCTTTTCCTAAATCAACTCCTTGATGTAGCAGTCCCGCGAATTTGCTCACAATATACACACCAACAAAGTTTGTCCGACCCGTAATGCACGCGTGGCCTAATGGATGAAGCTTCTGGCTTAGATTATAACCTCGACGTTAGCAAAAGATTGCAGGTTCGAGTCCTGCTTTGGTCAATTAACTCACTGCGTTAAATTTTATATTCTTTGTTTTGATTCTGCCTCAAAACCAACCATCTCGCACAGACACTCACCTGAAGTAAAGGAAGGCTGTTTGCTTTAAGGAGCTAATGGCACAATTTCATCATTGTCGATCTGGTTGTACGAGCACAACAAGCGGTGAAGTCGACTTTCTTGCATATTGTTTCTGTTTGGATGCAAAAAGCAGGAGATTTAATCGCTGCTGTTGCGGTAAATAGGAGACGAGGTGGCCGAGAGGTTCAGGCGATGGACTGCTAATCCAGTGTGCCTCGTCGTTATTATGTTAAACATTTGACCACTCTGGTTGTTTTGTCAATCAACTTTACACTCATGGCCAAATTTACCTTTTATTTCTTTGGTCATGTAACGTCTCAAATTAATTACATATTCATCAGAGTTACTGCTAAACGTTGAACACATCACATCACCGAAACATTGTTCACTGTTCATGTGCAAAACTGCGCAGAGCGTAAATAGAAAGTAACAGAAAAAGAGCGCTAAATCTAAAAAAAAATCTTTTTGGAAATTATTAACACGCAACCGTTGAACAGCCCATCCCTCAAGCACTGTCCCGATATAAAAACCAGCCTCTCCCCTTAAAATGAAGGGAATGCAAAATAACCAGAAATTGCCGAAACGCGGAACCTTTAGATATTCAGTCTAATGTTCGTCCAACTGAACTATTCTGGCCCGACCGCAAACGAAGCAAAACTTTCTCACACCTTTTTAAAAGAAACCCTAACCCCGGGAAGAATTGCCCCGCCGACTTAGCCCTCACTTCGGAGCTCAGGTTGTGTTAATGTAATGTATAATGATACTGTAAATCTTAATGTTCAGTTTAAATTATCACTGCCCACGATCCAGCCACTCTCTGATTCCAGTGTTGTACACGTTGCTAAGTTCTAAATGTTGCATGTATCCGCACTGGCAATGAATTGACTGATAACCGTGCTGTGATCAGCTAGCTTTGTTAGGGTGATGCCGCTCAAGGACGTACATGGAAGCCGAATGATAATTGTGATTGTTCTCACACTGCAGTTAAATGTTGGCAAACTTACAGTGTCAATCAGCAATTCTAAATCCATATGTTGATTTAATGTTCTGCTGAAGTGTTCATAAAGACACAAAGCTTGCACACCAGGTTTGATCTCACAGTGTTGAAGACACGGTGAAATATACTGGAGAGATTATTCAATGTTTCAGAACATAAAATGTCAGTAAAATTATTTTTTCGGCACTGATGGGGTGTGAAAGGGAGAGAGTCCGAAGTCCCACTGAGCCGCACTGACCCCGAGCCAAGGTGAAATTATAACAGGTTCAGTCCTTAGCAGTGAGATACTGAAGAGATATAAGAGTTGCGAATCAAGGAGAGGTTTAACGATACTGATGTTGAATCTCGTTTAGATCAAACACTGCATGAATTCCCTGCCGGTAAATGCAGAGTTGGGAAATAGCTTGTGAACCCTAAACATAGACACATAGTGAGACAATGTGCAATGCAGGAGGGGCCTAGGCCAAATGAATGCTCAGGATAAGTTATCAGTGCCCATCGCCCAGGCATTCACTGATTCCAGTCTTGCACACGTTGCGATGTTTAAAATGCTGAATATTTCCACACTGGCAATGCATTGACTGATGATAAGCTAGAGTGATGTGGCGCAAAAAGGTACATGGAAGACTAAAGATAGCCATGATTGCAACATTTACGGTGTCAATCCCCAATTGTAGTTCCACTTGTTGAGCGAGATCTAGTCAGTTACTGCAGACTTTAAAACAGAAGGCATAGAAATGTATGTTGTATCACTACAATGAACGATGCGCTGCTGATGGTTGGGACAGCAGAAGTGAGGTGAGCTGTAAGTTTGTTCTTGCAGCTCGAACCACCGAAAATACAATGTCCCCTGACCGGAAATAGAACTCTGGCCGCGGCGGTGAGAGCACAGAATCCTAACCACAAGACCACCAAGGAAGCTGCTCCAAATGTCTTTGCCAGCATGCAGACCAACCCAGTCTTTCCTCGTTGCTCCTTCGAAATTCTCATCACAATCGCACCAGGTAAAACTGTTTGTAGGAAATGGCATTCTTTTGTGGAGAACACCAAAGACATGTCCGCGCAACCACAGCGTTAAATGCGGCTAGGCATCCACTGAAATCTATTTCATTCTGTCCTTTTTTCGGGAATTTTCACTCTCAGCGCCGGTTAAACATTTCATTTGGTGTTTCTGTCCTGAACTGCAGCCTTTTGCCCATCTCCGGGCGACAGAACCGTTCTCTCTGTCTGTTCCTGCTTATAACCATTTACGGGAACAGGTCTCCAGTTTATCGTTTATCAGCAAACCAAGAAACTCAAATAAACAGAAAGTTGTGCTCTGCATCCCATCGGCAAAGAAGCAATGGCTGATATTCCAAATAATTCCGAATCCTTGGGATTCTATGTGGATTTGTTTCATTATAAATATTTGATTGTAAACGTTACTAAAAACCAAATAAAAATTATGCAACACTTTGGGATGGCCAGTACGGAGATCGAACTCTTGGCGTTATTAATACCACGTTCCAACCAACTGAACTAACCAGCCACAAAGTGCACTAAGGATGCGTGAAAGCCCAGCCTGAGGAAATTATGTTTCCGGCTCACACTGGGTGACAGGGTTACTGCATAAACATTGAACACATTGCGTCGCTTAAACAATGTTCACTCTTCATATACAAAACTGGGCAGAGTGTAAATAGAACGTAACAGAAAAAGAGTGCTGCATCTAAAAAAAATTCATGTAGAAAATTATTATCACACAACTACTGAACAGCCCAATCCTCAAGCACTATCCCGATATAAAATCAGCTTCTCCCCTTAAAATGAAGGGAACGCAAAATAACCAGAAATTGCCAAAACGCGGGACTTTTAGATCTTCAGTCTGAGCTATTTTGGCCCGACAGAAAAACGAAGGAAAACTTTCTCACGCCTTTTTGAAAGAAACCCTAACCTCGGAAGTAATTGCCCAGCCCACTCAGTCCTCATTTTGGGGCAATGGGTCCCAAACATATCTCGGAGCTCAGGTTATGTAAATATAATGTATAATGATACTGAAAATCTTAATGCTCATGTTAACTTATCACTGCCCACGATCCAGGCACTCTCTGATTCCGGTCTTGTGCACGTTGCTAAGGTCAAAATGTGCATTTTTTCGCACTGGCAATTAATTGACTGATAGCCATGCTGTGATCAGCTAGGTTTGTTAGGGTGATGCCGCTCAAGAACGTACATGGAAGAATAATGATAATTGTGATTGCTCTCACACTGCAGTTAAATGTTGGCAAAACGTACAGATGTAGTATCATGTGGATAAATGTGAGTTTGTCCATTTTAGGGGCAAAACACGAAGGCAGAATATTATCTGGATGGCGGCAGATTAGGAAAAGGGGAGGTGCAACGAGACCTAAATATCATGGTTCATCAGTCACTGAAAGTGGGCATGCAGGTACAGCAGGCGGTGAAGAAGGCAAATGGTATGTTGGCCTTCATAGCTAGGGGATTTGAGAATAGGAGCAGGGAGGTCTTACTGCAGTTGTACAGGGCCTTACTGAGGCCTCACCTGGAATATGGTGTACAGTTTCGGTCTCCTAATCTGAGCAAGGACGTTCTTTCTATTCAGGGAGTGCAGCGAAGGTTCACCAGACTGATTCCAGGGATGGCTGGACTGTCATATGAGGAGAGATTGGATCAACTGGGCCTTTATTCACTGGAGTTTAGACGGATGAGAGGGGATCTCATAGAAACATATAAGATTCTGACAGGACTGAACAGGTAAGATGCGGGAAGAATGTTTCCGATGTTGGGGAAGTCCAGATCCAGCGGACATAGTCTTAGGATAAGGGGTAGGCCAATTAGGACTGAGATGAGGAGAAACTTCTTCATTCAGAGAGTTGTTAACCTATGGAGTTCCCTGCCGCAGAGAGTTGTTGATGCCAGTTCATTGGATATATTCAAGAGGGAGTTAGATATGGCCCTCACGGCTAAGGGGATCAAGGGTTATGGAGAGAAATCAGGAAAGGGGTACTGAAGGAATGATCATTCATGATCTTATTGAATAGTGGTGCAGGCTCGAAGGGCCGAATGGCCTACTGCTGCAACTATTTCCTATGTTTCTATGTTTCTCTGAAAGGCAAATTGAATGTTGGCCTTTATTGCAATGGGGATAGAGTATAATAGTAGGGAAGTCTTGCTACAACTGTACAGCGTATTGGTGAGGCTGCACCTGGAGTACTGCGTACAGTTTCGGTCTCCTTATTTAAGGAGGGATATATCTGCTTTGGAGGCATTTCAGAGAAGCTTCACTGTGTTGATTCCTGGGATGAAAGTGGTGTCTCATGAAGAAAGGTTGAGCAGGTTAGGCCTATACTTATTGGAGTTAAGAAGAATGACGGGTGATTATATTGAAACGTATAATACCATGATGGGGCTTGAAAGGTTAGATGCTGGTTGGACGATTCTGCTCGGTCGGAAATCTAGAACTAAGGGGCATAGTTTCAGAATAAGTGATTGCCCATTTTAGTGGCGTTGAGGAGAAATTTCTTCCCTAAGAGGGTCGTGAATCTTTGGAAATATCTGCCCTAAAGAGCTGTGGAGGCTGGGTCATTAAATATATTTAACGCAGAGAGAGACAGATTTTTGAGTGATATGGGCGAAACGGGTTATGGAGAGCTGGCAGGGAAGGGGAGTTGAGTCCATGATCAGATCAGCCATGATCTTATTAAATGGTAGAGCAGGTTTTAGTGGCCAAATGGCCTACTCCTGCTTCTATTTCTCATGTACTTATGTTTCTAAAACTTTATTCATAGATTTATAAAAACCTGCAGCAGAGAAAGCCATTCTGCCCGTTGTGCCCTTGCTGGCTCTGTTAAAGAGCATTCGTGCTTATTCCCACATCACCGTTTTTGTCCCTAACTCGGTAAGGTTTGTATACTCAAGTACCTGTCCAATTCTGTTTTCAACTTATTTACGGATCAGCTTCCACCACCTTTTCAGGTCATGCGTTTCAAATCCCGACAAATCTGAGTGAAAAAAATTCTCCTCATCTCCCCTCTAGATCTGTTTGTATTCATTTTGAATCTGTGGCCGCTAGTTATTTTCCCACTAGGCAGAGCGAATACTTCTCCCTGTAAAACACCAACTGCAGTACTTTGATCAACTTTCTCTGTTACCTCATCAAACAATTAAGGAAAAATAGTCAGACATGCTTCAACAAATCCATGATTAAGCCAGGCCTTTCTAAATAAAAATAATATTCTGTTCATGAACTTTGATTACGGTGGTGCAGAAGATGTTGTAATGTTGCACAGAAGGCATATTAATAAAATGGAAACCCATGGGATTATGGCGGTATGGGTATGGTTTGGCTCAGGGACAGGAAGCAGAGGGTGGTGATGGATGCTGTCTCAAATTGGGACGTGGTTTTCAGTGGGATTCCCAAGTATCAGTTTGGGGTCAACTATACTTTTATAAACGACCTAGAGAAGGGTGTAGGGAGCAACATTGTAAAGTTTCCAGGTGATTGTTTTCTATATTTCTACAGAAGAGAAGAGAATCTTAGCTTTGAGGAGAGATTGGATAGACTGGGTTTGTTTTCCTTGGAACAGAAAAGGCTGAGGGGAGACCTCATTGAGGTGTATAAAATTATGAGGGGCCTAGATATAGTGGACAGAAAGGCCTACTTCCCTTAGCATAGGGGTCAACAACCAGGTGGCATAGATTTAAAGTAATTCATAGTAGGTTTAGAGGGGATTTGAGGGGAAATTTCTTTACACAGTGGGGTGTGAGGATCTGGGACACACTGCCTGAAAGGATGGCAGAGGCAGAAACCCTCACCATATTTTAAAAGTACTTGGATGGGCAAGTACTTGAAGTGCCGTAACCTGCAGGGATATGGACCTAGAGATGGAAAGTGGGATTAGGCTGGATAGCCTCTTGTTGGCCGGCACGGACACGATGGGCCAAAATGGCCTCCTTTCGTACTGTAAACTTCTATGATTCTATGATGGCCAGGTAGTTGAAAGTGATGAGGATAGCTGTAGACTTCAGGATGTCAGAGACAGAATGGTTAAATAGGTTTAGGCTTCAATGTGGAGAAGTGTGAAGTGATGCACTTTTTGAGAACTAACATGGAAAGACAATATAAAATAAGTAACACGATTGTGAAAAGTGTAGATGAGCAGAGAGACCTTGTGGTCCATGTACACGCATTCTTAAAGGTGGCAGGGCCAGTTGATAAGGTGGTTGTAACAGCATATGGGTTACTTGTGTTTATAACTAGCGGCATAAAATATAAAAGCGAAGAGAATATGGAAGAACTTTCTTAATTACGGGTTAGGTCTCAGCTGGGAATTTCTGGGAACCACACTTCTGGAAAGATGTAAAAGGCGTAGAAAGAGTACAGATGAGAAATACACGAGGATGTTACCAATGAATTTATTAATGAGCAATAGTTGGAACGTTAAGATTTGGAACAGAGAATGTTAAGAGGTGACTTAATAGTGGTTTTCAAGATGAGAGCTTTTGATGGAATTGATAGAGAAAAATAATTTGCCATTGGAGTGAGGGTCAATACCAGAGGTCATAGATTTAAAATCATTGGAAAAGATCTAAAGGGGAGATGAGATTATGTTCAATTAGAGAATTGTCAGGATCTGTGAACCTCTAGCTGAAAGGGCGGAGGAAGCAGTTTCCATCAATAATTTTAAAAGGGAGTTGAACAGATAATGTAGGAGGAGACTTCACAGGGCAGTGGACAAGAAGCGGGAGTGTGGGACTAAGCATGGTTGCTCATTCAAAGTGTTCTAAGTCCTGTAAACCTACTGCTGTAAGCTTCTATGATTGTGTGATGCCATGACAATTTGTTGAAAGTGAGTTTTGAGTTGTTGATGCCTTAATGTTTCATATGTGAGAACATTCTTGTGCAAAGGGATGTAACTGAAATGGACCTTGACCCCCGAGTGAAGAAACATCTGCGAGCAATTTCGAGTATGCAATTGTGGGATCAGCCCGAAATACCGGTAAGCGTGAACTGATACATGTAACAATATATCGTAGCTTGTTCACGATAAAATGCACCTGGAAGTTCTCCCGACAACCCACTGTTATTTCAGTGGCAGTTCAGTGACAATATCAGAGAAACAACTGTTTCCACCTGGCTTGCACTGATATTCCACCGAAGTTGCAACGGGACATGGTGTAAATCGCTCGTGGACATTAGATTTTTTCATCTGCCTCCATTCAGCATTACGGTTCGATTTACATACTTATTGCTTGGTCATTAAGCATCGCGTGGGTCGAGCGATCAAAGGAAAATAGTTTCCGGAGATTGTCATGCTCCGATGGAATCATGTTAATGGAAAGAACATCTGGTGGGTTCCGTAAAGGATGTGCATGTTACCCCAGGAGACTGACCTGTCTACACACTTTTCAGGTGATGCTAACTGCTCTTGCACCAAGACAAAAAAGCGACCCCTTATTTACTTTTAATTTTGTGGTCATTATTTCCTCTACTTCCTCTCATTCTCCTTTTTCAGAAGTTGGTGTTGGTTACTCAGGCAGGATTGACAGGTGGCCATCTGGGTGCCGGTCCAAAAGTGTTAATCTCGGAGACTGACAATCAGACATAATGAGCAATAGCTTATGTACGAAATGGAGATGGGGACCTGTTTCCTCCCCACCATTACGAATAAACATTCCAAGCAAAGGCTGCTGGAACTGGACCTCTCGCCGATATCCGGGTGCATGACCTGGGGACAATGAAGCCAATTGGGCTGCTCACCATCACCCCGTTTCCAATCAAGTAGCTCAGCACAGCCTCATGGCTTGGGATCAAGGCACTTCCTCCATTTACTCACGATACTGGGGATCAGCTTGCATTGAGCAGGTTAATTAGTGGCTTCATTTTACAACCAGTAAACACAGCAGTAAATTTCCAATCATGAATTGTAGAATGGGTCTGCTATCTAAATGCTTCCTTGTGGAACTAAATCATTGATGCCATTTTCCCTTTTTCTCTCTACAGCTTCTAGTTCTGATCAGACAACCTACAGTGCAGGACAACGCACGAAGCCCATGGAAGGTAAGGATTCGTTTTTTTACTTAGCTGGAGGGATTTGTTTATCTCATCAGGGTTAATAATTACTATGAGGGTAACAATTGGCTTGAGACTGAGACATTATTGGACAGAGTCTGAATCGATTGATGCATTGTGCGACTGACATCCCAGTACCAATATGTGTAAATGTCAAAAATACCATTGCCACATTGTAAGTTCCATCACTTGGGCATAGTATCCTTAGAACTTGCAGACAAACTCCCCTGTGTGGTTCTTAGACAGCTACTGTGCGGAAGATCGCAAATGGCCTGACCAATAATGTTGCAATAAACTGCAGCAACAACAAAAATAAATTTCAAAATAAGTCGATCTATATAATTGAAGATGAATAACGTGTACATTTGGAAAACATTGTCCATTCTTGCACATTTAATCAAAGTTATAGACCTACCTATGTTCAGAAACATGCCGCTTTAAACACGTTTCTTTCCTTGGACAACAAACTTGCAATAAGGCAGAAATCATGTCACTAATATCTAAATCTCCCTGGAGGATGATTGGAAGAGTTTTCACATTATACACTGTGACAAGTCAGGTTAGAAAGGAAGAAGAACAATCTTGCTCGTGAGAAGCACATTTCACGTCATCCAAATGCAATTCTCAGTTAATTAATTACTTTTGAAGGGCAATCAATGATCCAATGGAGGCAAACGGCAGTCAATGGGGTAATTCCAATTTTACGCAATAATGTAAACCTGGCGCTATCGAGTAAGGCGCACATTATGTCCCCTGTGGTTCCTGTTGCCCAATATTTGGTTCCATTGTAGTCAATGGAATTGGTATCAGTCCCAGCCTGTAATCACCAGCCAGTAGGACCGCACGGTTTGTGTAACCATCCAGGAGGCGTTTCTACCCAAACCATATTTATTGTCTCCAAAGTCACACTCCGTCAATAGCTATATGTCATCCTTAGAAAGCTGATGGGAATTAAATGTCCTAACCAACTATATTCATATTATGGACACTAATACAGTTGTCTTCGTTCGTTATCGCTATCGATTACTTTATATCAATCAATCTTTCTATCTGGTCTGTCTGTCTATCCATCTACAGATATTGTCTGTCTGTGTCGTCGTCCAACTATCCGTCTACAGATACTGTCTGTCTGTCAGTCCGTCTGTCCATCTACAGATATATCGTACCTATCTGTCTGTCTATCAATCTATCCATTCCATTCTTTCTCTATCTCTCTCTATTTATATTGATGATGTGTCTATCATATATTAATCCATCCTATTGAAGTCTCCTTATTGTCATTTTTCTCTTTTTGGTCCTATTCAGATGATGCCAAAACTGCTGCCGATTTAGTATATTCGGTGGTCACGATCAGATAGTCAAGTGACGGTGGCAAATTATGACAATATTTCAAAGCTATTGCTAGGAGAGATGATAATTACATTATAGTTCTACAATTTGAATTTAGGTTTTTAATTTTGAAATGTGTAATGTTAGTCACTTGAGGAACATATTGTTGAACTAATTCCTGCAGTGGTTCCACTAATATCGCTGCGCAGTTCTGGAGGGTGACTGGAAGAACACTCGGGGATTTCGGGGCCAGTGGAGAATAAAATCAGGCGGAGTGTAAACCTAGCGTCCGACCCGCTGCTGCCTGTTTATGCCCTCGTGTTAATGTGAAAATTAACTCAAATATTCAAAAATGAGTTTTGAAAAGCAGCAATTTGCATTTATATTGCACCTTTAACGCAAAACAAACAACGCGAGGTGAATCACAGAGGTATATGTGAGTGGTGGGTTGTGTTTGTGTGGGTGGAATTGCCATTTCACCTGTCAAGAGAGTAATAATGATGATGGATACCAGAGTGGAATAGATGGGCTTAAGGTGGATCTAACGGAGACCTGCAAAGTCATATAATGTTATGAGGCAGAAGATACTGTTGGGAAATTTCTGCTGCTTGATAAATTGGGAATGAGGCAAATGGACTGCTAATTATCATGCAGAGGTTATTGACACACAATTGGATGATTTTAACCTAGCTTTGAATTGAGGAAAATGAACGGGGAATGGTCAAATGCCGATTTTCAATGGCTCCCAATTTTACTCTCCTCCTACAATGGAGAGCAAACTTCACTGGATGTGAACCCAGAATTTGTCCCGATTCTGTCAGTTTGCCGCCAGGGTGGCTTAGATTAAAATTAGCCCATATTAGGGTTGATTAATGTAATTCTGCTCATCATCGTGTTACCTTTATAATGCACCTGCTTTATTTACAGGTAACGATGGTGGCACCTCAGCAGGGAAACGGGTAAGTTATCTTTAGAAGGGAAAGATGCTGCTGAGAAAAACCACAACCAATACAGGGAGATTTATAACTTACCGCCGCAAAGTACAATGTCAGCAGTCAGTTATAGGAATGGCCCAATTGAAAAACACACATTCAACAAGAAGATATTTGGGTGGGCTGTGAAACACATTTGCTGTCACCCGTTATGGTCACACTGCCTTAGAGCAATTTTATCCCGATGTGTATTATTCTCTATCATTGGGGCAGATATTAGCTTGTTTCTTCGGCGTAAAACAGGCGTTACGGATCTTCCACACATAATAGGAACTATCTAATTTTATTAACTATAAGATCCGGTGATTCCGATCCACGTCAGTTTTAAGTAAATCTACATCATTCTGCTTGAAAAGCTAATAGAATCATAGAAATTTACAGCATGGAAGGAGGCCATTTCGGCCCATCGTGTCCATGCCAGACGACATAGAGCTATCCAGCCTAATGCCACTTTACAGCTCTTGGTCCGTAGTCCTGAAAGTTACGGCACTTCATGTGCACATCCAAGCACTTTTTAAATGTGGTGAGGGTTTCTGCCTCTACCACCCTTTCAGGCAGTGTGTTCCAGATCCTCACAACCCACTGTGTGAAGAAGTTTCCCCTCAAATCCCCTCTAAACCTACTATGAATTACTTTAAATCTATGCCCCCTGGTTTGTTCACCCGTCAGCTAAGGGAAATAGATCCTTCATATCCACTCTATTTAGGCTCCTCATAATTTTACATTCTCTTCTCAGACTCCTCTGTTCCATACAAAACAACTCCATCTTTCCTCATAACTAAAATTCTCCAGTCCAGGCAACATCCTTGTAAATCTCCTTTGCACCCTTTCCAGTGCAATCACATATTTCCTGTAATGTGGTGACCGGAACTGAACGCAGTACTCTAGCTGTGACCTCACTATACAATTCAAGCACGTTATGCAATTCACTCAAGCACAACCTCCCTGCTATTGTATTCTATGCCTCGGCTAATGGGCATCTATCCCCTTATCTATGTAACCACCTTATCTATCTTGTCTGCTAATTCAGGAATCTGTGGACATACAACCCGAGTTCCCTCTGGTCCTCTACAGTTCTAACTGTCCTACAATTTAACGTGTATGCCCTTGCCTTGCTGGCCCTCCATGCATTACCTCACACTTCTTCGGATTGAATTCCACTTTCCACTTTCCACTGTTCTGCCCACCTGACCAGTTCATTGATATCTTGCCCTGCAGTCTACAGCATTCTTCTTCATTATCAACCACACAGCCAATTTTGATATCATTTTTAATCATGCGCCCTACATTCATGTCCAAATCATTGATATTTACCACAAAAAGTAAGGGAGCCAGTACTGAGCCCTGCACGACCCAACTGGATACAGCTTTCCAGTTCAAATACCCAACAACCATTACACTTTGCTCCCTGCTTCTGAACAAATTTTAGATCTAATTTGACACTTTGCCGTGGAATCCATGGGTTTTTACTTTGGTGACCATACTGCCATGTGGGACCTGAGCAAAAGCCTTGCTAAAATCCATGTACACTATCCTCTTGGACATTCTTTTTTACCTCCTCAAAAAATTCAATCAAGTTTGTCAGATAGGACCTTCACTTATCAAATCCATGTTGACTGTCCTTGATTAATCCGTGTCATTCTAAATGAAGATTTATCCTGCTGTCTGAATTTTTTGGAATAATTTTCCAACCACCGAGGTTAGGCTGACTGTTGTGTAATTACTCAATCTATCCCTTTTTCCCTTTTTAAACAAAGGTACAACATTAGCAGTCCTCCAGTCCTCCAGCACCACACCTGCAGCCAGAAAGGATTGGCAAATGATGGTCAGAGCCTCTGCTAATTCATCTTTTGCTTCTAAACTGAAAGTATTGGCTCCACCCCCACCAAAGTAGCAAGTGAATAGTAATTTAATTCCTGACATTACCTTAAAGATTCAGTAGTTTGTGAAATGATAAAACCAATGTAGTATCATTCCCCCTATGGATTATTGTAATCTTGGGTACGGAAGCAGAGGTTACACGACTGGACTAATGATCCAGTGACATCAGTTCAATCCTATTATGGGGAATGTTAAAATCAGTTAATTAAATAAATCTGGAATAAAAAGCTAGTATCAGTAATGATGACCGTGAACCTACCTGATATTTGTTAAACCTGAAACTGGTTCACTAATGTCCTTTAGCGAAGTAAATCTGCCATACTTAGCCAATCTGGCCTATGTATAATTCCAGACCACAGCAATGAGGTTGACTCATTACTGCCCTCCGAAATGGCCTCACAAGTCACTCAGTTGCACCAAACTTCTACAAAAGTCCTTAACCCTGCGGACTGCCGTGGCTCTCGACCATCTTCTTAAGGGCAATTAGGGATCGGTAACAAATGCCGGCAAAATACCAGATGTTCAAAAAACTATATTTTCTTGTTCAAAGTTGGCCGGTGGTTTCTTCATTGCTACTTTCGTTCCAACTATTATAATTTGGTGTTTCAACTATAAAAGTAAATTCAGAGAGGAATCATAGGTGGAATTCTGCAAGCTCAACTTGGTAATTGTCAGTAATTTTGACCATACTTCGACATTTTGAATAGGAGCAGGGGAATTATCCCTAGTGTCTGGTCAATATTTATCCCTCAAGCAACATACCAAAAACACAGGTTATCTGGTCATTATCACATTGTGGGAGCTTGCTGTGCACAACTTGGCTGTCGCGTTTCCCACAGTACAATAGTGACTCACTCCAAAAGTAATCCATTGTCTGCAAAGCGCTTTGAGAAGTCCAGTTGTCCTGAAAGCCGCTATATAAATGCAAGTCTTTCTTTCTCTCATACTGTAATCGGGCAATATTGAATTGGCATCCATTATCCACCTCTTCCGACTTCCCTTCCCACTGAAATCATCATTGGATCTTTCTCGCCAGTTGTGCGCCACCAGCCAAGACCAATTTCAGCCCCATATTCTTTAATTCCAGGTTAACAAGAATGGTCCCAGCGACTACTGCATCACATACGCCACAGTTAACCGGACGGACATTGAAGCTAGTTTGGAACGAGGTCTAGTGGAAGAAGGGGACGGCTCTGATACAAATATCTACGAAAACCTTCCATGGAATTGAGAGCAAAGCAGGAATAAAAAGCCTAGAAACAACAAAAGAAATGAATTGAGACAACATCAATCAACTTGTGCTCTGAGCAAATTACCTGACCTCAGGGACTTTAGTCTGAAGGCAGGTTAGGCCACTGTCACTGGCTCAAGGCTTTCAAGGCACAGAGTTCATGCCCGCCAGCATTTCAATTTAAACCTCTGACAGCACTTATATCTTCAGGGACATCATATCGCAAGTTTTGCAGTTCTTGTTTTACAGAAGGACCCTACCTGTTGCTTTGGTGTTGCCTCGTGCAAGACTATAAACCTTATAAAAAAAATTGGCCCTGAATGCAGCTCCCCATGGGCACATATAGGGTATGCACGTGGACATGGGGACCCACCAAGTTCCGGGTTTAGGCGTGTGAACCCAGAACTTGTGATCTGTCAGGAATTGTCTTGACAGATTGCATTCCTCCGAAAATAAATGGCCTCTGCTGGCGGAGAGTTGGGCTATTGAGCGAATATCTTTTCAATTCTCATGACTGATAAAAGCAGGTGTAGAGACTGCTTTTTTCAGCTTAAGACTTTTAAAGCACAGCTTTACACAGTTTTTTCAATAATGTAAATATTAAAAATCCTCTTAAATAATGTAAGTTTATTTTTAGATACTTGAAAATATTTGCATTTATTTTTCCAAAAATTTAATTTTTATTTTCAATAATTAAATTCCAGTGATTTAAATTTTTTTATTTTCAGTGTTTTTATGTTTTGGGTGTATTCCCATTCATATGGTGGTTCCGTACATAAGGGACTCCCATAAGTTTGAATGGGGAGGTGTGAGGGTCCGGCGAGATGGGAGGAGGCAGGGGGACGGGAGTGTCCAGGGAGCGGGAGAGTCCGGGGAGCGGGAAGGTTCAGCAGAGTCCGAGAATTCAGGAGGCCGAGGAACAGGAAGGCCGGAGGTTGGCGAGGAGTTCACTTCTGATGAGGCTCTCACAGCCCTCGTCTGGGCAGGTAACTGGTTGGCTGTGTGATTGGAAGTATCTCTTCTTTGCTGTTTTCTTTCTCATAAGATAAGTCTCATTAGCGGGATGGCAGGGTAGTTCAATCCTGTGGAGTGCATGTCCTGTGGCATGTGGAAGTCCTGGATGCTTTGCACGGCCTAGACAACCATGTGTGCAGGGGATCTCTCCAGCTTGAACTACTCAATCTCCGCGTTTCGGAGCTTGAACGGCAGCTGGAGTCAATGCAGTGCATCCGGAAGGCTGAGAGCTATGTGGATAGCACGTTTCAGGAGGTGTCACCATGCAGCTTAAATATTTGCAGGTTGAGTTGAAGTGGGTGGCCACCAGATGGATGAAGAACGCTAGGCAGGTAGTATAGGAGTTCCCCCTGAGTCCATCTTGCTTTCAAACCGATATTCTCTTCTGGGCCTCTGGGGAGTGCAATCAGAGCCTTGGGCGGCTCAGCTGCACAGGGGGCGGGGGGAGGTGGGGGGGAGGGTGGTGAAGGACAAAAAATAAAAGAGCTATAGTACTGGGGGATTTTATAGTTAGGTGAACAGAAATGTGTTTCTGTTGCCGTAGATGTGACTCCAGGATTGTATGGTGCCTCCCTGATGCCAGGGTCAAGGATGTCACAGAGCAGATGCAGGGTATTCTGGGGGGAGAGGGTAAACAGCTAGAGGTTGTGGTCCATATCAGGGCCAACGACAAAGGTAGAAAGAGTGCGAAAAGCTCCAGCAATAATTTAGGCAGCTAGGTAGAAAATTAAAGGGTTGGACTTTAAAGTTAGTAATCTCCGGGTTACTACCAGTTCCATGTGCTAATGATTACAATAATAGAAGGATAGAAGGGATGAACACGTGGCTGGAAAGTTTGTGTAGGAGGGAGAACTTTAAATTCCTAAGGCATTGGGACCGCTTCTGGGGGAGATGGGACCTGTACAAGACGGACGGGTTGCACCTGAATAGCGCCGGAAGTGTTGCTAGTGCTGTTGGGGAGAGTCTAAACTAGCTTGGCAGGGGGATGGGAACCTGAGAACAGTTTCAATAGGGAAGGAAGTAAAGCTGAAATTGGATAGCAAAAATTTAGAAAGCGAATCTGTAAGACAGAGAAAACAAGGTTTAGTAAACAGTAATCAAGGAGTTCTTCCTGTGCTTAAATGGCATATAATTTCATGCAAGGAGTATAACGAATAAGGTGGATGAGCTAAGAGCACAGGTCGATATTTGGGAGTATGATATTATAGCGATGACATAGACATGGCTGAAAGAGGGGCTGGTTTGGCAGCTCAATATTCCTGGTTACAGGATTTTTAGACAAGACAGAGAGAGGGGTAAAAAGGTGGGGTTGGGTCGCGGTATTTATTAAAGAAACATACAGCGGTGAGGAGGTCGAATGGATAAAAAAGGGGCGATCACACTGCTGGGTATTTTTTATAGGTCCCCAAATAGTGGGAGGGAGATAGAGGAGCAAATATATAGGCAAATTGCTGTGAAGTCCAAAAAACATAGGGCAGTATTAGTAGGGAATTTTAACTATCCTAATATTAATTGGGACAAATATAGTCTGAACCGTATAGAGGATACGGAATTCTTAAAATGCATTCAAGGGAACTTTTTTAGTCAAACAAGCCCAACACGAGGGTGCGGTTTTGGATTTAGTTTTAGGGAATGTAGCCGGGCAGGTTGAAGGGGCTTAAGTGGGAGAGCACTTGGGTGCTAGTGACTATAATTCAGTCAGATTCAAGTTAGTTATGGATAAGGACAAGGATAGGCCTGGAATAAAAGTCCCAAATTGGGGAAAAGCTAACTTTGCTAAGTTGAGGAGTGATTTGGCCACAGTGGACTGGAAACAGGTACTTGTGGGTAAATCAATGTCGGAACAGCGGGAGGCATTCAAGGAGGAGATCCGGAAGGCTCAGGCCAAACATGTGCCTTTAAAAAAAAATGGTGGGAATACAATTCTAGAGCCCCCTGGATGCCTAGAGACTTACAGGGGAGGATAAAGAAAAAAAGGGACGCTTATGTCATATACCAACGGCTAAATACTATAGAATCATTGGAGGAATATAGGAAGCAAAGAGGTAAAATTAAAAAGGATATTAGGAATGCTAAGAGAAAGCACGACAAATTTGTGGCTACTAATATTAAGGATAACCCAAAAATTTCTATAACTACATTAAGAGCAAGAGATAACTAAAGGAAGGATAGAGGCTATTAGAGACCATGAGGGTAATTTTTGTGTGGAGGCGTAAGATGTTGGTATGGTTCTTAATGAATACTTTGCGTTTGTTTCAAAAAGTAAAGGGGTGATTCAGATACCGCTATCGAGAAGGAGTGCGAAATATTGCATGAAATAAACATAGTGAGAGAGGAGGTATTAAGGGGTTCAGCAGATTTGAAAGTAGTTACGTTCCCAGGCACGGTGAAATGCATCCTAGGCTGTTGAGCGAAGTAAAAGAGGAAATAGTAGAGGCCTTGACCATCATTTTCCACTCCTCTTTGGACTTGGGCATGGTGCCGGAGGACTGGAGGATTGCTAATGTGGTACCCTTGTTTAAGAAGGAAGAAAGGCATAGGCCTTTAATTACTCGACCAACTAGCCTAACCTCAACGGTGGGAAAATTATTGGAAAAAATGCTGAAAGACAGGATAAATCTACATTTGGAAAGGCAAGGTTTAATTAGGGACAGTCAGCACTGATTTGTTAAGGAAGATCATGTTTGACGAACGTGATTGAATTTTTTGAGGAGGTAACCAAGGGGGTCGATGAGGGTAGTGTGGCTGATATAGTATATATGGACTTTAGCAAAGCTTTTAAGGTCCCACATAGTAGACGGATCACGTAGGTTCAAGCCCATGGGATCAAGGGCAAAATGGCTAGTTGGATCCAAAATTGGCTTGGAGGTAGGAAGCAAAGGGTATTGGTTGATGGGTGATTTTGTGACTGAAAGGATGTTTCCAGTGGAGTTCCGCAGGGCTTAGTACAGGATCCCTTGCTTTTTGTGGTATATATCAATGATTTAGATTTGAATATAGGGAGTGTGATTAAAAAATTTGCAGATGTCACTAAAACTGGTTGTGTGGTTGATAATGAAGAGAAAAGTCATGGACTGCAGGTGGATATCCATCTACTGGTCAGGTGGGCAGAGCAGTGACAAATGGAATTTAATTCGGAGAAATGTGAGGGAATGCACTTTGGGGGGGCTAATAAGGAAATGGTATACACATTAAGTGGTAGCCTACTTAATAGTGCAGATGAACAAAGGGAGTGCTTGTCCACAGATCCCTGAAAGAAGCAGGCAAGGTGGTTAAGAAGGCAAACAGAATGCTTGCATGTATTGGCCGAGGCATATAATACAAGAGCAAGGAGGTTATGCTTAATTTGTATAATACTCTGGTTAGGCCTGGTATTATAGAAAGGATGTGATTGCACTCGAGAGGGTGCAGAGGAGATTTGCGAGGATGCTGCCTAGAATGGAGAATCTTGGCTATGAGGACAGATTGGATAGGCTGGGTTTGTTCTCATTATAACAGAGGAGGCTGAAAAGAGATCTCATTGATGTGTACAAATTGTTGAGGGGCCTGGATATAGTGGATAGTAAGGGTCTATTTCCATTGGTGGAGGTGGCTGTTAACAGGGGGCATAGTTTTAAGGTGATTGGTCGAAGGTTTAGTGGGGATTTGAGGGGGGCTTCTTTACGCAGACGGTTGTGGGGGTTGGATCTCACTGCCTGGAAGAGTGGTGGATGCAGAAACACTCACCACATTTAAGAGATGGCTGGATGGCATTTAAAGTGCCATAACCTGCAGGGTTACGGACCTAGAGCTGGTAATTGGGATTAGACTGGATAACCTCTTACTGCCCAGCGCAGATATGATGGTAAGTATTGCTGGGAATCAAATGGGTGATCTGCTGGACTAGTTTTGATCACCTGGATGGGTCGGAGAGGAATTTTCCCAGATATTTTCCCCCAATTGGCCTGGGTTTTTATCTGGTTTTTTCCTCTCGAAGGAGATTACATGGCTCCGGTTGGGTGGAATGTGGAATGTTTAAGTGTCAGGGGTGTCACAGTTGTGTGAGGCGGACTGGTTGGGCTGGGTGCACTTTACTTTTCCACCACTGTTAATTGTGCATAGGTTTAAATGTAAATGTTTCAGCATGCTGATCGAAGGCTCTTTTTCAGCCGGCACGGTAACAATGGGCCGAAATGGCTTCCTTCTGCGCTGTAAATCAGCACAGACACTGTCAGTAATATCAGCTCCATAATCAGCACAGTGAATGTCAGTAATATCAGCTCCAAAATCAGTACAGATACTGTCAGTAATATCAGCCCAAAAATCAGCACAGGTACTGTCAGTAATATCAGCTTTATAATCACTACAGATACTGTCTGTAGCATCAGCTACATAATCAAGACTGATAATGTCCGTAATATCAGCTCCATAATGAGCACATACACTGTCAGTAATACCAGCTCTATAATCACGACAGATACTGACAGTAATATCAGCTTTACAATCAGTACAGTAACTGTCAGTAATATCAGCTCTATAATCAGCACAGATATTATCAGTAATATCAGCTCCTTCATCAGCACAGATACTGTCAGTAATATCATCTTTACAATCAGTATAGTAACTGTCAGTAATATCAGGTCTATAATCAGCACAGATACTGTCAGTAATATCAGCTTTACAATCAGTATAGTAACTGTCAGTAATATCAGCTCTATAATCAGCACAGATATTATCAGTAATATCAGCTCTTTCATCAGCACAGATAATGTCAGTACTGTAAGTTACATAATCAGCAGAGATACTGTCAGTAAGATCAGCTCTACAATCAGCACAGATACAGTCAGTAACATTAACTCTATAATCAGTACAGGTCGTGTCAGTAATATCAGCTCTATAATCAACACAGATATTGTCAGTAATATCAGCTCTATAATCAGTACAGATACTGTCAGTAATATCAGCTCCATGATCAGCACAGCACAGATACTGCCAGTAATATCAGCTCCATAATCAGCAGAGATATTGTCAATAATATTGGCTCCATAATCAGTACAAATACTGTCAGTATTATCAGTTCCATAATCACTACAGATACTGTCCGTAATATCAGCTCGATAATCAGTAGAGATTCTGTCCGTAATATCAGCTCCATAATCAGCACAGCTACTTTGAGTAATATCAGCTCCATAATCATCACAGCTACTGTCAGTCATATCAGCTCTATAATCAGTACAGATACAGTCAGTAATATTAGCTCTATAATCAGTACAGGTAGTGTCAGTAATATCAGCTCTATAATCAACACAGATTTTGTTAGTAATATCAGCTCTATAATCAGTACAGATACATTCAACAATAACAGCTCCATAATCAGTACAGATAATGACCGTAATATCAGCTCCATATTCAGCACAGATACCGTCAGTCATATCAACTCCAGAATAAGCACTGATATTGTCATTAATTCAGCTCGATATTCAGTACAGATACTGTCAATAATATCAGCTCTATAATCAGCACAGATACTATGAGTAATATCAGCACTATAATCAGCACTGATACAATCAGAAATATCAGCTCCATAATCATAACAGATACTGTCAGTAATATCAGCTCCAGAATAAGCACTGATATTGTCAGTAATTTCAGCTCTATATTTCAGTACAGATACTGTCAGTAATATCAGCTCCAAAATCAGCACAGAACCTCTCAGTAATATCAGCTATATAATCAGCATAGATATTTTCAATAATATCAGCTCTATAATAAGTACAAATACTTTCAGTAATATCAGCCCAATGTTCAGTACAGATACTGTCAGTAATAGCAGCTCCATAATCAGCACAGATTTTGGCAGTAATGTAAGCTCCATAAGCAGTACAGATATGGTCAGTAATATCAGCTCCATAATCAGCACTGATATTGTAAGTAATATCAGCTCTAAATCAGTCCAGATACTGTCAGTAATATCAGCTCCATAATCAGTATAGATACTCTCAGTAATATCAGCTCTATAATCAGTACAGATATTGTCAGTAATACCAGCTCCACAATCACTACAGATACTGTCCGTAATATCAGTTCCATAATCAGTAGAGATACTGCCAGTAAGATCAGCTCTATAATCAGCACAGATACTGTCAGTAAAATCTACTTGATAATCTGTACAGATATTGTCAGTAATATCAGCTCGATAATCAGCACAGATAATGTCACTAATATCAGCTCTATAATCAGTACAGATATTGTCAGTAATATCAGCTCCATAATCAGTATAGATACTCTCAGTAATATCAGCTCTATAATCAGTACAGATATTGTCAGTAATACCAGCTCCACAATCACTACAGATACTGTCCGTAATATCAGTTCCATAATCAGTAGAGATACTGCCAGTAAGATCAGCTCTATAATCAGCACAGATACTGTCAGTAAAATCAACTTGATAATCTGTACAGATATTGTCAGTAATATCAGCTCGATAATCAGCACAGATAATGTCACTAATATCAGCTCTATAATCAGTACAGATATTGTCAGTAATATCATCTCCACAATCACTACAGATACTGTCAGTAATATCAGCTCCATAATCAGCAGAGATTCTGTCCGTAATATCAGCTCCATAATCAGCACAGCTATTGTCAGTAATATCAGCTCTATAATCAGCACAGATTCTCTCAGTAATATCAGCTCTATAATCAGCACAGATACTGTCAGTAACATCAGCTCGATAATCTGTACAGATATTGTCAGTGATACCAGCTCCATAATCAGCACAGATATTGTCAGTAATATCAGCTCTACAATCAGTACAGATACTCTCAGTAATATCAGCTCTTTAATCAGTACAGATATTGTCAGTATATCAGCTCGATAATTAGCACAGATATTGTCACTAATATCAGCTCTATAATCCGTATAGATATTGTCAGTAATATCATCTCCACAATCACTACAGATATTGTCAGTAATATCAGCTCCATAATCAGCAGAGATTCTGTCCGTAATATCAGCTCCATAATCAGCACAGCTACTGTCAGTAATATCAGCTCTATAATCAGCACAGATTCTCTCAGTAATATCAGCTCTATAATCAGCACAGATACTGTCAGTAACATCAGCTCGATAATCTGTACAGATATTGTCAGTAATACCAGCTCCATAACCAGCACAGATATTGTCAGTAATATCAGCTCTACAATCAGTACAGATACTCTCAGTAATATCAGCTCTTTAATCAGTACAGATATTGTCAGTAATATCAGCTCGATAATCAGCACAGATATTGTCACTAATATCAGCTCTGTAATCCGTATAGATATTGTCAGTAATATCATCTCCACAATCACTACAGATATTGTCAGTAATATCAGCTCCATATTCAGCAGAGATTCTGTCCGTAATATCAGCTCCATAATCAGCACAGCTACTGTCAGTAATATCAGCTATATAAACAGCACAGATTCTCTCAGTAATATCAGCTCTATAAACAATACAGATACAGTCAGTAACATTAGCTCTATAATCAGTACATGTAGTTCAGTAATATCAGCTCGATAAACAACACAGATATTGTCAGTAATATCAGGTCTACAATCAGTGCAGATACTGCCAGTAATATCAACTCCAAAATCAGCATTGATACTCTCAGCAGTATCAGCACTATAATCAGCACAGATATTTTCAGTAATATCGTCTCTATAATCAGCACAGATACTGTCAGTAATATCAGCTCCATCATCTGCACAGATACTGTCAGTAATATCAGCTCCATCATCAGCACAGATACTGTCAGTAATATCAGCTCCATAATCAGTGCAAATACTGTCAGGAGTATCAGCTCCATAAACTGTACAGATACTGACGCTAATATTAGCTCCATAATCAGTACAGATACTGTCAGTAACATCAGCTCCAAAATCAGCACAGATACTCTCAGTAATATCAGCTCTATAAGCAGTACCGATACTGTCAGTAATATGAGCTCTATAATCAGCACAGATATTCTCAGTACTATCAGCTCCATTATCAGTAGAGAGTCTCTCCGTAATATCAGCTCCATAATCAGCACAGCTGCTGTCAATAATATCAGCTCTATAATGAGCACAGATATTGTCAGTAATATCGGCTCCATAAGCAGTACAGGTACTGTCAGTAATATCTGCTCCATAATCCGCACAGATATTGTCAGTAATATCGGCTCCATAATCAGTACAGGTACTGTCAGTAATATCAGCTCCATAATCAGTACAGATACTGTCAGTAATATCAGCTCCAAACTCAGTACAGATACTGTCAGTAATATCAGCTCTGCAATCATTACTGATATTGTCAGTAATATCAGCTCTATAATCAGCACTGATATTTCCATAATATCAGCTCTATAATCAGTACCGATACTGTCAGTAAAATCAGCTGCATAATCACTACAGGTAATGTCCGTAATATCAGCTCCATAATGTGTAGAGATTCTGTCCGTAATATCAGCTCCATAATGTGTAGAGATACTGTCAGTAATATCACCTCTATAATCAGTACAGATACAGTCAGTAATATCAGCTCTATAATCAGCACAGATATTTTCAGTAATATCAGCTCCATTATCAGTAGAGAGTCTCTCCGTAATATCAGCTCCATAATCAGCACAGCGACTGTCAATAATACCAGCTCTATAATGAGCACAGATACTGTCAGTAATATCAGCTCTATAATCAATGCAGATAATGTCAGTAATATCAGCTCCATAATCACTACAGATACTTTCCGTAATATCAGCTCCATAATCAGTAGAGATTCTGCCGTAATATCAGCTCCATAATCAGCAGAGATACTGTCAGTAATATCAGCTCTATTTTCAGCACAGCTACTGTCAGTAATATCTGCTCCATAATCTGCACAGATATTCTCAGTAATATCGGCTCCGTAATCAGTACAGGTACTGTCAGTAATATCAGCTCCATAATCAGTACAGATACTGTCAGTAATATCAACTCGATAATCTGTACAGATACTGTCAGTAATTTCAGCTCTGCAATCATTACTGATATTTTCAGTAATATCAGCTCTATAATCAGCACTGATATTGTCCATAATATCAGCTCTATAATCAGTACCGATATTGTCAGTAAACTCAGCTGCATAATCACGACAGGTAATGTCCGTAATATCAGCTCCATAATGTGTAGAGATTCTGTCCGTAATATCAGCTCCATAATCAGAACAGATACTTTCAGTAATATCAGCTCTATTATCAGCACAGATACTGATAGTAATATCAGCTCCATAATCAGCACAGCTACTGTCAGTAATATCAGCTCTATAACCAGCACGATACTGTCAGTAATATCAGCTTAATAATCAGCACAGATATTTTCAGTAATATCGGCTCCATAATCAGTACAGCTACTGTCAGTAATATCAGCTCCATAATCAGAACAGATACTGACCAAAATATCAGTCCATAATCAGCACAGATACTCTCAGTCATATCAGCTCCAGAATAAGCACTGATACTCTCTGTAATTTCAGCTCTATATTCAGTACAGTTACTGTCAGGAATATCAGCACTATAATCAGCACAGATACTGTCAGTAATATCAGCTCTATAATCATCACAGATACTATGAGTAATATCAGCTCTGTAATCAGCACATATATTGTTAGTAATATCAGCTCCATAATCAGTACATATACAGTCAATAATATCAGCTCCATAATCAGCACAGATATTGTCAGTAATATCAACTCTATAATCAGCACAGATACTCTCAGTAATATCAGCTCCCTAATTAGCACTGATATTGTCAGTAATATCAGCTCTATAATCACTACAGATACTGTCAGTAATATCAGCTTTATAAGCAGTACAGATGCTGTCAGTATATCAGCTCTATAATCAGCACGGTTACTGTTATTAATATCAGCTCGATGATCAGCACAGATAATGTCAGTAAGATCAGCTCTATAATCAGCACAGATACTGTCAGTAAAATCATCTCAATAATCAGCACAGATACTGTCAGTAATATCTGCACGATAATCAGTACAGATATTGTCATAATACCTGCTCCTTAATCAGCAACGATATTGTCAGTTATATCAGCTCTATAATCAGTACAGATACTTTCAGTAATATCAGCTCTTTAATCAGTACAGATATTGTCAGTAATATCAGCTCCCGAATCAGCACAGATATTGTCACTAATAACTGATCTATAATAAGTACAGATACTCTAAGAAATATCAGCTCCATGATCACTACAGATGCTCTCCGTAATATCAGCTCCGTAATCAGTAGAGATTCTGTCTCTAATATCGGCTCCATAATCAGCACAGCTGTAGACAGTGATATCAGTTCTGTAATCATTACATATACTGTCAGTAATATCAGCTCGAAAATCAGTACAGATACAGTAAGTAACATTAGCTCTATAATCAGTACAGGTAGTGTCAGTAATATCAGCCCTATAATCGACACAGATATTATCATTCATATAAGCTCTATAATCAGTACAGATACTGTCAGTAATACGAGCTCCAAAATCAGCTCAGATACTCTCAGTAATATCAGCTCCATAATCAGCACACATACTGACCGTAAGATCAGCTCCATAATCAGCACAGATATTGTCAGTAATATCAGCTCCAGAATAAGCACTGATATTGTCAGTAATTTCAACTCTATATTCAGTACAGATACTCTCAGTAATATCAGCTCAAAAATCAGTACAGATACTGTCAGTAATATCAGCTCTATAATCAGTACAGATACTGTCAATAATATTAGCTCAATAATAAGCACAAATACTCCGAGTAATATCAGCAATATAATCAGCACATATTTTGTCAGTAATGTCAGCTCCATAAGCAGTACAGATACTGTCAGTAATATCAGCTCCATAATCAGTACATATACGGTCAATAATATCAGCTCCATAATCAGCGCCGATTTTGTCAGTAATATCAGCTCTATAATCACTACAGATATTATCAGTAATATTAGTTCTATAATCAGTACAGATACTGTCAGTAATATCAGCTCTATAATCAGTACAAATACTGTCAATAATATCAGCTCAATAATAAGCAAAAATACTATGAGTAATAACAGCAATATAATCAGCACATATTTTGTCAGTAATGTCAGCTCCATAAGCAGTACAGATACTGTCAGTAATATCAGCTCCATAATCAGTACATATACGGTCCATAATATCAGCTCCATAATCAGCGCCGATTTTGTCAGTAATATCAGCTCTATAATCACTACAGATATTATCAGTAATATTAGTTCTATAATCAGTACAGATACTGTCAGTAATATTAGCTCTATAATCAGTACTGATACTGTCAGTAATATCAGCTCTATAATCACTGGAGATACTGTCCGGAGAATCATCCCCATAATCAGGACTGATACTGTCAGTAATATCAGCTCCATAATCAGCACATATACTGTCAGTAATATCAGCTCAATAATCACTACAGATACTGTCGGTTATATCAGCTTTACAATCAGTACAGTAAATGTTAGTAATATCAGCTCTATAATCAGCACAGATATTATCAGTAATATCAGCTCTTTCATCAGCAGAGATACTGTCAGTAATATCAGTTCCATAATCAGCAGAGATACTGTCAGTAAGATCAGCTCTATAATCAGCACAGATACTGTCAGTAACATCAGCTCCATAATCAGCACAGATACTCTCAGTAAAATCAGCTCGATAATCTGTACAGATATTGTCAGTAATACCAGCTCCATAATCAGCACAGATATTGTCAGTAATATCAGCTCTACAATCAGTACAGATACTCTCAGTAATATCAACTCTTTAATCAGTACAGATATTGTCAGTATTATCAGCTCCATAAACAGCACAGATATTGTCACTAATATCAGCTCTACAATCAGTACAGATACTCTCAGTAATATCAGCTCTATAATCAGCACAGATACTGCCAGTAATATCAGCTCCAAATTCAGCACAGATACTCTCAGTGATATCAGCACTATAATCAGCACAGATATTTTCAGTAATATCATATCTACAATCAGTACAGATACTGTCAGCAATATCAGCTCCATCATCAGCACAGATTTTGTCAGTAATATCGGCTCCATAATCAGTACAAATACTTTCAGTAATATCAACTCCATAATCAGTACAGATACTGACGCTAATATCAGATCCATAATCAGTACAGATACTGTCAGTATTATCAGCTCCAAAAGCAGCAAAGATACTGCCAGGAATATCAGCTCCATAATCAGCACGATACTGCCAGGAATATCAGCTCCATAATCAGCACGATACTGTCAGTAATATCAGCTCCATAATCAGTACAAATACTGTCAGTAATATCAGCTCCATAATCGATACAGATACTGACGCTAATATCAGCTCCATAATCAGTACAGATACTGGCAGTAATATCAGCTCCAAAATCAGCACTGATACTCTCAGTAATATCAGCTCTATAATCAGTACCGATATTGTCAGGAATATCAGTTCGATAATCTGTAAAGATACTGTCAGTAACATCATCTCTATAATCATTACAGATACAGTCAGTAATATCAGCTCGATAATCAGCACAGATATTTTCAGTAATATCAGCTCCATTATCAGTAGAGAGTCTCTCCGTAATATCAGCTCCATAATCAGCACAACTACTGTCAGTAATATCAGCTCTATAATGAGCACAGATACTGTCTGTAATATCAGCTCCATAATCAGTACATATACTGTCAGTAATTTCAGCTCTATATTCAGTACAGATACTGTCAGTAATAGCAGCACGATAATGAGTACAGATGCTGTTAGTAATATCTGCTCTATAATCAGTACAGATACTTTCAATAATATCAGCTCTGTAATAATCACAGATACTATGAGTAATATCAGCTCTGTAATAAGCACATATATTGGTAATATCAGCTCCATAAGCAGTACAGATACTGTCACTTATATCAGCTCCATCATCAGTACATATACGGTCAACAATATCAGCTCCGTAATCAGTGCCGATATTGTCAGTATTATCAGCTCTATAATCAGTGCAGATACTGTCAGTAATAACAACTCTATAATCTGTACAGATATTCTCAGTAATAACAGCTCTATAATCAGTACAGATAGTGTAAGTAATATCAGTCCATAATCACTACAGATGCTGTCCGTAATATCAGCTCCATAATCAGTAGAGATTCTGTCCGTAATATCAGCTCCATAATCAGCACTGCTACAGACAGTAATATCAGCTCTATAATCAACACAGATATTGTCAGTAATATCAGCTCTATAATAAGTACAGATACTGTCAGTAATATCAGCTCCAAAATCAGTACAGATACTCTCAGTAATATCAGCTCTATAATCAGCACAGATATTTTCAGTAATATCAGCTCTAAAATCAGTACAGATACTGTCAGTCATATCAGCTCCAGAATAAGCACTGATACTGTCAGTAATTTCAGCTCTATATTCAGTACAGATACTGTCAGTAATATCAGCACTCTAATCAGTACAGATGCTGTCAGTCATATCAGCCCCATAATCCGTACAGATACTGACCGTAATATTAGCTCCATAATCAGCAACGTTATTGTCAGTAATATCAGCTTCTATAATCAGTACAGATACTGTCAGTAATTTCAGCTCTATAATCAGTACATATACAGTCAGTAATATCAACTCGATAATTAGCACAGATATTTTCAGTAATATCAGCTCCATCATCAGTAGAGATTCTCTCCGTAATAGCAGCTCCATAATCAGCACAGATACTGTCAGTAATATCAGCTGCATAATCTGCACAGAAAATGTCAGTAATGTCGGCTCCATAATCAGTACAGGTACTGTCAGTAATATCAGCTTCATAATCAGTACATACACTGTCAGTAATATCAGCTCCATACTGAGAACAGATACTGTCAGTAATATCAGCTCTGCAATCATTACTGATATTGTCAGTAATATCAGCTCCTATAATCAGCACTGATATTGTCCTATATACCAGCTCCATAATCAGTACATCTAGTGGCAGTAATATCAGCTCAATAAGCAACACAGATATTGTCAGTAAAATCAGCTCGATAATCAGTACAGATACTGCCAGGAATATCTGCTCAATAATTAGCACAGATATTTTCAGTAATATCGGCTCCATAATCAGTACAGATACTATCGGTATTATCAGCAACAGAGTAAGCACTGAAACTGTCAGTAATTTCAGCTCTATATTCAGTACAGATACAATCAGTAATAGCAGCACGATAATCAGTACAGATGCTGTTGGTAATATCTGCTCTATAATCAGTACAGA
Organism: Pristiophorus japonicus; assembly: GCF_044704955.1. Lineage (NCBI taxonomy): Eukaryota > Metazoa > Chordata > Chondrichthyes > Pristiophoridae > Pristiophorus > Pristiophorus japonicus. The sequence goes on from NC_091995.1 coordinate 58,811,162, forward strand.
TACTGTCAATAATATCAGCTCTGTAATCATCACAGATACTACGAGTATTATCAGCTCTGTAATAAGCACATATATTGTTGGTAATATCAGCTCCATAAGCAGTACAGATACTGCCACTTTTTATCAGCTCCACAATCAGTACATATACGGTCAATATCAGCTCCATAATCAGCGCTGATATTGTCAGTAATATCAGTTCCATAATCAGTACAGATACTGTCAGTAATATCCGCTCTATAATCAGCACAGAGGGTGTCTAGTAATATCAGTTCTATAATCAGTACAGATACTGTCAGTAATATCAGCTCTATAATCAGTACAGATACTGTCAGTAATATCAGCTCTATAATCAGTACATATACAGTCAGTAATATCAGCTCGATAATTAGCACAGATATTTTCAGTAATATCAGCTCCATCATCAGTAGATATTCTCTCCGTAATATCAGCTCCATAATCAGCACAGTTACTGTCAGTAGTATCAGCTCCACAATCAGTACATATACTGTCAGTAAAATCAGCTCCATATTCAGTACAGATACTGTCAGTAATATCAGCTCTGCAATCATTACTGATATTGTCAGTAATATCAGCTCCTATAATCAGCACTGATATTGTCCGATATATCAGCTCCATAATCAGTACATCTAGTGTCAGTAATATCAGCTCAATAAGCAACACAGATATTGTCAGTAAAATCAGCTCGATAATCAGTACAGATACTGCCAGGAATATCTGCACAATAATTAGCACATTTTTTTTCCAGTAATATCGGCTCCATAATCAGTACAGGTACTATCAGTAATATCAGCTGCAGAATAAGCACTGAAACTGTCAGTAATTTCAGCTCTATATTCAGTACAGATACTGTCAGTAATAGCAGCACGATAATTAGTACAGATGCTGTTAGTAATATCTGCTCTATAATCAGTACAGATACTGTCAATAATATCAGCTCTGTATTCATCACAGATACTATGAGTAATATCAGCTCTGTAATCAGCACATATATTGTTGGTAATATCAGCTCCATAAGCAGTACAGATACTGCCACTTTTTATCAGCTCCATAATCAGTACATATACGGTCAATAATATCAGCTCCATAATCAGCGCCGATATTGTCAGTAATAACAGCTCTATAATCAGTACAGATACTGTAAGTAATATCAGCTCCATAATCACTACAGATGCTGTCCGTAATATCAGCTCCATAATCAGTAGAGATTCTGTCCGTAATATCAGCTCCATAATCAGCACAGCTACAGACAGTAATAACAGCTCTATAATCAGCACAGATACTGTCAGTAATATCAGCTCGAAAATCAGTACAGATACAGTCAGTAACATTAGCTCTATAATCAGTACAGGTAGTTCTGTAATATCAGCTCTATAATCAACACAGATATTGTCAGTAATATCAGCTTTATAATCAGTACAGATACTGTCAGTCATATCAGCTCCAGAATAAGCACTGATACTGTCAGTAATTTCAGCTCTATATTCAGTACAGATACTGTCAGTAATATCAGCACTCTAATCAGTACAGATGCTGTCAGTCATATATGCTCCATAATCCGTACAGATACTGACCGTAATATTAGCTCCATAATCAGCAACGATATTGTCAGTAATATCAGCTTCTATAATCAGTACAGGTACTGTCTATAATATCAGCTCTATAATCAGTACAGATACTCTGAGTAATATCAGCTCCATGATCATATAGATACTGTCAGTAACATCAGCTCTGTAATCATTACAGATATTGTCAGTAATATCACTCTTTAATTAGCACTGATATTGTCAGTAATATCAGATCTATAATCAGTACCGATACTGTCAGTAATATCAGCTCCATAATCAGTACAGATACTGTCAGTAATATCATTTAGATAATCAGTAAAGATACTGTCAGTAATATCAGCGCTGTAATCAGTACAGAAACTGTCAGTTACATCAGATCCATAATCGGCACAGATACTGTCAGTAATATCAGCTCCATAACCTGTACAGATACTGTCAATAATATCAGCCCTATAATCAGCACAGATACTATGAGTAATATCAGCAATATAATCAGCACATATTTTGTCAGTAATGTCAGCTCCATAAGCAGTACAGATACTGTCAGTAATATCAGCTCCATAATCAGTACATATACGGTCAATAATACCAGCTCCATAATCGGCGCTGATATTGTCAGTAATATCAGCTCTATAATCAGTACAGATACTGTCAGTAATATTAGCTATAATCAGTACAGATACTGTCAGTAATATTAGCTCTATAATCAGTACAGATACTGTCAGTAATATCAGCTCTATAATCACTACAGATACTGTCCGTAGAATCAGCTCCATAATCAGGACTGATACTGTCCGTAATATCAGCTCCATAATCAGTACATATACTGTCAGTAATATCAACTCTATAATCACTTCAGATACTGTCAGTAATATCAGCTTTACAATCAGTACAGTAACTGTTAGTAATATCAGCTCTATAATCAGCACAGATATTATCAGTAATATCAGCTCTTTCATCAGCAGAGATACTGTCAGTAATATCAGTTCCATAATCAGCAGAGATACTGTCAGTAAGATCAGCTCTATAATCAGCACAGATACTGTCAGTAACATCAGCTCCATAATCAGCACAGATACTCTCAGTAAAATCAGCTCGATAATCTGTACAGATATTGCCATAATACCAGCTCCATAATCAGCAGAGATATTGTCAGTAATATCAGCTCTTTAATCAGTACAGATATTGTCAGTTTTATCAGCTCCATAATCTGCCCAGATATTGTAACTAATATCAGCTCTACAATCAGCAGAGATACTGTCAGTAAGATCAGCTCTATAATCAGCACAGATACTCTCAGTAATATCAGCACTATAATCAGCACAGATATTGTCGGTAATATCATCTCTATAATCAGTACAGATACTGTCAGTAATATCAGCTCCATCATCAGCACAGATACTGTCAGTAATATCAGCTCCATAATCAGTACAGATTACTGACGCTAATATCAGATCCATAATCAGTACAGATATGGTCAGTATTATCAGCTCCAAAATCAGCACAGATACTGCCAGGAATATCAGCTTCATAATCAGCACGATACTGTCAGTAATATCAGCTCCATAATCAGTGAAAATACTGTCAGTAATATCAGCTCCATAATCAGTACATTTACTGACGCTAATATCAGCTCCATAATCAGTATAGATACTGGCAGTAATATCAGCTCCAAAATCAGCACAGATACTCTCAGTAATATCAGCTCTATAATCAGTACCGAAACTGTCAGTAATATCTGCTCCAAAATCAGCACTGATACTCTCAGTAATATCAGCTCTATAATCAGTACCGATATTGTCAGGAATATAAGTTCGATAATCAGTACAGATACTGTCAGTAATATCATCTATATAATCATTACAGATACAGTCAGTAATATCAGCTCGATAATCAGCACAGATATTTTCAGTAATATCAGCTCCATTATCAGTAGAGAGTCTCTCCGTAATATCAGCTCCATAATCAGCACAACTACTGTCAGTAATATCAGCTCTATAATGAGCACAGATACTGTCAGTAATATCAGCTCCATAATCAGTACATATGCTGTCAGTAATTTCAGCTCTATATTCAGTACAGATACTGCCAGTAATAGCAGCACTATAATCAGTACAGATGCTGTTAGTAATATCTGCTCTATAATCAGTACAGATACTGTCAATATCAGCTCTGTAATCATCACAGATACTATGAGTAATATCAGCTCTGTAATCAGCACATATATTGTTGGTAATATCAGCTCCATAATCAGTACAGATACTGCCACTTATATCAGCTCCATAATCAGTACATATACGGTCAATAATATCAATCCGTAATCAGCGCCGATATTGTCAGTATTATCAGCTCTATAATCAGTACAGATACTGTCAGTAATATTAACTCTATAATCAGTACAGATACTCTCAGTAATAACAGCTCTATAATCAGTACAGATACTGTAAGTAATATCAGATCCATAATCACTACAGATGCTGTCCGTAATATCAGCTCCATATTCAGTAGAGATTCTGTCCGTAATATCAGCTCCATAATCAGCACAGCTACAGACAGAAATAACTGCTCTATAATCAGCACAGATACTGTCAGTAATATCAGCTCGAAATTCAGTACAGATACAGTCAGTAACATTAGCTCTATAATCAGTACAGGTAGTTCCGTAATATCAGCTGTATAATCAACACAGATATTAACAGTAATATCAGCTCTATAATCAGTACAGATACTGTCAGTCATATCAGCTCCAGAATAAGCACTGATACTGTCAGTAATTTCAGCTCTATATTCAGTACAGATACTGTCAGTAATATCAGCACTCTAATCAGTACAGATGCTGTCAGTCATATCAGCTCCATAATCCGTACAGATACTGACCGTAATATTAGCTCCATAATCAGCAACGATATTGTCAGTAATATCAGCTTCTATAATCAGTACAGATACTGTCTATAATATCAGCTCTATAATTAGTACAGATACAGTCAGTAATATCAGCTCCACAATCAGTACAGATACTGTGAATAATATCAGCTCCATGATCATATAGATACTGTCAGTAACATCAGCTCTGTAATCATTGCAGATGTTGTCAGTAATATCACTCTTTAATTAGCACTGATATTGTCAGTAATATCAGCTCCATAATCAGCACAGATACTGTCAGTAATATCATTTCGATAATCAGTACAGATACTGTCAGTAATATCAGCTTTGTAATCAGTACAGACACTGTCAGGTACATCAGAAACATAATCGGCACAGATACTGTCAGTAATATCAACTCCATAATCTGTACAGATACTGTCAATAATATCAGCTCTATAATCAGCACAGATACTATGAGTAATATCAGCAATATAATCAGCACATATTTTGTCAGTAATGTCAGCTCCATAAGCAGTACAGATACTGTCAGTAATATCAGCTCCATAATCAGTACATATATGGTCAATAACACCAGCTCCATAATCAGCGCTGATATTGTCAGTAATATCAGCTCTATAATCAGTACAGATACTGTCAGTAATATTAGCTCTATAATCAGCACAGATATTATCAGTAATATCAGCTCTTTCATCAGCAGAGATACTGTCAGTAATATCAGTTCCATAATCAGCAGAGATACTGTCAGTAAGATCAGCTCGATAATCAGAACAGATACTGTCAGTAATATCAGCTCCATAATCAGCACCGATATTGTCAGTAAGACCGGCTCCATAATCAGTACAGATAATGTCATTAATATCAGCTCCATAATCAGCACAGATACTGTCAGTAATATCAGCTCCATAATCCGTACAGATACTGACTGTAATATCAGCTCCATTATCAACAACGATATTGTCAGTAATATCAGCTCTATAATCAGTACAGATACAGTCACTAATATCAGCTCGATAATCAGCACAGATATTGTCAGTAATATCAGCTCTATAATCTGTACCGATTCTGTCAGTAATTTCATCTCAATCATCAGTAGAGATCCTGTCAGTAATATCCGCTCTATAATTAGTATAGATATTGTCAATAATATCATCTCCATAATCAGCACAGATATTGTCAGTGATATCAGCTCTATAATCAGCACAGATACTCTCAGTAACATCAGCTCCCTAATCACTACAGATACTTTCCGTAATATCAGCTCCATAATCAGTAGAGATTCTGCCGTAATATCAGCTCCATAATCAGTACAGATAAAGTCAGTAATATCAGCTCCATAATCAGTGCAAATACTGTCAGTCATATCTGCCCCATAATCAGCAAAGATACTGTCAGTAATATCAGCTCGATAATCAGTACAGATACTGTTATTATTATCAGCTCCACAATCAGTACACATACTGTCAGTAATATTAGCTCCATAATCAATACAGATACTGTCCGTAATATCAGCTCCATAATCAGCACAGTTATTGTCAGTAATATCAGCTGCATAATCAGCACGGATATTCTCAGCAATATCAGCTCTATAAATAGTAGAGATATTGTCAGTAATATCAGCTCTATATCCTGTACAGATACTGTCGGTAACATCAGCTCTATAATCAGCACCGATATTGTCAGTAATATCAGCTCCATAATCAGTCCAGATACTGTCAGTAATATCAGCTCCAGAATCAGCACAGATACTGGCAGTAATATCAGCTCTCTAATCAGCACCTATATTGTCGCTAATATCAGCTCCATAATCAGTTCAGATTCTGTCAGTAATATCAGCTCCAGAACCAGCCCTGATACTGTCAGTAATATCAGCTCCATAAACAGCACAGATATTGTCAGTAATATCAGCTCCATAATCAGTGCAAATACTGCCGGTAATATCCGCTCCATAATCATTACAGATAGTGAATGTAATATCAGCTCAATAATCATCAACGATACTCTCAGTAATATCAGCTCTATAATCAGGACAGATACTGTCAGTAATATCAGCTCTGTAATCATTACAGATATTGACAGTAATATCAGCTCTATAATCAGTACCGATACTGTCAGTAATATATGCTCGATAATCAGTACAGATACTCTCAGTAATATCAGCACTATAATCAGCACAGATATTTTCAGTAATATCATCTCTATAATCAGTACATGATACTGCCAGGAATATCAGCTCCGTCATCAGCACAGATACTGTCAGTAATATCAGCTCCATAATCAGCACAGATTTTGTCAGTAATTTCGGCTCCATAATCAGTACAAATACTGTCAGTATTATCAGCTCCAAAATCAGCACAGATACTGCCAGGAATATCAGCTCCATAATCAGCACGTTACTGTCAGTAATATCAGCTCCATAATCAGTGAAAATACTGTCAGTAATATCAGCTCCATAATCAGTACAGTTACTGACGCTAATATCAGCTCCATAATCAGTACAGATACTGTCAATAATATCAGCTCCATAATCAGTACAATTACTGACGCTAATATCAGCTCCATAATCAGTACAGATACTGGCAGTAATATCAGCTCCAAAATCAGCTCAGATACTCTCAGTAATATCAGCTCTATAATCAGTACCGAAACTGTCAGTAATATCTGCTCCAAAATCAGTACAGATACTGTCAGTAATATCATCTCTATAATCAGCACAGATACTGTCAGTAATATCAGCTCGAAAATCAGTACAGATACAGTCAGTAACATTAGCTCTATAATCAGTACAGGTAGTTCTGTAATATCAGCTCTATAATCAACACAGATATTGTCAGTAATATCAGCTTTATAATCAGTACAGATACTGTCAGTCATATCAGCTCCAGAATATGCACTGATACTGTCAGTAATTTCAGCTCTATATTCAGTACAGATACTGTCAGTAATATCAGCACTCTAATCAGTACAGATGCTGTCAGTCATATCAGCTCCATAATCCGTACAGATACTGACCGTAATATTAGCTCCATAATCAGCAACGATATTGTCAGTAATATCAGCTTCTATAATCAGTACAGGTACTGTCTATAATATCAGCTCTATAATCAGTACAGATACTCTGAGTAATATCAGCTCCATGATCATATAGATACTGTCAGTAACATCAGCTCTGTAATCATTACAGATATTGTCAGTAATATCACTCTTTAATTAGCACTGATATTGTCAGTAATATCAGATCTATAATCAGTACCGATACTGTCAGTAATATCAGCTCCATAATCAGTACAGATACTGTCAGTAATATCATTTCGATAATCAGTAAAGATACTGTCAGTAATATCAGCGCTGTAATCTGTACAGAAACTGTCAGTTACATCAGATCCATAATCGGCACAGATACTGTCAGTAATATCAGCTCCATAATCTGTACAGATACTGTCAATAATATCAGCTCTATAATCAGCACAGATACTATGAGTAATATCAGCAATATAATCAGCACATATTTTGTCAGTAATGTCAGCTCCATAAGCAGTACAGATACTGTCAGTAATATCAGCTCCATAATCAGTACATATACGGTCAATAATACCAGCTCCATAATCGGCGCTGATATTGTCAGTAATATCAGCTCTATAATCAGTACAGATACTGTCAGTAATATTAGCTATAATCAGTACAGATACTGTCAGTGATATTAGCTCTATAATCAGTACAGATACTGTCCGTAATATCAGCTCCATAATCAGTACATATACTGTCAGTAATATCAACTCTATAATCACTTCAGATACTGTCAGTAATACCAGCTTTACAATCAGTACAGTAACTGTTAGTAATATCAGCTCTATAATCAGCACAGATATTATCAGTAATATCAGCTCTTTCATCAGCAGAGATACTGTCAGTAATATCAGTTCCATAATCAGCAGAGATACTGTCAGTAAGATCAGCTCTATAATCAGCACAGATACTGTCAGTAACATCAGCTCCATAATCAGCACAGATACTCTCAGTAAAATCAGCTAGATAATCTGTACAGATATTGTCATAATACCAGCTCCATAATCAGCAGAGATATTGTCAGTAATATCAGCTCTTTAATCAGTACAGATATTGTCAGTATTATCAGCTCCATAATCAACCCAGATATTGTCACTAATATCAGCTCTACAATCAGCAGAGATAATATCAGTAAGATCAGCTCTATAATCAGCACAGATACTGTCAGTAATATCAGGTCTATAAACAACACAGATATTGTCGGTAATATCAGCTCTATAATCAGTACAGATACTGCCAGTAATATCAGCTCCAAATTCAGCACATATACTCTCAGTAATATCAGCACTATAATCAGCACAGATATTTTCAGTAATATCATCTCTATAATCAGTACAGATACTGTCAGTAATATCAGCACCATAATCAGCACAGATTTTGTCAGTAATTTCGGCTCCATAATCAGTACAAATACTGTCAGTAATATCAACTCCATAATCAGTACAGATTACTGACGCTAATATCAGATCCATAATCAGTACAGATATGGTCAGTATTATCAGCTCCAAAATCAGCACAGATACTGCCAGGAATATCAGCTTCATAATCAGCACGATACTGTCAGTAATATCAGCTCCATAATCAGTGAAAATACTGTCAGTAATATCAGCTCCATAATCAGTACATTTACTGACGCTAATATCAGCTCCATAATCAGTATAGATACTGGCAGTAATATCAGCTCCAAAATCAGCACAGATACTCTCAGTAATATCAGCTCTATAATCAGTACCGAAACTCTCAGTAATATCTGCTCCAAAATCAGCACTGATACTCTCAGTAATATCAGCTCTATAATCAGTACCGATATTGTTAGGAATATAAGTTCGATAATCAGTACAGATACTGTCAGTAATATCATCTATATAATCATTACAGATACAGTCAGTAATATCAGCTCGATAATCAGCACAGATATTTTCAGTAATATCAGCTCCATTATCAGTAGAGAGTCTCTCCGTAATATCAGCTCCATAATCAGCACAACTACTGTCAGTAATATCAGCTCTATAATGAGCACAGATACTGTCAGTAATATCAGCTCCATAATCAGCACATATGCTGTCAGTAATTTCAGCTCTATATTCAGTACAGATACTGCCAGTAATAGCAGCACTATAATCAGTACAGATGCTGTTAGTAATATCTACTCTATAATCAGTACAGATACTGTCAATAATATCAGCTCTGTAATCATCACAGATACTATGAGTAATATCAGCTCTGTAATCAGCACATATATTGTTGGTAATATCAGCTCCATAATCAGTACAGATACTGCCACTTATATCAGCTCCATAATCAGTACATATACGGTCAATAATATCAATCCGTAATCAGCGCCGATATTGTCAGTATTATCAGCTCTATAATCAGTACAGATACTGTCAGTAATATTAACTCTATAATCAGTACAGATACTCTCAGTAATAACAGCTCTATAATCAGTACAGATACTGTAAGTAATATCAGATCCATAATCACTACAGATGCTGTCCGTAATATCAGCTCCATATTCAGTAGAGATTCTGTCCGTAATATCAGCTCCATAATCAGCACAGCTACAGACAGAAATAACTGCTCTATAATCAGCACAGATACTGTCAGTAATATCAGCTCGAAAATCAGTACAGATACAGTCAGTAACATTAGCTCTATAATCAGTACAGGTAGTTCCGTAATATCAGCTGTATAATCAACACAGATATTAACAGTAATATCAGCTCTATAATCAATACAGATACTGTCAGTCATATCAGCTCCAGAATAAGCACTGATACTGTCAGTAATTTCAGCTCTATATTCAGTACAGATACTGTCAGTAATATCAGCACTCTAATCAGTACAGATGCTGTCAGTCATATCAGCTCCATAATCCGTACAGATACTGACCGTAATATTAGCTCCATAATCAGCAACGATATTGTCAGTAATATCAGCTTCTATAATCAGTACAGATACTGTCTATAATATCAGCTCTATAATTAGTACAGATACAGTCAGTAATATCAGCTCCATAATCAGTACAGATACTGTGAATAATATCAGCTCCATGATCATATAGATACTGTCAGTAACATCAGCTCTGTAATCATTGCAGATGTTGTCAGTAATATCACTCTTTAATTAGCACTGATATTGTCAGTAATATCAGCTCCATAATCAGCACAGATACTGTCAGTAATATCAGCTCTGTAATCAGTACAGACACTGTCAGGTACATCAGAAACATAATCGGCACAGATACTGTCAGTAATATCAGCTCCATAATCTGTACAGATACTGTCAATAATATCAGCTCTATAATCAGCACAGACACTATGAGTAATATCAGCAATATAGTCAGCACATATTTTGCCAGTAATGTCAGCTCCATAAGCAGTACAGGTACTGTCAGTAATATCAGCTCCATAATCAGTACATATATGGTCAATAACACCAGCTCCATAATCAGCGCTGATATTGTCAGTAATATCAGCTCTATAATCAGTACAGATACTGTCAGTAATATTAGCTCTATAATCAGCACAGATATTATCAGTAATATCAGCTCTTTCATCATCAGAGATACTGTCAGTAATATCAGTTCCATAATCAGCAGAGATACTGTCAGTAAGATCAGCTCGATAATCTGTACAGATATTGTCAGTAATACCAGCTCCATAATCAGCAGAGATATTGTCAGTAATATCAGCTCTACAATCAGTAGAGATTCTGTCCGTAATATCAGCTCGAAAATCAGCACAGATACAGGCAGTAACATTAGCTCTATAATCAGTGCAGGAAGTGTCAGTAATATCAGTTCTATAATCAACACAGATATTGTCAGTAATATAAGCTTCATAATCAGAACAGATACTGTCAGTAATATCAGCTCCATAATCAGCACCGATATTGTCAGTAAGACCGGCTCCATAATCAGGACAGATAATGTCATTAATATCAGCTCCATAATCAGCACAGATACTGTCAGTAATATCAGCTCCATAATCCGTACAGATACTGACTGTAATATCAGCTCCATTATCAACAACGATATTGTCAGTAATATCAGCTCTTTAATCAGTACAGATATTGTCAGTATTATCAGCTCCATAATCAGCCCAGATATTGTCACTAATATCAGCTCTACAATCAGCAGAGATACTGTCAGTAAGATCAGCTCTATAATCAGCACAGATACTGTCAGTAATATCAGGTCTATAAACAACACAGATATTGTCGGTAATATCAGCTCTATAATCAGTACAGATACTGCCAGTAATATCAGCTCCAAATTCAGCACATATACTCTCAGTAATATCAGCACTATAATCAGCACAGATATTTTCAGTAATATCATCTCTATAATCAGTACAGATACTGTCAGTAATATCAGCTCCATCATCAGCACAGATACTGTCAGTAATATCAGCTCCATAATCAGCACAGATTTTGTCAGTAATTTCGGCTCCATAATCAGTACAAATACTGTCAGTAATATCAACTCCATAATCAGTACAGATTACTGACGCTAATATCAGATCCATAATCAGTACAGATATGGTCAGTATTATCAGCTCCAAAATCAGCACAGATACTGCCAGGAATATCAGCTTCATAATCAGCACGATACTGTCAGTAATATCAGCTCCATAATCAGTGAAAATACTGTCAGTAATATCAGCTCCATAATCAGTACATTTACTGACGCTAATATCAGCTCCATAATCATTATAGATACTGGCAGTAATATCAGCTCCAAAATCAGCACAGATACTCTCAGTAATATCAGCTCTATAATCAGTACCGAAACTCTCAGTAATATCTGCTCCAAAATCAGCACTGATACTCTCAGTAATATCAGCTCTATAATCAGTACTGATATTGTCAGGAATATAAGTTCGATAATCAGTACAGATACTGTCAGTAATATCATCTATATAATCATTACAGATACAGTCAGTAATATCAGCTCGATAATCAGCACAGATATTTTCAGTAATATCAGCTCCATTATCAGTAGAGAGTCTCTCCGTAATATCAGCTCCATAATCAGCACAACTACTGTCAGTAATATCAGCTCTATAATGAGCACAGATACTGTCAGTAATATCAGCTCCATAATCAGTACATATGCTGTCAGTAATTTCAGCTCTATATTCAGTACAGATACTGCCAGTAATAGCAGCACTATAATCAGTACAGATGCTGTTAGTAATATCTGTTCTATAATCAGTACAGATACTGTCAATAATATCAGCTCTGTAATCATCACAGATACTATGAGTAATATCAGCTCTGTAATCAGCACATATATTGTTGGTAATATCAGCTCCATAATCAGTACAGATACTGCCACTTATATCAGCTCCATAATCAGTACATATACGGTCAATAATATCAATCCGTAATCAGCGCCGATATTGTCAGTATTATCAGCTCTATAATCAGTACAGATACTGTCAGTAATATTAACTCTATAATCAGTACAGATACTCTCAGTAATAACAGCTCTATAATCAGTACAGATACTGTAAGTAATATCAGATCCATAATCACTACAGATGCTGTCTGTAATATCAGCTCCATATTCAGTAGAGATTCTGTCCGTAATATCAGCTCCATAATCAGCACAGCTACAGACAGAAATAACTGCTCTATAATCAGCACAGATACTGTCAGTAATATCAGCTCAAAAATCAGTACAGATACAGTCAGTAACATTAGCTCTATAATCAGTACAGGTAGTTCCGTAATATCAGCTGTATAATCAACACAGATATTAACAGTAATATCAGCTCTATAATCAGTACAGATACTGTCAGTCATATCAGCTCCAGAATAAGCACTGATACTGTCAGTAATTTCAGCTCTATATTCAGTACAGATACTGTCAGTAATATCAGCACTCTAATCAGTACAGATGCTGTCAGTCATATCAGCTCCATAATCCGTACAGATACTGACCGTAATATTAGCTCCATAATCAGCAACGATATTGTCAGTAATATCAGCTTCTATAATCAGTACAGATACTGTCTATAATATCAGCTCTATAATTAGTACAGATACTGTCAGTAATATCAGCTCCATAATCAGTACAGATACTGTGAATAATATCAGCTCCATGATCATATAGATACTGTCAGTAACATCAGCTCTGTAATCATTGCAGATGTTGTCAGTAATATCACTCTTTAATTAGCACTGATATTGTCAGTAATATCAGCTCCATAATCAGCACAGATACTGTCAGTAATATCATTTCGATAATCAGTACAGATACTGTCAGTAATATCAGCTCTGTAATCAGTACAGACACTGTCAGGTACATCAGAAACATAATCGGCACAGATACTGTCAGTAATATCAGCTCCATAATCTGTACAGATACTGTCAATAATATCAGCTCTATAATCAGCACAGATACTATGAGTAATATCAGCAATATAGTCAGCACATATTTTGTCAGTAATGTCAGCTCCATAAGCAGTACAGGTACTGTCAGTAATATCAGCTCCATAATCAGTACATATATGGTCAATAACACCAGCTCCATAATCAGCGCTGATATTGTCAGTAATATCAGCTCTATAATCAGTACAGATACTGTCAGTAATATTAGCTCTATAATCAGCACAGATATTATCAGTAATATCAGCTCTTTCATCAGCAGAGATACTGTCAGTAATATCAGTTCCATAATCAGCAGAGATACTGTCAGTAAGATCAGCTCGATAATCTGTACAGATATTGTCAGTAATACCAGCTCCATAATCAGCAGAGATATTGTCAGTAATATCAGCTCTACAATCAGTAGAGATTCTGTCCGTAATATCAGCTCGAAAATCAGCACAGATACAGTCAGTAACATTAGCTCTATAATCAGTGCAGGAAGTGTCAGTAATATCAGTTCTATAATCAACACAGATATTGTCAGTAATATAAGCTTCATAATCAGAACAGATACTGTCAGTAATATCAGCTCCATAATCAGTACAGATACTGTCAGTAATATCATTTCGATAATCAGTAAAGATACTGTCAGTAATATCAGCGCTGTAATCAGTACAGAAACTGTCAGTTACATCAGATCCATAATCGGCACAGATACTGTCAGTAATATCAGCTCCATAATCTGTACAGATACTGTCAATAATATCAGCTCTATAATCAGCACAGATACTATGAGTAATATCAGCAATATAATCAGCACATATTTTGTCAGTAATGTCAGCTCCATAAGCAGTACAGATACTGTCAGCAATATCAGCTCCATAATCAGTACATATATGGTCAATAACACCAGCTCCATAATCAGCGCTGATATTGTCAGTAATATCAGCTCTATAATCAGTACAGATACTGTCAGTAATATTAGCTCTATAATCAGCACAGATATTATCAGTAATATCAGCTCTTTCATCAGCAGAGATACTGTCAGTAAGATCAGCTCGATAATCTGTACAGATATTGTCAGTAATACCAGCTCCATAATCAGCAGAGATATTGTCAGTAATATCAGCTCTACAATCAGTAGAGATTCTGTCCGTAATATCAGCTCGAAAATCAGCACAGATACAGTCAGTAACATTAGCTCTATAATCAGAACAGATACTGTCAGTAATATCAGCTCCATAATCAGCACCGATATTGTTAGTAAGACCGGCTCCATAATCAGTACAGATAATGTCATTAATATCAGCTCCATAATCAGCACAGATACTGTCAGTAATATCAGCTCCATAATCCGTACAGATACTGACTGTAATATCAGCTCCATTATCAACAACGATATTGTCAGTAATATCAGCTCTATAATCAGTACAGATACAGTCACTAATATCAGCTCGATAATCAGCACAGATATTGTCAGTAATATCAGCTCTATAATCTGTACCGATTCTGTCAGTAATTTCATCTCAATCATCAGTAGAGATCCTGTCAGTAATATCCGCTCTATAATTAGTATAGATATTGTCAATAATATCATCTCCATAATCAGCACAGATATTGTCAGTGATATCAGCTCTATAATCAGCACAGATACTCTCAGTAACATCAGCTCCCTAATCACTACAGATACTTTCCGTAATATCAGCTCCATAATCAGTAGAGATTCTGCCGTAATATCAGCTCCATAATCAGTACAGATAAAGTCAGTAATATCAGCTCCATAATCAGTGCAAATACTGTCAGTCATATCTGCCCCATAATCAGCAAAGATACTGTCAGTAATATCAGCTCGATAATCAGTACAGATACTGTTATTAATATCAGCTCCACAATCAGTACACATACTGTCAGTAATATTAGCTCCATAATCAATACAGATACTGTCCGTAATATCAGCTCCATAATCAGCACAGTTATTGTCAGTAATATCAGCTGCATAATCAGCACGGATATTCTCAGCAATATCAGCTCTATAAATAGTAGAGATATTGTCAGTAATATCAGCTCTATAATCTGTACAGATACTGTCGGTAACATCAGCTCTATAATCAGCACCGATATTGTCAGTAATATCAGCTCCATAATCAGTCCAGATACTGTCAGTAATATCAGCTCCAGAATCAGCACAGATACTGGCAGTAATATCAGCTCTCTAATCAGCACCTATATTGTCTGTAATATCAGCTCCATAATCAGTTCAGATTCTGTCAGTAATATCAGCTCCAGAACCAGCCCTGATATTGTCAGTAATATCAGCTCCATAAACAGTACAGATATTGTCAGTAATATCAGCTCCATAATCAGTGCAAATACTGCCGGTAATATCCGCTCCATAATCATTACAGATAGTGAATGTAATATCAGCTCAATAATCATCAACGATACTCTCAGTAATATCAGCTCTGTAATCAGGACAGATACTGTCAGTAATATCAGCTCTGTAATCATTACAGATATTGTCAGTAATATCAGCTCTATAAATAGTACCGATACTGTCAGTAATATATGCTCGATAATCAGTACAGATACTCTCAGTATTATCAGCACTATAATCAGCACAGATATTTTCAGTAATATCATCTCTATAATCAGTACAGATACTGCCAGGAATATCAGCTCCGTCATCAGCACAGATACTGTCAGTAATATCAGCTCCATAATCAGCACAGATTTTGTCAGTAATTTCGGCTCCATAATCAGTACAAATACTTTCAGTATTATCAGCTCCAAAATCAGCACAGATACTGCCAGGAATATCAGCTCCATAATCAGCATGTTACTGTTAGTAATATCAGCTCCATAATCAGTGAAAATACTGTCAGTAATATCAGCTCCATAATCAGTACAGTTACTGACGCTAATATCAGCTCCATAATCAGTACAGATACTGTCAATAATATCAGCTCCATAATCAGTACAATTACTGACGCTAATATCAGCTCCATAATCAGTACAGATACTGTAAGTAATATCAGCTCCATAATCACTACAGATGCTGTCCGTAATATCAGCTCCATAATCAGTAGAGATTCTGTCCGTAATATCAGCTCCATAATCAGCACAGCTACAGACAGTAATAACAGCTCTATAATCAGCACAGATACTGTCAGTAATATCAGCTCGAAAATCAGTACAGATACAGTCAGTAACATTAGCTCTATAATCAGTACAGGTAGTTCTGTAATATCAGCCCTATAATCAACACAGATATTGTCAGTAATATCAGCTTTATAATCAGTACAGATACTGTCAGTCATATCAGCTCCAGAATAAGCACTGATACTGTCAGTAATTTCAGCTCTATATTCAGTACAGATACTGTCAGTAATATCAGCACTCTAATCAGTACAGATGCTGTCAGTCATATCAGCTCCATAATCCGTACAGATACTGACCGTAATATTAGCTCCATAATCAGCAACGATATTGTCAGTAATATCAGCTTCTATAATCAGTACAGGTACTGTCTATAATATCAGCTCTATAATCAGTACAGATACTCTGAGTAATATCAGCTCCATGATCATATAGATACTGTCAGTAACATCAGCTCTGTAATCATTACAGATATTGTCAGTAATATCACTCTTTAATTAGCACTGATATTGTCAGTAATATCAGATCTATAATCAGTACCGATACTGTCAGTAATATCAGCTCCATAATCAGTACAGATACTGTCAGTAATATCATTTCGATAATCAGTAAAGATACTGTCAGTAATATCAGCGCTGTAATCAGTACAGAAACTGTCAGTTACATCAGATCCATAATCGGCACAGATACTGTCAGTAATATCAGCTCCATAATCTGTACAGATACTGTCAATAATATCAGCCCTATAATCAGCACAGATACTATGAGTAATATCAGCAATATAATCAGCACATATTTTGTCAGTAATGTCAGCTCCATAAGCAGTACAGATACTGTCAGTAATATCAGCTCCATAATCAGTACATATACGGTCAATAATACCAGCTCCATAATCGGCGCTGATATTGTCAGTAATATCAGCTCTATAATCAGTACAGATACTGTCAGTAATATTAGCTATAATCAGTACAGATACTGTCAGTAATATTAGCTCTATAATCAGTACAGATACTGTCAGTAATATCAGCTCTATAATCACTACAGATACTGTCCGTAGAATCAGCTCCATAATCAGGACTGATACTGTCCGTAATATCAGCTCCATAATCAGTACATATACTGTCAGTAATATCAACTCTATAATCACTTCAGATACTGTCAGTAATATTAGCTTTACAATCAGTACAGTAACTGTTAGTAATATCAGCTCTATAATCAGCACAGATATTATCAGTAATATCAGCTCTTTCATCAGCAGAGATACTGTCAGTAATATCAGTTCCATAATCAGCAGAGATACTGTCAGTAAGATCAGCTCTATAATCAGCACAGATACTGTCAGTAACATCAGCTCCATAATCAGCACAGATACTCTCAGTAAAATCAGCTCGATAATCTGTACAGATATTGTCATAATACCAGCTCCATAATCAGCAGAGATATTGTCAGTAATATCAGCTCTTTATCAGTACAGATATTGTCAGTATTATCAGCTCCATAATCAGCCCAGATATTGTAACTAATATCAGCTCTCCAATCAGCAGAGATACTGTCAGTAAGATCAGCTCCATAATCAGCACAGATTTTGTCAGTAATTTCGGCTCCATAATCAGTACAAATACTGTCAGTAATATCAACTCCATAATCAGTACAGATTACTGACGCTAATATCAGATCCATAATCAGTACAGATATGGTCAGTATTATCAGCTCCAAAATCAGCACAGATACTGCCAGGAATATCAGCTTCATAATCAGCACGATACTGTCAGTAATATCAGCTCCATAATCAGTGAAAATACTGTCAGTAATATCAGCTCCATAATCAGTACATTTACTGACGCTAATATCAGCTCCATAATCAGTATAGATACTGGCAGTAATATCAGCTCCAAAATCAGCACAGATACTCTCAGTAATATCAGCTCTATAATCAGTACCGAAACTGTCAGTAATATCTGCTCCAAAATCAGCACTGATACTCTCAGTAATATCAGCTCTATAATCAGTACCGATATTGTCAGGAATATAAGTTCGATAATCAGTACAGATACTGTCAGTAATATCATCTATATAATCATTACAGATACAGTCAGTAATATCAGCTCGATAATCAGCACAGATATTTTCAGTAATATCAGCTCCATTATCAGTAGAGAGTCTCTCCGTAATGTCAGCTCCATAATCAGCACAACTACTGTCAGTAATATCAGCTCCATAATCAGTACATATGCTGTCAGTAATTTCAGCTCTATATTCAGTACAGATACTGCCAGTAATAGCAGCACTATAATCAGTACAGATGCTGTTAGTAATATCTGCTCTATAATCAGTACAGATACTGTCAATAATATCAGCTCTGTAATCATCACAGATACTATGAGTAATATCAGCTCTGTAATCAGCACATATATTGTTGGTAATATCAGCTCCATAATCAGTACAGATACTGCCACTTATATCAGCTCCATAATCAGTACATATACGGTCAATAATATCAATCCGTAATCAGCACCGATATTGTCAGTATTATCAGCTCTATAATCAGTACAGATACTGTCAGTAATATTAACTCTATAATCAGTACAGATACTCTCAGTAATAACAGCTCTATAATCAGTACAGATACTGTAAGTAATATCAGATCCATAATCACTACAGATTCTGTCCGTAATATCAGCTCCATAATCAGCACAGCTACAGACAGAAATAACTGCTCTATAATCAGCACAGATATTGTCAGTAATATCAGCTCGAAAATCAGTACAGATACAGTCAGTAACATTAGCTCTATAATCAGTACAGGTAGTTCCGTAATATCAGCTGTATAATCAACACAGATATTAACAGTAATATCAGCTCTATAATCAGTACAGATACTGTCAGTCATATCAGCTCCAGAATAAGCACTGATACTGTCAGTAATTTCAGCTCTATATTCAGTACAGATACTGTCAGTAATATCAGCACTCTAATCAGTACAGATGCTGTCAGTCATATCAGCTCCATAATCCGTACAGATACTGACCGTAATATTAGCTCCATAATCAGCAACGATATTGTCAGTAATATCAGCTTCTATAATCAGTACAGGTACTGTCTATAATATCAGCTCTATAATCAGTACAGATACTCTGAGTAATATCAGCTCCATGATCATATAGATACTGTCAGTAACATCAGCTCTGTAATCATTACAGATATTGTCAGTAATATCACTCTTTAATTAGCACTGATATTGTCAGTAATATCAGATCTATAATCAGTACCGATACTGTCAGTAATATCAGCTCCATAATCAGTACAGATACTGTCAGTAATATCATTTCGATAATCAGTAAAGATACTGTCAGTAATATCAGCGCTGTAATCAGTACAGAAACTGTGAGTTACATCAGATCCATAATCGGCACAGATACTGTCAGTAATATCAGCTCCATAATCTGTACAGTTACTGTCAATAATATCAGCCCTATAATCAGCACAGATACTATGAGTAATATCAGCAATATAATCAGCACATATTTTGTCAGTAATGTCAGCTCCATAAGCAGTACAGATACTGTCAGTAATATCAGC
The DNA here is from genome assembly GCF_044704955.1 of Pristiophorus japonicus. NCBI lineage: Eukaryota > Metazoa > Chordata > Chondrichthyes > Pristiophoridae > Pristiophorus > Pristiophorus japonicus. The sequence continues at coordinate 58,831,813 of NC_091995.1, forward strand.
TCCACAATCAGTACATATACGGTCAATAATACCAGCTCCATAATCGGCGCTGATATTGTCAGTAATATCAGCTCTATAATCAGTACAGATACTGTCAGTAATATTAGCTATAATCAGTACAGATACTGTCAGTAATATTAGCTCTATAATCAGTACAGATACTGTCAGTAATATCAGCTCTATAATCACTACAGATACTGTCCGTAGAATCAGCTCCATAATCAGGACTGATACTGTCCGTAATATCAGCTCCATAATCAGTACATATACTGTCAGTAATATCAACTCTATAATCACTTCAGATACTGTCAGTAATATCAGCTTTACAATCAGTACAGTAACTGTTAGTAATATCAGCTCTATAATCAGCACAGATATTATCAGTAATATCAGCTCTTTCATCAGCAGAGATACTGTCAGTAATATCAGTTCCATAATCAGCAGAGATACTGTCAGTAAGATCAGCTCTATAATCAGCACAGATACTGTCAGTAACATCAGCTCCATAATCAGCACAGATACTCTCAGTAAAATCAGCTCGATAATCTGTACAGATATTGCCATAATACCAGCTCCATAATCAGCAGAGATATTGTCAGTAATATCAGCTCTTTAATCAGTACAGATATTGTCAGTATTATCAGCTCCATAATCAGCCCAGATATTGTAACTAATATCAGCTCTACAATCAGCAGAGATACTGTCAGTAAGATCAGCTCTATAATCAGCACAGATACTGTCAGTAATATCAGGTCTATAAACAACACAGATATTGTCGGTAATATCAGCTCTATAATCAGTACAGATACTGCCAGTAATATCAGCTCCAAATTCAGCACATATACTCTCAGTAATATCAGCACTATAATCAGCACAGATATTTTCAGTAATATCATCTCTATAATCAGTACAGATACTGTCAGTAATATCAGCTCCATCATCAGCACAGATACTGTCAGTAATATCAGCTCCATAATCAGCACAGATTTTGTCAGTAATTTCGGCTCCATAATCAGTACAAATACTGTCAGTAATATCAACTCCATAATCAGTACAGATTACTGACGCTAATATCAGATCCATAATCAGTACAGATATGGTCAGTATTATCAGCTCCAAAATCAGCACAGATACTGCCAGGAATATCAGCTTCATAATCAGCACGATACTGTCAGTAATATCAGCTCCATAATCAGTGAAAATACTGTCAGTAATATCAGCTCCATAATCAGTACATTTACTGACGCTAATATCAGCTCCATAATCAGTATAGATACTGGCAGTAATATCAGCTCCAAAATCAGCACAGATACTCTCAGTAATATCAGCTCTATAATCAGTACCGAAACTGTCAGTAATATCTGCTCCAAAATCAGCACTGATACTCTCAGTAATATCAGCTCTATAATCAGTACCGATATTGTCAGGAATATAAGTTCGATAATCAGTACAGATACTGTCAGTAATATCATCTATATAATCATTACAGATACAGTCAGTAATATCAGCTCGATAATCAGCACAGATATTTTCAGTAATATCAGCTCCATTATCAGTAGAGAGTCTCTCCGTAATGTCAGCTCCATAATCAGCACAACTACTGTCAGTAATATCAGCTCCATAATCAGTACATATGCTGTCAGTAATTTCAGCTCTATATTCAGTACAGATACTGCCAGTAATAGCAGCACTATAATCAGTACAGATGCTGTTAGTAATATCTGCTCTATAATCAGTACAGATACTGTCAATAATATCAGCTCTGTAATCATCACAGATACTATGAGTAATATCAGCTCTGTAATCAGCACATATATTGTTGGTAATATCAGCTCCATAATCAGTACAGATACTGCCACTTATATCAGCTCCATAATCAGTACATATACGGTCAATAATATCAATCCGTAATCAGCACCGATATTGTCAGTATTATCAGCTCTATAATCAGTACAGATACTGTCAGTAATATTAACTCTATAATCAGTACAGATACTCTCAGTAATAACAGCTCTATAATCAGTACAGATACTGTAAGTAATATCAGATCCATAATCACTACAGATGCTGTCCGTAATATCAGCTCCATATTCAGTAGAGATTCTGTCCGTAATATCAGCTCCATAATCAGCACAGCTACAGACAGAAATAACTGCTCTATAATCAGCACAGATATTGTCAGTAATATCAGCTTGAAAATCAGTACAGATACAGTCAGTAACATTAGCTCTATAATCAGTACAGGTAGTTCCGTAATATCAGCTGTATAATCAACACAGATATTAACAGTAATATCAGCTCTATAATCAGTACAGATACTGTCAGTCATATCAGCTCCAGAATAAGCACTGATACTGTCAGTAATTTCAGCTCTATATTCAGTACAGATACTGTCAGTAATATCAGCACTCTAATCAGTACAGATGCTGTCAGTCATATCAGCTCCATAATCCGTACAGATACTGACCGTAATATTAGCTCCATAATCAGCAACGATATTGTCAGTAATATCAGCTTCTATAATCAGTACAGATACTGTCTATAATATCAGCTCTATAATTAGTACAGATACAATCAGTAATATCAGCTCCATAATCAGTACAGATTCTGTGAGTAATATCAGCTCCATGATAATATAGATACTGTCAGTAACATCAGCTCTGTAATCATTGCAGATGTTGTCAGTAATATCACTCTTTAATTAGCACTGATATTGTCAGTAATATCAGCTCCATAATCAGTACAGATACTGTCAGTAATATCATTTCGATAATCAGTACAGATACTGTCAGTAATATCAGCTCTGTAATCAGTACAGACACTGTCAGGTACATCAGAAACATAATCGGCACAGATACTGTCAGTAATATCAGCTCCATAATCTGTACAGATACTGTCAATAATATCAGCTCTATAATCAGCACAGATACTATGAGTAATATCAGCAATATAATCAGCACATATTTTGTCAGTAATGTCAGCTCCATAAGCAGTACAGATACTGTCAGTAATATCAGCTCCATAATCAGTACATATATGGTCAATAACACCAGCTCCATAATCAGCGCTGATATTGTCAGTAATATCAGCTCTATAATCAGTACAGATACTGTCAGTAATATCAGCTCTATAATCAGCACTGATATTATCAGTAATATCAGCTCTTTCATCAGCAGAGATACTGTCAGTAATATCAGTTCCATAATCAGCAGAGATACTGTCAGTAAGATCAGCTCGATAATCTGTACAGATATTGTCAGTAATACCAGCTCCATAATCAGCAGAGATATTGTCAGTAATATCAGCTCTACAATCAGTAGAGATTCTCTCCGTAATATCAGCTCGAAAATCAGCACAGATACAGTCAGTAACATTAGCTCTATAATCAGTGCAGGAAGTGTCAGTAATATCAGTTCTATAATCAACACAGATATTGTCAGTAATATAAGCTTCATAATCAGAACAGATACTGCCAGTAATATCAGCTCCATAATCAGCACCGATATTGTCAGTAAGACCGGCTCCATAATCAGTACAGATAATGTCATTAATATCAGCTCCATAATCAGCACAGATACTGTCAGTAATATCAGCTCCATAATCCGTACAGATACTGACTGTAATATCAGCTCCATTATCAACAACGATATTGTCAGTAATATCAGCTCTATAATCAGTACACATACAGTCACTAATATCAGCTCGATAATCAGCACAGATATTGTCAGTAATATCAGCTCTATAATCTGTACCGATTCTGTCGGTAACATCAACTCTATAATCAGTGCAGATATTGTCAGTAACATCAGCTCCATAATCAGTAAAGGGGAGGGCATGAAACAGGAAATAAGGGGTGCATGCAATAAAGGTGTAGCAGTTATAATGGGTGACTTTAATATGCACATAGATTGGGCTAGCCAAACTGGAAGCAATACGGTGGAGGAGGATTTCCTGGAGTGCATAAGGGATGGTTTTCTAGACCAATATGTTGAGGAACCAACTAGGGGGGAGGCCATCTTAGACTGGGTGTTGTGTAATGAGAGAGGATTAATTAGCAATCTCATTGTGCGAGGCCCCTTGGGGAAGAGTGTCCATAATATGGTGGAATTCTGCATTAGGATGGAGAATGAAACAGTAAATTCAGAGACCATGGTCCAGAACTTAAAGAAGGGTAACTTTGAAGGTATGAGGCGTGAATTGGCTAGGATAGATTGGCGAATTATACTTAGGGGGTTGACTGTGGATGGGCAATGGCAGACATTTAGAGACCGCATGGATGAATTACAACAATTGTACATTCATGTCTGGCGTAAATATAAACAAGGGAAGGTGGCTCAACCGTGGCTATCTCGGGAAATCAGGGATAGTATTAAAGCCAAGGAAGTGGCATGCAAATTGGCCAGAAATAGCAGCGAAGCTGGGGACTGGGAGAAATTTAGAACTCAGCACAGGAGGACAAAGGGTTTGATTAGGGCAGGGAAAATGGAGTACGAGAAGAAGCTTGCAGGGAACATTAAGGTGGATTGCAAAAGTTTCTATAGGTATGTAAAGAGAAAAAGGTTAGTAAAGATAAACGTAGGTCCCCTGCAGTCAGAATCAGGGGAAGTCATAACGGGGAACAAAGAAATGGCAGACCAATTGAACAAGTACTTTGGTTCGGTATTCACTAAGGAGGATACAAACAACCTTCCGGATATAAAAGGGGCCAGAGGGTCTAGTAAGGAGGGGGAACTGAAGGAAATCTTTATTAGTCGGGAAATTGTGTTGGGGAAATTGATGGGATTGAAGGCCGATACATCCCCAGGGCCTGATGGACTGCATCCCAGAGTACTTAAGGAGGTGGCCTTGGAAATAGCGGATGCATTGACAGTCATTTTCCAACATTCCATTGACTCTGGATCATTTCCTATGGAGTGGAGGGTAGCCAATGTAACCCCACTTTTTAAAAAAGGAGGGAGAGAGAAAACAGGGAATTATAGACCGGTCAGCCTGACCTCAGTAGTGGGTAAAATGATGGAATCAATTATTAAGGATGTCATAGCAGTGCACTGGAAAATGGTGACATGATAGGTCCAAGTCAGCATGGATTTGTGAAAGGGAAATCATGCTTGACAAATCTTCTGGAATTTTTTGAGGATGTTTCCAGTAAAATGGACAAAGGAGAACCAGTTGATGTGGTATATTTGGACTTTCAGAAGGCTTTCGACAAGGTCCCACACAAGAGATTAACGTGCAAAGTTAAAGCACATGGGATTGGGGGAAGTGTGCTGACGTGGATTGAGAACTGGTTGTCAGACAGGAAGCAAAGAGTAGGAGTAAATGGGTACTTTTCAGAATGGCAGGCAGTGACTAGTGGGGTGCCGCAAGGTTCTGTGCTGGGGCCCCAGCTGTTTACATTGTACATTAATGATTTAGACGAGGGGATTAAATGCAGTATCTCCAAATTTGCGGATGACACTAAGTTGAGTGGCAATGTGAGCTGCGAGGAGGATGCTATGAGGCTGCAGAGTGACTTGGATAGGTTAGGTGAGTGGGCAAATGCATGGCAGATGAAGTATAATGTGGATAAATGTGAGGTTATCCACTTTGGTGGTAAAAACAGAGAGACAGACTATTATCTGAATGGTGACAGATTAGGAAAAGGGAAGGTGCAACGAGACCTGGGTGTCATGGTACATCAGTCATTGAAGGTTAGCATGCAGGTACAGCAGGCGGTTAAGAAAGCAAATGGCATGTTGGCCTTCATAGCGAGAGGATTTGAGTACAGGGGCAGGGAGGTGTTGCTACAGTTGTACAGGGCCTTGGTGAGGCCACACCTGGAGTATTGTGTACAGTTTTGGTCTCCTAACTTGAGGAAGGACATTCTTGCTATTGAGGGAGTGCAGCGAAGATTCACCAGACTGATTCCCGGGATGGCGGGACTGACCTATCAAGAAAGACTGGATCAACTGGGCTTGTATTCACTGGAGTTCAGAAGAATGAGAGCGGACCTCATAGAAACGTTTAAAATTCTGACAGGTTTAGACAGGTTAGATGCAGGAAGAATGTTCCCAATGTTGGGGAAGTCCAGAACCAGGGGTCACAGTCTGAGGATAAGGGGTAAGCCATTTAGGACCGAGATGAGGAGAAACTTCTTCACCCAGAGAGTGGTGAACCTGTGGAATTGTCTACCACAGAAAGTAGTTGAGGCCAATTCACTAAATATATTCAAAAGGGAGTTAGATGAAGTCCTTACTACTCGGGGGATCAAGGGTTATGGCGAGAAAGCAGGAAGGGGGTACTGAAGTTTCATGTTCAGCCATGAACTCATTGAATGGCGGTGCAGGCTAGAAGGGCTGAATGGCCTGCTCCTGCACCTATTTTCTATGTTTCTATGTTTCTAATATCAGCTCCATAACCAGCACAGATACTGTCTGAAATATCAGCTCTATAATCAGTGCAGGTACTGTTCGTAACATCTGCTCCATAATCAGCACAGATACTGTCAGTAATTTCATCTCAATCATCAGTAGAGATCCTGTCAGTAATATCCGCTCTATAATTAGTATAGATATTGTCAATAATATCAGCTCCATAATCAGCACAGATAGTGTCAGTAATATCAGCTCTATAATCAGCACAGATACTGTCAGTAATATCAGCTCAATAATCAATGCAGATAATGTCAGTAATATCAGCTCCATAATTAGCACAGATACTCTCAGTAATATCAGCTCCATAATCTGCACAGATATTGTCAGTAATCTCGGCTCCATAATCAGTACAGGTACTGTCAGTAATATCAGCTCCATAATCAGTACATATACTGTCAGTAATTTGAGCTCTATATTCTGTACAGATACTGTCAGTAATAGCAGCACGATAATCAGTACAGATGCTGTTAGTAATATCTGCTCTATAATCAGTACAGATACTGTCAATAATATCAGCTCTGTAATCATCACAGATACTATGAGTAATATCAGCTCTGTAATCAGCACATATATTGTGGGTAATATCAGCTCCATAAGCAGTACAGATACTGCCACTTAGATCAGCTCCATAATCAGTACATATACGGTCAATAATATCAGCTCCATAATCAGCGCCGATATTGTCAGTAATATCAGTTCTATAATCAGTACAGATACTGTCTGTAATATTAACCCTATAATCAGTACAGATACTGTCAGTAATAACAGCTCTATAATCAATACAGATACTGTAAGTAATATCAGCTCCATTATCCGTACAGATACTGACCGTAATATCAGCTCCATAATCAGCGCCGATATTGTCAGTAATATCAGTTCTATAATCAGTACAGATACTGTCTGTAATATTAACCCTATAATCAGTACAGATACTGTCAGTAATAACAGCTCTATAATCAATACAGATACTGTAAGTAATATCAGCTCCATTATCCGTACAGATACTGACCGTAATATTAGCTCCATAATCAGCAACAATATTGTCAGTAATATCAGCTTCTATAATCAGTACAAATACTGTCAGTAATATCAGCTCTATAATCAGTACATATACAGTCAGTAATATCAGCTCCATAATCAGCACAGATATTTTCAGTAATATCAGCTCCATAATCAGTAGAGATTCTCTCCGTAATATCAGCTCCATAATCAGCACAGATACTGTCATTAATATCAGCTCCATAATCTGCACAGATATTGTCAGTAATGTCGGCTCCATAATCAGTGCAGGTAATGTCAGTAATATCAGCTCCATAATCAGTACATATACTGTCAGTGATATCAGCTCCATACTCAGTACAGATACTTTCAGCAATATCAGCTCTGCATTCATTACTGATATTGTCAGTAATATCAGCTCCTATAATCAGCACTGATATTGTCCTATATATCAGCTCCATAATCAGTACATCTAGTGTCAGTAATATCAGCTCAATAATCAACACAGATATTGTCAGTAAAATCAGCTCGATAATCAGTACAGATACTGCCAGGAATATCAGCTCAATAATTAGCACAGATATTTTCAGTAATATCGGCTCCATAATCAGTACAGATACTATCAGTAATATCAGCTTCATAATGAGTACAGATACTGACCAAAATATCAGTCCATAATCAGCACAGATACTGTCAGTAATATCAGCTGCAGAATAAGCACTGATACTGTCAATAATTCCAGCTCTACATTCAGTACAGATACTGTCAGTAATAGCAGCACGATAATCAGTACAGATGCTGTTAGTAATATCTGCTCTATAATCAGTACAGATACTGTAAATAATATCAGCTCTGTAAGCATCACAGATACTATGAGTAATATCAGCTCCATAATCTGTACAGATACTGTCAGTAACATCAGCTCTGTAATCATTACAGATATTGTCAGTAATGTCACTCTTTAATCAGCACTGATATTGTCAGTAATATCAGCTCTATAATCAGTACCGATACTGTCAGTAATATCAGCTCCATAATCAGTACAGATACTGTCAGTATTATCATTTCGATAATCAGTACAGATAATGTCAGTAATATCAGCTCTGCAATCAGTACAGATACTGTCAGTTACATCAGCTCCATAATCGGCACAGATACTGTCAGTAATATCAGCTCCATAATCTGTACAGATACTGTCAGTAATATCAGCACTATAATCAGTACAGATACTGTCAATAATATCAGCTCCATATTAAGCACAGATACTGTCAGTAATATCAGCTCTGTAATCAGTACAGATACTGTCAGTTACATCAGCTCCATAATCGGCACAGATACTGTCAGTAATATCAGCTCTATAATCAGCACAGATATTGTCAGTAAGATCAGCTCTATAATCAGCACAGATAGTCAGTAATATCAGCACGATAATCAGCACAGTAATTGTCACTAATATCAGCTCTATAATCAGTACAGATACTGTAAGTAATATCAGCTCCATATTCACTGCAGATGCTGTCCGTAATATCAGCTCCATAATCAGTAGATATTCTGTCCGTAATATCAGCTCGAAAATCAGCACAGATACAGTCAGTAACATTAGCTCTATAATCAGTGCAGGAAGTGTCAGTAATATCAGTTCTATAATCAACACAGATATTGTCAGTAATATAAGCTTCATAATCAGAACAGATACTGTCAGTAATATCAGCTCCATAATCAGCACCGATATTGTCAGTAATATCAGCTCTATAATCAGTACAGATACTGTCAGTAATATCAGCTCCATAATCAGCACAGATACTGTCAGTAATATCAGTTCGATAATCAATACAGATACTGTCAGTAATATGGCTGTACAATCAGTACAGATACTGTCAGTAATATGAGCTGCATAATCAGTACATGTACTGTCAGTAATATCAGCTCGATAATCAGCACAGATATTGTCAGTAATATCAGCTCTATAATCTGCACCGATTCTGTCGGTAACATCAACTCTATAATCAGCACAGATATTGTCAGTAACATCAGCTCCATAATCAGTACAGGGGAGGGCATCAAACAGGAAATAAGGGGTGCATGCAATAAAGGTGTAGCAGTTATAATGGGTGACTTTAATATGCACATAGATTGGGCTAGCCAAACTGGAAGCAATACGGTGGAGGAGGATTTCCTGGAGTGCATAAGGGATGGTTTACTAGACCAATATGTTGAGGAACCAACTAGGGGGGAGGCCATCTTAGACTGGGTGTTGTGTAATGAGAGAGGATTAATTAGCAATCTCATTGTGCGAGGCCCCTTGGGAAAGGGTGTCCATAATATGGTGGAATTCTGCATTAGGACGGAGAATGAAACAGTAAATTCAGAGACCATGGTCCAGAACTTAAAGAAGGGTAACTTTGAAGGTATGAGGCGTGAATTGGCTAGGATAGATTGGCGAATTATACATAGAAACATAGAAACATAGAAAATAGGTGCAGGAGTAGGCCATTCGGCCCTTCGAGCCTGCACCACCATTCAATAAGATCATGGCTGATCATTCCCACGCCCAGTGCGACCCCTCCCACGCACAGAGCGCCCCCTCCCATGCCCGGAGCGACCCCACCCACGCCCGGAGCGACCCCTCCCATGCCTGGAGCGACACCTCACACGCCCGGAGCGACCCCTCCCACGCCCGGAGCGACCCCTCCCACACCCGGAGTAACCCCTCCCACACCCAGAACCACCCCTCCCACACCCAGAACGACCCCTCCCACACCATACTTAGGGGGTTGACTGTGGATGGGCAATGGCAGACATTTAGAGACCGTATGGATGAATTACAACAATTGTACATTCCTGTCTGGCGTAAATATAAACAAGGGAAGGTGGCTCAACCGTGGCTATCTAGGGAAATCAGGGATAGTATTAAAGCCAAGGAAGTGGCATACAAATTGGCCAGAAATAGCAGCGAAGCTGGGGACTGGGAGAAATTTAGAACTCAGCACAGGAGGACAAAAGGTTTGATTAGGGCAGGGAAAATGGAGTACGAGAAGAAGCTTGCAGGGAACATTAAGGTGGATTGCAAAAGTTTCTATAGGTATGTAAAGAGAAAAAGGTTAGTAAAGACAAACGTAGGTCCCCTGCAGTCAGAATCAGGGGAAGTCATAACGGGGAACAAAGAAATGGCAGACCAATTGAACAAGTACTTTGGTTCGGTATTCACTAAGGAGGATACAAACAACCTTCCGGATATAAAAGGGGTCAGAGGGTCTAGTAAGGAGAGGGAACTGAAGGAAATCTTTATTAGTCGGGAAATTGTGTTGGGGAAATTGATGGGATTGAAGGCCGATAAATCCCCAGGGTCTGATGGACTGCATCCCAGAGTACTTAAGGAGGTGGCCTTGGAAATAGCGGATGCATTGACAGTCATTTTCCAACATTCCATTGACTCTGGATCAGTTCCTATGAAGTGGAGGGTAGCCAATGTAACCCCACTTTTTAAAAAAGGAGGGAGAGAGAAAACAGGGAATTATAGACCGGTCAGCCTGACCTCAGTAGTGGGTAAAATGATGGAATCAATTATTAAGGATGTCATAGCAGTGCATCTGGAAAATGGTGACATGATAGGTCCAAGTCAGCATGAATTTGTGAAAGGGAAATCATGCTTGACAAATCTTCTGGACTTTTTTGAGGATGTTTCCAGTAAAATGGACAAAGGAGAACCAGTTGATGTGGTATATTTGGACTTTCAGAAGGCTTTCGACAAGGTCCCACACAAGAGATTAATGTGCAAAGTTAAAGCACATGGGATTGGGGGAAGTGTGCTGACGTGGATTGAGAACTGGTTGTCAGACAGGAAGCAAAGAGTAGGAGTAAACGGGTACTTTTCAGAATGGCAGGCAGTGACTAGTGGAGTGCCGCAAGGTTCTGTGCTGGGGCCCTAGCTGTTTACATTGTACATTAATGATTTAGACGAGGGGATTAAATGCAGTATCTCCAAATTTGCGGATGACACTAAGTTGAGTGGCAATGTGAGCTGCGAGGAGGATGCTATTAGGCTGCAGAGTGACTTGGATAGGTTAGGTGAGTGGGCAAATGCATGGCAGATGAAGTATAATGTGGATAAATGTGAGGTTATCCACTTTGGTGGTAAAAACAGAGAGACAGACTATTATCTGAATGGTGACAGATTAGGAAAAGGGAAGGTGCAACGAGACCTTCGTGTCATGGTACATCAGTCATTGAAGGTTAGCATGCAGGTACAGCAGGCGGTTAAGAAAGCAAATGGCATGTTGGCCTTCATAGCGAGGGGATTTGAATACAGGGGCAGGGAGGTGTTGCTACAGTTGTACAGGGCCTTGGTGAGGCCACACCTGGAGTATTGTGTACAGTTTTGGTCTCCTAACTTGAGGAAGGACATTCTTGCTATTGAGGGAGTGCAGCGAAGATTCACCAGATTGATTTCCGGGATGGCGGGACTGACCTATCAAGAAAGATTGGATCAACTGTGCTTGTATTCACTGGAGTTCAGAAGAATGAGAGGGGACCTCATAGAAACGTTTAAAATTCTGACAGGTTTAGACAGGTTAGATGCAGGAAGAATGTTCCCAATGTTGGGGAAGTCCAGAACCAGGGGTCACAGTCTGAGGATAAGGGGTAAGCCATTTAGGACCGAGATGAGGAGAAACTTCTTCACCCAGAGAGTGGTGAACCTGTGGAATTCTCTACCACAGAAAGTAGTTGAGGCCAATTCACTAAATATATTCAAAAGGGAGTTAGATGAAGTCCTTACTACTCGGGGGATCAAGGGTTATGGCGAGAAAGCAGGAAGGGGGTACTGAAGTTTCATGTTCAGCCATGAACTCATTGAATGGCGGTGCAGGCTAGAAGGGCTGAATGGCCTGCTCCTGCACCTATTTTCTATGTTTCTATGTTTCTATGTTTCTAATATCAGCTCCATAATCAGCACAGATACTGTCCGCAATATCAGCTCCATAATCAGCACAGATACTGTCAGTAATTTCATCTCAATCATCAGTAGAGATCCTGTCAGTAATATCCGCTCTATAATTAGTATAGATATTGTCAATAATATCAGCTCCATAATCATCACAGATATTGTCAGTACTATCAGCTCTATAATCAGCACAGATACTCTCAGTAACATCAGCTCCCTAATCAGCACTGATACTGTCAGTAATATCAGCTCGAGAATCAGCACAAATACTGTCAGTAAATCAGCTCTATAATCAGTACAGACACTGTCAGTAATATCAGCTCCATAATCACTACAGCTACTTTCCGTAATAACAGCACCATAATCAGTAGAGATTCTGCCGTAATATCAGCTCCATAATCAGTACAGATAATGTCAGTAATATCAGCTCCATAATCAGTGCAGATACTGTCAGTCATATCTGACCCATAATCAGCAAAGATACTGTCAGTAATATCAGCTCCATAATCATTACAGATACTGTCAGTAATATCAGCTCCATAATCAGGACACATATTGTCCGCAATATCAGCTCCATAATCAGCACAGATACTGTCAGTAATTTCATCGCAATCATCAGTAGAGATCCTGTCAGTAATATCCGCTCTATAATTAGTATAGATATTGTCAATAATATCAGCTCCATAATCAGCACAGATATTGTCAGTAATATCAGCTGCATAAATAGCACAGATACGGTCAGTAATATCAGCTCCATAATCATCACAGATACTGTCAGTAATATGTCATACATAATCAGTGCAGATGATGTCAGTAATATCAGCTTCACAATCCGTACAGATAGTGTCAGTAATATCAACTCCATAATCAGTATATATATTTTCAGTAATATCAGCTCCATTATCAACGCAGATATTGACTGTAATATCAGCACGATAATCAGTACAGATGCTGTCAGTAATATCAGCTCCATAATCAGCACGGATATTCTCAGCAATATCAGCTCTATAATCAGCACCGATATTGTCAGTAATATAAGCTCCATAATCAGTCCAGATACTGTCAGTAATATCAGCTCCAGAATCAGCACAGATACGGTCAGTAATATCAGCTCTGTAATCAGCACCGATATTGTCGGTAATATCAGCTCCATAATCAGTTCAGATACTGTCAGTAATATCAGCTCTGTAATCAGCACCGATATTGTCGGTAATATCAGCTCCATAATCAGTTCAGATACTGTCAGTAATATCAGCTCCATAATCAGTACAAATGCTGTCAGTAATATCAGCTCTATAATCAGCACCGATATTGTCAGTAATATCAGCTCTATAATCAGCACAGATACTGTCAGTAATATCAGCTCTATAATCAGTACAGATATTGTCAGTAATATCAGCTCCATAATCACTACAGATACTTTCCATAATATCAGCTCCATAATGAGTAGAGATTCTGCTGTAATATCAGCTCCATAATCAGCACAGATACTGTGAGTAATATCAGCTCTATTATCAGCACAGATACTGGCAGTAATATCAGCTCTCAAATGAGCAAAGTAACTGTCAGTAAAATCAGCTCTATAATCAGTACAGGTATTGTCAGCAGTATCAGCTCTATAATCAACACAGATATTGTCAAAATATTCGCTCTATAATCATTACAGATACTGTCAGTAATATGAGCTCCAAAATCAGCACAGATACGATCAGTAATATCAGCTCTATATTCAGCACAGATATTGTCCTGAATATTAGCTCGATAATGAATTCAGATACTGTCAGTAATATCAGCTCCAGAACCAGCCCTGATACTGTCAGTAATATCAGCTCCATAAACAGCACAGATATTGTCAGTAATATCAGCTCCATAATCAGTGCAAATACTTTCAGTAATATCAGCTCCATAAACAGCACAGATATTGTCAGTAATATCAGCTCCATAATCAGTCCAGATACTGTCAGTAATATCAGCTCCAGAATCAGCACAGATACGGTCAGTAATATCAGCTCTGTAATCAGCACCGATATTGTCAGTAATATGAGCTCCATAATCAGTTCAGATACTGTCAGTAATATCAGCTGGATAATCAGTACAAATGATGTCAGTAATATCAGCTCTATAATCAGTACCGATACTGTCAGTAATATATGCTCGATAATCAGTACAGATACTCTCAGTAATATCAGCTCTGTAATCAGCACAGATGCTGTCATATTATCAGCTCCTTTATCAGTACAGATAGTGTCAGGAATATCAGCTCCATAATCAGTTCAGATACTGTCAGTAATACCAGCTCCATAATCATTACAGATACTGTCAGTAATATCAGCTCGATAATCAGTACAGATATTGTCGGTAATATCAGCTCCAGAATCAGTGCAAATACTGTCAGTAATATCCCTATCATTACAGATAGTGAATGTAATATCAGCTCAATAATCAGCAACGATATTGTAAGTATTATCAGCTCTATAATCAGGACAGATACTGTCAGTAATATCAGCTCTGTAATCATTACAGATATTGTCAGTAATATCAGCTCTATAATCAGTACCGATACTATCAGTAATATATGCTCGATAATCAGTACAGATACTCTCAGTAATATCAGCTCTGTAATCAGCACAGATGCTGTCATAATATCAGC
Source organism: Pristiophorus japonicus (assembly GCF_044704955.1). NCBI lineage: Eukaryota > Metazoa > Chordata > Chondrichthyes > Pristiophoridae > Pristiophorus > Pristiophorus japonicus. The sequence continues at coordinate 58,846,817 of NC_091995.1, forward strand.
TCCTCTATCAGTACAGATAGTGTCAAGAATATCAGCTCCATAATCAGTACAGATAATGTCAATAATATCAGCTCCATAATCAGTGCAGATACTGTCAGTCATATCTGCTCCATCATCAGCACAGATACTGTCGGTAATATCAGCTCCATAATCAGTGCGGATACTGTCAGTAATATCAGCTCGATAAGCAGCACAGATATTGCCAGTAATATCAGCTCTATAATCTGTATCGATACTGTCGGTAACATCAGCTCCAAAATCAGAACAGATATTGTCGGTAATATCAGCACCATAATCAGTACAGAAACTGTCAGTAAATATCAGCTCCATAATCAGCACAGATACTGCCCGTACTGTTCGCTCCATAACCAGCATAGATACTGTCAGTAATATCAGTTCCATATTCAGCACAGATACTGTCAGTAATATCAGCTCCATAATCAGCACAGATATTGTCACTAATATCAGCTCTATAATCAGCACAGGTACTGTCAGTAATATGAGCTCTATAATCAGTACACATACTGTCAGTAATATTAGCTCCACAATCAGTACAGATAATGTCCGTAATATCCGCTGCAGAACCAGCCCTGATACTGTCAGTAATATCAGCTCTATAATCAGAACCGATATTGTCAGTAATATCAGCTCCATAATCAGTCCCGATACTGTCAGTAATATCAGCTCTATAATCTGTACAGATAATGTCGGTAACATCTGCTCTACAATCAGCACCGATATTGTCAGTAATATCAGCTCCATAATCAGTCCAGATACTGTCAGTAATATCAGCTCTATAATCAGCACAGATACTTTCAGTAATATCAGCTCCATAATCAGCACAGACACTGACAGTGATATTAGCTCCACAATCAATACAGATACTGTCAGTAATATCATCTCCATAATCAGCACAGATATTGTCAGTAATATCAGCTCCATAATCAGCACGGTCATTCTCAGTAATATCAGCTCTATAAATAGTACAGATATTGTCAGTAATATCTGCCCTATAATCAGTACAGATATTATCAGTAATATCAGCTCCATAATCAGGACAGATATTGCCTGTAATATCAGCTCCATAATCAGCACAGATACTGTCAGTAATTTCATTTCAATCATCAGTAGAGATCCTGTCAGTAATATCCGCTCTATAATTAGTATAGATATGGTCAATAATATCAGCTCCATAATCAGCACAGATACAGTCAGTAACATCACCTCCCTAATCAGCACAGATATTGTCAGTAATATCAGCTCTATAATCAGTACCGATACTATCAGTAATATCAGCTCGAGAATCAGTACAGATACTGTCAGTACATCAGCTCTATAATCAGTACAGACACTGTCAGTAATATCATCTCCATAATCAGTACAGATAAAGTCAGTAATATCAGCTCCATAATCAGTGCAGATACTGTCAGTCATATCTGCCCCATAATCAGCAAAGATACTATCAGTAATATCAGCTCCATAATCATTGCAGATACTGTCAGTAATATCAGCTCGATAATCAGTACAGATACTGTCATTACAATCAGCACCATAATCAGTACACATACTGTCAGTAATATTAGCTCCATAATCAATAAAGATACTGTCCGTAATATCAGCTCCATAATCAGCACAGTTATTGTCAGTAATATCAGCTCCATAATCAGCACGGATATTCTCAGCAATATCGGCTCTATAAATAGTAGAGATATTGTCAGTAATATCAGCTCTATAATCTGTACAGATACTGTCGGTAACATCAGCTCTATAATCAGCACCGATATTGTCAGTAATATCAGCTCCATAATCAGCACAGATACTGTCAGTAATATCAGCTCTATAATCAGCACCGATATTGTCAGTAATATCAGCTCTATAATCAGTACAGATATTGTCAGTAATATCAGCTCTATAATCAGTACAGATATTGTCAGTAATATCAGCTCTCTAATCAGCACCGATATTGTCAGTAATATCAGCTCTATAATCAGCACAGATATTGTCAGTAATATCAGCTCTATAATCAGCACCGATATTGTCAGTAATATCAGCTCTATAATCAGGACAGATATTGTCAGTAATATCAGCTCTATAATCAGCACCGATATTGTCAGTAATATCAGCTCTATAATCAGCACAGATACTGTCAGTAATATCAGCTCTATAATCAGTACAGATATTGTCAGTAATATCAGCTCCATAATCACTACAGATACTTTCCATAATATCAGCTCCATAATGAGTAGAGATTCTGCCGTAATATCAGCTCTATAATCAGCACAGATACTGTCAGTAATATCAGCTCTATTATCAGCACAGATACTGGCAGTAATATCAGCTCCCAAATGAGCACAGTAACTGTCAGTAAAATCAGCTCTATAATCAACACAGGTATTGTCAAAATATTCGCTCTATAATCATTACAGATACTGTCAGTAATATGAGCTCCAAAATCAGCACAGATACGATCAGTAATATCAGCTCTATATTCAGCACAGATATTGTCCTGAATATTAGCTCGATAATGAATTCAGATACTGTCAGTAATATCAGCTCCAGAACCAGCCCTGATACTGTCAGTAATATCAGCTCCATAAACAGCACAGATATTGTCAGTAATATCAGCTCCATAATCAGTGCAAATACTGTCAGTAATATCCGCTCCCTAATCATTACAGATAGTGAACGTAATATCAGCTCAATAATCAGCAACGATACTGTCAGTAATATCAGCTCTATAATCAGGAGAAACTGTCAGTAATATCAGCTCTGTAATCATTACAGATATTGTCAGTAATATCAGCTCTATAATCAGTACCGATACTGTCAGTAATATATGCTCGATAATCAGTACAGATACTCTCAGTAATATCAGCTCTGTAATCAGCACAGATGCTGTCATAATATCAGCTCCTTTATCAGTACAGATATTGTCAGGAATATCAGCTCCATAATCAGTACAGGTAATGTCAGTAATATCAGTTCCATAATCAGTGCAGATACTGTCAGTCATATCTGCTCCATCATCAGCACAGATACTGTCAGTAATATCAGCTCCATAATCATTACAGATACTATCAGTAATATCAGCTCGATAATCAGTACAGATATTGACGGTAATATCAGCTCCATAATTAGTGCGGATACTGTCAGTAATATCAGCTCGATAATCAGCACAGATATTGCCAGCAATATCAGCTCTATAATCTGTATCGATACTGTCGGTAACATCAGCTCCAAAATCAGAACAGATATTGTCGGTAATATCAGCACCATAATCAGTACAGAAACTGTCAGTAAATATCAGCTCCATAATCAGCACAGATACTGCCCGTAAAGTTCGCTCCATAACCAGCATAGATACTGTCAGTAATATCAGCTCCATAATAAGCACAGATACTGTCTGCAATATCAGTTCCATATTCAGCACAGATACTGTCAGTAATTTCAGCTCCATAATCAGCACAGATATTGTCACTAATATCAGCTCTATAACCAGCACAGGTACTGTCAGTAATATGAGCTCTACAATCAGCACCGATATTGTCAGTAATATCAGATCCATAATCAGTCCAGATACTGTCAGTAATATCAGCTCTACAATCAGTACAGATACTGTCAGTAATATCAGCTCCATAATCAGCACAGACACTGTCAGTGATATTAGCTCCACAATCAATACAGATACTGTCAGTAATATCTGCCCTATAATCAGTACAGATATTGTCAGTAATATCAGCTCCATAATCAGGACAGATACTGTCTGTAATATCAGCTCCATAATCAGCACAGATACTGTCAGTCATATCAGCTCCATAATCAGTACAGATACTGTCAGTAAGATCAGCTCCATAATCAGTACAGATATTGTCCGTAATACCAGCTCCATAATCAGTGGAGATACTGTCAGTGATGTCACCTCTATAATCAGTACAGATACTGTCAGAAATATCAGCTCCATAATTAGCACAGATACTCTAAGTAATATCAGCTCCATAATCCGCACAGATACTGTAAGTAATATCAGCTGCATAATCAGCACAGATATTGCCAGTAATATCAGCAACATAATCAGTACACATGCTGTCAGTAATATCAGCTCCATAATTAGCACGGATATTGTCAGTAATATCAGCTCCATAATCAGAACATATATTGTCGTTGATATCAGCTCCATTATTAGCACATATATTGTTAGTTATAATAGATCCATAATTAGCACAGATACTGTCAGTAATATCAGCTCTATAATCAATACAGATACTGTCCATAATAGCAGCTCCATAATCAGTACAGGTACCGTCAGTCATATCAGCTCTACAAATCATTACAGATACTGTCAGTAATATCAGCTCTATAATCAGTACAGTTATTGTCCGTAATATCAGCTCCATAATCAGGACAGATACTGTCAGTCATATTAGCTCTATAATCAGCACAGATATGTTCAAAATATCAGCCCCATAATCAGTACAGATACTGTCAGTAATATCAGATCCATAATCAGTACAAATACTGTCGGTAATATCAGTTCCACAATCAGCATAGATACTGTCAGTAATATCAGCTCCATAATCAGTACAGATACTGTCAGTAATATCAGCTCTATAATCAGCACAGACACTGTCATCAATTTCAGCTCCATAATCAGCACAGATATTGACAGTAATATCAGCTCCACAATCAGTGGAGATACTGTTAGTAATATCAACTCCATAATCAGTACAGATACAGTCAGTAATTTCAGCTCTATATTCAGTACAGATACCGTCAGGAATATCAGCTCCATAATCATTACAGATACTGTCAATAATATCAGCTCCATAATCAGCACAGATACTGTAAGTAATATCAGCTCTATAATCAGTACAGATACTGTCAGTAATATCAGCTCCATAATTAGCACAGATACTCTTAGTAATATCAGCTATATAAGCAGCACAGGTACTGTCAGTAATATCAGCACCATAATCAGCACAGATATTTTCAATAATATGTGATCCATAATCAGTACAGATGATGTCAGTAATATCAGCTCCACAATCCGTACAGATATTGTCAGTAATATCAGTTCCATAAGCCGTACATATATTGTCAGTAATATCAGCCCCATAATCCGCACAAATACTGACAGTTATATGAGCTCCATGATCAGCACAGATATTGCCAGTAATATCAGCACCATAATCAGTACATATGCTGTCAGTAATATCAGCTCCGTAATTAGCACGGATATAGTCAGTAATATCAGCTCCATAATCAGAACATATATTGTCGTTGATATCAGCTCCATTATTAGCACATATACTGTTAGTTATAATAGATCCATAATTAGCACAGATACTGACAGTAATATCAGCTCTATAATCAATACAGATACTGTCCATAATAGCAGCTCCATAATCAGTACAGGTACTGTCAGTCATATCAGCTCTACAAATCATTACAGATACTGTCAGTAATATCAGCTCTATAACCAGTACAGTTATTGTCCGTAATATCAGCTCCATAATCAGGACAGATACTGTCAGTCATATTAGCTCTATAATCAGCACAGATATGTTCAAAATATCAGCTCCATAATCAGTACAGATACTGTCAGTAATATCAGATCCATAATCAGTACAAATACTGTCGGTAATATCAACTCCATAATCAGCACATATACTATCAGTAACATCATCTCCATAATCAGTACAGCTACTGTCAGTAATATCCGCTCCATAATCAGTACAGATACTGTCAGTAATATCAGCTCTATAATCAGCACAGACACTGTCATCAATTTCAGCTCCATAATCAGCACAGATACTGTCAGTAATATCAGCTCCATAATCAGCATAGATACTGTCAGTAATATCAGCTCTATAATCAATACAGATACTCTCCGTAATAGCAGCTCCATAATTAGTAGAGGTACTGTCAATCATATTAGCTCGATAATCAGCACAGATATTTTCAAAATATCAGCTCCACAATCAGTACAGATACAGTCAGTCATATCAGCTCTAAAATCAGCACAGATACTGTCAATAATATCAGCTCTATAATTAGTACAGATATTATCCATAATATCAGTTCCATAATCAGTATAGATACTGTCAGTAATATCTGCTCTATAATCAGCACAGATGGTGTCTAGTAATATCATCTCTATAATCAGGACAGATACTTTCAGTCATATTAGCTCTATAATCAGCACAGATATTTTCAAAATATCAGCTCCATAATCAGTACAATACTGTCAGTAATATCAGATCCATAATCAGTACAGATACTGTCAGCAATATCAACTCCATAATCAGCACATATACTGTCAGTAATATCATCTCCATAATCAGCACAGCTACTGTCAGTAATATCCGCTCCATAATCAGTACAGATACTGTCAGTAATATCAGCTCTATAATCAGCACAGATACTGTCATCAATTTCAGCTCCATAATCAGCACAGATATTGTCAGTAATATCAGCTCCATATTCAGTGGAGATACTGTTAGTAATATCAGCTCCATAATCAGTACAGATACGGTCAGTAATTTCAGCTCTATATTCAGTACAGATACCGTCAGGAATATCAGCTCCATAACCATTACAGATACTGTCAGTAATATCAGGTCCATAATCAGCACAGATACTGTCAGTAATATCAGCTCCATAATCAGCACAGATACTGTAAGTAATATCAGCTCTATAATCAGTACAGATACTGTCAGTAATATCAGGTCCATAATTAGCACAGATACTCTTAGTAATATCAGCTATATAAGCAGTACAGATACTGTCAGTAATATCAGCACCATAATCAGCACAGATATTTTCAATAATATGTGCTCCATAATCAGTACAGACGATGTTAGTAATATCCGCTCCACAATCTGTACAGATATAGTCAGTAATATCAGTTCCATAAGCCGTACATATATTGTCAGTAATATCAGCTCCATAATCCGCACAAATACTGACAGTTATATCAGCTCCATGATCAGCACAGATATTGCCAGTAATATCAGCACCATAATCAGTACTAATGCTGTCAGTAATATCAGCTCCGTAATTAGCACGGATATTGTCAGTAATATCAGCTCCATAATCAGAACATATATTGTCGTTGATATCAGCTCCATTATTAGCACATATACTGTTAGTTATAATAGATCCATAATTAGCACAGATACTGTCAGTAATATCAGCTCTATAATCAATACAGATACTGTCCATAATAGCAGCTCCATAATCAGTACAGGTACTGTCAGTCATATCAGCTCTACAAATCATTACAGATACTGTCAGTAATATCAGCTCTATAATCAGTACAGTTATTGTCCGTAATATCAGCTCCATAATCAGGACAGATACTGTCAGTCATATTAGCTCTATAATCAGCACAGATATGTTCAAAATATCAGCTCCATAATCAGTACAGATACTGTCAGTAATATCAGATCCATAATCAGTACAAATACTGTCGGTAATATCAGTTCCACAATCAGCATAGATACTGTCAGTAATATCAGCTCCATAATCAGTACAGATACTGTCAGTAATATCAGCTCTATAATCAGCACAGACACTGTCATCAATTTCAGCTCCATAATCAGCACAGATATTGACAGTAATATCAGCTCCATAATCAGTGGAGATACTGTTAGTAATATCAACTCCATAATCAGTACAGATACAGTCAGTAATTTCAGCTCTATATTCAGTACAGATACCGTCAGGAATATCAGCTCCATAATCATTACAGATACTGTCAATAATATCAGGTCCATAATCAGCACAGATACTGTCAGTAATATCAGCTCCATAATCAGCACAGATACTGTAAGTAATATCAGCTCTATAATCAGTACAGATACTGTCAGTAATATCAGCTCCATAATTAGCACAGATACTCTTAGTAATATCAGCTATATAAGCAGCACAGATACTGTCAGTAATATCAGCACCATAATCAGCACAGATATTTTCAATAATATGTGATCCATAATCAGTACAGATGATGTCAGTAATATCAGCTCCACAATCCGTACAGATATTGTCAGTAATATCAGTTCCATAAGCCGTACATATATTGTCAGGAGTATCAGCCCCATAATCCGCACAAATACTGACAGTTATATCAGCTCCATGATCAGCACAGATATTGCCAGTAATATCAGCACCATAATCAGTACATATGCTGTCAGTAATATTAGCTCCGTAATTAGCACGGATATTGTCAGTAATATCAGCTCCATAATCAGAACATATATTGTCGTTGATATCAGCTCCATTATTAGCACATATACTGTTAGTTATAATAGATCCATAATTAGCACAGATACTGACAGTAATATCAGCTCTATAATCAATACAGATACTGTCCATAATAGCAGCTCCATAATCAGTACAGGTACTGTCAGTCATATCAGCTCTACAAATCATTACAGATACTGTCAGTAATATCAGCTCTATAACCAGTACAGTTATTGTCCGTAATATCAGCTCCATAATCAGGACAGATACTGTCAGTCATATTAGCTCTATAATCAGCACAGATATGTTCAAAATATCAGCTCCATAATCAGTACAGATACTGTCAGTAACATCATCTCCATAATCAGTACAGCTACTGTCAGTAATATCCGCTCCATAATCAGTACAGATACTGTCAGTAATATCAGCTCTATAGTCAGCACAGACACTGTCATCAATTTCAGCTCCATATTCAGCACAGATATTGACAGTAATATCAGCTCCATAATCAGTGGAGATACTGTTAGTAATATCAACTCCATAATCAGTACAGATACGGTGAATAATTTCAGCTCGATAATCAGTACAGATACCATCAGGAATATCAGCACCATAATCATTACAGATACTGTCAGTAATATCAGGTCCATAATCAGCACAGATACTGTGAGTAATATCAGCTCCATAATCAGCACAGATACTCTCAGTAATATCTGCTCTATAATCAGTACAGACACTGTCATCAATATCAGCTCCATAATCAGCACGGATACTGTCTGTAATATCATCTCTAAAATCAGCAACGATATTTTCCAAATATCAGCTCTATAATCAGTACAGACACTGTCAGTAATATCAGCTCCATAACCATTACAGATACTGTCAGTAATATCAGCTATATAAGCAGCACAGATACTGTCAGTAATATCAGCACCATAATCAGCACAGATATTTTCAATATTATGTGCTCCATAATCAGTACAGATGATGTCAGTAATATCAGCTCCACAATCCGTACAGATATTGTCAGTACTATCAGCTCCATAATCCGTACATATATTGTCAGTAATATCAGCTCCATAATCAGCACAGATATTGTCAGTAATATCATCTCCATAATCAGCAGAGCTACTGTCAGTAATATCCGCTCCATAATCAGTACAGATACTGTCAGTAATATCCGCCCTATAATCAGCACAGATACTGTCAGCAATATCACCACCATAATCAGCACAGATATTGTCAGTAGTATCAGCTCCATAATCAGTGGAAATACTGTCAGTAATATCAGCTCTTTCATCAGTACAGACACTGTCAGTAATATCATCTCCATTATCAGTTCAGATACTATCAGTAATATCAGCTCTATAATCAGTAAAGATACTGTCAGTAATATCAGCTCCATAATCAGCACAGATACTGTCAGTAATATCAGCTCCATAAGCATTACAGATACTGTCAGTAATATCAGTTCGAAAATCAGAACAAATATTGTCAGCAATAGCAGTTCCATAATCAGCACAGATATTGACAGTAATATCAGCACGATAATCAGTATAGATGCTGTTGGTAATATCAGCTCCTTAATTAGCACAGATACTGTCAGTAATATCAGCTCTATAATCAGCACAGATACTTTCAGTAATATCAGATCTATAATCAATACAGATACTGTCCGTAATAGCAGCTCCATAATGAGTACAGGTACTGTCAGTCATATCAGCTCTATAATCATCACAGATACTGTCAGTAATATCAGCTCTATAATCAGTACAAATATTGTCCGTAAGATCAGCTCCATAATCAGGACAGATAGTGTCTGTCATATTAGCTCTGTAGTCAACACAGATATTTTCAAAATATCAGCTCCATAATCAGTACAGATAATGTCAGTAATATCAGCTCTATAATCAGCACAGATAATGTCAGTAATATCAGCTCCATAATCAGTATAGTTACTGTCAGTAATATCAGATCCATAATCAGCACCGCTACTGTCAGTAATATCCGCTCCATAATCAGCACAGATATTGTCAGTAATATCAGCTCCATAATCCGTGGAGATACTGTTAGTAATATCAGCTCCATAATCAGTACAGATACAGTCAGTAATTTCAGCTCTATAATCAGTACAGATATCGTCAGGAATATCAGCTCCAGAATCATTACAGATACTGTCAGTAATATCAGCTCCATAATCAGTACATATACTGTCAGTAATATCAGCTCCATAATCAGCACAGATACTGTCAGTAATATCAGCTCCATAATCAGTGGAGATACCGTCAGTAATGTCAGCTCTATAATCAGTACAGATACTGTCAGTGATATCAGCTCCATAATTAGCACAGATACTGTCAGTAATATCAGCTGCATAATCAGCACAGATATTGCCAGTAATATCAGCACCATAATCAGTACAAATGCTTTCAGTAATATCAGCCCCATAATTAGCATGGATATTGTCAGTAATATCAGCTCCATAATCAGAACATATATTGTCGTTGATATCAGCTCCATTATTAGCACATATACTGTTAGTTATAATAGTTCCATAATTAGCACAGATACTGTCAGTAATATCAGCTCCATAATCAGCACAGATACTGTCAGTAATATCAGCTCTATAATCAGTACATATACTGTCAGTAATATCAGCTCTATAATCAGTACAGATGCTGTCAATAATATCAGCTCTATAAACAGTACAGATGCTGTCAGTAATATCAGCTCCATAATCAGTATATATGCTGACAATAATATCAGCTCCATAATTCGCACAGATACTGACAGCAATATCAGCTCCATAATCAGCATAGATATTGTCCTTAATATCAGCTGCATAAATAGCACAGATACGGTCAGTAATATCAGCTCCATAATCATCACAGATACTGTCAGTAATATGTCATACATAATCAGTGCAGATGATGTCAGTAATATCAGCTTCGCAATCCGTACAGATAGTGTCAGTAATATCAACTCCATAATCAGTACATATATTTTCAGTAATATCAGCTCCATTATCAACACAGATATTGACTGTAATATCAGGACGATAATCAGTACAGATGCTGTCAGTAATATCAGCTCCTTAATTAGCATGGATACTGTCAGTAATAATAGTTCAATAATTAGCACAGACACTGTCAGTAATATCAGCTCCATAATCAGCATAGATACTGTCAGTAATATCAGCTCTATAATCAATACAGATACTCTCCGTAATAGCAGCTCCATAATTAGTAGAGGTACTGTCAATCATATTAGCTCGATAATCAGCACAGATATTTTCAAAATATCAGCTCCACAATCAGTACAGATACAGTCAGTCATATCAGCTCTAAAATCAGCACAGATACTGTCAATAATATCAGCTCTATAATTAGTACAGATATTATCCATAATATCAGTTCCATAATCAGTATAGATACTGTCAGTAATATCCGCTCTATAATCAGCACAGATGGTGTCTAGTAATATCATCTCTATAATCAGGACAGATACTGTCAGTCATATTAGCTCTATAATCAGCACAGATATTTTCAAAATATCAGCTCCATAATCAGTACAATACTGTCAGTAATATCAGATCCATAATCAGTACAGATAATGTCAGCAATATCAACTCCATAATCAGCACATATACTGTCATCAATTTCAGCTCCATAATCAGCACAGATATTGTCAGTAATATCAGCTCCATAATCAGTGGAAATACTGTCAGTAATATCAGCTCCATAATCAGTACAGACACTGTCAGTAATATCAGCTCCATTATCATTTCAGATACTATCGGTAATATCAGCTCTATAATCAGTAAAGATACTGTCAGTAATATCAGCTCCATAATCAGCACAGATACTGTCAGTAATATCAGCTCCATAAGCATTACAGATACTGTCAGTAATATCAGCTCGAAAATCAGCACAAATATTGTTAGCAATATCAGTTCCATAATCAGCACAGATATTGACAGTAATATCAGCACGATAATCAGTATAGATGCTGTTGGTAATATCAGCTCCTTAATTAGCACAGATACTGTCAGTAATATCAGCTCCATAATCAGCACAGATACTTTCAGTAATATCAGATCTATAATCAATACAGATACTGTCCGTAATAGCAGCTCCATAATTAGTACAGGTACTGTCAGTCATATCAGCTCTATAATCATCACAGATACTGTCAGTAATATCAGCTCTATAATCAGTACAGATATTGTCCGTAATATCAGCTCCATAATCAGGACAGATAGTGTCAGTCATATTAGCTTGTAGTCAACACAGATATTTTCAAAATATCAGCTCCATAATCAGTACAGATAATGTCAGTAATATCAGATCCATAATCAGTACAGATACTGTCAGTAATATCAACTCCAGAATCAGCACATATACTGTCAGTAATATCATCTCCATAATCAGCACCGCTACTGTCAGTAATATCCGCTCCATAATCAGTACAGATACTGTCAGTAATATCAGCTCCATAATCCGTGGAGATACTGTTAGTAATATCAGCTCCATATTCAGTACAGATACAGTCGGTAATTTCAGCTCTATAATCAGTACAGATATCGTCAGGAATATCAGCTCCATAATTATTACAGATACTGTCAGTAATATCAGCTCCATAATCAGCACAGATACTGTCAGTAATATCAGCTCCATAATCCGTGGAGATACTATCAGTAATGTCAGCTCCACAATTAGCACAGATGCTGTCAGTAATATCAGCTGCATAATCAGCACAGATATTGCCAGTAATATCAGCACCATAATCAATACAAATGCTGTCAGTAATATCAGCTCCATAATTAGCACGGATATTGTCAGTAATATCAGCTCCATAATCAGAACATATATTGTCGTTGATATCAGCTCCATTATTAGCACAGGTATTGGCAGTTATAATAGTTCCATAATTAGCACAGATACTGTCAGTAATATCAGCTCCATAATCAGCACAGATATTGTCAGTAATATAAGCTCTATAATCAATACAGATACTGTCAGTAATATCAGCTTTATAATCAGTACAGATGCTGTCAATAATATCAGCTCGATAAACAGTACAGATACTGTCAGTAATATCAGCTCCAAAATCAGTAAAGATGCTGACAATAATATCAGCTCCATAATTCGCACAGATACTGTCAGCAATATCAGCTCCATAATCAGCATTGATATTGTCCTTAATATCAGCTGCATAATTAGCACAGATACTGTCAGTAATATCAGCTCCATAATCATCACAGATACTGTCAGTAATATGTCATACATAATCAGTGCAGATCATGTCAGTAATATCAGCTCCACAATCCGTACAGATATTTTCAGTAATATCAACTCCATAATCAGGACATATATTTTCAGTAATATCAGCTCCATAATCAGGACAGACAGTGACAGTAATATCAGCACGATAATCAGTACAGATCCTGTCAGTAATATCAGCTCCTTAATTAGCATAAATACTGTCAGTAATATCAGCTCCATAACAGCACAAATGTTTTTATTAATATCAGCTCCTTAATTAGCACAGCAACTATCAGTAATATCAGCTTCATAATCAGCATAGATACTGTCAGTAATATCAGCTCTATAATCAATACAGATACTGTCCGTAATGGCAGGTCCATAATTAGTAGTGGTACTGTCAATCATATTAGCTCGATAATCAGCACAGATATTTTAAAAAATCAGCTCCACAATCAGTACAGATACAGTCAGTCATATCAGCTCTAAAATCAGCACAGATACTGTCAATAATATCAGCTCTATAATTAGTACAGATATTATCCACAAAATCAGCTCCATAATCAGTACAGATACTGTCAGTAATATCCGCTCTATAATCAGCACAGATGGTGTCTACTAATATCAGTATGATAATCAGTACAGATACTGTCATTAATATCATCTCTATAATCAGCACAGATACTCTCAGCAATATCAGCTCCATAATCAGCACAGATATTGTCAGTAATATCAGCTCCATAATCAGTATAGATACTGTCAGTAATATCAGCTCCATAATCAGTACAGATACGGTCAGTAATATCAGCTCCATAATGAGTGGAGATACTGTCAGTAATATCAGCTCAAAAATCAGTACAGACACTGTCAGTAATATCAGCTCCGTAATCAGCACAGATACTGCCAGTAATATCAGCTCCATAAGCATTACAGATACTGTCAGTAATATCAGCCCTATAATCAGCACAGATATTGTCAATAATATCAGCTCCCTAATCAGCACAGATATTGACAGTCATATCGGCACGATAATCAGTACAGATGTTGTCAGTAATATCAGCTGCTTAATTAGCACACATACTGTCAGTAATATCAGTTCCATAATCAGCACAGATACAGTCAGTAATATCAGCTCTATAATCAATATAGATATTGTCCGTAATAGCAGCTCCATAATCAGTGCAGGTACTGACAGTCATATCAGCTCTACAATCTTCACAGATACTGTCAGTAATATCAGCTATATAATCTGTACAGATATTGTCCATAATATCATCTCTATAATCAGGACAGATATTGTCAGTCACTTTAGCTCTATAATCAGCACAGATATTTTCAAAATATCAGCTCCATAATCAGTACAGATACTGTCAGCAATATCAGATCCATAATCAGCACATATACTGTCAGTAATATCATCTCCATAATCAGCACAGCTACTGTTAGTAATATCAGTTCCATAATCAGTACAGATACGGTCAGTAATTTCAGCTCTATAATCCGTACAGATACTGTCAGTAATATCAGCTCAATAATCACTACAGATACTGTTAGTAATATCAGCTCCATAATTAGCACAGATACTCTAAGTAATATCAGCTATATAAGCAGCGCAGATACTGTCAGTAATATCAGCACCATAATCAGCACAGATATTTTCAATAATATGTGCTCCATAATCAGTACAGATGATGTCAGTAATATCAGCTCCACAATCCGTACAGATATTGTCAGTAATATCAGCTCCATAAGCCGTACATATATTGTCAGTAATATCAGCACCATAATCTGCACAGATACTGTCAGTTATATCAGCTCCATGATCAGCACAGATATTGCCAGTAATATCAGCACCATAATCAGTACTAATGCTGTCAGTAATATCAGCTCCGTAATTAGCACGGATATTGTCAGTAATATCAGCTCCATAATCAGAACATATATTGTCGTTGATATCAGCTCCATTATTAGCACATATACTGTTAGTTATAATAGATCCATAATTAGCACAGATGCTGTCAGTAATATCAGCTCTATAATCAATACAGATACTGTCCGTAATAGCAGCTCCGTAATCAGTACAGGTACTGTCAGTCATATCAGCTCTACAATCATTACAGATACTATCAGTAATATCATCTCTATAATCAGCACAGATACTCTCAGCAATATCAGCACCATAATCAGCACAGATATTTTCAATAATATGTGCTCCATAATCAGTCCAGATGATGTCAGTAATATCAGCTCCACAATCCGTACAGATATTGTCAGTAATATCAGCTCCATAAGCCGTACATATATTTTCAGTAATATCAGCACCATAATCCGCACAGATACTGTCAGTTATATCAGCTCCATGATCAGCACAGATATTGCCAGTAATATCAGCACCATAATCAGTAGTAATGCTGTCAGTAATATAAGCTCCGTAATTAACACGGATATTGTCAGTAATATCAGCTCCATAATCAGAACATATATTGTCGTTGATATCAGCTCCATTATTAGCACATATACTGTTAGTTATAATAGATCCATAATTAGCACAGATACTGTCAGTAATATCAGCTCTATAATCAATACAGATACTGTCCGTAATAGCAGCTCCATAATCAGTACAGGTACTGTCAGTCATATCAGCTCTACAATCATTACAGGTATTATCAGTAATATCATCTCTCTAATCAGTACAGATACTCTCAGCAATATCGGCTCCATAATCAGCACAGATATTGTCAGTAATATCAGCTCCATAATCAGTATAGATACTGTCAGTAATATTAGCTCCACAATCAGTATAGACACTGTCAGTAATATCAGCTGCATAATGAGTGGAGATACTGTCAGTAATATCAGCTCAAAAATCAGTACAGATACTGCCAGTAATATCAGCTCCATAATCAGCACAGATACTGCCAGCAATATCAGCTCTATAATCAGCACAGATATTGTCAGTAATTTCAGCTCCCTAATCAGCACAGATATTGACAATCATATCGGCACGATAATCAGTACAGATGTTGTCAGTAATATCAGCTCCTTAATTAGCACAGATAATGTCAGTAATATCAGTTCCATAATCAGCACAGATACTGTCAGTAATATTAGCTCTATAATCAATACATATATTGTCCGTAATAGCAGCTCCATAATCACTGCAGGTACTGTCAGTCATATAAGCTCTACAATCATCACAGATACTGTCAGTAATATCAGATATATAATCTGTACAGATATTGTCCGTAATATCATCTCTATAATCAGGACAGATACTGTCAGTAATATCAGATCCATAATCAGCACATATACTGTCAGTAATATCATCTCCATAATCAGCACAGCTACTGTCAGTAATATCCGCTCCATAATCAGTACAGATACTGTCAGTAATATCAGCTCAATTATCAGCACAGATACTGTCATCAATTTGAGCTCCATAATCAGCACAGATATTTTCAGTAATATTAGCTCCATAATCAGTGGAGATACTGTTAGTAATATCAGCTCCATAATCAGTACAGATACGGTCAGTAATTTCAGCTCTATAATCCGTACAGATATCGTCAGGAATATCTGCTCCATAATCAGTACAGATGATGTCAGTAATATCAGCTCCGTAATTAGCACGGATATTGTCAGTAATATCAGCTCCATAATCAGAACATATATTGTCATTGATATCAGCTCCATCATTAGCACATATACTTTTATTTATAATAGATCCATAATTAGCACAGATACTGTCAGTAATATCAGCTCTATAATCAATACAGATACTGTCCGTAACAGCAGCTCCATAATCAGTACAGGTACTGTCAGTCATATCAGCTCGACAATCATTACAGATACTATCAGTAATATCAGCTCTATAATCGGTACAGTTATTGTCCGTAATATCAGCTCCATAATCAGGACAGATACTGTCAGTCATATTAGTTCTATAATCAGCACAGATATTTTCAAAATATCAGCTCCATAATCAGTACAGGTACTGTCAGTCATATCAGCTCTACAATCATTACAGGTATTATCAGTAATATCATCTCTCTAATCAGTACAGATACTCTCAGCAATATCGGCTCCATAATCAGCACAGATATTGTCAGTAATATCAGCTCCATAATCAGTATAGATACTGTCAGTAATATTAGCTCCACAATCAGTATAGACACTGTCAGTAATATCAGCTCCATAATGAGTGGAGATACTGTCAGTAATATCAGCTCAAAAATCAGTACAGATACTGCCAGTAATATCAGCTCCATAATCAGCACAGATACTGCCAGCAATATCAGCTCTATAATCAGCACAGATATTGTCAGTAATTTCAGCTCCCTAATCAGCACAGATATTGACAATCATATCGGCACGATAATCAGTACAGATGTTGTCAGTAATATCAGCTCCTTAATTAGCACAGATAATGTCAGTAATATCAGTTCCATAATCAGCACAGATACTGTCAGTAATATTAGCTCTATAATCAATACATATATTGTCCGTAATAGCAGCTCCATAATCACTGCAGGTACTGTCAGTCATATAAGCTCTACAATCATCACAGATACTGTCAGTAATATCAGATATATAATCTGTACAGATATTGTCCGTAATATCATCTCTATAATCAGGACAGATACTGTCAGTAATATCAGATCCATAATCAGCACATATACTGTCAGTAATATCATCTCCATAATCAGCACAGCTACTGTCAGTAATATCCGCTCCATAATCAGTACAGATACTGTCAGTAATATCAGCTCAATTATCAGCACAGATACTGTCATCAATTTGAGCTCCATAATCAGCACAGATATTGTCAGTAATATCAGCTCCATAATCAGTGGAGATACTGTTAGTAATATCAGCTCCATAATCAGTACAGATACGGTCAGTAATTTCAGCTCTATAATCCGTACAGATATCGTCAGGAATATCTGCTCCATAATCAGTACAGATGATGTCAGTAATATCAGCTCCGTAATTAGCACGGATATTGTCAGTAATATCAGCTCCATAATCAGAACATATATTGTCATTGATATCAGCTCCATCATTAGCACATATACTTTTATTTATAATAGATCCATAATTAGCACAGATACTGTCAGTAATATCAGCTCTATAATCAATACAGATACTGTCCGTAACAGCAGCTCCATAATCAGTACAGGTACTGTCAGTCATATCAGCTCGACAATCATTACAGATACTATCAGTAATATCAGCTCTATAATCGGTACAGTTATTGTCCGTAATATCAGCTCCATAATCAGGACAGATACTGTCAGTCATATTAGTTCTATAATCAGCACAGATATTTTCAAAATATCAGCTCCATAATCAGTAAAGATACAGTCAGTAATATCAGTTCCCTAATCAGTTCAGATACTGTCGGTAATATCAACTCCATAATCAGCACATATACTGTCAGTAATATCATCTCCATAATCAGCACAGCTACTGTCAGTAATATCAGTTCTATAATCAGTACAGATATTGTCAGTAATATTATGTCTATAATCAGCACAGATACTCTCAGCAATATCAGCTCCATAATCAGCACAGATATTGTTAGTAATATCAGCTCCATAATCAGTGGAGATACTGTCAGTAATATCAGCTCCATAATCAGTACAGACAGTAATATCTGCTCCATAATGAGTGGAGATACTGTCAGTAATATCAGCTCCATATTCAGTACAGACAGTTATATGAGCTCCATAATCAGTACAGACAGTAATATCTGCTCCTTAATGAGTGGAGATACTGTCAGTAATATCATCTCCATATTCAGTACAGACAGTAATATCTGCTCCATAATGAGTGGAGATACTGTCAGTAATATCAGCTCTATAATCAGTACAGATACTGTCAGTAATATCAGCTCCATAATCAGCACAGATACTGTCAGTAATATCAGCTCCATAAGCATTACAGATACTGTCAGTAATATCAGCTCTATAATCAGTACAGATGTTGTCAGTAATATCAGCTCCATAATCAGCACAGATACTGTCAGTAATATCAGCTCTATAATCAGTACAGATGTTGGCAGTAATATCATCTCCATAATCAGCACAGCTACTGTCAGTAATATCCGCTCCATAATCAGCACAGATATTGTCAGTAATATCAGCTCCACAATCAGTGGAGATACTGTTAGTAATATCAGCTCCATAATCAGTACAGATACGGTCAGTAATTTCAGCTCTATAATCCGTACAGATACCGACAGGAATATCAGCTCCATAATCATTAGAGATACTGTCAGTAATATCAGCTCCATAATCAGTACAAATGCTGTCAGTAAAATCAGCTCCTTAATTAGCACAGATACTGTCAGTAATATCAGCTCCATAAGCATTACAGATACTGTCAGTAATATCAGCTCCATAATCAGTACAAATGTTGTCAGTAATATCCGCTCCATAATCAGCACAGATATTGTCAGTAATATCAGCTCCATAATCAGTGGAGATACTGTTAGTAATATCAGCTCCATAATCAGTACAGATACGGTCAGTAATTTCAGCTCTATAATCCGTACAGATACCGTCAGGAATATCAGCTCCATAATCATTACAGATACTGTCAGTAATATCAGCTCCATAATCAGCACAGATACTGTCAGTAATATCAGCTCTTTAATCAGTACAGGTACTGTCAGTAATATCAGCACCATAATCAGTACAAATGCTGTCAGTAATATCAGCTCCTTAATTAGTACGGATACTGTCAGTAATATCAGCTCCATAATCAGCACGATACTTTCATTAATATCAGCTCTATAATCAGTACACATATAATCCGTATTATCATCTCCATAATCAGTACAGATACTGTCAGTAATATCCGCTCTATAATCAGCACAGATATTGTCAGCAATATCAGCACCATAATCAGCACAGATATTGTCAGTAATATCAGCTCCATAATCAGTGGCAATACTGTCAGTAATATCAGCTCTATAATCAGTACAGACACTGTCAGTAATATCAGCTCCATTATCAGTTCAGATACTGTCAGTAATATCAGCTCTATAATCAGTAAAGATACTGTCAGTAATATCAGCTCCATAATCAGCACAGATACTCTCAGTAATATCTGCTCCATAAGCATTACAGATACTGTCAGTAATATCAGCTCTATAATCAGTAAAGATACTGTCAGTAATATCAGCTCCATAATCAGAACATATATTGTCGTTGATATCAGCTCCATCATTAGCACATATACTCTTATTTATAATAGATCCATAATTAGCACAGATACCGTCAGTAATATCAGCTCTATAATCAATACAGATACTGTCCGTAATAGCAGCTCCATAATCAGTACAGGTACTGTCAGTCATATCAGCTCGACAATCATTACAGATACTATCAGTAATATCAGCTCTATAATCAGTACAGTTATTGTCCGTAATATCAGCTCCATAATCAGGACAGATACTGTCAGTCATATTAGTTCTATAATCAGCACAGATATTTTCAAAATATCAGCTCCATAATCAGTAAAGATACAGTCAGTAATATCAGATCCCTAATCAGTTCAGATACTGTCGGTAATATCAACTCCATAATCAGCACATATACTGTCAGTAATATCATCTCCATAATCAGCACAGCTACTGTCAGTAATATAAGTTCTATAATCAGTACAGATACTGTCAGTAATATTATCTCTATAATCAGCACAGATACTCTCAGCAATATCAGCTCCATAATCAGCACAGATATTGTTAGTAATATCTGCTCCATAATGTGTGGAGATACTGTCAGTAATATCAGCTCCATATTCAGTACAGACAGTAATATCTGTTCCATAATGAGTGGAGATACTGTCAGTAATATCAGCTCTATAATCAGTACAGATACTGTCAGTAATATCAGCTCCATAATCAGCACAGATATTGTCAGTAATATCAGCTCCATAAGCATTACAGATACTGTCAGTAATATCAGCTCTATAATCAGTACAGATGTTGTCAGTAATATCATCTCCATAATCAGCACAGCTACTGTCAGTAATATCCGCTCCATAATCAGTACAGATACTGTCAGTAATATCAGCTCTATAATCAGCACAAATATTGTCAGCAATATCAGTTCCATGATCAGCACAGATATTGAAATTAATATCAGCACGGTAATCAGTGCAGATGCTGTTAGTGATATCAGCTCCTTAACTAGCACAGATACTGTCAGTCATATCAGCTCTACAATCATCACAGATACTGTCAGTAATATCAGATATATAATCTGTACAGATATTGTCCGTAATATCATCTCTATAATCAGGACAGATACTGTCAGTAATATCAGATCCATAATCAGCACATATACTGTCAGTAATATCATCTCCATAATCAGCACAGCTACTGTCAGTAATATCCGCTCCATAATCAGTACAGATACTGTCAGTAATATCAGCTCAATTATCAGCACAGATACTGTCATCAATTTCAGCTCCATAATCAGCACATATACTGTCAGTAATATCATCTCCATAATCAGCACAGCTACTGTCAGTAATATCCGCTCCATAATCAGTACAGATATTGTCAGTAATATCAGCTCCATAATCAGTGGAGATACTGTTAGTAATATCAGCTCCATAATCAGTACAGATACGGTCAGTAATTTCAGCTCTATAATCCGTACAGATATCGTCAGGAATATCAGCTCCATAATGAGTACAGATGATGTCAGTAATATCAGCTCCACAATCCGTACAGATATTGTCACTAATATCAGCTCCATGATCAGCACAGATATTGCCAGTAATATCAGCACCATAATCAGTACTAATGCTGTCAGTAATATCAGCTCCGTAATTAGCACGGATATTGTCAGTAATATCAGCTCCATAATCAGAACATATATTGTCGTTGATATCAGCTCCATCATTAGCACATATACTCTTATTTATAATAGATCCATAATTAGCACAGATACTGTCAGTAATATCAGCTCTATAATCAATACAGATACTGTCCGTAATAGCAGCTCCATAATCAGTACAGGTACTGTCAGTCATATCAGCTCGACAATCATTACAGATACTATCAGTAATACCAGCTCTATAATCGGTACAGTTATTGTCCGTAATATCAGCTCCATAATCAGGACAGATACTGTCAGTCATATTAGTTCTATAATCAGCACAGATATTTTCAAAATTTCAGCTCCATAATCAGTAAAGATACAGTCAGTAATATCAGATCCCTAATCAGTTCAGATACTGTCGGTAATATCAACTCCATAATCAGCACTTATACTGTCAGTAATATTATCTCCATAATCAGCACAGCTACTGTCAGTAATATCAGTTCTATAATCAGTACAGGTATTGTCAGTAATATTATCTCTATAATCAGCACAGATACTCTCAGCAATATCAGCTCCATAATCAGCACAGATATTGTTAGTAATATCAGCTCCATAATCAGTGGAGATACTGTCAGTAATATCAGCTCCATAATCAGTACAGACAGTAATATCTGCTCCATAATGAGTGGAGATACTGTCAGTAATATCAGCTCCATATTCAGTACAGACAGTTATATGAGCTCCATAATCAGTACAGACAGTAATATCTGCTCCATAATGAGTGGAGATACTGTCAGTAATATCAGCTCTATAATCAGTACAGATACTGTCAGTAATATCAGCTCCATAATCAGCACAGATACTGTCAGTAATATCAGCTCCATAAGCATTACAGATACTGTCAGTAATATCAGCTCTATAATCGGTACAGTTATTGTCAGTAATATCAGCTCCATAATCAGCACAGATACTGTCAGTAATATCAGCTCTATAATCAGTACAGATGTTGTCAGTAATATCATCTCCATAATCAGCACAGCTACTGTCAGTAATATCCGCTCCATAATCAGCACAGATATTGTTAGTAATATCAGCTCCATAATCAGTGGAGATACTGTTCGTGATATCAGCTCCATAATCAGTACAGATACGGTCAGTAATTTCAGCTCTATAATCCGTACAGATACCGTCAGGAATATCAGCTCCATAATCATTACAGATACTGTCAGTAATATCAGCTCCATAATCAGCACAGATACTGTCAGTAATATCAGCTCTTTAATCAGTACAGGTACTGTCAGTAATATCAGCACCATAATCAGTACAAATGCTGTCAGTAATATCAGCTCCTTAATTAGCACAGATACTGTCAGTAATATCAGCTCCATAAGCATTACAGATACTGTCAGTAATATCAGCTCTATAATCAGTACAGATGTTGTCAGTAATATCATCTCCACAATCAGCACAGCTACTATCCGTAATATCCGCTCCATAATCAGCACAGATATTGTCAGTAATATCAGCTCCATAATCAGCAGAGATACTTTCATTAATATCAGCTCTATAATCAGTACACATATAATCCGTATTATCATCTCCATAATCAGTACAGATACTGTCAGTAATATCCGCTCTATAATCAGCACAGATATTGTCAGCAATATCAGCACCATAATCAGCACAGATATTGTCAGTAATATCAGCTTCATAATCAGTGGCAATACTGTCAGTAATATTAGCTCTATAATCAGTACAGACACTGTCAGTAATATCAGCTCCATTATCAGTTCAGATACTGTCAGTAATATCAGCTCTATAATCAGTAAAGATACTGTCAGTAATATCAGCTCCATAATCAGCACAGATACTCTCAGTAATATCTGCTCCATAAGCATTACAGATACTGTCAGTAATATCAGCTCTATAATCAGTAAAGATACTGTCAGTAATATTAGCTCCATAATCAGAACATATATTGTCGTTGATATCAGCTCCATCATTAGCACATATACTCTTATTTATAATAGATCCATAATTAGCACAGACACTGTCAGTAATATCAGCTCTATAATCAATACAGATACTGTCCGTAATAGCAGCTCCATAATCAGTACAGGTACTGTCAGTCATATCAGCTCGACAATCATTACAGATACTATCAGTAATATCAGCTCTATAATCGGTACAGTTATTGTCCGTAATATCAGCTCCATAATCAGGAGAGATACTGTCAGTCAAATTAGTTCTATAATCAGCACAGATATTTTCAAAATTTCAGCTCCATAATCAGTAAAGATACATTCAGTAATATCAGATCCCTAATCAGTTCAGATACTGTCGGTAATATCAACTCCATAATCAGCACATATACTGTCAGTAATATTATCTCCATAATCAGCACAGCTACTGTCAGTAATATCAGTTCTATAATCAGTACAGGTATTGTCAGTAATATTATCTCTATAATCAGCACAGATACTCTCAGCAATATCAGCTCCATAATCAGCACAGATATTGTTAGTAATATCAGCTCCATAATCAGTGGAGATACTGTCAGTAATATCAGCTCCATAATCAGTACAGACAGTAATATCTGCTCCATAATGAGTGGAGATACTGTCAGTAATATCAGCTCCATATTCAGTACAGACAGTTATATGAGCTCCATAATCAGTACAGACAGTAATATCTGCTCCATAATGAGTGGAGATACTGTCAGTAATATCAGCTGCATATTCAGTACAGACAGTAATATTTGCTCCATAATGAGTGGAGATACTGTCAGTAATGTCAGCTCTATAATCAGTATAGATACTGTCAGTAATATCAGCTCCATAATCAGCACAGATACTGTCAGTAATATCAGCTCCATTAGCATTACAGATACTGTCAGTAATATCAGCTCTATAATCAGTACAGATGTTGTCAGTAATATCATCTCCATAATCAGCACAGCTACTGTCAGTAATATCCACTCCATAATCAGCACAGATATTGTTAGTAATATCAGCTCCATAATCAGTGGAGATACTGTTAGTGATATCAGCTCCATAATCAGTACAGATACGGTCAGTAATTTCAGCTCTATAATCCGTACAGATACCGTCAGGAATATCAGCTCCATAATCATTACAGATACTGTCAGTAATATCAGCTCCATAATCAGCACAGATACTGTCAGTAATATCAGCTCTTTAATCAGTACAGGTACTGTCAGTAATATCAGCACCATAATCAGTACAAATGCTGTCAGTAATATCAGCTCCTTAATTAGCACAGATACTGTCAGTAATATCAGCTCCATAAGCATTACAGATACTGTCAGTAATATCAGCTCTATAATCCGTACAGATGTTGTCAGTAATATCATCTCCATAATCAGCACAGCTACTGTCAGTAATATCCGCTCCATAATCAGCACAGATATTGTCAGTAATATCAGCTCCATAATCAGTGGAGATACTGTTAGTAATATCAGCTCCATAATCAGTACAGATACGGTCAGTAATTTCAGCTCTATAATCCGTACAGATACCGTCAGGAATATCAGCTGATAATCATTACAGATACTGTCAGCAATATCAGCTCTTTAATCAGTACAGGTACTGTCAGTAATATCAGCACTATAATCAGTACAAATGCTGTCAGTAATATCAGCTCCTTAATTAGCACGGATATTGACAGTAATATCAGCTCCATAATCCGAACATATATTGTCGTTGATATCAGCTCCATTATTAGTACAGATACTGTCAGTAATATCAGCTCCATAATCAGCACAGATACTTTCATTAATATCAGCTCTATAATCAGTACACATATTATCCGTATTATCATCTCCATAATCAGTACAGATACTGTCAGTAATATCCGCTCTATAATCAGCACAGATATTGTCAGCAATATCAGCGCCATGATCAGCACAGATATTGCCAGTAATATCAGCTCCTTAATCAGTGGAGATACTGTTAGTAATATCAGCTCCATAATCAGTACAGATACAGTCAGTAATTTCAGCTCTATAATCCGTACAGATATCGTCAGGAATATCAGCTCCATAATCATTACAGATACTGTCAGTAATATCAGTTCCATAATCCGCACCGATACTGTCAGTAATATCAGCTCCATAATCAGCACAGATACTGTAAGTACTATCAGCTCTATAATCAGTACAGATACTGTCAGTAATATCAGCTCCATAATAAGCACAGATACTCTTAGTAATATCAGCTATATAAGCAGCACAGATACTGTCAGTAATATCAGCACCATAATCAGCAGAGATATTTTCAATAATATGTGTTCCATAATCAGTAGAGATGATGTCAGTAATATCAGCTCCACAATCCGTACAGATATTGTCAGTAATATCAGCTCCATAAGCCGTACATATATTGTCAGTAATATCAGCACCATAATCTGCACAGATAATGTCAGTTATATCAGCGCCATGATCAGCACAGATATTGCCAGTAATATCAGCACCATAATCAGTACTAATGCTGTCAGTAATATCAGCTCCGTAATTGGCACGGATATTGTCAGTAATATCAGCTCCATAATCAGAACATATATTGTCGTTGATATCAGCTCCATCATTAGCACATATACTCTTATTTATAATAGATCCATAATTAGCACAGATACTGTCAGTAATATCAGCTCTTTAATCAGTAAAGATACTGTCAGTAATATCAGCTCCATAATCAGCACAGATACTCTCAGTAATATCTGCTCCATAAGCATTACAGATACTGTCAGTAATATCAGCACCATAATCAGTACTAATGCTGTCAGTAATATCAGCTCCGTAATTAGCACGGATATTGTCAGTAATATCAGCTCCATAATCAGAACATATATTGTCGTTGATATCAGCTCCATCATTAGCACATATACTGTTATTTATAATAGATCCATAATTAGCACAGATACTGTCAGTAATATCAGCTCTATAATCAATACAGGTACTGTCCGTAATAGCAGCTCCATAATCAGTACAGGTACTGTCAGTCATATCAGCTCGACAATCATTACAGATACTATCAGTAATATCAGCTCTATAATCAGTACAGTTATTGTCCGTAATATCAGCTCCATAATCAGGACAGATACTGTCAGTCATATTAGTTCTATAATCAGCACAGATATTTTCAAAATATCAGCTCCATAATCAGTAAAGATACAGTCAGTAATATCAGATCCCTAATCAGTTCAGATACTGTCGGTAATATCAACTCCATAATCAGCACATATACTGTCAGTAATATCATCTCCATAATCAGCACAGCTACTGTCAGTAATATAAGTTCTATAATCAGTACAGATACTGTCAGTAATATTATCTCTATAATCAGCACAGATACTCTCAGCAATATCAGCTCCATAATCAGCACAGATATTGTTAGTAATACAGCTCCATAATCAGTGGCAATACTGTCAGTAATATCAGCTCCATAATCAGCACAGATATTGTTAGTAATATCAGCTCCATAATCAGTGGAGATACTGTCAGTAATATCAGCTCCATAATCAGTACAGACAGTAATATCTGCTCCATAATGTGTGGAGATACTGTCAGTAATATCAGCTCCATATTCAGTACAGACAGTAATATCTGCTCCATAATGAGTGGAGATACTGTCAGTAATATCAGCTCTATAATCAGTACAGATACTGTCAGTAATATCAGCTCCATAATCAGCACAGATACTGTCAGTAATATCAGCTCCATAAGCATTACAGATACTGTCAGTAATATCAGCTCTATAATCAGTACAGATGTTGTCAGTAATATCATCTCCATAATCAGCACAGCTACTGTCAGTAATATCCGCTCCATAATCAGTACAGATACTGTCAGTAATATCAGCTCTATAATCAGCACAAATATTGTCAGCAATATCAGTTCCATAATCAGCACAGATATTGAAATTAATATCAGCACGGTAATCAGTGCAGATGCTGTTAGTGATATCAGCTCCTTATCTAGCACAGATACTGTCAGTAATATCAGCTCCATAATCAGCACAGATACTGTCAGTAATATCAGCTCTATAATGAATACAGATACTGTCCGTAATAGCAGCGCCATAATCACTGCAGGTACTGTCAGTCATATCAGCTCTACAATCATCACAGATACTGTCAGTAATATCAGATATATAATCTGTACAGATATTGTCCATAATATCATCTCTATAATCAGGACAGATACTGTCAGTAATATCAGATCCATAATCAGCACATATACTGTCAGTAATATCATCTCCATAATCAGCACAGCTACTGTCAGTAATATCCGCTCCATAATCAGTACAGATACTGTCAGTAATATTAGCTCAATTATCAGCACAGATACTGTCATCAATTTCAGCTCCATAATCAGCACATATACTGTCAGTAATATCATCTCCATAATCAGCACAGCTACTGTCAGTAATATCCGCTCCATAATCAGTACAGATATTGTCAGTAATATCAGCTCCATAATCAGTGGAGATACTGTTAGTAATATCAGCTCCATAATCAGTACAGATACGGTCAGTAATTTCAGCTCTATAATCCGTACAGATATCATCAGGAATATCAGCTCCATAATCAGTACAGATGATGTCAGTAATATCAGCTCCACAATCCGTACAGATATTTTCACTAATATCAGCTCCATGATCAGCACAGATATTGCCAGTAATATCAGCACCATAATCAGTACTAATGCTGTCAGTAATATCAGCTCCGTAATTAGCACGGATATTGTCAGTAATATCAGCTCCATAATCAGAACATATATTGTCGTTGATATCAGCTCCATCATTAGCACATATACTCTTATTTATAATAGATCCATAATTAGCACAGATACTGTCAGTAATATCAGCTCTATAATCAATACAGATACTGTCCGTAATAGCAGCTCCATAATCAGTACAGGTACTGTCAGTCATATCAGCTCGACAATCATTACAGATACTATCAGTAATACCAGCTCTATAATCGGTACAGTTATTGTCCGTAATATCAGCTCCATAATCAGGACAGATACTGTCAGTCATATTAGTTCTATAATCAGCACAGATATTTTCAAAATTTCAGCTCCATAATCAGTAAAGATACAGTGAGTAATATCAGATCCCTAATCAGTTCAGATACTGTCGGTAATATCAACTCCATAATCAGCACATATACTGTCAGTAATATTATCTCCATAATCAGCACAGCTACTGTCAGTAATATCAGTTCTATAATCAGTACAGGTATTATCAGTAATATTATCTCGATAATCAGCACAGATACTCTCAGCAATATCAGCTCCATAATCAGCACAGATATTGTTAGTAATATCAGCTCCATAATCAGTGGAGATACTGTCAGTAATATCAGCTCCATAATCAGTACAGACAGTAATATCTGCTCCATAATGAGTGGAGATACTGTCAGTAATATCAGCTCCATATTCAGTACAGACAGTTATATGAGCTCCATAATCAGTACAGACAGTAATATCTGCTCCATAATGAGTGGAGATACTGTCAGTAATATCAGCTGCATATTCAGTACAGACAGTAATATCTGCTCCATAATGAGTGGAGATACTGTCAGTAATATCAGCTCTATAATCAGTACAGATACTGTCAGTAATATCAGCTCCATAATCAGCACAGATACTGTCAGTAATATCAGCTCCATAAGCATTACAGATACTGTCAGTAATATCAGCTCTATAATCAGTACAGATGTTGTCAGTAATATCAGCTCCATAATCAGCACAGATACTGTCAGTAATATCAGCTCTATAATCAGTACAGATGTTGGCAGTAATATCATCTCCATAATCAGCACAGCTACTGTCAGTAATATCCGCTCCATAATCAGCACAGATATTGTTAGTAATATCAGCTCCATAATCAGTGGAGATACTGTTAGTGATATCAGCTCCATAATCAGTACAGATACGGTCAGTAATTTCAGCTCTATAATCTGTACAGATACCGTCAGGAATATCAGCTCCATAATCATTACAGATACTGTCAGTAATATCAGCTCCATAATCAGCACAGATACTGTCAGTAATATCAGCTCTTTAATCAGTACAGGTACTGTCAGTAATATCAGCACCATAATCAGTACAAATGCTGTCAGTAATATCAGCTCCTTAATTAGCACAGATACTGTCAGTAATATCAGCTCCATAAGCATTACAGATACTGTCAGTAATATCAGCTCTATAATCAGTACAGATGTTGTCAGTAATATCATCTCCATAATCAGCACAGCTACTGTCAGTAATATCCGCTCCATAATCAGCACAGATATTGTCAGTAATATCAGCTCCATAATCAGTGGAGATACTGTTAGTAATATCAGCTCCATAATCAGTACAGATACGGTCAGTAATTTCAGCTCTATAATCCGTACAGATACCGTCAGGAATATCAGCTGATAATCATTACAGATACTGTCAGTAATATCAGCTCCATAATCAGCACAGATACTGTCAGTAATATCAGCTCTTTAATCAGTACAGGTACTGTCAGTAATATCAGCACTATAATCAGTACAAATGCTGTCAGTAATATCAGCTCCTTAATTAGCACGGATATTGACAGTAATATCAGCTCCATAATCCGAACATATATTGTCGTTGATATCAGCTCCATTATTAGTACAGATACTGTCAGTAATATCAGCTCCATAATCAGCACAGATACTTTCATTAATATCAGCTCTATAATCAGTACACATATTATCCGTATTATCATCTCCATAATCAGTACAGATACTGTCAGTAATATCCGCTCTATAATCAGCACAGATATTGTCAGCAATATCAGCACCATAATCAGCACAGATATTGTCAGTAATATCAGCTCCATAATCAGTGGCAATACTGTCAGTAATATCAGCTCTATAATCAGTACAGACACTGTCAGTATTATCAGCTCCATTATCAGTTCAAATACTGTCAGTAATATCAGCTCTATAATCAGTAAAGATACTGTCAGTAATATCAGCTCCATAATCAGCACAGATACTCTCAGTAATATCTGCTCCATAAGCATTACAGATACTGTCAGTAATATCAGCTCTATAATCAGTAAAGATACTGTCAGTGATATCATCTCAATAATCAGAACATATATTATCGTTGCTATCAGCTCCATCATTAGCACATATACTGTTATTTATAATAGATCCATAATTAGCACAGATACTGTCAGTATTATCAGCTCTATAATCAATACAGATACTGTCCGTAATAGCAGCTCCATAATCAGTACAGGTACTGTCAGTCATATCAGCTCGACAATCATTACAGATACTATCAGTAATATCAGCTCTATAATCGGTACAGTTATTGTCCGTAATATCAGCTCCATAATCAGGACAGATACTGTCAGTCATATAAGTTCTATAATCAGCACAGATATTTTCAAAATTTCAGCTCCATAATCAGTAAAGATACAGTCAGTAATATCAGATCCCTAATCAGTTCAGATACTGTCGGTAATATCAACTCCATAATCAGCACATATACTGTCAGTAATATCATCTCCATAATCAGCACAGCTACTGTCAGTAATATAAGTTCTATAATCAGTACAGATACTGTCAGTAATATTATCTCTATAATCAGCACAGATACTCTCAGCAATATCAGCTCCATAATCAGCACAGATATTGTTAGTAATATCAGCTCCATAATCAGTGGAGATACTGTCAGTAATATCAGCTCCATAATCAGTACAGACAGTAATATCTGCTCCATAATGTGTGGAGATACTGTCAGTAATATCAGCTCCATATTCAGTAAAGACAGTAATATCTGCTCCATAATGAGTGGAGATACTGTCAGTAATATCAGCTCTATAATCAGTACAGATACTGTCAGTAATATCAGCTCCATAATCAGCACAGATACTGTCAGTAATATCAGCTCCATAAGCATTACAGATACTGTCAGTAATATCAGCTCTATAATCAGTACAGATGTTGTCAGTAATATCATCTCCATAATCAGCACAGCTACTGTCAGTAATATCCGCTCCATAATCAGTACAGATACTGTCAGTAATATCAGCTCTATAATCAGCACAAATATTGTCAGCAATATCAGTTCCATGATCAGCACAGATATTGAAATTAATATCAGCACGGTAATCAGTGCAGATGCTGTTAGTGATATCAGCTCCTTAACTAGCACAGATACTGTCAGTAATATCAGCTCCATAATCAGCACAGATACTGTCAGTAATATCAGCTCTATAATGAATACAGATACTGTCCGTAATAGCAGCGCCATAATCACTGCAGGTACTGTCAGTCATATAAGCTCTACAATCATCACAGATACTGTCAGTAATATCAGATATATAATCTGTACAGATATTGTCCGTAATATCATCTCTATAATCAGGACAGATACTGTCAGTAATATCAGATCCATAATCAGCACATATACTGTCAGTAATATCATCTCCATAATCAGCACAGCTACTGTCAGTAATATCCGCTCCATAATCAGTACAGATACTGTCAGTAATATCAGCTCAATTATCAGCACAGATACTGTCATCAATTTCAGCTCCATAATCAGCACATATACTGTCAGTAATATCATCTCCATAATCAGCACAGCTACTGTCAGTAATATCCGCTCCATAATCAGTACAGATATTGTCAGTAATATCAGCTCCATAATCAGTGGAGATACTGTTAGTAATATCAGCTCCATAACCAGTACAGATACGGTCAGTAATTTCAGCTCTATAATCCGTACAGATATCGTCAGGAATATCAGCTCCATAATCAGTACAGATGATGTCAGTAATATCAGCTCCACAATCCGTACAGATATTGTCACTAATATCAGCTCCATGATCAGCACAGATATTGCCAGTAATATCAGCACCATAATCAGTACTAATGCTGTCAGTAATATCAGCTCCGTAATTAGCATGGATATTGTCAGTAATATCAGCTCCATAATCAGAACATATATTGTCGTTGATATCAGCTCCATCATTAGCACATATACTCTTATTTATAATAGATCCATAATTAGCACAGTTACTGTCAGTAATATCAGCTCTATAATCAATACAGATACTGTCCGTAATAGCAGCTCCATAATCAGTACAGGTACTGTCAGTCATATCAGCTCGACAATCATTACAGATACTATCAGTAATATCAGCTCTATAATCGGTACAGTTATTGTCCGTAATATCAGCTCCATAATCAGGACAGATACTGTCAGTCATATTAGTTCTATAATCAGCACAGATATTTTCAAAATTTCAGCTCCATAATCAGTAAAGATACAGTCAGTAATATCAGATCCCTAATCAGTTCAGATACTGTCGGTAATATCAACTCCATAATCAGCACTTATACTGTCAGTAATATTATCTCCATAATCAGCACAGCTACTGTTAGTAATATCAGTTCTATAATCAGTACAGGTATTGTCAGTAATATTATCTCTATAATCAGCACAGATACTCTCAGCAATATCAGCTCCATAATCAGCACAGATATTGTTAGTAATATCAGCTCCATAATCAGTGGAGATACTGTCAGTAATATCAGCTCCATAATCAGTACAGACAGTAATATCTGCTCCATAATGAGTGGAGATACTGTCAGTAATATCAGCTCCATATTCAGTACAGACAGTTATATGAGCTCCATAATCAGTACAGACAGTAATATCTGCTCCATAATGAGTGGAGATACTGTCAGTAATATCAGCTGCATATTCAGTACAGACAGTAATATCTGCTCCATAATGAGTGGAGATACTGTCAGTAATATCAGCTCTATAATCAGTACAGATACTGTCAGTAATATCAGCTCCATAATCAGCACAGATACTGTCAGTAATATCAGCTCCATAAGCATTACAGATACTGTCAGTAATATCAGCTCTATAATCAATACAGATGTTGTCAGTAATATCAGCTCCATAATCAGCACAGATACTGTCAGTAATATCAGCTCTATAATCAGTACAGATGTTGTCAGTAATATCATCTCCATAATCAGCACAGCTACTGTCAGTAATATCCGCTCCATAATCAGCACAGATATTGTTAGTAATATCAGCTCCATAATCAGTGGAGATACTGTTAGTGATATCAGCTCCATAATCAGTACAGATACGGTCAGTAATTTCAGCTCTATAATCTGTACAGATACCGTCAGGAATATCAGCTCCATAATCATTACAGATACTGTCAGTAATATCAGCTCCATAATCAGCACAGATACTGTCAGTAATATCAGCTCTTTAATCAGTACAGGTACTGTCAGTAATATCAGCACCATAATCAGTACAAATGCTGTCAGTAATATCAGCTCCTTAATTAGCACAGATACTGTCAGTAATATCAGCTCCATAAGCATTACAGATAATGTCAGTAATATCAGCTCTATAATCAGTACAGATGTTGTCAGTAATATCATCTCCATAATCAGCACAGCTACTGTCAGTAATATCCGCTCCATAATCAGCACAGATATTGTCAGTAATATCAGCTCCATAATCAGTGGAGATACTGTTAGTAATATCAGCTCCATAATCAGTACAGATACGGTCAGTAATTTCAGCTCTATAATCCGTACAGATACCGTCAGGAATATCAGCTGATAATCATTACAGATACTGTCAGTAATATCAGCTCCATAATCAGCACAGATACTGTCAGTAATATCAGCTCTTTAATCAGTACAGGTACTGTCAGTAATATCAGCACTATAATCAGTACAAATGCTGTCAGTAATATCAGCTCCTTAATTAGCACGGATATTGACAGTAATATCAGCTCCATAATCCGAACATATATTGTCGTTGATATCAGCTCCATTATTAGTACAGATACTGTCAGTAATATCAGCTCCATAATCAGCACAGATACTTTCATTAATATCAGCTCTATAATCAGTACACATATTATCCGTATTATCATCTCCATAATCAGTACAGATACTGTCAGTAATATCCGCTCTATAAACAGCACAGATATTGTCAGCAATATCAGCACCATAATCAGCACAGATATTGTCAGTAATATCAGCTCCATAATCAGTGGCAATACTGTCAGTAATATCAGCTCTATAATCAGTACAGACACTGTCAGTATTATCAGCTCCATTATCAGTTCAAATACTGTCAGTAATATCAGCTCTATAATCAGTAAAGATACTGTCAGTAATATCAGCTCCATAATCAGCACAGATACTCTCAGTAATATCTGCTCCATAAGCATTACAGATACTGTCAGTAATATCAGCTCTATAATCAGTAAAGATACTGTCAGTAATATCATCTCAATAATCAGAACATATATTGTCGTTGCTATCAGCTCCATCATTAGCACATATACTGTTATTTATAATAGATCCATAATTAGCACAGATACTGTCAGTAATATCAGCTCTATAATCAATACAGATACTGTCCGTAATAGCAGCTCCATAATCAGTACAGGTACTGTCAGTCATATCAGCTCGACAATCATTACAGATACTATCAGTAATATCAGCTCTATAATCAGTACAGTTATTGTCCGTAATATCAGCTCCATAATCAGGACAGATACTGTCAGTCATATTAGTTCTATAATCAGCACAGATATTTTCAAAATATCAGCTCCATAATCAGTAAAGATACAGTCAGTAATATCAGATCCCTAATCAGTTCAGATACTGTCGGTAATATCAACTCCATAATCAGCACATATACTGTCAGTAATATCATCTCCATAATCAGCACAGCTACTGTCAGTAATATAAGTTCTATAATCAGTACAGATACTGTCAGTAATATTATCTCTATAATCAGCACAGATACTCTCAGCAATATCAGCTCCATAATCAGCACAGATATTGTTAGTAATATCAGCTCCATAATCAGTGGAGATACTGTCAGTAATATCAGCTCCATAATCAGTACAGACAGTAATATCTGCTCCATAATGAGTGGAGATACTGTCAGTAATATCAGCTCCATATTCAGTACAGACAGTAATATCTGCTCCATAATGAGTGGAGATACTGTCAGTAATATCAGCTCTATAATCAGTACAGATACTGTCAGTAATATCAGCTCCATAATCAGCACAGATACTGTCAGTAATATCCGCTCCTTAATCAGTACAGATACTGTCAGTAATATCATCTCCATAATCAGCACAGCTACTGTCAGTAATATCCGCTCCATAATCAGTAAAGATACAGTCAGTAATATCAGCTCCATAAGCATTACAGATACTGTCAGTAATATCAGCTCTATAATCAGTACAGATGTTGTCAGTAATATCATCTCCATAATCAGCACAGCTACTGTCAGTAATATCCGCTCCATAATCAATACAGATACTGTCAGTAATATCAGCTCTATAATCAGCACAAATATTGTCAGCAATATCAGTTCCATGATCAGCACAGATATTGAAATTAATATCAGCACGGTAATCAGTGCAGATGCTGTTAGTGATATCAGCTCCTTAATTAGCACAGATACTGTCAGTAATATCAGCTCCATAATCAGAACATATATTGTCGTTGATATCAGCTCCATCATTAGCACATATACTTTTATTTATAATAGATCCATAATCAGTACAGACACTGTCAGTAATATCCGCTCCATAATCAGTACAGATGATGTCAGTAATATCAGCTCCACAATCCGTACAGATATTGTCAGTAATATCAGCTCCATGATCAGCACAGATATTGCCAGTAATATCAGCACCATAATCAGTACTAATGCTGTCAGTAATATCAGCTCCGTAATTAGCACGGATATTGTCAGTAATATCAGCTCCATAATCAGAACATATATTGTCATTGATATCAGCTCCATCATTAGCACATATACGTTTATTTATAATAGATCCATAATTAGCACAGATACTGTCAGTAATATCAGCTCTATAATCAATACAGATACTGTCCGTAATAGCAGCTCCATAATCAGTACAGGTACTGTCAGTCATATCAGCTCGACAATCATTACAGATACTATCAGTAATATCAGCTCTATAATCGGTACAGTTATTGTCCGTAATATCAGCTCCATAATCAGGACAGATACTGTCAGTCATATAAGTTCTATAATCAGCACAGATATTTTCAAAATTTCAGCTCCATAATCAGTAAAGATACAGTGAGTAATATCAGATCCCAATCAGTTCAGATACTGTCGGTAATATCAACTCCATAATCAGCACATATACTGTCAGTAATATCATCTCCATAATCAGCACAGCTACTGTCAGTAATATCAGTTCTATAATCAGTACAGATATTGTCAGTAATATTATCTCTATAATCAGCACAGATACTCTCAGCAATATCAGCTCCATAATCAGCACAGATATTGTTAGTAATATCAACTCCATAATCAGTGGAGATACTGTCAGTAATATTAGCTCCATAATGAGTACAGACAGTAATATCTGCTCCATAATGAGTGGAGATACTGTCAGTAATATCAGCTCCATATTCAGTACAGACAGTTATATGAGCTCCATAATCAGTACAGACAGTAATATCTGCTCCATAATGAGTGGAGATACTGTCAGTAATATCAGCTCCATATTCAGTACAGACAGTAATATCTGCTCCATAATGAGTGGAGATACTGTCAGTAATATCAGCTCTATAATCAGTACAGATACTGTCAGTAATATCAGCTCCATAATCAGCACAGATACTGTCAGTAATATCAGCTCCATAAGCATTACAGATACTGTCAGTAATATCAGCTCTATAATCAGTACAGATGTTGTCAGTAATATCAGCTCCATAATCAGCATAGATACTGTCAGTAATATCAGCTCTATAATCAGTACAGATGTTGTCAGTAATATCATCTCCATAATCAGCACAGCTACTGTCAGTAATATCCGCTCCATAATCAGCACAGATATTGTCAGTAATATCAGCTCCATAATCAGTGGAGATACTGTTAGTAATATCAGCTCCATAATCAGTACAGATACGGTCAGGAATTTCAGATCTATAATCCGTACAGATACCGTCAGGAATATCAGCTCCATAATCATTACAGATACTGTCAGTAATATCAGCTCCATAATCAGCACAGATACTGTCAGTAATATCAGCTCTTTAATCAGTACAGGTACTGTCAGTAATATCAGCACCATAATCAGTACAAATGCTGTCAGTAATATCAGCTCCTTAATTAGCACAGATACTGTCAGTAATATCAGCTCCATAAGCATTACAGATACTGTCAGTAATATCAGCTCTATAATCAGTACAGATGTTGTCAGTAATATCATCTCCATAATCAGCACAGCTACTGTCAGTAATAACCGCTCCATAATCAGTACAGATACGGTCAGTAATTTCAGCTCTATAATCCGTACAGATACCGTCAGGAATATCAGTTCCATAATTATTACAGATACTGTCAGTAATATCAGCTCCATAATCAGCACAGATACTGTCAGTAATATCAGCTCTTTAATCAGTACAGGTACTGTCAGTAATATCAGCACCATAATCAGTACAAATGCTGTCAGTAATATCAGCTCCTTAATTAGCACGGATATTGACAGTAATATCAGCTCCATAATCCAAACATATATTGTCGTTGATATCAGCTCCATTATTAGTACAGATACTGTCAGTAATATCAGCTCCATAATCAGCACAGATACTTTCATTAATATCAGCTCTATAATCAGTACACATATTATCCGTATTATCATCTCCATAATCAGTACAGATACTGTCAGTAATATCCGCTCTATAATCAGCACAGATACTGTCATCAATTTCAGCTCCATAATCAGCACAGATATTGTCAGGAATATCAGCTCCTTAATCAGTGGAGATACTGTTAGTAATATCAGCTCCATAATCAGTACAGATACAGTCAGTAATTTCAGCTCTATAATCCGTACAGATATCGTCAGGAATATCAGCTCCATAATCATTACAGATACTGTCAGTAATATCAGTTCCATAATCCGCACCGATACTGTCAGTAATATCAGCTCCATAATCAGCACAGATACTGTAAGTACTATCAGCTCTATAATCAGTACAGATACTGTCAGTAATATCAGCTCCATAATAAGCACAGATACTCTTAGTAATATCAGCTATATAAGCAGCACAGATACTGTCAGTAATATCAGCACCATAATCAGCAGAGAAATTTTCAATAATATGTGCTCCATAATCAGTAGAGATGATGTCAGTAATATCAGCTCCACAATCCGTACAGATATTGTCAGTAATATCAGCTCCATAAGCCGTACATATATTGTCAGTAATATCCGCTCCATAATCAGCACAGATATTGTCAGTAATATCAGCACCATAATCTGCACAGATACTGTCAGTTATATCAGCGCCATGATCAGCACAGATATTGCCAGTAATATCAGCACCATAATCAGTACTAATGCTGTCAGTAATATCAGCTCCGTAATTGGCACGGATATTGTCAGTAATATCAGCTCCATAATCAGAACATATATTGTCGTTGATATCAGCTCCATCATTAGCACATATACTCTTATTTATAATAGATCCATAATTAGCACAGATACTCTCAGTAATATCAGCTCTTCAATCAGTAAAGATACTGTCAGTAATATCAGCTCCATAATCAGCACAGATACTCTCAGTAATATCTGCTCCATAAGCATTACAGATACTGTCAGTAATATCAGCTCTATAATCAGTAAAGATACTGTCAGTAATATCAGCTCCATAATCAGCACCATAATCAGTACTAATGCTGTTCGTAATATCAGCTCCGTAATTAGCACGGATATTGTCAGTAATATCAGCTCCATAATCAGAACATATATTGTCGTTGATATCAGCTCCATCATTAGCACATATACTCTTATTTATAATAGATCCATAATTAGCACAGATACTGTCAGTAATATCAGCTCTATAATCAATACAGGTACTGTCCGTAATAGCAGCTCCATAATCAGTACAGGTACTGTCAGTCATATCAGCTCGACAATCATTACAGATACTATCAGTAATATCAGCTCTATAATCAGTACAGTTATTGTCCGTAATATCAGCTCCATAATCAGGACAGATACTGTCAGTCATATTAGTTCTATAATCAGCACAGATATTTTCAAAATATCAGCTCCATAATCAGTAAAGATACAGTCAGTAATATCAGATCCCTAATCAGTTCAGATACTGTCGGTAATATCAACTCCATAATCAGCACATAAAATGTCAGTAATATCATCTCCATAATCAGCACAGCTACTGTCAGTAATATAAGTTCTATAATCAGTACAGATACTGTCAGTAATATTATCTCTATAATCAGCACAGATACTCTCAGCAATATCAGCTCCATAATCAGCACAGATATTGTTAGTAATATCAGCTCCATAATCAGTGGCAATACTGTCAGTAATATCAGCTCTATAATCAGTACAGACACTGTCAGTAATATCAGCTCCATTATCAGTTCAGATACTGTCAGTAATATCAGCTCTATAATCAGTAAAGATACTGTCAGTAATATCAGCTCCATAATCAGCACAAATACTCTCAGTAATATCTGCTCCATAAGCATTACAGATACTGTCAGTAATATCAGCTCTATAATCAGTAAAGATACTGTCAGTAATATCAGCTCCATAATCAGAACATATATTGTCGTTGCTATCAGCTCCATCATTAGCACATATACTCTTATTTATAATAGATCCATAATTAGCACAGATACTGTCAGTAATATCAGCTCTATAATCAATACAGATACTGTCCGTAATAGCAGCTCCATAATCAGTACAGGTACTGTCAGTCATATCAGCTCGACAATCATTACAGATACTATCAGTAATATCAGCTCTATAATCAGTACAGTTATTGTCCGTAATATCAGCTCCATAATCAGGACAGATACTGTCAGTCATATTAGTTCTATAATCAGCACAGATATTTTCAAAATATCAGCTCCATAATCAGTAAAGATACAGTCAGTAATATCAGATCCCTAATCAGTTCAGATACTGTCGGTAATATCAACTCCATAATCAGCACATATACTGTCAGTAATATCATCTCCATAATCAGCACAGCTACTGTCAGTAATATAAGTTCTATAATCAGTACAGATACTGTCAGTAATATTATCTCTATAATCAGCACAGATACTCTCAGCAATATCAGCTCCATAATCAGCACAGATATTGTTAGTAATATCAGCTCCATAATCAGTGGAGATACTGTCAGTAATATCAGCTCCATAATCAGTACAGACAGTAATATCTGCTCCATAATGAGTGGAGATACTGTCAGTAATATCAGCTCCATATTCAGTACAGACAGTAATATCTGCTCCATAATGAGTGGAGATACTGTCAGTAATATCAGCTCTATAATCAGTACAGATACTGTCAGTAATATCAGCTCCATAATCAGCACAGATACTGTCAGTAATATCAGCTCCATAAGCATTACAGATACTGTCAGTAATATCAGCTCTATAATCAGTACAGATGTTGTCAGTAATATCATCTCCATAATCAGCACAGCTACTGTCAGTAATATCCACTCCATAATCAGTACAGATACTGTCAGTAATATCAGCTCTATAATCAGCACAAATATTGTCAGCAATATCAGTTCCATGATCAGCACAGATATTGAAATTAATATCAGCACGGTATCAGTGCAGATGCTGTTAGTGATATCAGCTCCTTAATTAGCACAGATACTGTCAGTAATATCAGCTCCATAATCAGCACAGATACTGTCAGTAATATCAGCTCTATAATGAATACAGATACTGTCCGTAATAGCAGCTGCATAATCTGGACAGATACTGTCAGTCATATTAGCTCTATAATCAGCACAGATTTTTTCAAAATATCAGCTCCATAATCAGTACAGATAAGGTCAGTAATATCAGCTCTCTAATCAGTACAGATAATGTCAGTAATATCGGCTCTATAATCAGCACAGATACCGTCATGAATTTCAGCTCCATAATCAGCACAGAGATTGTCAATCATATCAGCTCCATAATCACTGCAGGTACTGTCAGTCATATCAGCTCTACAATCATCACAGATACTGTCAGTAATATCCGATATATAATCTGTACAGATATTGTCCGTAATATCATCTCTATAATCAGGACAGATACTGTCAGTAATATCAGATCCATAATCAGCACAGCTCCTGTCAGTAATATCTGCTCTCTAATCAGTACAGATAATGTCAGTAATATCGGCTCTATAATCAGCACAGATACCGTCATGAGTTTCAGCTCCATAATCAGCACAGAGATTGTCAGTCATATCAGCTCCATAATCACTGCAGGTACTGTCAGTCATATCAGCTCTACAATCATCACAGATACTGTCAGTAATATCCGATATATAATCTGTACAGATATTGTCCGTAATATCATCTCTATAATCAGGACAGATACTGTCAGTAATATCAGATCCATAATCAGCACAGCTCCTGTCAGTAATATCTGCTCTCTAATCAGTACAGATAATGTCAGTAATATCGGCTCTATAATCAGCACAGCTACCGTCATGAATTTCAGCTCCATAATCAATACAGATATTGTCCGTAATAGCAGCTCCATAATCACTGCAGGTACTGTCAGTCATATCAGCTCTACAATCATCACAGATACTGTCAGTAATATCAGATATATAATCTGTACAGATATTGTCCGTAATATCAGCTCTATAATCAGTACAGATGTTGTCAGTAATATCATCTCCATAATCAGCACAGCTACTGTCAGTAATATCCACTCCATAATCAGTACAGATACTGTCAGTAATATCAGCTCTATAATCAGCACAAATATTGTCAGCAATATCAGTTCCATGATCAGCACAGATATTGAAATTAATATCAGCACGGTATCAGTGCAGATGCTGTTAGTGATATCAGCTCCTTAATTAGCACAGATACTGTCAGTAATATCAGCTCCATAATCAGCACAGATACTGTCAGTAATATCAGCTCTATAATGAATACAGATACTGTCCGTAATAGCAGCTGCATAATCTGGACAGATACTGTCAGTCATATTAGCTCTATAATCAGCACAGATTTTTTCAAAATATCAGCTCCATAATCAGTACAGATAAGGTCAGTAATATCAGCTCTCTAATCAGTACAGATAATGTCAGTAATATCGGCTCTATAATCAGCACAGATACCGTCATGAATTTCAGCTCCATAATCAGCACAGAGATTGTCAATCATATCAGCTCCATAATCACTGCAGGTACTGTCAGTCATATCAGCTCTACAATCATCACAGATACTGTCAGTAATATC
This sequence comes from Pristiophorus japonicus, assembly GCF_044704955.1. Taxonomy (NCBI): domain Eukaryota; kingdom Metazoa; phylum Chordata; class Chondrichthyes; family Pristiophoridae; genus Pristiophorus; species Pristiophorus japonicus. The sequence continues at coordinate 58,890,516 of NC_091995.1, forward strand.
CGATATATAATCTGTACAGATATTGTCCGTAATATCATCTCTATAATCAGGACAGATACTGTCAGTAATATCAGATCCATAATCAGCACAGCTCCTGTCAGTAATATCTGCTCTCTAATCAGTACAGATAATGTCAGTAATATCGGCTCTATAATCAGCACAGATACCGTCATGAATTTCAGCTCCATAATCAGCACAGAGATTGTCAGTCATATCAGCTCCATAATCACTGCAGGTACTGTCAGTCATATCAGCTCTACAATCATCACAGATACTGTCAGTAATATCCGATATATAATCTGTACAGATATTGTCCGTAATATCATCTCTATAATCAGGACAGATACTGTCAGTAATATCAGATCCATAATCAGCACAGCTCCTGTCAGTAATATCTGCTCTCTAATCAGTACAGATAATGTCAGTAATATCGGCTCTATAATCAGCACAGCTACCGTCATGAATTTCAGCTCCATAATCAATACAGATATTGTCCGTAATAGCAGCTCCATAATCACTGCAGGTACTGTCAGTCATATCAGCTCTACAATCATCACAGATACTGTCAGTAATATCAGATATATAATCTGTACAGATATTGTCCGTAATATCATCTCTATAATCAGGACAGATACTGACAGTAATATCAGATCCATAATCAGCACAGCTACTGTCAGTAATATCCGCTCCATAATCAGTACAGATACTGTCAGTAATATCAGCTCAATAATCAGCACAGATACCGTCATCAATTTCAGCTCCATAATCAGCACAGATATTGTCAGGAATATCATCTCCTTAATCAGTGGAGATACTGTTAGTAATATTAGCTCCATAATCAGTACAGATACAGTCAGTAATTTCAGCTCTATAATCCATACAGATATCGTCAGGAATATCAGCTCCATAATCATTACAGATACTGTCAGTAATATCAGTTCCATAATCCGCACCGATACTGTCAGTAATATCAGCTCCATAATCAGCACAGATACTGTAAGTAATATCAGCTCTATAATCAGTACAGATACTGTTAATAATATCAGCTCCATAATAAGCACAGATACTCTTAGTAATATCAGCTATATAAGCAGCACAGATACTGTCAGTAATATCAGCACCATAATCAGCAGAGATATTTTCAATAATATGTGCTCCATAATCAGTAGAGATGAGGTCAGTAATATCAGCTCCACAATCCGTACAGATATTGTCAGTAATATCAGCTCCATAAGCCGTACATATATTGTCAGTAATATCAGCACCATAATCTGCACAGATACTGTCAGTTATATCAGCGCCATGATCAGCACAGATATTGCCAGTAATATCAGCACCATAATCAGTACTAATGCTGTCAGTAATATCAGCTCCATAATTAGCACGGATATTGTCAGTAATATCAGCTCCATAATCAGAACATATATTGTCGTTGATATCAGCTCCATCATTAGCACATATACTCTTATTTATAATAGATCCATAATTAGCACAGATACTGTCAGTAATATCAGCTCTATAATCAATACAGATACTGTCCGTAATAGCAGCTCCATAATCAGTACAGGTACTGTCAGTCATATCAGCTCGACAATCATTACAGATACTATCAGTAATATCAGCTCTATAATCAGTACAGTTATTGTCCTTAATATCAGCTCCATAATCAGGACAGATACTGTCAGTCATATTAGTTCTATAATCAGCACAGATAGTTTCAAAATATCAGCTCCATAATCAGTAAAGATACAGTCAGTAATATCAGATCCCTAATCAGTTCAGATACTGTCAGTAATATCAACTCCATAATCAGCACATATACTGTCAGTAATATCATCTCCATAATCAGCACAGCTACTGTCAGTAATATAAGTTCTATAATCAGTACAGATACTGTCAGTAATATTATCGCTATAATCAGCACAGATACTCTCAGCAATATCAGCTCCATAATCAGCACAGATATTGTTAGTAATATCAGCTCCATAATCAGTGGAGATACTGTCAGTAATATCAGCTCCATAATCAGTACAGACAGTAATATCTGCTCCATAATGAGTGGAGATACTGTCATTAATATCAGCTCCATATTCAGTACAGACAGTAATATCTGCTCCATAATGAGTGGAGATACTGTCAGTAATATCAGCTCTATAATCAGTACAGATACTGTCAGTAATATCAGCTCCATAATCAGCACAGATACTGTCAGTAATATCAGCTCCATAAGCATTACAGATACTGTGAGTAATATCAGCTCTATAATCAGTACAGATGTTGTCAGTAATATCATCTCCATAATCAGCACAGCTACTGTCAGTAATATCCGCTCCATAATCAGTACAGATACTGTCAGTAATATCAGCTCTATAATCAGCACAGATACTGTCATCAATATCAGCTCCATAATCAGCACAGATATTGGCAGTAATATCAGCTCCATAATCAGTGGAGATACTGTTAGTAATATCAGCTCCATAATCAGCACAGATACTGTCAGTAATATCTGCTCCATAAGCATTACAGATACTGTCAGTAATATCAGCTCTATAATCAGCACAAATATTGTCAGCAATACCAGTTCCATGATCAGCACAGATATTGAAAGTAATATCAGCACGGTAATCAGTGCAGATGTTGTTAGTGATATCAGCTCCTTAATTAGCACAGATACTGTCAGTAATATCAGCTCCATATTCAGCACAGATACTGTCAGTAATATCAGCTCTATAATGAATACAGATACTGTCCGTAATAGCAGCTCCATAATCAGTACAGGTACTGTCAGTCGTATCATCTCTATAATCATCACAGAAACTGTCAGTAATATCGGCTCTATAATCAGTACAGATATTGTCCGTAATATCAGCTCCATAATCAGGACAGATACTGTCAGTCATATTAGCTCTATAATCAGCACAGATATTTTCAAAATATCAGCTCCATAATCAGTACAGATAATGTCAGTAATATCAGCTCTCTAATCAGTACAGATAATGTCAGTAATATCGGCTCTATAATCAGCACAGATACCGTCATGAATTTCAGCTCCATAATCAGCACAGAGATTGTCAGTCATATCAGCTCCATAATCAGTTCAGATACCGTCAGGAATATCAGCTCCATAATCATTACAGATACTGTCAATAATATCAGCTCCATAATCAGTACAGATACTGCAGGTAATATCAGCTCTAAAATCAATACAGAAACTGTCCGTAATAGCTGCTCCATAATTAGTACAGATAATGTCAATCATATTAGCTCTATAATCTGCACAGCTATTTTCAAAATATCAGCTCCACAATCAGTACAGATACTGTCAGTAATATCAGCTCGAGAAAGAGCACAGATAATGTCAGTAATATCAGCTCCATAATCAGTACTGATACTGACAGTAATATCAGCTCTATAATCAATACAGATACTGTCAGTAATATCAGCTCCAAAATCAGTACAGATATTGTGAGTAATATCAGCTCCATTATCAGTATAGATACTGTCAGTAATATCAGCTCTATAATCAGCACATATACTGTCAGTAATGTCAGCTCCATAATCAGTACAGATACTCTCAGTAATATCAGCTCCATAATCAGTACAGATACTGCCAGAAATATCATCTCCATAATCAGTACAGATACTGTCAGTGATATCTGCTCCATAATCAGTAGAGATACTGTTAGCAATATTAGCTGCATAATCAGTACAGATACTGTCAATAATACCAGCTCTATAATCAGCACAGATGATGTCTAGTAATATCAGTTCTATAATCAGTACAGATACTGTCAGTAATATTATCTCCATAATCAGCACAGATATTGTCCTTAACATGAGCTCCATAATTAGCACAGATACTGTCGGTAATATCAGCTCCATAATCAGTACAGACAGTAATATCAGCTCCATAATCAGCACAGATACTGTCAGTAATGTCAGCTCCATAATCAGTACAGATACTCTCAGTAATATTATCTCCATAATCAGTACAGATACTGCCAGTAATATCATCTCCATAATCAGTACGGATACTGTCAGTAATATCAGCTCCATAATCAGTACAGATACTGTCCCTAATATCAGCTCTATAATCAGCACAGATATGTCCGTAATACCAGCTCCATAATCAGTACAGGTACTGTCAGTCATATCAGCTCCATAATCAGCACAGATACTGTCTGTAATATCAGTTCTATAATCAGCACAGATATTTTCCAAATATCAGCTCTATAATCAGTATAGATACTGTCAGTAATATCAGCTCGAGAAACATCTAGATACTGTCATTAATATCAGATACATAATCAGTGCAGATACTGTCAATAATATCAGCTCCATAATTAGCACAGATACTGTCAGCAATATAAGCTCCATAATCAGCACAGATATTTTGTCCTTAACATGAGCTCCATAATTAGCACAGATACTGTCAGTGATAGCAGCTCCAAAATTACCAAAGATACTCTAAGTTATATCACCTCTATAAGCCGTACAGATACAGCCAGTAATATCAGCTCCATAATCATCACAGATACTGTCAGTAATATGTGATCCATAATCAGTACAGATGATGTCAGTAATATCAGCTGCACAATCCGTACAGATCTTGTCAGTAATATCAGCTCCATAATCAGTACATATATTTTCAGTAATATCAGCTCCATAATCCGCACAAATACTGTCAGTAATATCAGCTCTATAATCAGTGCAGATACTGTCCGTAATAGCAGCTCCATAATTATTACATATACTGTCAGTAATATCATCCTGATAATCAGTACAGATACCATCAGTAATGTCCGCTCCATAATCAGCACGGATACTGTCAGTAATATCAGCTCCATAATCAGCACAGATACTGTCAGTAATATCAGCTCCATAATCAGTGCAGATACTGTCAGCAACATCAGCTCCATAATCAGCACGGATACTGTCATCAATATCAGCTCTATAATCAACACAGATACTGTCAGCAATATCAGATCCATAATCAGCACAGATATTGTCAGTTGTATCAGCTCCATAATCAGTGGAGATAATGTCAGTAATATTAGCTCCATAATCAGCATAGATACTGTCAGTAATATCAGCTCCATAACCATTACAGATACTGTCAGTAATATCAGCTTCATAATCAGCACGGATACTGTCAGTAATATCAGCTCCATAATCAGCACAGATACTGTCAGTAATATCAGCTCTATAATCAGCACAGATATTGTCAGTAATATCAGCTGCATCATCAGTGGAGATACTGTCAGTAATATCAGCTCGATAATCAGTACAGATACTGACAGTAATATCAGCAGCATAATCAGTGGAGATAATATCAGTAATATCAGCTCCATAATCATTCGAGATACTGTCATTAATATCAGCACTTTAATCAGTGGAGATACTCTCAGTAATATCAGCTCTATAATCAGTACAAATACTGCTCGTAACATCAGCTCCATAATCAGCACAGATACGGTCAGCAGTATCTGTTCCATAATCAGAAGAGATATTGTTGGTAATATAGCACTATAATCTGTACAGATGCTGTCAGTATCAGCTCCATAATCAGCACAGATTCTGTCAATAATACCAGCTCCATAATCATCACGGATACTATCAGTAATATAAGCTCCATAATCAGCACAGATACTTTCTGTAATATCAGCTCCATAATCAGTACAGACACTGTCATCAATATCAGCTCCATAATCAGCATGGATACTGTCTGTAATATCATCTCTAAAATCAGCAACGATATTTTCCAAATATCAGCTCTATAATCAGGACAGATACTGTCAGTAATATCAGCTCTATAATCAGTACAGATGCTGTCAGTAATATCAGCTCTATAAACATACAGATACTGTCATTAATATCAGCTCCATAATCAGTACAGATACTGTCAATAATATCAGCTCCATAATTAGCACAGATACTGTCAGCAATATCAGCTCCATAAGCAGCACAGATATTGTCCTTAATATCAGCTCCATAATTAGCACAGATACTGTCAATGATATCAGCTCCATAATTAGCACAGATACTGTTAGTTATATCAGCTGTATAAGCCACGCAGATACCGCCAGTAATATCAGCTCCATAATCATCACAGATACTGTCAGTAATATGTGATTCATAGTCGCAGATGATGTCAGTAATATCTGCTCCACAATCCGTGTAGACCTTGTCAGTAATGTCAGCTCCATATTCCGCACAAATACTTTCATTAATATCAGCTCTAAAATCAGTAGAGATCCTGTCAGTAATATCAGCTCTATAAACAATACAGATACTGTCATTAATATCAGCTCCATAATCAGTACAGATACTGTCAATAATATCAGCACCATAATTAGCACAGATACTGTCAGCAATATCAGCTCCATTATCAGCACAGATATTGTCCTTAATATCAGCTCCATAATTAACACAGATACTGCCAGGGATATCAGCTCCATAATTAGCACAATACGGTTAGTAATATCAGCTCTATAAACAACACAGATACTGTCAGTAATATCAGCTCCATAATCATCGCAGATACTGTCAGCAATATGTGATCCATAATCAGTACAGATGATGTCAGTAATATCAGCTCCACAATCCGTACAGATATTGTCAGTAATATCAGCTTCATAATGAGTACATATATTTTCAGTAATATGAGCTCCTTAATCCGCGCAGATACTGTCAGTAACATCAGATCCATAATCAGCACAGATATTGTCAGTCAAATCAACACGATAATCAATACAGATATTGTCATTAATATCATCTCCACAATTAGCATCGATACTATCTGTCATTATAGTTTCATAATTAGCACAGATACTGTCAGTTATACCAGCTCCAAAATCAGCACAGATACTGTCAGTAATATCAGCTCTATAGTCAGTAGAGATATTATCCGTAATATCAGCTCCATAATCAGTACAGATACTGTCAATCATATCAGCTCTATAATCAGCACAGTTTTTTTCAAAATATCAGTTCCACAATCAGTACATACACTGTCAGTAATATCAGCTCTATAATCAGCACAGATAATGTCAGTAATATCAGCTCCATAATCAGCACAGATACTGTCAGTAATGTCAGCTCCATAATCAGTACAGATACTCTCAGTAATATTATCTCCATAATTAGTACAGATACTGCCAGTAATATCATCTCCATAATCAGTACGGATACTGTCAGTAATATCAGCTCCATAATCAGTACAGATACTGTCCCTAATATCAGCTCTATAATCAGCACAGATATGTCCGTAATACCAGCTCCATAATCAGTACAGGTACTGTCAGTCATATCAGCTCCATAATCAGCACAGATACTGTCTGTAATATCAGTTCTATAATCAGCACAGATATTTTCCAAATATCAGCTCTACAATCAGTACAGATGCTGTCAGTAATATCAGCTTGAGAAACATCTAGATACTGTCATTAATATCAGATACATAATCAGTGCAGATACTGTCAATAATATCAGCTCCATAATTAGCACATATACTGTCAGCAATATAAGCTCCATAATCAGCACAGATATTTTGTCCTTAACATGAGCTCCATAATTAGCACAGATACTGTCAGTGATAGCAGCTCCAAAATTAGCAAAGATACTCTAAGTTATATCACCTCTATAAGCCGCACAGATACAGCCAGTAATATCAGCTCCATAATCATCACAGATACTGTCAGTAATATGTGATCCATAATCAGTGCAGATGATGTCAGTAATATCAGCTGCACAATCCGTACAGATCTTGTCAGTAATATCAGCTCCATAATCAGTACATATATTTTCAGTAATATCAGCTCCATAATCCGCACAAATACTGTCAGTAATATCAGCTCTATAATCAGTGCAGATACTGTCCGTAATAGCAGCTCCATAATCAGTACAGGTACTGTCAGTCATGTCAGCTGCATAATCAGCACAGATGCTGTCAGTAATATCAGCTCTAAACTCAGTATATATATTTTCAAAATATCAGCTCACAATCAGTATAGATACTGTCAGTAATATCAGTTCTATAATCAGCACTGATACTGTCAGTAATGACAGCTCAATGATCAGTACAGATACTGTCAGTAATATCAGCTCCATAATCAGCACAGATACTGTCAGTAATGTCAGCTCCATAATCAGTACAGATACTGTCAGTAATATCAGCTCCATAATCAGTCCAGATACTCTTAGTAATATCAGCTCCATAATTATTACATATACTGTCAGTAATATCATCCTGATAATCAGTACAGATACCATCAGTAATGTCCGCTCCATAATCAGCACGGATACTGTCAGTAATATCAGCTCCATAATCAGCACAGATACTGTCAGTAATATCAGCTCCATAATCAGTGCAGATACTGTCAGCAACATCAGCTCCATAATCAGCACGGATACTGTCATCAATATCAGCTCTATAATCAACACAGATACTGTCAGCAATATCAGATCCATAATCAGCACAGATATTGTCAGTTGTATCAGCTCCGTAATCAGTGGAGACAATGTCAGTAATATCAGCTCTATAATCAGTACAGACACTGTCAGTAATATCAGCTCCATAACCATTACAGATACTGTCAGTAATATCAGCTCTATAATCAGTACAGATACTGTCAGTAATATTAGCTCCATAATCAGCATAGATGCTGTCAGTAATATCAGCTCCATAACCATTACAGATACTGTCAGTAATATCAGCTCCATAATCAGCACGGATACTGTCAGTAATATCAGCTCCATAATCAGCACAGATACTGTCAGTAATATCAGCTCTATAATCAGCACAGATATTGTCAGTAATATCAGCTGCATCATCAGTGGAGATACTGTCAGTAATATCAGCTCGATAATCAGTACAGATACTGACAGTAATATCAGCAGCATAATCAGTGGAGATAATATCAGTAATATCAGCTCCATAATCATTCGAGATACTGTCATTAATATCAGCACTATAATCAGTGGAGATACTCTCAGTAATATCAGCTCTATAATCAGTACAAATACTGCTCGTAATATCAGCTCCATAATCAGCACAGATACTGTCAGCAATATCTGTTCCATAATCAGAAGAGATATTGTTGGTAATATAGCACTATAATCTGTACAGATGCTGTCAGTATCAGCTCCATAATCAGCACAGATATTGCCAGTAATATCAGCTCTATAATCAATAGAGATACTGTGAGTAATATCAGCTCCATGTTCAGCACAGACACTGTCAGTAATATTAGCTCCATAATCAGTACAGATACTTTCCGGAATATCAGCTCGATAATCAGTGAAGGTACAGTCCGCAATATCATCTCCATAATCAGTACAGATACTGTCAGTAATATCAGCTCCATACTCAGCACAGATATTGTCAGTAGTATCAGCCCCATAATCAGTGGATATACTGTCAGTAATATCAGCTCTATAATCAGTACAGTTACTGTTAGTAATATCAGCTCCATAATCAGCATAGATACTGTCAGCAATATCAGCTCCATAACCATTACAGATACTGTCAGTAATATCAGCACGGAAACTGTCAGTAATATCAGCTCCATAATCAGCACAGATACTGTCAGTAATATCAGCTCTATAATCAGCACAGATATTGTCAGTATTATCAGCACCATAATCAGTGGAGATACTGTCAGTAATATCAGCTCCATAATCAGCACAGATACTGTCAGTAATATCAGCTCCATAAGCATTACAGATACTGTCAGTAATATCAGCTCTATAATCAGTACAGATGCTGTCAGTAATATAAGCTCCATAATCAGCACAGATATTGTCGGTAATATCAGCTACATAATCCGCACAAATACTGTCAGTAATATCTGCTCCATAATCAGCACAGATATTGTCAGTAATATCAGCTCGATAATCAGTACAGATATTGTCAGTAATATCAGTTCCATAATCAGTACTGATGCTGTCAGTAATATCAGTACTTTAATCAGCACAAATAATGTCAGTAATATCAGCTCCATAATCAGCACAGATACTGTCAGTAATATCAGCTCCATAATCAGCACAAATGCTGTGAGTAACATCAGATGTATAATCAGTACAGACAATATCGTAATATCAACTCCATAATCAGTATAGATACTATCAGTAATACAGCTCTATAAGCAGCATAGATATTGTCGGTATTATCAGCTCCTTAATCAGCACTGATACTGTCAGTAATATCAGCTCCATAATCAAAACAGTTATTCTAGGTAATATCAGCTCTATAGTCAGTACAGATATTGTCAGTAATATCAGCTCCATAATCAGTACAGACACTGTCAGTAACATCAGCTCCATCATCGTTATTGATGCTGTCAGTAATATCAGCTCTGTAATCACCACAGATACTGTCAGTAAAATCAGCTCCATAATTAGCACAGATACTATCAGTAATATCATCTCCATAATCAGCACAGATATTGTCATGAATATCAACTCCATAATTAGCATAGATGCTGTCAGTAATATCAGCTCCATAATCAGCACAGATACTGACAGTAATATCAGCTCCATAATCTGCACAGATATTTTCAGTAATATCAGCCCTATAATCAGTACAGATGTTGTCATAATATCAGCTCTATAATCAGTAATCAGTACAGATATTGTCAGTAATATTAGCTCTATAATCAGCACAGACACGGTCAGTGATATCAGCTCTATTATCAGTACAGATACTGTCAGTAATATCAGCTCTATAATCAACAGAGATACTATCAGATATTTCAGCTCTTAACGTGTTCCTTTTAGTGACAACAAATGGATTCAAACTGCTGCGATAGTGAGCGACTAATCTCAAACTTTTTGATACCGGATCCTGAGCCCGACTCTTGCCAGGTTCACAGTGTGTCAGGATCCTAGTAGGTGTCTATGGGTTGCCATTGTGTGTCAGGATCATGCCGGTGTGTATGGGGTTTCACCTTGTATCGGGATCCTGGCAGGTGTGTATGGGGATTCTCAATATATCAGGATCATTGCCTGGTTTGTTTGGGGTTTCCCAATATAAATTTACACCGTTTGTATGGGGGTTCGCAGTGTATAAGGATACTGCCAGCTGTGCATGCGGTTTCACAGTGTATCAGGATCCTGCCTGGTGGGTATGGGGTTTCACATTCTATACACTCTCCCTCGACCCTTGCGAACTAAAAGCAATATTAATTGCACCTTCCGGGATTTTGTTTCTCCCCTTCTCTGCAGAAGTTGCTGAATCTGGCCGAGTTAAATTCCACAGTCTTTAGCTTTCCTTTCGTATCTCACCATCAGCCGACACACTGAGAGTCAGCAGGATGTGCACTGTGGTAGGCATCACAGCAAAGTCCAATCCTGCCCTCAATTGACATCCATAACTTCCCAATTGATTTCACTTTGTCGCTATCAAGAGCAGGGGATGAGTTTGATTTTACTCTTCGTTAGCGCAGTGGAACTGAGGCTAATTATAGCCCTGAACTGCTGCCTTGACAGATATCAACTAACAGCACAGATGAAGGATTGAATTTGGGACCCTCCAATCAGTAGGGCAGAGTGTCCTAAAGTGGAGGGAGTGGATGGGAGAGGGTTAGAACAGAATATTTAGAAAGAAGTATCACTCCACCTTTAAACGAGAACTTATTCACACTGCAAAGTTTTTACATCTTTCCAAATTAAGCGAGCAATTCAAATGGATCATCAAAAAACACTGAGACATTTTAGAAAGGCTCAAGTCATTTAAACTGACAGCTTTACAATCAGTGCACAGTATAGAAGGGAGCGTCTGTTAATGGGAGATCAGCTAGTGAAGTCCATCAACACTCCAAGGTAAACTGGACTGTCCCTTTAACTATAAATATGCAGAGAAAGTGGAGTTACTGACCCTTTATCTATCTGTCCCATTCCCCCAGACAGTGGAAGGGGCCGAGAGAACACGCGCTGATTGAGGGGGCGGGGCCTGGGGAACCCGCGCTATGTAGGGGCGGGGCTTGGGGAACCCGCTCTGTTTGGGGGCGGGGCCTGGGGAACCTGCTCTGTGTGGGGACGGGGCCTGGGAAACGCGCTGTGTGGGGGCAGGGCCTGGGAACGCGCTGTGTGTGGGGGCGGGGTCTGGGAAACCCGCTTTGTGTGATTCACTTTATTTGAAGGGTAAAGATTATAGAGTAAACGTGCATATTGCCCGAGGAAGGATGGGCTCCTCTTTTCCCCTATTGCAGTTTTCTTTCTCACTGTGGAGTCCCATAGATTGTGCTTACAAGGTGTGAGCAGCAGAGAGTGTTAGCTGCTTGTTGTTTAACGCTAATAATCTCTGAGGCAGCCAGTCGTGGAAGTGTACAGATCAGGACGACAGGAAGTCCAACCGGACAAGTGCATTCCTGACCAGAACTGTCGGTGACTCGGTTTCAGGCCCATTCTGATTTTTGTGTCCGTTCCGTTAGGACTCATCCTTCTTATATTCAATACATATTCCTAGGCGATATTAAAGCAATGTTTAACATGATGCAAGATGGGATGGGGTGAATAGAAACAAACTGTTTCTAGTGGTTGAAGGGTCAGGACAAGGAGCCACGGATGCAGGATTAAATGTCAGGAGAAACTTCTTCACACAGAGAGTTGTGAGGCTGTGGAATTCACTTCGAGGTCAGTGGTTGGGGCACAGGTTCTGTGATTACAACGGTTCCTCGTGTTTTAATCCAAGGCAGGCCTCAGCCCAGTCATTTGCTCCAAATGTTCTTGCAACGGTTCAAGCTCAGAAGTGGCAGGAATCGTGAGCAGCAATAGCAGGAAATAAAATCTAAATGTAAGTAAGTATCGATATAGCTTATCTTCATCTATTTATATTTTAATAACTTTTGTTGAATGTGGCCCACACCAAGTCGGAGGATATCGGGTCAGTGCCACCACAGAAATACCCCTGAGGTTGTTGCAAGAGTAGGGAAGCTCAAGTGAGGTGTTTAACATCACAAAGGGTTTAGATGGAGTAAATAGCGAGACACGTTTTTCAATGGCTGAAGGGTCGATAACCAGAGGACACAGATTTAAGGTGATTGGCAAAAGAACCAGAGGTGACATGAGGAAAAACGTTTTTACTAATGAGTGGTTAGGATTTGTAATGCACTGCCTGTTAGGTTGGTGAATACAGATTCAATATTAGCCTTCGAAAGGGACTTGAAGGAGAAGAAATTGCAGGGATATGGGGAAAAGGAGGGAGGTGGGACTAACCGGATTGCTCTTCGACATAGCTGGCACATACTCGATGGACAGAATAGTCTCCTTCTGTGCGGTGCTATTCGATGAGTGTATGACAATCTCTTTCTATTTTAATATTGCTGATGTTATTGTCGACATCACATCCCACAGCTGGAATATGAGCATTATGCACAGGAGCATAGACTAATGTGAAAGTCATCTTTAATGGTCGACTGACCCCTGACATAGCAGGAAAAGCTTTTGCTAGCTCTAGTACAAATGTGCAACATCAGCTTAACCAAATATCTCAGCTTCTCTAATGGCTGCTTTCGTCTCCCTCAGTTGTGTATGATGTTTTTTCTCTATTCTTCTGTAACTGGAATGCATCTTGATGGCACGCTTGCTGTGGGAATCTTGTCTCGGTCATGCGGAGCAGGTCGAGTGTTGTCAGTGCTTCGATACTGGGGATGTTGGCCTGATTCAGGTAGGCAGAGGAAACGTTTCAAGGGCACCCTCAAAGCCTCCTTGAAAAAATGCAACTTCCCCACCGACAGCTGGGCGTCCCTGGCCAAAGACCGCCCTACGTGAAGGAACAGCATCCAGGAGCACGCTGAGCACCTTGGTTCTCGCCATGCCGAAAACAAGTGCAGGCAGCAGAAGGAGCGTGCGGCAAACCAGTTTCCCCACCCACGCTTTCCTTCAAGCACCTACCTGTGACAGTGACGGTAATTCCTGTATTGGACTGAGAACTCACTTTTAGAGTGGAAGCAAGTCTTGCTCGATTTCGAGGGACTGCCTATGATGATGATGCATCTTGATCAAAGCTGGGTTCAATGTAAAACAGTTCTGGGAGTCAGGAATCATTCACCCCTAGACCTACACTGACGGCTCCTTCATTTAGCGCCTATTTTCACCATTTGACCAAAATTACCCCCACCCCCATCTTGGTCATCTCTTTAGCACCTCAAGTATTCAGCAAAAATAGCACCTCCCTCCCTCTGCAGTAGTGTGTTCAGTTCTGGGCATCAAACCTTCCAAGGGATATATTGGCCTTAGAGTGCAGTGTACCTGAATGATAAATGAAAGATGAGAGGGTTGACTTATGAGGAAAGGTTGAGTAGATTGGGCCTCTACTCATTGCAATTCAGAAGAATGAGAGGTGATGTTATCGAAACATGTAGGATTATGAGGCGGCTTGACAAGGTGGATGCAGAGAGGATGTTTCCACTGATGGGGCGACTAGAACTAGAGGGCATGATCTTAGAATATGGGGCCGCCCATTTAAAATTGAGATGAGGAGAAATTTATTCTCTCGGGGTTGTGGATCTGTGGAATTCGCTGCCTCGGGAGATGTGGAAATTGGGACATTGAATAAATTTAAGACAGAAGTGGACAGTTTCTTAAACGATAAGGGAATAAGGGCTTATGGAGAGCGGGCAGGAAAGTGGAGCTGAGTCCATGATCGGATCAGCCATGATCGTATTAAATGGTGGAGCGGGCTCGAGGGGCAATACGGCCGACTCCTACTCCTATTTCTTATGGTCTTATGAAATCCAAGGGTTAAATTTTGAAGAGAGATTACACAATTATGGTTGTATTCACTGTGATTTAGAAGATTAAGGAGTGTTTTGATCGAAGTTTTCAAGATAGTAAAGCAAACTGATAGTTTCTCTTTATCGACTCTGTTTCCGCTGGTTGGGAATTTTAAAACTAGAGGTCATAGGCTACGAATTAGAGCTGGTCCTTTTAAGATGGAGATTAGGAAATATTTATACACGCAAAGTATGGTAGAAGTTTCAAGCTCCCTTTCACAAACGGCAGTTGTTGCTGGGGTCATTTGATCATTTTAAATCTGAGGTTGATAGATTTTTGTTAACCAAAGATATTAAGGGATATGGGTCAAATGCGGGTATATTGAGTTAGATCACAGATCAGCCACGATCTGATTGAACAGCGCGACAGACTCGTGGAGCTAACTGGCCCGATCGTGTTCCTATGCTCCCTCCATCATAAAGTCAGAAATGGGACCGTTCGCTAATGATTATAGTATTCAGCTCCATGCATTACTCCTCGGATAATGAAATAGTCCATAATAACCACCAACAAGAGAGTTTCAACATCTCCCCTTCACATTCAATGGTATTATCTTCACGGAATCCCACCTCATCAACAGTCTGCGTGTCGCCATTGATAAGAAAGTCAACTGACCAGACACGTAAATGGCGTGGCTACGAGAGGTTAGTATACCTCGCATAAGGCACAAGGCAAGAATGTGATGCAATAGTTGTCTGGAAGGATGCTGCTGCAGGATTCAAGAAGCTGTACACCACCTAATTCAAAGCAGTATGAATATAATGGTGTATGGGCCAAGAAACATGATCAAAGTAGTAAACTGCACGGTTGAGTGAAATGAGGAAGTTGTTCACAAACACTGATCAACCGATTGGATGGAATGTTTGCCAGAGTAGTGGGACCAATATTCCCTGTATTGTTGGGTTATTCAGGTCTGGGCAGGACACTGTCCCCAACACTGTCCCCAATACTGACACTGTTCCCAACGCCGGCCCCGTCGCCAACACCGACTCCGTCCCCAACCCTACAATGCTTTTAATTTATACAATTAAACCAAGTTCCCCCTTGTTAAAGGGGCACAACAATTAGAACCAGCAAACTAACAAAATGAACCAAAAATGTTTAGACAAAATTTGTTTGGCGGGGGTGAAGATGCACTCCAGTCCCTCCTGTGCGCACCTCTCGCGGAAGCACGCGAGTGTACCAGTGGACACGACGCGCACAATGTCCAGGCATACCCTGGCGTGAAGGTAGCCACAGAAGAGGCAGGCAGTCAGGCTGAACAAACCACTCAACCACCTGCTGCCTCGACCAGTTAATGGTCACCTTGGCCAGGCCCAGGAGCCTTCCGAACTGCCGGCTCCACTCCACACAGGGTGCTCAAAGATCAGGAGCGTGGGACTGAAGTGCTGCCATATATCCAGGAGCAGCCCCTTTAAATAATGGAAGAGGGGCTGCAACTATTTTAGTTGAACGTAAACCAAGTGCCCCCTTTTGGCAACGGCACCAGAACCAACAAATTTCAAATTAAACATTTAGAGTAACTTACATCAAATTAAAATGTGGTTGCCGGGGGTGATAATGCACTCCAGTCCCTCCGGCGCTCACCTCTCGCGGAAGACCATGAGCGTACCGATGGACAGCATATGCTCCATCGCCAGGAACACCCTGGCTCGGATGTAACCATGGAAGAAAGGCAGGCAGTTGGGCTGAACGACCCCCTCAACCGCCCACTGCCTGGACCGGTGAATGGCCACCTTGGCTATGCCCAGGAGCAATCTCATGAGGAGGCCTTCCAACCTGCCCGCTCCCCTCCGCACAGGAAGCCCAAAGATCAGGAGCGTGGGATTGAAGTGCCGTGAGAAATCTTGGGGCAGTCCCTTTAAATAATGGAAGAGGGTCTGCAATTTCACACACTCTGTAAAAACGTAGAATACAATTCTTTTAGAGGAGACAAAATAAAACATTTAAATCAAGTACCCCCGGCCACTCCAAACATTTTCCAATGCCCTTTTTTTGTTTTTTTTTGTTTTTTTGGGGGGGTTTTTGTGTTTTTTTGGGGGGCATTAAAATCATATAATTTACAAGTGCCCCCATAAAAGGGGAGGGGGTACTAAAACCCGGCAATTGAAACAAATTAAACTTTAAAACATAAAATCAAATTAAAATTTGGTTGCCGGGGGTGATGATACACTCCAGTCCCTCCGGTGCCCACCTCTTGCGGAAGGCCGCAAGCGTAGCGGTGGACACCGCATGCTCCATCTCCAAGGACACCCTGGCCCGGATGTAGGCGCGGAAGAGAGGCAGGCAGTCAGGCTGAACGACCCCCTCAACCGCCCGCTGCCTGGACCGGTGAATGGCCACCTTGGCAATGCCCAGGAGCAGTCTCACGAGGAGGCCTTCCAACCTGCCCGCTCCCCTCCGCACAGGAAGCCCAAAGATCAGGAGCGTGGGATTGAAGTGCCGTGAGAAATCTTGGGGCAGTCCCTTTAAATAATGGAAGAGGGTCTGCAATCTCACAAACTCTGTAAAAACGTAGAACACAACTCTTTTTGGGAGAAAAAGTAAACATTAAACATTAAATCATGTGCCCCACGATCTGGGGGACACTCCAAATATTTTTCAAGGCCCTGTTTTGTGTTTTTTTGTGGGGGGGGTTTTGTTTTTTTTTGTTTTTTGGGGGTTTTCTTGGGGCACTAAAATCATATTTTTTCAAGTGCCCCCTATAAAAGGGGAGGGGGACACTAAAACCGGCATTTAAAATAAATTAGACTTTAAAACATATAAAATCAAATTACAATTTGGTTGCCAGGGGGAACGATGCACTCCAGTCCCTCCGGCACCCACCTCTCGCGGAAGGCCGCGAGCGTACCGGTGGACACCGCGTGCTCCATTTCCAAGGACACCCTGGCCCGGATGTAGGCGCGGAAGAGAGGCAGTCAGTCAGGCTGAACGACCCCCTCGACCACCCGCTGCCTGGACCGGCTGATGGCACCCTTGGCCATGCCCAGGAGCAGTCCTACGAGGAGGCCCTCGGACCTACCCGCTCCCCTCCACGCAGGGTGCCCAAAGATCAGGAGTGTGGGACTGAAGTGCAGGCAGAAATTGAGGAGCAGCCCCTTTAAATAATGAAACAGGGGCTGCAACCTCGCACACTCCATAAAAACATAGAACACGGACTCTTCCAGACCGCAGAAATTACAGGCGGCCTGGGAGTCCGTGAACCAGCTTAAAAATTTGTTGCACAGGACTACTCCGTGCACCACCCTCCAGGCCAAGTTCCCGATAAATAGTGGGAGTACTCGTGCATAGAGTGGGACTTGAACGGACAACCTTCTGACCCAGAGGCGAGTGTGCTGCACACTGAGCCACAGTTCACACTAAAACGTAGAACACAGACTCGGGTCACAGGCCACTAGGGCCGACCAATGAGCAATTGATTAAAAGTGCGATTTGATTGGTCAATTCACGGTTCGAATCCCTGTATAAGATCTGCGGTCATTACCAGCTAAATGGCGCTCTTCCTGAAGGTCTCTGGAGTTGAGAAAGAGCAATATTTTAGTGAACGGGTGATTATTTCTCTGTCCCTGAGCTCAGTTTATCGTTTCCTTCTGTCTCTAGTAGGGAGACAAAATGTTTTTCGTTGAATCGGGAACACTTCCTGTGCTAATGCTGGTGATCTAATATTTTATTTATAGGCTGCAGGTAACCGTATTGTTGGGTTTTCCAGGACTGGGGCGGGTTCCTGGTCTGGGCTGTAGGTAACCTTATTGTTGGGTTTTCCAGGTCTGGGGCGGGTTTCTGGGCTGTAGGTAACCTTATTGTTGGGTTTTCCAGGGCTGGGGCGGGCTCCTGGGCTGGAAGTAACCGGATTGTTTGGTTTTCCTGGGCTGCAGGTAACTGTATTGTTGGATTTTTCTAGTTTGGGGTGGCTTTCTGGTCTAGGCTGGGCTGTAGGTAACTGTATTGGGTTTTCCAGGTCTAGGGCGGGCTCCTGGTTTGGGCTGTAGGTAAATGTATTGTTTTCTGGGGCTGGCTCCAGGTCTCGGCTGCTTGTTTCCTTCTGAGTTGGGGCAAGCTGCTTTTGCTGGCTATTCGGATGAGTGTAGTGCCGTCATTTCAGAGCTCACTTCATTTAGTCTCCTTCCCTCTATTTACTGATACATTACTGGATCCTCCAGATATGTTCAGGGTAATCTCCTAATTGAGCTGATATTGTGATTCCTTCTGCTGCACATTGGATCTTGCCATATCTGCCAGTTTTATGCCGAATGTAAGTGGTGGCAAAATAAATTTGCATTGTAAACCTTGGAAATGTGGCATACCAAAAGCTGCCGTGAGTCCTATGATCGAATGGGAAGATCTGAGTCTGGTAAGTTTACCTTTCTTTATACTTGGTCTCTAAAATCCAGCTGTTTGGAGTTCCATGGTTTAGTGGCCGAGTCTGGAGCAGGTTCACTCGGTGTCCGGGATGTTTAATGTCTCCTCACTATTCTAAAGATCATCATCTTTCTAGTGGCCGTAAGGATTTAAAGAGAAACTTGCATCTTTCATGATCTGGAGGTCTCAAAGCGCCTTATAGCCAATGGAGTAACTTGTGAAGGGTACTCTGTGTGATGTGAGCCTGGAGATTAATCTCGTCCCAGTTCTAATGGGCTGCCCCACATTGAGCTGTTTGCAATCTTATTCTGAGCTTTTAGAAATGAACTGTGGGGAGTAGAATTGTTCCCTTGTAAACTGTCATGCAGGGGCCCTTTCTCTCGCGCTGTGACGGTGGCACCCGGCATCGGGCCTGGGATTATTCCTCAACTCCGAATGCTGTAGTTCATCTGGCCTGTAACGGTTTGCTAACTTTGGAAAAGCCATGTCTTTCGCATGAAGTTATTCCATCATTTAATTACTTAAAACTAGGACAAAACTAACTAGAAAATGGCAATTAAACCCGTCAGCCTGCAACTTTTGAACCCGATGTTAGCCGTTGAAACGGGCCAAGTTCCAGCTGTTCACAGCTCAATTTGTCTCTAGTGAATTTAGAAAAGTGGAGCTCGTGTTTTTGAAACCATGTGCAATTAATCTTGACATTTCAAAGCTAATCGGCAAGGACTAATTAGGAATTCTAGACTCCAAGGTCCGGCACCTGAACACTTCGATTAAAACACATTATTGATTAATTGCCTATTAGAACGCCATTGTCAGTCAAAAGCTAGGTAACCAAAGGACCTCTTCTTTCGGAAGGAACACAGACACGATCAATACAAAAACAAAAGACATTTCTAAAATTAGTATAATTATGCACTCTACTTCCTCCCCACGGTGCTGGAAACCTGTTTCTACTCTTAATCGCCCCAATTGGTAGACATTGAGTTGTCTAGTGTCCGCAGAGAAACACCTAGCTCTTGTTTTAAGGAGGTACAGCTGAGCAGTATGTGCGGGTTCATAAATGGAGTAACCATGACCCCAAAGTGGTTCTCCCTGGATCAGGAAGGTGGTTCTCCTATGCTTTTTGGAAATAGGAGGTGGGTGGGGTGGCTTGACCCATCCACCTCCACGGAGGTGTGGGGGGCCTGACCCATCCACCTCCATGGCACGAACCTGGTATTGCAGTACTTCCAGGAACGGTGCAGTGGCTCTAGGCCTTTTGGCTAAGAGCATTGGCGCAGAGTGATCCTTGATGTGTGCAAGGTGACCTCTGGCGTTTGTGATTTGACAAAGAATTGGAACGATTGGCTACGAATTTAAAAAAAAATAAATAAACGGAAATGATTAGTTCCAGTCTTGAATTAATGTTTCATGATCGCATTTCTGGACCGATCACATTTCCGAACAATCTAAACTGGGGCTAGAACCGGTGATTTAGGAAGAGGAGGCCATTCAGCCCTTAAGCCAGTTCTGCCATTCGATGAGATCATGGCTGATCTGTGACCGAAAGCTTTTACCTGCCTTTGCCCCATATTACACCAAATATATCAAATTTAGCTGGCACTAATTGTCGTTTAAGAGTTTCCAAATTCCACCAACCTTTGTGTAATCTCTTGGCTCCGAGAAGAATGGTTCACTTTGTACATTAAATCGGTACTGCCAGGTGAGACACTGAAGTTTGCTTTGCTACCTAGGGATGTTTCCAAACCAGGAGCTCGGGACCCCGGGTGCACAACCTTCGTCCTGCTTCAGTGTCTCGGTGACCAGCCCGTCTGACCTGGCCACACGCAGGGACAACTTGAGGGTTTTTTCAAAACCAGGAGCTCGGGACTCTGTGCACAACCCCAGACAGGGCTTCAATTGTTGCTGTGAACAAGCTGAGCCCCGAACAGTGTTCAACTTCTCACGTGGCCCTCATCCACCGTCTGCTGCATAGACTCTGGGCTGGAAGTTTCTGAACTTGGAATGTATCTGAATGAAATGTCTTTTTTTTGCCCGATTGTCCTGGGAGAGAATTAATAACTGTTCTGATCCGGGCTATTGTCTCCCTAAAGCAGGGCTCGGATCCCTTAAAAATTGTGATGCAATGTGTCAACCATTACAATCTATTGCAGCTTCTGCTTTCATGGTTCGATAACCTGCGATGCCCAGGGAGCACCCGCTGTTTAAATCTAATATCTGGAGTTATTAATGGGTCTGTTTAGTGCTTGTCTACCAGCTGCTAAAAGCAAGCGAACCCGCCAATAGAATCCAAGCGAATGGGAGTGCTGAGCCTCCAATGAGTAGATAGCCAGGGTTTGGAGGCCCAGGATTGAACCCCTCCCTGGATCCTGGATTAACTGCTCACCCTCTGGACATGGAAGGGCTCTAGATTTACCCTCCAGGGCATCTCTCGTATGGGCTGGGGCGCTGACAACATTCCTAACAGGCCCTGGACACGGATCCCAGAGTTTGTGTAAATGTGGACTTTAAACTGGCTCAATGACGGTTTGGCCTCAGTATCTATACTTGAGGACCTCTGACTTCTTCACCCACCCACCACATTCTGCCTCAATTCTACTTTGTCCACCTGTATTTGCAGAAGGCGAAGCGACGAGTGCTGGAATCCCCAGCACGCCTCCGAACTCGGTGAATTGGCTGGCGGCCCAGAAAGGGTCCACAGACGGCCCCCTGTCCGCCACCGAGGGGGGTGGGGTGCTGCCCGGCCTCGGGGCTAAGTAAAGCCGAGTATCCCTCAACCTCCAGCGGGTGAAGCCTTTAGACTAGCCGTTTCACCGCTGGGCCTGATGTTTGCGGCCGAAGTGGGGAATGAGCTCAGGTTTCTAGGAGGGACCCAACATCTGGGGACCCTCCCTGCTGGCACCATCCGGCTTGTCTGAGCTCGTTCTGTCGACCGATGACAGCCGAAGGATTGCGGATTAGGTTCGTCGAGTTGGTGCTCAAACTGGTTTCAACATGGATTTGAGGGAGGGATTGTTCACTCCAGCAATGTAATCTAGCTTCAAGTTATAAAGCAGGCTCTCAGGTGACCGTTGCTAGATTATCCCAGGGACCTGGGCTAGTGAGCACAAATAGGACAATATGGCAGGTTAATGCGTGGCTAGAGACATGGTGTAGGAGAGAGGGCTTCAGATTCCTGTGAATTGGGACCAATTCTGTGGCAGGAGGGACTTGCTCACGATGGAAGGGCAACACCAGAATAGAGCTGGGACCAATATCCTTGCGACAGGTTAACTAGTACTGTAGGGGTCAGTTTAAGCTAATTTGCTTGTGCAAAAGATGTAATATGAAAGACGAACTGTACAGGACTTTGAATAGTTGGAAATATCATTGATGGAAACAAATGCAAAGGTCGGGTTTGGCGTTCATTTAAATGTAAGAACTGAGCTGCAGGCGCAAATAACCATGTGGTAAGATGTCATTCAAACGAGACCTGGCTCAAATGACAGCATTGCATGCTTCATATTCCTGACTACAAGATGCGGAGGGAACAAAGACGAGACGTAGCAGTTATGACTGAGGAAGATATTATTTGAAATGTCCTTGAGGGATCAAAGACGCAATGTATTTCGTTGTTGTTGTTGAAAAACGAGCTATTGCGCTGCTTGGTCTATTTGATGGGCCATTTAATAGATACATGGGCAGATTTTTGCGAACTAGATACGCATGAACGATAGTGATGCCTCTATTGAATGTGGCAGAGAAGGAAGGGATTTCTGGTGAGCTCGAGCATTTTCTAGATCAGCATGTTTATTACATGAGGAAGACGGCATAGCTGGATCTAATCCTAGAGAATGAAATGGGTCAACTGCATGTCCCAGTTGGAGAGCATCTCAAATAATTAGCATAATATCGTAACATTTAGCCTAGATTATACACAGGACAAGGAACAATCTAGACAGGAGGGCTATTTAGCGAATTGAGGCATCTGGCCTGGATAAATTGGAGTCAAGACTTGCAGTCAGGAATGTAACGGCAGTGCACGGACCAGAAGAGCTAGATTGGGTTCTCTGACCACATTCCTATAAGGGAGGGCATCCGGAGCTCCCTGGTTGAGAGTCATCCTAAATCTAAAAGGGGTGTATGCCATGTCTGCTTGAATAAACAAGGGAGGATCAGGATGAATATAAAGGGGCAAAGCACAGTATGACAATGGATTGGTGGGTAGCATAACCGAAATCCAAAGGCAAATTAACCAAGAATTTTCAGAAGCCGTTATTCTAGTTGGGAATTTATTGATGGAGGCGGAAGGCATAGCTGAAGTACAAAACGAGTTTACCATTTTGGGAAAACTATAGTAAACTAAGATTGCCATGGTACTGTAAGTGATTAAAAAAAAAAAGATACTAAAGGGGTAAGTCCTGATTTTTATAGGTCCATAATTAAAAGTTCAGATGGGATGCAGCCTAGGTTACTGAGCAGTAAGGGTCAAAATTGCGGAGGTGTTGGCCCCGACTTTCCAATCCTTAGATACAGGGGTGGTGCCAAAGGACTGAATAGCAAATGTGACACCATTTTGAAAGGGGGATGGCTAAACCTAGAAATTGGAGCTTGTCAGTTTAACATTCGTCATGGGGCAGCTTTTGAGAACCATAATCTTGGAGATAAACAAACATTCACTTTGGACAGTGGAAACAGCATGCATTTGTTGAGACCAAATCTTATTTTGCTAACCGGATTGGGTTTTTTGTGGTCAAAGGGTGGATGAGGCTTGTGCAGTTGATGTTTATGGCCTTTAAAAAGGTGTTTGATATCAAGTTGGCTTCAATTTTGCCAACAAGCCTAATGGGATTAAAATACAGAGCAACATGGATACAAATGGGATCGAAAATTCAATTGTGGCGAATGGCAGTTTTTTGGACTAGAGGTACGCAGAGTGTTCTCACGGTTATACTATGATTACTGCGGTTTGATGCACAATTTTGAAATTTGCAGATGACTCAGAACTTCGAAGTGGAAGAGACTTCAGATGGGCTAGTGGAATGGGCCGACACATCGCAGATTAAATTCAGTGCAGAAATTGATACATTTTGGTAGATGAAATTGAAGTGCTGAATTTTCTTTCCAAAATGCATGCATATTTAATAGTACAATTTTAAAGGGGGTACAGGAGGCCTGTGGGTGCTTGTGCACAAATCTTTGAAGGTGGCAGCGGAGCTTAATAAAGCATATGGGATCGTGGGCGCTTTCAATAGCAGCATGGAGCACATTCCAGGAAGTTACAATACTTCTGCCTGAGGTGCAGTCTTGTCTCCTCCTCTGGCCACAGGTTCAGAAGGACTTGATTGTTTTGGAGAGGGTACAGGCCACTTTTTTTTTTAGGTATTGTTTCAGGAATGACTGGTTACATTTGAGCTGATAGACTGGAGAAGCTGTTTCTCCCTGGAGCAGAGAAGCCCAAGAGGCTACTTGATTGAGATGTTCAAAGTTATGAAGGTTTACAAATGATCTGTTTCCAATGGCTGAAGGGCCACGAGGGCAGATTTAATGTGATTTGCAAAGAAACCAGAGGCGACTTTTTTTAAGCAGTGACTAGAAAGGATTTGGAATGCACTGCCTGATAGCGGGGAAGAGGCAGATTGAATAAGGAAGAGGATCAATACTGGAAGGATAAAATATTGCATGGATATGGAGTGGGACGATCTGGATTGATCTACAAAAGAGCAGACGCAGTCTCAAACACTACTCTGGATATCGTGGCAGTTGGTTTTGCCCTAGCAGCTCCTCCTGCACTTCCCTTTAAGTGGAACAATCCAGTCTAAAGCAGTTTGTAGACTTTCGTTAATTATACCCAATTACATCCCCAGAGCCGGGGACTGCGGTCAATTGACCATAACTATCGCCAGAAATCGGCCTGGATTCTACCATCTGCTCTCTAATTTGGTGTAGCCTTTGAGGAGGTTGGTCATGGCAGTAATTTTTCCCACCTCCAGTTGCTTATCTAGACTCCTCAGTAATTTTTCCAGTAAACAAATCTCTAGTACATCGTGGATGATCTCATCTTCACATAGTTAACACTTAGTCTATACTAACCATGAATACCTTTCGGCTATTGCCATGATTTTGTATTAATACCATTTTTTTTCACTTGCTCCGTTTAATGCTTCCTTATTGCACCAGGCAGATGATCATCTAACGATGACTTTGATGAATTAATTGCCTTCTCTCTCAGCAGGATTGCTACAGACCAACAATCGGGCGATGGAGGTCACGTGGCGACCCCCTGGAAGCCCAAGGTGACGGTGCCTCGAACTCTCTCCGTTCTCAGGAAAGTAGCCACCAACATGTCGGTCTGAACTGGATTTGTTCCATCAGCATCCAGCTTCCCCTATGAACTAACTCGAGCTTAAAGAATCGGACCAGCGGTACTATGGCAAGGCTCTTATTGAAACTTCTGCTTTTGAGAATGCCGTGGTTTTGATGGGGACCAGGGAGAAGATCCCGCCCCTCCACACAGCTAGCGCACTGCATACAGTTCTGGTCACCACATTACAGAAAATTCGCAAGTGAAAATTATGATTAATCTGGTCATTGGTTCGGCCCCAACTGGAGTATTGTCAAATTCTGGTTGCCACACTTAAAACGGTCTTCACATCCTTCCTTTAAAAGTACAGAAGATTTACGAGAATGATTCCAGGGATGAGGGACTTCAGTTATATCGATAGACTGGAGAAGCTGGGGTGGTTCTCCTTTTTGAATAGAGGAGATTTGATAGGCGCTCATGCATGAGGGGTCTGGACAGCGTAGATAGAGAAACTGTTCGCATTGGCAGAAGGGGCGAGAACCAGAGGATACATTCAAGGTGATTGGCAAAAGAACCAAAAGTTGATGTAAAACATTTTTATGCAGCGAATGAAGAAGAACCAGAATCTCACTGCCTAAAAGGATGGTGGAGAACAACTCCTGTCCAAAAGGGAGTTGAACAAGTATCTGAAGGAAACTTATTGCAGGGCTATGGGGAAAGGGCTGGGGAGTGGGATTAGCTGAGTTGCCATGGGCTCGAATGGCCACCTTCACGCTATAACCATTCTATGATCTGTGATACGAGCTGGGAACTGACTCCCATTTCCTGAAGTGTGCACCCTAATAGTTCAGGTCCTGGTATCTGTGCAAATTCCTGGGGTCGGGGTGCTTTTCTTAATCCGCTACCTTTGTAACGGGAGGGAGTAGCATGAAAGGGTCCGCTGTGAATCTTTGGAAGAGCAGGAGTTGTTATCCTCGGTGTCTGGGGATGAATATTTAGCAGGTCAATGTTTATCCTCAGTCAATGTAACAAACAGATTATATGGCCACTAACACATCGCTGTTTATGGGACCTTGTGTGCAAATTGGCTGCTGCGTTTCCCACATAACCACTAACTAGACTTCAAAAGTGCTTAATTGTAAAGCGTTTTGGGCATCCAGTGGTCGTGAGGAGCTAAAGTTTTCTTTCGCACTGGGAGGTTGGCTTGTGTTGAAGTACTGACAGTCCAATTCTTGTTGTTTTCTGGACTGGATGAACAAACTGCCATCTCTGCTTGCCTTTGCTCCCCAGGAGGTGCAAAGAATACTAGAGGCCAATGAGCTTCAAGGAACAGGAAATGACCACAATTGCTCGATTACAAATGGAGAGCGGAGCACAGACAGCTCAACGAAGCAATGTTGCATTTCCCAATTGCTGGCGCAGGTAAACGGGCTGACTGCACCTGTCCACTCTG
The DNA here is from genome assembly GCF_044704955.1 of Pristiophorus japonicus. Taxonomy (NCBI): domain Eukaryota; kingdom Metazoa; phylum Chordata; class Chondrichthyes; family Pristiophoridae; genus Pristiophorus; species Pristiophorus japonicus. Next base: position 58,917,386 of record NC_091995.1, read on the forward strand.
GAATAGCTTCCAGTTGTAACTTTGTGTGATATATCTCGTAATTTAACAGTTTGCCTCCAGTTTTCAATCTGGTAAAATTGGCCAGGCCAATATATCAAGGTGTAGTGCCCAGAACTATGCACAGTACTCCCGATATGGTCTAACCAGGGAATTGTACACCCACAGAATAACATCTCCTTTTCCCCCAGCCCCTGTATTCAAGTCCTAGATTTTATCTGTCCACGGCATTTTAACCTATATACATAGCCCCTAAATCGCTTTAGACCTCCACTGTTACCTTTTCACCAGTTTGAAAGTACTCTGATCTATCCTTGCATCCAAAGTGGATGACCTCCCATTTGCTTACAATAAATACCAGTTGCCAGTTCTGCCCACTCACTTAATCTATTAATACCTCGGAATGATATGCTGCCTATTTTGTCATCGTGAACTTGGCTGTGTGCTTTTCTATCCCCTATCCTAAGTCGATAATAGTGAATAGTTGAGGCCACAACGCTGATTCCTGAGGAACAATAGTCAAATCTTGCCAATTATCCTTACTGTCTCCTGCCTCTCAGCCAAATTCCTAATCCGGTCAATGATTTGCCTTCAATTCCAAAGGTCAAAAATCTTTGCAGGGAATGGGGCAAATTAAATGAAGTCGAGGAGGAAATATCTAGAACAGATTCACGTTTAAAAAGTATCAGCAACACAGGTTAAGAACAAACCCCGGGTAGACGACACTTGTTGTGCTGGGCACATTTGTGGTCTCTCTCTCAAATATATCTATCCAAGGCACTGGAAGATAAATGAATTACATGGATAATATCATAGAAATTTTCAGCACCGAAGGCAGCCATTGCAGCCCATCGTGTCTGCGCTGACCGACAAAGCTACCCAGCAAAATCTAACTTTCCAGCTCTTGGTCTGTAGCCGTGTAGGTCATGCCACTTGAGTGTGCATCAAGCACTTTTTAGAAGAGGTGAGCGTTTCTGCCTCCACCACCCTTTCAGGCCGCGAGTTCCAGACCCCCACCACCCTCTGGGTAAACGCATTCCCATCGCATCTTCTCTAAATCTCCTACCAATTACTTTAAATCTATGCCCCCTGCATGTTGGCCCCTAGAAGGGAAATCGGTCTTTCCTATCAACTATCTGGGCCCCTCATAATTATAAACATCAGTCTTTGCATAAATGATCCGTCACAAGTGCTTGAAAGGGGTTGGGTACTGAGGTGACCCGAGGAAGTATTTCAAAAACGAATGAAGGGCTTTGAAAGACTAGATTAGAAATATGGCAGTTTGTGGAGAATCCAAAACTGTCATAATATGATGGTCAATAATTAACTAATAAGAATTGAGAAACGACTTGGTCGATAGAATGTGTAACTGGATACGACGGGGAGCAGTTGAGGAAAGTAGCATAGATGCAATTAACATGGGTGAAAGGAATATAAGGTTCTACATGTTGGGTTCGGTGAATTGGGTGGAAGGACGCACTTGTGTAGCATCAAGCAGCAGGGCTGAGCGGCTTCTTTCTGTGCTGTGGAATACATGTAATAATCATGGGCATTCGTTAATGTTTCACGAACTAGACTCTGGGAATAAATGACAGTGCATGGAATCGAAGGCAACCTGTCGCCAGTGGTAAGAAATTAGTTAGGGGACAGCGATACTGGCCATCTACTGCAATTGGCAAGATGTGATTTGTGGTCCTCCTAGGGATCTGTACTGCGGTCTCAGCTTTTCACTTTCAATGATTTGGATGAAGCTATAGAAATTTACAGTGCAGAATGGGCCGAAATGGCCTCCTAGTGTCTGCGCCAGCCGACACACAGCCGTATATCCAAGTTTGCTCACGCCAACAATTTCGCTGGCACAGTAAGTAGTGTAGATGGGAGCAATTACGTTTCAAAAGGCCATTAAATTAAGGCAGCAAAATCGCCAAGATGGTGTTTAATGTGGGAAGTGTGAGATTGTCTACTTTAAATACCGAGAATGTTGGATCACTATTTCTGTTTGGTTAGAAGCTAGGAACTGAAGCTGTAGAGAGCGAGGGACCCATGAGCAGATATCATTTAAACCAGTGGAAGTTACAAAAGACACATATTTTAAAGGCTGGTGGAATGTTGGCCATCCTCTAGTGATGGCCGACTATGGAAGTTACTGATTGTACAGATCTCTGCTTTGACCACCCCTGGCGCACTGGCTTAATTTCTGGGCAACATACCTCAGATGGATTGAGACCCTGGAGGAGGTGCTAGGCATTGTATGTATTGATATTGACTCCGGGATTGAGAATAGAGTAGGATGGGAGCTTGAGATTCTACACGAACTCCAAGGATGCACGGTGCCCAAAATGTTCAACCTGTCTTGCCCCGGGAAAAAGGATTGCAAGGGCGCGGCTGTTCAGTTTATCAATGGCTGAGTGCATTGATGCGCTTCCCACACGACCGAGGCGCCACAAGCGGGCCAGGCACCAGGAGACACCAAGTACTTCAGTCAACGCCTCTCTCGACCCTTGGAGGCCCGCTCTCCGCCCTCACACCACGGCCCTTCTCTGGCTCTCTGCCCATAGTTTTGTTCATAAAAAAAAAATGAAATCAGAACCAATTAAACATTGATTTACCCCCTCCCCGAATCTTCACATCCCTTTTCCCCCAAGCACTGGGCTGTTGGAGAATTTCTGGACACGCCCGGCTCACGCAGTGCCCGACCTCAATAACTTAGTGCCTGAGCTGGTATGTGAATCTGAGCACTGGGACCAGAGCCCGCCCGCTGTGACTACGGAGAATTGATTTGAGGCTCAAATCTCAGTGATCTTGGAGGCAGGCGCGGCCTCCAGAAACTCCGGGCTGGATTTGAATCTGACACCGAGGCAATCGTCCAGCGTCTGAGCTGTGGGACGTTTCAAACTAATGGCTCCTGGCTCTGGATACCGAGACCCATGAAACTTCCGTTGTTTCCCAGCAGGACCCTTGGGATTGAAGTCTTGTTTCTAACGGACTGTTGTGGTAGGGTTAGCAACAAGCCCGCACTGTTCCTCATTGTCCATCTGCCTGATTGGGCTGCACCGACCAATGAATGTGGAGATTGCAGTTTATATCCTCAGTGGGTGGGGTGAAGGGCACGTTGTTTAAACTTCACTGAAATAACTGGAGGGCGCGGTTTAAGATCAAAGCCTGGATTTGTCAGTTCCCCCAGTGGGTGAGATACAGTCGTTGAGACATGAACGGTAAGATCCCAGATCCTGCAACTGATTCTGTACTGTCGGCAGTGGACAGGGCGGTGTCCGGGACACAATATTAGCGGGGCTGGGGATTGGGAGTGTAACTGGATACATACCACTGTCTTCAGACTGAAATCCGCCTTTGTTTTTCCCTCTGAACTTCACAGGTGAATAAGGCAGGTCCAGGCTCGCTGGCGATTGTGGAAACCGGTATCGGTGAAAAGTGCACAGCCGGAATTTCCTGATCCGTGTACGTTTGTCGTTGCTCAATTCGGTCTATTCCAATGTCCTCTCTCTGAAATGTTTGTTCCATGGGTCAGTTTAACCTCTGATGTCCGGGCTGTCGGTGTAAACCTCCACCTGTAGTTACCTGAATGATTGACTCTGGTCCGTTTTTATTGTCTCTCCAAACCCCAACCGGGCAGTGGAACTGGTCCCTCGGGCGGAGCTTTGAAAACGGACCAGCACACGAGAGGTAACAGATTATGCCCGAAGTTTAATTCTTTGATGCTGGGCCAGGCTGGATCTCAGCGGGTCCATGTGACGCTTTACATTCTTCATCCGGGCAGTAAGTGACCAGGGATGACAAAATTGTTCATTGAATTTATTTATGTTTAATGCTTTTTTTATATACTTAATAAAGATCGTTCCTGTAAGGTTCTGGTCTCCGGTGCTTGAGCTTATTCCGGGTCAAGTGAGTAATTCGTTGTCAGAGGAATAACAAAGGAGCCTGGGCGGGAGTCAGCTGAACTCGGGCTTGGACCGTGTTGCAATCGGTGGTGCAGCAACAGATTTCGGCAATGTGCACTCCTGGTATAATGTGAATATTTCTGCCCCTCCCTCCCCCTTCACGCCTCTATTCCTTTCCTCCTGCTTTGGATCAATTAGGCCACTCCTCATGTTCATGAGCTTGTCCCACTGACCAATGGAAGCATGGCCGCTTCAGCAGTTTAATGTGCTGACTCAACTCGCCAGTCGCAACGTGGTCAGTGTTCCATATTCAATAAGCAGACTGGACCGCTCGAGCTGTTGGCAATTTCATTAAACCTCAGTAACTGAGGCATTGTTATCTCAGTGCTTGGCCCTTCCTTCTATCGATCCACTTTGGTGGTAAAAACAGAGAGACAGACTATTATCTGAATGGTGACAGATTAGGAAAAGGGAAGGTGCAACGAGACCTGGGTGTCGTGGTACATCAGTCATTGAAGGTTAGCATGCAGGTACAGCAGGCGGTTAAGAAAGCAAATGGCATGTTGGCCTTCATAGCGAGGGGATTTGAATACAGGGGCAGGGAGGTGTTGCTACAGTTGTACAGGGCCTTGGTGAGGCCACACCTGGAGTATTGTGTACAGTTTTGGTCTCCTCACTTGAGGAAGGACATTCTTGCTATTGAGGGAGTGCAGCGAAGATTCACCAGACTGATTCCCGGGATGGTGGGACTGACCTATCAAGAAAGACTGGATCAACTGGGCTTGTATTCACTGGAGTTCAGAAGAATGAGAGGGGACCTCATGGAAATGTTTAAAATTCTGATGGGTTTAGACAGGTTAGATGCAGGAAGAATGTTCCCAATGTTGGGGAAGTCCAGAACCAGGGATCACAGTCTGAGGATAAGGGGTAAGCCATTTAGGACCGAGATGAGGAGAAACTTCTTCACCCAGAGAATGGTGAACCTGTGGAATTCTCTACCACAGAAAGTAGTTGAGGCCAATTCACTAAATATATTCAAAAGAGAGTTAGATGAAGTCCTTACTACTCGGGGGATCAAGGGTTATGGCGAGAAAGCAGGAAGGGGGTACTGAAGTTTCATGTTCAGCCATGAACTCATTGAATGGCGGTGCAGGCTAGAAGGGCTGAATGGCCTGCTCCTGCACCTATTTTCTATGTTTCTATGATCTACATATTGCACCTCGGTGACATCATTCAAAAGACAATGGGCTGCATTTAACCGGTCCTATGACAGCCTACAGCGTACGTTGACGCAAGCGCCCTTCAGGGATTTCGGCATATGAATATGGGGGAAAAAAAAAACAGAACTTGCGATATGTCCAGTTTCTCCATGACTGATCACATCCATCTGCTGTAAATTCCCTTTCGCTGGTGCAGGATTGGGCTATTTGCCCAACTACTGCCCAGTGAACACCCAGCAAACACTTGTACTTGGTAAAAGCAGTAAGGTTATTGACCAGCATAATGGGTTTATATAAATATTTGAAATGATTTTTTAAAATAGTTCTGGTCAGTTTGTCCTAGTTAAAAATACTTAAAATTATTTTTCAATTTTATTCAAAATGTTTTAATTTTGAAACTAACTATTTTATTTCTATTGCGGTCTGAATAGCGCTTTTAGGTAATTTCCAATATGCTTGTCCGGATTTTTAAAAATCCCCCTTTCTCATTGGTTGTCCTGACTCTCGTGACTCCAGAGACACTTGCGAACTGCATCCGCCCCTGGGATGTATGACGCTTGATGCAGGCATACGCCTGCAGTCTCAGGACTGCAAAGGGCTGGAGCCATGAGATAAGTAGGTATTTTTCTTGCGCTTAAGAGGTTTGCGCGTGTGGCAAGAATCTGACTGCAATTGCCAAGCCGTTATCGGAAGATTGCAGGTTCGAGTCCTGTCACGGTAGTTTAACTGTAATTTTTGTATTCTCTGTTCTGAATTGTCCCAAACTGATTGTCTGACAGTACTCGCTTGAAGTAACGGAAGGCCATTTGCCCAGATCACCAGCAGAATATCATGTCAGGCAGTACTAGTAGCACAAATACCTGCATGAGGAAGCTCAGAGCTCGAGGATCTCTGTCCGTGAGCTAGACCCTCGGAGTCGATCTGAGGCACCCGACCCTAAAAGCCCTCAGCAATGACATAGATGCGAGGAAAAATATATTCCATCTATACTAGCTGGAGAACCCAAATAACTCTTGAACTGGCTGACCCAAACGATGAGAACACCCTTCAACTCGCCGTGGCCAAGGTTTATTCAGCACTCCAGACGTTCCAGCATCTGTGGGCTGCGACCTCCACAATAAAACGGGAGCATTCAAGTAAGATGCTCAACAAACTGAGTCAATCTTCCTAGAGAACTGTGAACAGTGACATTGCCCACATTATGGAGCGGCTCCACACCATGGCCCGACAATCACGGTCGAGCGTCAGCGAACGGTCAGGACGCTCGATAAGGATCTCCAGGACATCGTCCTCAAGTCAGACTACCTTGATCAATGCTGAGCCAACGCCACTTCTGCCACAAAGATTGCAGATTTAGTGGAGTTCATAGCGAGACAAACGGCCGAGGCGAAAGTGGCAGAAGTCCAGGCCGAGAGGGCCTTCAAGTTACTTCAACCTAGGAAATCCACCGCCATACAGCAAGCAAGGGTAGAGGAGATGGAGCGAGGCAGGCGAGATGCACGGAGGCCTTGAGTCCAAACCTCACCGGGACAGACCTCATGACCATGCCTTGCAGTTTCGGTACCTCTCAGCCAGGCCGGCTCACTCTGCCACTGCATTCCGACTTCAGCCAGCAGCCCTGATCATTCAGCCAGCCGGAATTGAATGAAGAGCTGTCCCATCAGCCAGTGGCGTAGCACCAAACAACTCGAACCTCTCATCTCCACCCGGCAACCAACATGTGGAAGCCAACCCTTGACCTAACAATGGCACTGCCAACACGAGTGCCAGCCTGCACATGAGCCTGATGTTTCAGCCATGGTGCCACACATTTGAAGCCAGGGTAGACCAGACAGCCACGCAGAAACTTGCTTTTCTAAGTATACAAAGGGGAAGTTCAAACAATTGGTACAGGTTCCAACGCTGGTACGTTGCGGACCCTGAAACGGCCCACCAGAAAGCATGTAAGGAAATGTAGAGTTTTGGTAACAAGTTGAGGATGACCACATCCATCCGTCAAAAGCTCAACATGTTTCCGAAGTCCAAGGTGGATGAAGCCACAAGCTTGCCAAATTATGTACAGAAATCGTAGATGGATGGCTTGTCCAAATTGTGGCTGCTCAACTATCCCCACTATCTTCGCCCAACACTCAACTCCATGCCTACTTATGCAACGCATGGAGGGAGCATGTATCGACTGATACTGGCAGCTACTCCTTTCACTAAGTTGGCTAAATTTCTTAAAGGAAGTCAGACCGCACAGCGTCCTTTTACGCAGTTGCCCCACACAATGTCATCTTCTCTGAAGTCGATCATTCGCCTCTGACGAAGAAATTCCCCAGAACAACTGGCCACTTGTACATGCCTCTGCGTCCTATCCCACGGAGGACAGAAGGGCACGTAAGGTGGAGGTCACCGTTGGCATATGTCATACCTAATACGAGACTGAACTCCCGCATACAGTTGACACCTGCCTAGAAGTCAACTCATGCACTAAGAGCAACTGAACTCTGGGTAAACATTTTTAATCCTTGTTTTTAGATGGAATGTATTGTTTGGAGCAAGTTTAATTTTTGTCATGACGTACTCCAGCTATAGGGTGGCATTTTTCCGATTGAATAGAAAAGAGCAGAGAAAGAAGAGAGTAAACAAGCATCCATTTTAGCTCATTGTGTAATTTTAGTTAAAAACAAGCCTCCTGATATATTAAACCTACCCAGAAGTAAAGTGATGTAAGAGGCTTCCCATCCAATTGTTCTGGAGTTGTATGTGATATACGGTAAGACAAATAACTTGATTACTACTTTTATTCGGTTGGTAATGTAACAAGAATGTTAAAGAATAAAACACAGATCTATCACCAGTTTTTGCACTACATTATAAAAGGATTTGGATTCTGAAGTTCTGACTTTTGGCCATATGTCTTTGGTGTCGAGTTGAACCCAGCTGGAGAATCAGAGCTATGCTCGTGTTATGCTACACTCTGACAGAAACCGGTACAAGAACCGCCTGAGTTCCATGTTAATGATGCCCTCTCCTAATTCCCCATGCTTTTTGAATCTCTTGTTTCTTTTGCTCCAAATTACTTTGTTTATGGGACCATTCTCCCCTTGTTTCTGGATCTCATAATTGCCCTGTTTTTGAAACTAATTCCCTCGTTTCTGTGGGTGAAAAGTCTGCTGTTACTGGAGCACCTAATTCCCCCTCTTGAGCAAATTAACATTTCTGGACATAATTCCTCTCTTTCCGGAGTTCAAAAATCTGATGTTTCTGGAGCACCTATTTCCCTAGTTTGTGGTAATTCCAATGTTTCTAGAGCTAATTCCCCTGTTGAGATAATTCCTGTATTTAAGGAAAGCCCATTCCTTGGGCCCAAGTTTCCACATGATTTGCGCCTGATTTTTTTAGGAGCAACTGGTGGAGAACGGACTATCTTAGAAATCGCAATTCTCCACTTTTTTTTCTGCAGTTCTAGTCAGGTAGAGCAGTTCTACTTTGGAACAGAAATTTTTTCTTCAAAAGGGGGCGTGTCCAGCCACTAACGCCTGATTTCAAAGTTTCCACAGTGAAAACGTACTCCCAAACTAAAGTAGAATGGAGCCAGTGAAGATTTTTGTAGAACTGAAAAAACCTGTTCTACACATTTAAAAAAAAAAATCAGGCGCAGGTTACAAATTGGGAGAGGGAGAGGGAGCTCATTAAATTCTACAATAAATCCTTATTTATACTTCTACAAATAAATCCAACCTGAATAAACATAGAGAGAGAGAGCCGTGGGAGGAGCCTTATTCATGCAGCCAGGGCTAGGGGCTACGTGCTTCGGGCCCCTCCCACACAGTTCGGCGCCTGGAGCTACTGCACTTGCGTGCCCACTGTAGCACGCATGTGCAGAGGTCCCAACACGGTTTTCAGCGCAGGGACCTGGCTCCACCCCCCCCCCCCCCCCCACAGCTCGTGCTGGATGCGCCGAGAGCCAGAGGACCGACAGGTAGGTGGAGAATACCGAGGATTTTTTTAGGCGCGAAAAACGGGCGCCCAGCTCGGAGGGGCGCCCGTTTTTTTTCTTGTGGAAACTTGGGCCCCTTGTTTCTGCGGCTCCCAATTGCACTGTTTATGAAGCACCTAATTGTGCTTATGAGGTAGCTACCATTTCCACGATATATATAGCTAATGCTTCACTCTCCAAATCCTCCGACTGCAGGGACAGCTAACTTACCTGTGTCTTTAGCCAACACTCCTTTCTAAACCTAATTCCTCTTTAGCTGCAGCTAATTTCACTGTACCCAACGAATCCTCCTGTTCCTGGAGCTCCCAATTTCCCCCTGTTCCTGGAGCTCCCAATTTCCCCCTGTTCCTGGAGCTCCGCAGTTGTACTTTCTACATGTCTTAGTGCAACGATATATATAGCTGACGCCTGACCCTATTCTCTGTCACTACTCACTGCTCTCACTCCATGACCTCTGGCCCCACACCTGTACCCTTGAGCCCAGGTTTCTACAATCAGCGGAATTATGAGAATGCTGCAGAATTAGGGGATCCAAAAATGGGGCAATAAAGTCTCTAAAATCAAAGTCAGGAAATGGGTATTAGAGTTGACCCAAACCAGTGCAGTTACCAGAGAGCTCCAGCAGCAGGGGAATTATTTGCTCTGTTTTACAAGGGCTTTTGAGCTGCTAAACAACCAAACTGGAGCTTCAGAAACAGGAAAATTGAAAGTACCATAAAGAGAGAGGCACTAGCAGCTCCATAAACCAGGAGCATTTACTCAAGGAATCTATCGAATTCGCAATGTGCTGCAAAGGCGCCTTAGTTCGGCAACGTAGCTCGTCACTTCCTGGCCTTCAGACAATTGGCACCTGTAAAATCGATAGCTTGCTATCAGCACGCTTTCCTTCGGATTTAGGTGCTCCCAGACCAGCGTACACAGTTCTGCATACGATTTGGTTGTTGGTTTCACCGGAGCTAGAAGATTCTTCATGAGGTCATAGGATGTTGCCCCACAGACGGTGAGGAGCACCGCACTTCATTTAGCAGCATTCTCGTTCCCTTCCAGCTCGGCCACAAAGTTTAGGTCGAGTCACTCCAGAAAGGCCTCCCAATCATCCCCTTCTGAGAATTTCTCCGGGGTACCAACAGTTCTCTGCATTTTCGCATGATTGTTCGTTATCTCGTCGCCAGTTGTTCAACTCATAATAAAGTAACGTAACTGAGTGCTGTAGACATGAGTAAGTCGGACCTTAGCTCCATTATTCAAAATCCAGAGTGTTGGTACAGCGTGAGAGGCCTGCTTATATAAAGTGCTCCCAAGGGATGCTGGGATCCCTTGAGTCTCCAACAGGTATGGCCTATGGTGGCGCTATGATACAGGTTGCTTAGGTTGTATACATAACAAGGTGTTCCTGTTGCAGGCGAATTAGGAGAGCACACTTTAAATAGTCTAGGCGGAGCTCCAAATATCGGGAAGTTACCAGCCACATAAAAAGAACAATTAGCTGCTCCATAAACATCTGAATTTGGAGATCCAAGAAAAGGGAATTCGGAGCTCCATTTAAAAAAAAAGGAATTCGCTTCAGAAACATGGGAGCTTGTAACAACAGGAAAGGCGGAATTAGTTCCAGAAACAGGGGTATAATCTCCATAAACAGGCGTCTTAGCTCGAGAAAGTGCAGCATTGCTCCAGAAAAATAGGAGTTAAGACGTCCACAAACTGCGATAGTAGGCCTAGAAAAGGGTGAATTAGCTCCAGCATAGGTTGCACCTCAACAGAGATGGGACCAATGTTCTGGTGGGTGGCTTTAATAGTGCAGTTGGGAGGGGCGGTGAGAACCCAGGAGAGGGCTGTGAGAACCCAGGAGAGGGCTCTGAGCTAGTTAGAGTGGGTGAGAGCTCAGATGAACAGAACTCCAAGAAAGAATGCAAAAGGCAGGAGGCAACAGAGCAGAGTAGCACTGGGGTAAGTGTAAAACACAACGTGATAGGACGGGACAATATGTATGAATATAAAGAGGCTGCAGAAGGGGTCAAAACTAAAAATCATGGTTTAAAAACTAGTATTAAAACACTTTACCTAAACGCATGCAGCATTCGAAACAAAGTAAATGAGTTGACGGCACAAATCATTACAAATGGGTGTGATTTGGTGGCCATTACTGAAACGTGGTTGCAGGGTGGCCAAGACTGGGAATTGAACATACAGGGGTATCTGACAATTCGGAAAGATAGACAAGAAGGGAAAGGAGGTGAGGTAGTTCTGTTAATAAAATATGATATCAGGGCAGTTGTGAGAGACGATATTGGCTCTCATGAACAAAATGTTGAATCATTGTGGGTGGAGATTAGAGATAGTAAGGGGAAAAAAATCACTGGTGGACGTAGTTTATCGGCCCCCAAATAATAACTTCACAGTGGGGCAGACAATAATCAAGGGAATAATGGTGGCATGTGAAAAAGGAACGGCAGTAATCATGGGGGATTTTAACCTACATATCGATTGGTCAAATCAAAATCGCACGGGGTAGCCTTGAGGGGGAATTCATAAAATGCATTCAGGATTGTTTCTTAGAACAGTATGTTACAAACCTACAAGGGAGCAAGCTATCTTAGATCTGGTCCTGTGTAATGAGATAGGAATAATAAACGATCTCCTAGTAAAAGATCCTGTCGGAATGAGTGATCACAGTATGGTTGAATTTGTAATACAGATTGAGGGTGAAGTAGTAGTGTCTCAAACGATCATACTATGCTTAAACAAAGGGGACTACAGTGTGATGAGGGCAGAGTTGGCTAAAGTAGACTGGGAACACAGATTAAACGGTGGCACAATTGAGGAACAATTTCATGTGTGCTCAACAAAAATATATTCCAGTGAAAAAGAAGGGCGGTAGGAGAAGGATAACCAGCTGTGGATAACCAAGGAAATAAAGGAGAGTATCAAATTAAAAACCAATGTGTATAAGGTGGCCAAGGTTAGTGGGAAAATAGAAGATTGGGAAAATTTTAAATGACAGCAAAGAATAATTAAGAAAGCAATAATGAAAGGAAAGATAGATTATGAAGCTAAACTTGCGCAAAACATAAAAAAAGATAGTAAAAGCTTTTACCGATATATAAAATGGAAAAGAGTGACTAAAGTAAATGTTGGTCCCTTAGAAGATGAGAAGGGGGATTTAATAATGGGAAATGTGGAAATGGCTGACATCTTAAAACAATTATTTTGCTTCGGCTTCACAGTGGAACACACAAAAACCAAGTGGACTTCCCCAGTATCAGGAACATTCTTCCTGCCTCTAACCTCTCCATTCCCGTCAGAATTTTATATGTTTTTAGCAGATCCCCTCTCATTCTTCTAAACTCCTGTGAATACAGGTGTAGTCGATCCAGTTCCTCTATCTCGGGAATCAGTCTGGTGAACCTTCGCTGCACTCCCTCAATAGCATGAACGTCCTTCCTCAGATTAGGAGATCAAAACTGAACACAATATTCCAGGTGAGGCCTCACCAAGGCCCTGTACAACTGCTGTAAGACCTCCCTGCTCCTATACTCAAATCCCCTAGCTATGAAGGCCATTTGCCTTTTTTACCGCCTGCTGTACCTGCATGCCAACTTTCAATGACTGATGTACCATGATACCCAGGTCTCATTGCACCTCCCCTTTTCCTTATCTGTCGCCATTCAGATATTATTCTGCATTCCTGTTTTTGCCATCAAAGTGGATATTCTCCCATTTATCCACATTATACTGCATCTGCCATGCATTTGCCCACTCACCTAGCCTGTCCATCAACCTTTAGCCTCTTAGCATCCTCCTCGCAGCTCACACCGCCACCCAGCTTAGTATCATCTACAAACCTGGAGATATTACACTCAATTCCTTCATCTAAATCATTGATGTATATTGTAAATAGCTGGGGTCCCAGTACTGAGCCCTGCGACACCACACTTATTACTATCTGCCATTCTGAAAAGGACCCGTTTATCCCGACTCTCTGCTTCCTGTCTGTCATACAGTTCTCTATCCACTTCAATACCTTACCCCCAATGCATGTGCTTTAATTTTGCACACTAAACTCTTGTGTGGGACCTTGGCAAAAGCCTTTCTGAAAGTGCTGGTTCTCCCTTTTCCACTCTACTCGTTACGTTCTCAAAAACTTCTAGAAGATTTGTCAAGCATGATTTCCCTTTCATAAATCCATGCTGTCTTGGGCCGATCCTGTCACTACTTTCATCTTTAATAATTCATTCCAACATTTTCCCCACTGCCGATGTCAGGCTAACAGGTCTATGATTTCCTGTTTACTCTCCCTCCTTTTTTAAAATGTGGTGTTACATTAGCTACCCTCCAGTCCATAGGAACTGATGCACTTGCGATAGACTTTTGGACAATGATCACTAATGATTCCACTATTTCTATGGTCACTTCCTTAGTCTGAATCCCAGAGTACTTATCAGGCCCTGGGGATTTATGGTCTTTAATCCCATCAATTTGGCTAACACAGTATCCTGACTAATAAGGATTTCCTTCAGTTCCGACTTCTCGCGAGACGCTCGGTCCCCTAGTATTTCTGGAAGGTTATTTTGTCTTCCTCCTTGAAGACAGAAGCAAAGTATTTGTTCAATTGGTATGCTATTTCTTTGTTCTCCATTATAAATTCACCTGATTCTGACTGCAAGGGACCTTTGTTTGTCTTCACTAATCTTTTTCTCTTCACATATCTATAGAAGCTTTTGCAGTCAGTTATTATGTTTCCAGCAAGCTTCCTCTCCTATTCAATTTTCCCCCTCCTAATTAAACCCTTTGTCCTCTTTTGAATTCTAAATTTCTCCCAGTCCTCAGGTTTGCTCCTTTTTCTGGCCAATTTATATGCCTCTTCCTTGGATTTAACACTATCCCTAATTTACCTTGTTGGCCATGGTTGAGCCACATTCCCCATTTTATTTTTACTCCACACAGGGATGTACAATTGTTGAAGTTCATCCATATGATCTTTAAATATCTGCCATTGCCTATCCACCGTCAAGCCTTTATGTACCATTCGCCAGTCTATTCTAGCCAATTCGTACCATCGAAGTTACCTTTCGGTAACTTCAGGAGCCTAGTCTCACAATTAACTGTCTCTCTCCATCTCAATGAAGAATTCTACCATATTATAGTCACTCTCCCCCAAGGGTCCTCGCACAACAAGATTGCTAATTAGTCCTTTCTCATTACACATCACCCAGTCGAGGATGGCCAGCCCTCCAGTTGGTTCCTTGACATATTGGTCTCGAAAACCGTCCCTAATACACGCCAGGAAATGCTCCTCCACGTATTGCTACCAGTTTGGCTAGCCCTATCTATCTGTAGATTAAAGTCGCCAATGATAACTGCTTTACCTTTATTGCACGCATCCCTAATTGCTTGTTTGATGTTGTCTCCAACCTCACTACTACTTTTTAATGGTCTGTAAACAAAGTCCACTAGCGTTTTCTGCCCTTTGGTATTCCGCAGCTCTAACCATACAGATTCCACATCCTCCAAGCTAATGTCCTTCCTTAATATTGCATTAATTTCCTCTTTAACCAGCAACGCTACCCCACCTCCTTTTCCTTTCTGACTATCCTTCCTGAATGCTGAATATCCCTGGATGTTGAGTTCCCAGCCTTGGTCACCCTGGAGCCATGTCTCCTTAATCCCAATTATATCATATTAATTAATAGCTGTCTGCGCTGTTAGTTCGTCCATCTTATTACGAATACTCCTCGCATTGAGGCACGGAGTCTTCAGGCTTGTCTTTTTAACACACTTTATCCCTTTAGAATTTTGCTGTAATTTGGCCGTTTTCAATTTTTGCCTTGTGTTTCTCTGCTCTCTACTTTTACTTTTCAACTTTCTATCTTTTGCTTCTTCCCCCATTTGACTTCCCTCTGTCTCCCTGCATAGGTTACCAGCCTCTGCCATGTTAATTTAACACTTCCCCAACAGCACTAGCAAACACTCCCCCTAGGACATTGGCTCTGGTCCTGCCCAGGTGCAGACCGTCCGGTTTGTACTGGGCCTACGTCCTCCAGAACCAGTTCCAATGTCCCATGACTTTGAATCCGTCCCTCCTGTACCACTCCTCAAGCCACGTATTCATCTTAGCTATCATGCTATCTCTGACTAGTACGTGGCATTGGCAGCCATCCTGAGATTACTACCTTTGAGCTCTTACCAGTTAATTTAACTCCTAGCTCCCTAAATTCAGCTTGTGGGACCTCATCCCGTTTTTTACCTATATCGTTGGTCCCTATATGCACCACGACAACTGACTGTTCACGCTTCCCCTCCAGAATGTCCTGCAGCTGCTCCGGGACATCCTTGACCAGTGCACCAGGGATGCAACATACCACCCTGGAGTCTCGGTTGCGACAGCAGAAACGCCTATCTATTCCCCTTATAATTGAATCCCCTACCACTATAGCTCCCCCTTTCTTTTTCCTGCCCAGCTGTGCACCAGAGACAACCACAGTGCCATGAACTTTGTTGCTGCTGTCTTCTCGTGATGAGCCATCTCCCCCAACAATATTCAAAATTGTATATTTGTTTTGGAGGGAGATGACTGCAGGGGACTCCTGCACTGCCTTCCTATTCCTGTTCTGCTTGATGATCCCCATTTCCTATCTGCCTGTGTAACCTTTACCTGCGTTGTGACCAACTCATTAAACGTGCAATTCGCGAAATCCTCAGCATCGTGGATGCTCCAGAGTGAATCCATCCACAGCTCCATTGCCGCAATGCGGTCTCCAGAAATAGTCGATATAACTCCAGAAACAGGGGAATTTCCTCCTGAAACAGGATATTAACTAGAAACAACGGATAAAGCGCTAGGGACAGGGGAATTGGCAGCAGAAACATCGGAATTGGGATCTCCGGAGACAAGGTAGTATAAAAGCAAAATACTGCGGATGCTGGATACTTGAATAATAACAGAAAATGCTGGAAATCTCAGCAGGTTAGGCAGCATCTGTACTGAGGAAGCTGAGTTAACGTTTCGGGTCGATGACACTTCGTCAGAACTGGAAAGTGTTGGAAGAGAACAGATTCTTGAATTAAACACTAATACAAAAGCAAAATATTGTGGATGCTGGAATCTGGAATGAAAACAAAAAATGCTGTAAATCTCAGCAGGTCAGGCAGCATCTGTGGAGAGGAATTAACTAATACAAAAGCAAAATTCTGGGGATACTGGAATCTGGAACAAAAAGAGCAAATAATGATCTTCCCCTCCCCCTATCAGTGCTTGTTAAGAATCGGTTCTTTTCCAACACTCTCCAGTTCTGACGAAGTGTCATCGACCAGAAACGTTATCTATGCTTCCTCTCCACAGATGCTGCCTGACCTGCTGAAATTTCCAGCATTTTAGATTTGTACTGCAATTGATGTGTCCCCAAACTCTATCTACTTATTAGCTGTCCTGTGCGATGGCTTAGGTTCCTCTTGCACATAATTTGGCAATGGAGGATGAGTAATATAGATTCAAATATATAACCAGGAAATATATTTACAACAGATGTTCTCTGCAATAAAATGATAAATAAAACTATTGCATTATAATAGACAAACACTAACGCAGGTGTGTATATGTTTTATATACCAAAGAAATACTCACAGCTACACGTTTCACTAACACAGGTACACCACAATATATTTACAACTTTCACAGATCAAAGAAAATTTTACTCACTGCGGATCCTCGGCACATGCGGCTGTGCCTGTTTTTAGCGGGCTTGTGCTCGGTGTATGGGAAGATTTGGCCGGGCTGTGGTATATCGGGGCTGCATTTCCCTCCCTCGGAGCCTGAGAGATCCGCCAGCACGGGAGGAGCGTTTAATTTGTCGCCCAATGCCCTTCTCCAAAATGTCAAGAGACAAGAGTGTCAATAAAAAGTAACAGAAAAGGAGCCAATGAATCTAAGATTCATGTTGAAAATTATCACGTAATCGCTGAACAGCCCATCCCACAAGCACTGTCCCGATAAGAAACCAGCCTCTTTCCTTAAAATGAAGGGAACACAAAATAACCTGAAATTGCTGAAACTCGGGACTTTCAAAACTACAGTTTAACACTCTCCCAAATGAGCTATTTCGGCATCATCACAAATGAAAGAAAACTTTCACACACCTTTTTGAAAGAAAACCTAACCCCGGGAGAAATTGCCCGACCTCACAGCCCTCACTTAGGGGCAATGAATCCCTTTCAGATCTTGGAGTTCAGGATGTGTTAATGTATAATGAAAATCTTAATGCCCAGCTTAAGTTATCACTGCCCACGGCCCCGGCACTGTCTGATTCTAAACTTGCACACATTGCTAAGTTCAAAATGTTGCATTTTTCCACACTGGCAATGAATTGACTGATAGCCGTGCTGTAAGAAATAAGCTTATTCATTGCCAGTGTGGAAAAATGCAACATTTTGAACTTAGCAATGTGTGCAAGTTTAGAATCAGACAGTGCCGGGGCCGTGGGCAGTGATAAATTAAGCTGGGCATTAAGATTTTCATTATACATTAACACATCCTGAACTCCAAGATCTGGAAGGGATTCATTACCCCTAAGTGAGGGCTGTGAGGTCGGGCAATTTCTCCCGGGGTTAGGTTTTCTTTCAAAAAGGTGTGTGAAAGTTTTCTTTCATTTGTGATGATGCCGAAATAGCTCATTTGGGAGAGTGTTAAACTGTAGTTTTGAAAGTCCCGGGTTTCAGCAATTTCAGGTTATTTTGTGTTCCCTTCATTTTAAGGAAAGAGGCTGATTTTACTGACACTTGCAGTTAAATATTGCCAATATTTACAGTTTCAATTAGCAAAGAGAGATCTCGTCATTTAATTCTGACTTTAAAACAGCAGGCACAGACATGTATTTTGTATCGCTGCAACGAATCATGCGCTGCTGATGGTTGGGGCAGCAGCAGTGTGGTGAGCAAAAATGTGGCCAGGACAAGCCGTTTACCTTGCATTTCGAACATGCTAAAATGCAATGTTTGCTGACCGAGAATTGAACCCAACTGCGAGGAACTGACAGCGCCGAACTTAATCTTGAGACCACCAGGCAAGCTGCTGCAACTGCGTCTCACAAGCAGCAGACCAACCCAGTCTTTCCTCCTTGCTCCTTCGAAATTCTCATCTCATTCGCGCCAGGTAAAACTGTTCGGAGGAAATGGCATTTTTTTGTGGAGAACACCAAAGACATGTCCACGAAACCACAGCGTTAAATGCGGCTAGGCATCCACTGAAATCTATTTCATTCTGTCCTTTTTTCGGGAATTTTCACTCTCGGTGCCGGGTGAACACTTCATTTGGTGCTTTTGTCCTGAACTGCAGCCTTTTGCCCATCTCCGGGCGACAGAACCGTTCCGTCTGTTCCTACTTACAACCATTTACGGGAACAGGTCTACGGGTTCATCGTTTATCAGCAAACCAAGAAACACAAATAAACAGAAAGTTGTGCTCTCCACCCCGTCGGCAAAGAAGCAATGGATGTTATTCCAAATAATTCCCAACCCTTGGGATTCCGTGTGGATTTGTTTCATTATAAAGATTTGATTTTAAACGTTACTAAAAATCATTGGGATGGGCCGCACAGCAATCGAACCCTCACTCTTGGCGTTATTAGTACCACACTCTAACCAACTGAGCTAACCAGTTGCACAGTGCAATAAGGGTGCGTGAAAGCCCAGCCTGAGGGATTGTGTTTCCAGCTCACACTGGGTGACAGAGATACTGCATAAACATTGAACACATCGCATCGCTTAAACATTGTTCACTCTTCATATACAAAACTGGGCAGAGTGTCAATAGAACATAACAGAAAAAGATAGCTGAATCTAAAAAAAATTCATGTCGAAAATTGTTATCACGCAACCGCTGAACAGCCCATCCCTCAAGCACGGTCTCGATATAAAACCAGCTTCTCCCCTTAAAATGAAGGGAACGCAAAATAATCAGAAATTGCCAAAACCCAGGATTGAATCAGGAATCTTTAGATCTTCAGTCACCCAACTCAGCTATTTCGGCCCGACAAAAACAAAGCAAAATGTTCTCACACATTTTTAATAGAAACCCTAACCCCGGAAGGAATTGCCCCGCCCACTCAGTGCCCCATGCCCCGTGGTTGTTGACCTCTCTGCCAAGGGAAAACATAAGAACATAAGAATTAGGAACAGGAGTAGGCCATCTAGCCCCTCGAGCATGCTCCGCCATTCAACAAGATCATGGCTGATCTGGCCGTGGACTCAGCTCCACTTACTCGCCCGCTCCCCATAACCCTCAATTCCCTTATTGGTTAAAAATCTATCTATCTGTGACTTGAATACATTCAATGAGCTAGCCTCAACTGCTTCCTTGGGCAGAGAATTCCACAGATTCACAACCCTCTGGGAGAAGAAATTCCTTCTCAACTCGGTATTAAATTGGCTCCCCCATCTTTTGAGGCTGTGCCCCATAGTTCTAGTCTCCCTGACCAATGGAAACAACCTCTCTGCCTCTATCTTGTCTATCCCTTTCATTATTTTAAATGTTTCTATAAGATCACCCCTCATCCTTCTGAACTCCAACGAGTAAAGATACAATCTACTCAATCTATCATCATAAGATAACCCTCTCATCTCCGGAATCAGTCTAGTGAATCGTCTCTGTACTCCCTCCAAAGCCAGTATATCCTTCCTTAAGTAAGGTTACCAAAACTGCACGCAGTACTCCAGGTGCGGCCTCAACAATACCCTGTACAGTTGCAGCAGGATCTCCCTGCTTTTGTAATCCATCCCTCTCGCAATGAAGGCCAACATTCCATTCGCCTTCCTGATTACCTGCTGCACCTGCAAACTAACTTTTTGGGATTCATGCACAAGGACCCCCAGGTCCCTCTGCACCGCAGCATGTTGTAATTTCTCCCCATTCAAATAATATTCCCTTTAACTGTTTTTTTTCCCCAAAATGGATGACCTCACATTTTCCGACATTGTATTGCATCTGCCAAATCTTAGCCCATTCGCTTAACCTATCTAAATCTCTTTGCAGCCTTCTCTGTGTCCTCTACACAACCTGCTTTCCCACTAATCTTTGTATCACCTCTTCCAGGTCATCTATGTATATTGTAAACAATTGTGGTCCCAGCACCAATCCCTGTGGCACACCACTCACCTCCGATTTCCAACCCGAAAAGAACCCATTTTTCCTGACTCTCTGCTTTCTGTTCGCCAGCCAATTCTCTATCCATGCTAATACATTTCCTCTGACTCCGCGTACCTTTATCTTCTGCAGTAACCTTTTGTGTGGCACCTTATCGAATGCCTTTTGGAAATCTAAATACACCAAATCCATTGGTACACCTCTATCCACCATGCTCGTTATATCCTCAAAGAATTCTAGTAAATTAGTTAAACATGATTTCCCCTTCATGAATCCATGTTGCGTCTGCTTGATTGCACTATTCCTATCTAGATGTCCCGCTATTTTTTCCTTAATGATAGCTTCAAGCATTTTCCCCACTACAGATGTTAAACGAACCGGCCTATAGTTACCTGCCTTTTGTCTGCCCCCTTTTTTAAACAGAGGCGTTACATTAGCTGCTTTCCAATCCGCTGGTACCTCCCCAGAGTCCAGAGAATTTTATAGATTATAAATAATGCATCTGCTATAACTTCCGCCATCTCTTTTAATTCCCTGGGATGCATTTCATCCGGACCAGGGGACTTGTCTACCTTGAGTCCCATTAGCCTGTCCAGCACTACCCCCTTAGTGATAGTGATTATCTCAAGGTCCTCCCTTCCCACATTCCCGCGACCAGCAATTTTTGGCATGGTGTTTGTGTCTTCCACTGTGAAGACCGAAGCAAAATAATTGTTTAAGATCTCAGCCCTTTCCACATTTCCCATTACTAAATCTCTCTTCTCATCTTCTAAGGAACCAACATTTACTTTAGTCACTCTTTTCCGTTTTATATATCGGTAAAAGCTTTTACCATCTGTTTTTATGTTTTGCGCAAGTTTACTTTCATAATCTATCTTTCCTTTCTTTATTGCTTTCTTAGTCATTCTTTGCTGTCGTTTAAAATTTTCCCAATCTTCTAGTTTCCCACTAACCTTGGCCATCTTATACGCATTGGTTTTTAATTTGATACACTCCTTTATTTCCTTGGTTTTCCACGGCTGGTTATCCCTTCTCTTACCGCCCTTCTTTTTCACTTGATTATATTTTTGTTGAGCACTATGAAAGAGCTCCTTAAAAGTCCTCCACTGTTCAGTTGTGCCACCGTTTAGTCCTTGTTTCCAGTCTACTTTAGCCAACTCTGCCCTCATCCCACTGTAGTCCCCTTTGTTTAAGCATAGTACGCTTGTTTGAGACACTACTTCCTCACCCTCAATCTGTATTACAAATTCAACCATACTGTGATCACTCATTCCGAGAGGATCTTTTACTAGGAGATCGTTTATTATTCCTGTCTCATTACACAGGACCAGATATAAGATAGCTTGCTCCCTTGTAGGTTCTGTAACATACTGTTCTAAGAAACAATCCCGTATGCATTCTATGAATTCCTCCTCAAGGCTACCCAGTGCGATTTGATTTGACCGATCGGTATGTAGGTTAAAATCCCCCATGATTACTGCTGTTCCTTTTTCACATGCCTCCATTATTCCCTTGATTATTGCCCACCCCACCATGAAGTTATTATTTGGGGGCCGATAAACTACGCCCACCAGTGACTTTTTCCCCTTACTATCTCTAATCTCCACCCACAATGATTCAACATTTTGTTCATTAGAGCCAATATCGTCTCTCACAACTGCCCTGATATCATCCTTTATTAACAAAGCTACCCCACCTCCTTTCGCTTCTTGTCTATCTTTGCGAATTGTCAGATACCCCTGTATGTTTAATTCCCAGTCTTGTCCCCCTTGCAACCACGTTTCTGTAATGGCCACCAAATCATACCCATTTGTAATGATTTGTGCCATCAACTCATTTACCTTATTTCGAATGCTGCGTGCGTTTCGGAAGAGTGTTTCAATACTAGTTTTAAAACCATGATTTTTAGTTTTGACCTCTCCTGCAGCCCCTTTATATTCATACATATTGTCCCTTCCCATCACCTTGTGGTTTGCACTTACCCCAGTGCTACTCTGCTCTGTTGCCTCCTGCCTTTTGCATTCTTTCTTGGGGTCCTGTTCATCCGAGCTCTCACCCACTCTAACTAGCTCAGAGCCCTCTCCTGAGTTCCCAATACTCCTTGCATTGAGGCACCGAGCTTTCATGCTTGCCTTTTTATTACACTTTGACCCTTTAGAATTTTGCTGTACAGTGGCCCTTTTTGTTTTTTGCCTTGGGTTTCTCTGCCCTCCACTTTTACTCATCTCCTTTCTGTCTTTTGCTTTTGTCTCCATTTTATTTCCCTCTATCTCCCTGCGTTGGTTCCCATCCCCCTGCCATATTAGTTTTACTCCCCCCCCCCCCCCCAGCACTAGCAAACATTCCCCCTAGGAAATTGGTTCCAGTCCTGCCCAGGTGCAGACCGTCCGGTTTGTACTGGTCCCACCTCCCCCAGAACTGGTTCCAATACCCCAGGAATTTGAATCCCTCCCTGCTGCACCACTGCTCAAGCCACCTATTCATCTGAGCTATCCTGCGATTCCTACTCTGACTAGCTCGTGGCACTGGTAGCAATCCCGAGATTACTACTTTTGAGGTCCTGTGTTTTAATGTAGCTCCTAGCTCCTTAAATTCATCTCGTAGGACCTCATCCCTTTTTTTAAACCTATATCATTGGTACCAATGTGCACCACGACAACTGGCTGTTCACCCTCCCTTTTCAGAATGTCCTACACCCGCTCTGAGACATCCTTGACCCTTGCACCAGGGAGGCATCGGTTGCGGCCACAGAAACGCCTATCTATTCCCCTTACTATTGAATCCCCTGTCACTATTGCTCTCCTACTCTTTCTTTTGTCCTCCTGTGCAGCAGAGCCAGCCACGGTGCCATGAACTTGGCTGCTGCTGCCCTCCCCTGATGAGTCATCCACCTCAACAGTACTCAAAGCGATGTATCTGTTTCACAGGGGGATGACCGCAGGGGACCGCTACACTACGTTCCCTTGCACTGCTCTTCCTGCTGGTTTTCCACTCCCTATCTGGCTGTGGACCCTTCACCTGCGGTAAGACCAACTCGCGACATGTGCTACCCACATCATGGTCAGCATCGTGGATGCTCCAGAGTAAATCCACCCTCAGCTTAAATTCCGCAACGTGGACAGTCAGGAGCTGGAGGCGGATACATAGTCGTCAGGGACACCGGAAGTGTCCCTGAGTTCCCACATGGTACAGGAGGAGCATAATACGTGACCGAGCTCTCCTGCCATGACTTAATCCTTAGATAAACTTAAATTGACAACAACAATGCTAAAGTTTACTCACTGTTATAGAAGAGAAAAAATAAAAATTACTCACCAATCACTTACCCCCTTGGCTGTGACGTCACCGTTCTGTTTCTTTCTACTTCTTTTTTGCCTTCTCCCTGTAGCTGCACAAGCTGGGCCTTTATAGGCCTCTCGCCGACCCCGGATTCACGCCTCAGCGACGCACCTCCCGACTGCTGATCCCGCGGCCTTTATAGGCCGCTCGCCGACCTCGCAATCACGCCTCAGCGATGCATCTCCCGACTGCAGGTCTTGCGGCCTTTAGAGGCCTCTCGCTGACCCTGGAGTCACGCCTCAGTGACGCACCACCCGACTGCTGATCTCGCTGCATTTATAGGCATCTCACCGACCCCGGACTCATGCCTCAGTGACGCACCTCCCGACTGCTGATCTCGCGGCCTTTATAGGTCCTTCCTATCCATTCGATCTAGACTCCTCATCATTTTATACATCTCAGTAGGGTCTCACATCAGCCTCCTCTGTTTCAACGAAAACAAACCTAGCCATTACAATCTTTCCTCACAACTAAAATTCTCCAGTCTAGGCAATATTCTCATAAATCTCCTCTGTACCCTGTCTAGTGCAGTCACACATTTCCTATAATGTGGTGACCAGAACTGCTCGCAGTACTTTAGCTGCATGCTAACTAGTGTTTTATACTGTTCAATCATAACCTCCTTGGAATTCTAATCTAAGCCTAGCCTAATAAAGACATCTTATCCACCTTATCTACCTGGCCTGCTACCTTCAGGGATCTGTGAACATGCACTCCAAGGTCCCGTTGTTCCTCTACACTTCTGAGCTTGAATGAATTCAAGCATCCACCACACAAGATGGCAGCCTGCTCCAGAGATCTACTGTTCTCTGAGAAAAGAATTAGCTCCTGACAACTAATCTAGATCTAGCCTCAAACAGCTATTCCCTTCATTATCTTATCATGCTCAGTCAGACCATCTCTGAGTCTACACTTCACAGAAGTGTAGAGTTCAAACTCTTTCACTCTATCTCGAAAACAAACTTGGAATTAGTCCAGTGGCCCACCTCTGGAAGTTTTGCAAAGCCTCAGTATCACCCACCGAATGAGGAGACCAAAACTTGGAACACAGTATTCCAAATGCGGCCTGAATAATGTCTTCTACAAGGACAAAATAGGATGCCTCGTCTTAGCTCAGTTGTCCTCTGGATAAACCCCAGCACGCTATTTGTTCCAGCTATCGATCACGGCATTACTCAAGTACCTTTAAAGTTGTATCTGTTAGAATGCCCAAATCTCTTTAATGCTTATCCCTGAAGCATGAATGAATGTTGAGCACTTACCCTACTCACGTGCATAACAGTGCACTTATCTATGTTACACACCATTTGACAGTCATGAGACCAATCTCCCAAAATAGCAACATCTGCCTGAAACAGACGAGACCCGAATACTTGCACAAATCTCCATATCCTTTGTAAATTTGCAGATTATGCCGCCATCACCTATATCCAGATCATCAATAAAAATACTAAATTAAAAATAATCACTATCGCTAAAGAAGTAGTATTTGGTAAAATAATGGGACGAAAGGTGGATAAGTTCCCTGGACCGATTGGCTTGCAGCCGAGGTCTTTGAAGAAGTGACTGCAGAGATAGTGGACGCATTGGTTGTATTCTACCAAAATTCTTTGGATTCTGGGGAGGTCCCAGAAGATTAGAAAACCACAAATGTAACACCCCTATTTAAAAAAGGAGGGAGATAGAAAGTAGACTAGTTAGCCTAACTTCTGTCGCTGAGAAAAAGCTGGAGTCCATTATTCAGGAAGCAGTAGCAGGACATTTGGAAAAGCATAATACAGGCAAGCAGAGTCAGTATGGTTTTATGAAAGGGAAATCATGTTTAACACATTTGCTGGAGTTCTTGAGGAAGTAATGAGCAGGGTGGATAAGGGGTAATCAGTGGATGTGGTGTGTTTGGATTTCCAGAAGGCACTCAATAAGGCTTCACATAACAGGTTAGTGCACAAGATAAAAGATCACGGGGTTGGGGGTAATATATTAGCCGCTCACATTGTTTCCAAGGAGTGGCATGCGGCCCGCGGCCCAGGGAGCAGTGTGGCCATGAGCAGCGTGGAGGCCCCAAACTGTGCGAAACCATCAGCAGCAGGTCGGGCCATAAAAAGAGCGGCGTGCGGCCCATGAGCAGTGTGGAGGCATGCCACTATAAGGTATAGCACGAGCTGGTGTAGGAAGGCAACGTCAGCAAAGAGTGACGTCAGCAAGGTCCAGGTGGGTGATTGGAGCGTGCGAGGATGCAGCAGGAGCGGTGAGAGACTATGGATGGATGTGATTGGGGCCCAGGGAGGCGTGAGTTCGGGGCCAGGGACCCAGGGGCAGCATGGGACAGCCCAGACTGCAATATATGTGCGAACTAGGTCTGTGCAGCAGAGCAGGTCTCCAGTTGTCTTGGATAACTCTTGCCACTGGACCAAGACCTAGCTCTGTCAAGCCACCACACATTAAAAAAATCTACACACAGGCATCTTCCACCCTTGAGGATGTAATTCGGGCTCTTCATTTGAAACACCTGTGAACTCATCCTTTTTTTAGCGTGGAAGCAAGTCATCCTCGTTTCGAGGGACCGCCTATGATGATGAATATATTAGCATGGACAGAGAATGAGCTAACTAACAGAAGTCAGAGAGTCGGGATAAATGGGTCATTTTCCGGTTGTCAAATGGCAACTAGTGGGGTGTCACAGGGATTAGCGCTCGGGCTTCAACTATTTAAAATCTATATTAATGACTTGGATGAAGGGATGGAGTGTAATATAGCCAAGTTTTCAGATGATACAAAGATGGGTGGAAAGCAAATTGTGTGGAGGATACAAAGGGATGTAGAAAGGCTAATTGAGTGTGCAAACAATTGGTAGATTGAGCATAATTTGGGAAAATGTGAGATTATCCACTTTGGCAGGAGAAATAAAAACACAATTTATTATTTAAATGTAGAGATATTTCAAAATTCTACAGTGCAGAGGGTCCTGCAGTTCTTGTGCATAAAACACAAAAATTCAGTATGCAGGTACAGCAAGTAATTATGAAGGCAAAAAGAATGTTGGCCTTTAATGCAAGGGGATGAAGTATAAAAGCAGGCGAGTCCTGCTACAATTGTACAGGGTATTGGTGAGACCACACAGAGTACTGCTTACAATTTTGATCTCCTTATTTAAGGAGGGATAAACTTGTATTGGAGACAGTTTAGAGACGCTTCACTAGTTTGATTTCTGAGATGAAGGGGTTGACTTATGAAGATAGGTTGAGCTGATACTCATTGGATTTAGAAGAATGAGAGATGATCTTATTGAAACAGATGATACTGAGGGGAATCGACAAGGTAGATGCAGATAGGATGTTTCCACTCTTGAGGAAATCTAGAACTAGGGGGCATAGTTTAAGAATAAGGGGTCGCTGATTTAGAACTGAGATGAGGAGAAATTTCTTCTCTCAGTATCATAAATCTTTGAAATTCTCTACCCCAGAGAGCTGTGGAGGCTGGATCATTGAATATATTTAAGCTGGTGATACCTGGATTTTTGAGCAATAAGGGAGTGAAGGGTTATGGTGAGCGGGCAGGGAAGTGGAGCTATGCCCAAGATCAGATCAGCCATGATCTTATTAAATGGCAGAGTAGGTTTGAGTGGTCAATTACCTACTCTTGCTCCTATTTCTTATGTTTTATTAAAGAGTGACGTATGAATGTAAATTTAATCAGCTTTATTTTTTTATCTGACCATTTTTCCATGGTTGGATGTTCCCTCTATAACTGGGCTGGAGTTTAATATCCTGAATATTAAACTCCAGCCCAGTTATAGAGGGAATCAATATCAACAGAAAGAAAGCCCAACTGTCAGAGTGGACATGATTCAGTCTGGGACAACAGAATCCAAATCCTGCAGTCACTTGTGAATTCGCTGGTGTCTCAGCAGGGTGTATGACTGAGTGAATCCCTTCCCACACACAGAGCAGATGAACGGCCTTTCCCCGGTGTGAACTCGTTGGTGTCTCAGCAGGTGGTCTGAAGTAGTGAATTCATTCCCACACACGGAGCATGTGAACGGTCTCTCCCCAGTGCAAGTGTGCTGGTGTCTCAGCAGGTGGGATAACCGAATGAATCGCTTCCCACACTCAGAGCAGGTGAATGGCCTCTCCCCAGTGTGACTGCGCTGATGAGCTACCAGCTCAGATGGGTAATTGAATCTCTTTACACAGTCTCCACTTCCCACGGTTTCTCTGTGGTGCGGGTGTCCTTGTGTCTCTTAAGGTTGGACGATCAGTTGAAGCCTCGTCCACACACAGAACATGTGTACGGTTTCTCCCTGCTGTCAATGCTGCGATGTTTTGTCAGGCTGTGTAACTGGTTAAAGCTCTTTCCACAGTCTGTGCAGTGGAACACTCTCACTCGGGTACGTGTGTCTCGGTGCTTTTCCAGTCACACTGATGTTTGAACGGCAGAACAGACAAACTTTTCTCCTTCCACATTCAAAGCCCGATGATATTCAAGGCCTGAGGAATCGAGTGATTCCGTCAGATTTTGACGTGATATTTGGATTCAGTTTCCCCTCTGCAAATCCTCCCCTCCTGATACCCTGGAAAAGGAATTTACAAAAATCATTACTGCAAGTACAGGCAGAAATTCAGAACAGACAATTCTAGATTGTAATGAACACTCTTTCCTCGCTTGTTCCTCCAAAGCTGGAAATCCCCGTCCCATACACTCTTCCCACTCACTGTCCTGAAATTCAAACACATTGCACGTCTGAAGGCCACTTGTCCCATGCTCTCAATTATCATCACCAACTCTGGCTGGGTTCAGTTCTACACTCACTGGTTCCCCTCCCCTGAAGATCTTACTGTGGCTGGGTTCAGTTCTACACTCACTGGTTCCCCTTCCTCTCCTTCCCAGAAAGTGCTGACTGTGGCTGGGTTCAGTTCTACACTCACTGGTTCCCCTCTGCTGAAGGTGCTGCATCTCGCTGGGTCCAGTTCTACAATAGGTTCAGTTCTTTATTCACTGGTTTTGCTCTCTCATCTCCACTGAAGGTGCTGACACTGGCTGGCGACAGCTCTACACTCACTAGTTCCGCTCCCCCGAAGGTGCTGAATGTGGCTGGTTTCAGTTCTACATAGAAACACAGAAACATAGAAATATAGAAAAAAGGTGCAGGAGTCGGCCATTCGGTTCTTCGAGCCTGCACCACCATTCAATATGATCATGGCGGATCATGCAACTTTCAGTACTCCATTCCTGCTTTTTCTCCATATCCCTTGATCTCTTTAGCCGTAAGGGTTATATCTCACTTCATTTTGAATATATCTAACGTATTGGCCTCAACATCTTCTGTGGGGGTGAATTCCACCGGTTCACAATTCTCTGAGTGAAGAAGTTTATCCTCATCTCGGTCCTAAATGGCATACCCCTTATCCTTAGACTGTGAGCCCTGATTCTGTACTTCACCAACATTGGGAACATTCTTCCTGCAACTAACCTGTCCAATCCCATCAGAATTTTATATGTTTCTATGAGATCCCCTCTCATTTTCTCAATTCCAGTGAATATAAGCCTAGTCGATCCAGTCGTTCTTCATATGGAGTCCTGCCATCCTGGGAAGAAGTCTGGTGAACCTTCGCTGCACTCCCTCAATAGCAGGAGTGTCCTGCCTCAGATTAGGAGACCAAAAATGTACACAATATTCAAGATGTGGCCTCACCAAGGCCCTGTACAACTGCAGTAAGACCTTCCTGCTCATCTCTTGCTATGAACGCCAACATGCGATTTGTCTGCTTCACCACTTGCTGTACCTGCAACTTTCAATGTGATTTACCATGACACCCAGGTCCCTTTGCACCTCCACTATTCCTAATCTGTCACCATTCAGATAATATTCTGCCTTCCTGTTTTTGCCAGCAAAGTGGATAACCTCACATTTATCTACATTATACTCCATCTGCGATGCATTTGGCCACTCACCTGTCCAAGTCACCCTGTAGTCTCTTAGCATCCTCCTCACAGCTCAGACTGCCACCCAGCTTAGTATCATCTGCAAACTTGGAGATATTACATGCAATTGCTTTGTCTAAATCATTAATACATATTGTAAATAGCTGGGGTCCAAGCATTGAACCTTGCAGTACCCCATTAGTCACTGCCGGCCACTCTGAAAATGACTCATTTATTCCTACTTTTTGCTTCCTGTCTGCAATATCTATTCATGTCAATATATTACCCCCAATACCATGTGCTTTAATTTTTCACAGTAATCTCTTGAGTGAGACCTTGTCAAAAGCATTTTGAAAATTCAAATACACCACATCCACTGGTTCTCCCTTGTCCACTCTACTAGATACATCCTCAATAAAATTCTAGAAGATGTGTCAAGCATAATTTCCTTTTCATAAATCCATGCTGACTTGGACCGATCCTGTCACGGTCTTCCAAATGCGCTGTGATTACATCTTTAATAATTAATACCACCATTTTCCCCACTATCAATGTCAGGCTAACCAATCTATAATTCTCTGTTTTCTCTCCCCCTCGTTTTTTTTAAAAAGTGGGGTAACATTTGCTACCCACCAACCCATATGAAGTGATACAGAATCTGTAGAATGTTGGAAAATGACCAGCAATGCATCCAATTTTTCTGGGGCCACTTCCTTAAGTACTCTTGGATGCAGACTATCAGGCCCTGGCAATTTATCGGCCTTCAATCCCATCAATTTCCCTAATACAATTTCCTGACTAATAAGGATTGCCTTCAGTTCCTCCTTCTTGCTAGACCTTCTGTCCCTTATTTTTTTGGGGAGGTTATTTGTGTCTTCTTTAGTGAAGACAGAATCAAAGTATTTATTCAACTGGTCTACCATTTCCTTGTTCCCCATCATGAATTCACCTGATTCTAAATGCAAGCGACCTACATTAGTCTTCACTAATCTTTTTCTCTTCGCATATCTGTAGAAGGTTTGGCAGTCAGATTTTATGTTCCCTGCAAGCTTATTTTCCTCTATTTTTCCCCTCCTAATTAAACCCTTAGTTCTCCTCTGCTGGATTCTAAATTTCTCCCAGTCCTCAGGTTTGCTGCTTTTTCTGGCCAATTTGTATGCCTCGGATTTATCACTATCCCTAATTTCCCTTGTTAGCCACGGTTGAGCCACCTTCCACTTTTTATTTTTATGCCAGGCAAGGATGTACAATTGTTGCAGTTCATCCATGTGATCTTTAAGTGTCTGCCATTGCCTATCCACCATCAGCCCTTTAAGAATCATTCATCTGTCTATCCTAGCCAATTCACATCTTATATCATCGAAGTTACCCTTATTTAAATTCAGGACCCTAATCTCTGAATTAACTGTGTCACTCTCCATCTTAATGAAGAATTCTACCATATTATCGTCACTCTTCCCCAAGTGGCCTCGCATGACCAGATTGCTAATTAATCCTCTCTCATTACACAAGACCCAGTCCAGGATGGCCTGCTCTCTAGTTGGTTCCTCGACATATTGATCGATAAAACTATCCCTTATAAACTCCAGTAAATCCTCCTCCACAGTACTGCTACCAGTTTGGTTAGCCCAAACTATATGTAGATTAAAGCCACCCATGATAAGTGCTGTACCCTTATTGCATGCATCCCTAATTTCCTGTTTGATGCCATCCCCAACCTCCTTACTACTGTGCAGTGGTCTGTACACAACTCCCACTAATGTTTTCTGCCCTTTAGTATTTTGCAGCTCTACCAATATAGATGCCACATCATCCAAGCTAATGTCCTTCATTCCTATTGCTAATCACCTCTTTAACCATTAAAGATACCCTACCTAATTTCCTTCCTGTCTATTCTTTCTTAAATTTGAATACCCTTGGATGTTGAGTTCCCAGCCTTAGTTATCCTGGAGCCATGTCTCAGTAATCCCAATTACTTCATATCCGTTACCTGTTATCTGTGCAGTTAATTCATCCACTTTATTGCGAATGCTCCTCACATTGAGATTCAGAGTCTGCGGGCTCATTTTTTTAAACACTCTTTGTCCTTTCAGAATTATGTTGTAATGTGGCCCCTTTGGATTTTTGCCCTTGATTTCTCTGCCCTCCACTTTTGCTTTACTCCTTCCTACCTTTTGCTTTTGCTTCCTTTTTACTTCCCTCTGCCTCCCTGCCATGTTAGTTTAAAACCTCCCCAACAGCACGAGCAAACACTCCACCTAGGACATCGGTTCTGGTCCTGCCCAGGTGCAGACCATCTGTTTTGTACTGTTCCCACCTCCCCCAGAACCGGTTCCAATTTCCCAGGAATTTGAATCCCTCCCCCTTGCACCACTGCTCAAGCCACGTATTTATCTGAACTATCCTGCTATTCCTACTCTGAATAGTACGTGGCACTGGTAGCAATCCTACTTTTTAATTTAACTCCTAGCTCCCTAAATTCAGCTTGTAGGATCTCATCCTGTTTTTTACCTATATCGTTGGTGCCTATAGGCACCACGACAGTTAGCTGTTCACCCTCCCGCTCCAGAATGCCCTCAGCAGCTCCAAGACATCCTTGACTCTCGCACCAGGGAGGCAACATACCATCCTGGAGTCTCGTTTACGGCCGCAGAAACGTCTATCTATTCACATTACAAAGAATCTCCTATCACTATAGCTGTCCCACTCTTTTTAC
Source organism: Pristiophorus japonicus (assembly GCF_044704955.1). Classification (NCBI taxonomy): domain Eukaryota; kingdom Metazoa; phylum Chordata; class Chondrichthyes; family Pristiophoridae; genus Pristiophorus; species Pristiophorus japonicus. The sequence goes on from NC_091995.1 coordinate 58,949,598, forward strand.
TGCCCTCCTTTGCAGCAGAGCCACCCATGGTGCCATGAACTTGGCTGCTGCTGCCTTCCCCTAATGAGCCATCTCTCCCAACAGTATCCAAAATGGTATATCTGTTTTGGAGGTTGATGTCTGCAGGGGACCGCTGCATAACCTTCCTTCCCCTGCTCTTCCTGCTGGTCACCCATTCCCAATCTGCCTGTGTAACCTTTACCTGGGGTGTCAGCAAATCACTACACATACTGTTCATGACATCCTCAGCATCGCGGATGCTCCAGAATGAATCCATGCGCAGCTCCAGTGCCGCAATGCGGTCTGTCAGGAGGTGCAATTGGACACACTTCCTACACACATACACTCACTGGTTCCCCTTCCTCTCCTCCCCTGAAAGTGCTGACTTTGGCTGGCTTCAGTTCTACACTCACTTGTCCAGTGGAAAGGGAATGATATTGTTTCTGTCACTCATTGGTACAATGGGACAGTTTTAAATTGCTTGGCTAAGTCGACTAAACACTTTATGTGTCACTTTCAGGTACTGTGGTCAGTATAGAATTGATGGGTGTGTATAGGAAATGCCTGCCACTCACTGGTATGGTGTGTCAGTGTGGCATTGACAGGTGTGTACAGGACATACCTGCCACTCACTCTCTTGGTCATTTTGGGAATTATTGGTGAATATAGGATAGAGAGTGTACCCGTCACTCTCTGTTACTGTGTGGCAGTGTTTGATTGTCAGTTGAATACAGTATTTAGATGCTGTAACTCCAACTCTGTAATAGTGTGACCAACTGAACTGATCAATTATTTTTCCAAAAATGAAGTGTCATAGAAACATAGAAAATAGGTGCAGGAGTAGGCCATTCGGCCCTTCGAGCCTGCACCGCCATTCAATAAGATCATGGCTGATCATTCCCTCAGTACCCCTTTCCCTCTTTCTCTCCATACCCCTTGATCCCCTTAACTGTAAGGGCCATATCTAACTCCCCCTTGAATATATCCAATGAACTGGCATCAACAACTCTCTGCGGCAGGGAATTCCACAGGTTAGCAAGTCTCTGAGTGAAGAAGTTTCTCCTCATCTCTGTCCTAAATGGCCTACCCCTTATCCTTAGACTATGTCCCCTGGTTCTGGACTTCCCCAACATTGAGAACAGTCTTCCTGCATCTAACCTGTCCAGTCCCGTCAGAATCTTATATGTTTCTATGAGATCCCCTCTCATCCTTCTAAACGCCGGTGAATAAAGGCCCAGTTGATCCACTCTCTCCTCATATAACAGTCCATTCCATCCCTGGAATCAGTCTGGTGAACCTTCGCTGCACTCTCTCAATAGCAAGAATGTCCTGCCTCAGACTAGGAGACCAAAACTGAACACAATATTCCAGATGAGGCCCTGTACAACTGCAGTAAGACATCCATGCTCCTATATTCAAATCCCCTAGCTATGAAGGCCAACATACCATTTGTCTTCTTTACCGCCTGCTGTACCTGCGTGCCCACTTTCAGTGACTGATGAACCATGGCACCCAGGTCTCGTTGCACCTCCCCTTTTTCTAGTCTGCCGCCATTCAGATAATATGCTGCCTTCGTGTTTTTGCCCCCAAAATGGATAACCTCACATTTTTCCACATTATACTGCATCTGCCATGTATTTTCCCACTCACCTAATCTGTCCAAGTCACCCTGCAGCCTCTTAGTATCCTCCTCACATCTCACACCACCACCCACTGAGCCCTGCGGCACCCCACTAGTAACTGCCTGCCATTCTGAAAAGGACCCGTTTATCCCGACTCTCTGCTTCCTGTCTGCCAACCAGTTCTATATCCACGCCAGTACATTGCCCCCAATACCATGTGCTTTGATTTTGTACACCAATCTCTTGTACGGGACTTTGTCAAAAGCCGTTTGAAAGTCCAAATACACCACATCCATTGGTTCTCCCTTGTCCACTCTGCTAGTTACATCCTCAGAAAATTCCAGAAGATTCGTCAAGCTTGATTTCCCTTTCATAAATCCATGCTGACTCGGTCCGATCCTGTTACTGCTTTCCAAATGGGCTGCTATTTCATCCTTAATGATTGATTCCAACATTTTCCCCACTACTGATGTCAGGCTAACCGGTTTATAATTACCCGCTTGCTCTCTCCCTCCTTTTTTAAAAAGTAGCATTACATTAGCTACCCTCCAGTCGATAGGAACTGATCCAGAGTTGATAGATTGGTGGAAAATGATCACCAATGCATCCACTATTTCTAGGGCCACTTCCTTAAGTACTCTGGGATGCGGACTATCAGGACCCGGGGATTTATCGGCCTTCAATCCCATCAATTTCCCGCCTAATAAGGATATCTTTCAGTTCCTCATTCTCACTAGACCCATTGTCCCCTAGTACATTCGGAAGGTTATCTGTATCTTCCTTTGTGAAGACAGAACCGAAGTATTGGTTCAATTGGTCTGCCATTTCTTTGTTCCCCATTATCAATTCACCTGAATCCGACTATAAGGGACCTACATTTGTCATTACTAATCTTTTTCTCTTCACATATTTATAGAAGCTTTTGCAGTCAGTTTTTATGTTCCCTGCAAGCTTCCTCTCATACTCTATTTTCCCCTTCTTAATTAAACCCTTAGTCCTCCTCTGCTGAATTCTAGATTTCTCCCAGTCCTCAGGTTTGTTGCTTTTTCTAGCCATTTTATATGCCTCTTCCTTGGTTTTAACACTATCCTTAATTTCCCTTGTTAGCCATGGTTGAGCCACCTTCCCAGTTGTATTTTTACTCCAGACAGGGATGTACAATTGCTCAAGTTCATCCATGTAATCATTAAACGTTTGCCATTGCTGATCCACTGTCAACCTTTTAAGTATCCTCTGCCAGTCTATTCTAGCCAATCCACACCTCATACTGTCGAAGTTACCTTTCCTTAAGTTCAGGACCGTAGTTTCTGAATTAACTTTGTCACTTTCCATCTTAATAAGGAATTCTACCATATTATGGTCACTTTTTCCCCCAAAGAGCCTCGTACAACAAGATTGCTAATTAGTCCCTTCTCATTTCACATCACCCAGTCTAGGATGGCCAGCTCCCTGGTTGGTTCCTCGACATATTGGTCTAGAAAACCATCCCTAATACACTCCAGGAAATCCTCCTCCACCGTACTGCTACCAGTTTGGTTAGCCCAATCTAGATGTAGATTAAAGTCGGCCATGATTACTGTTGTACCTTTATTGCACACATCCCTTATTTCTTGTTTGATGCTGTCCCCAACATCACTACTACTATTTCGTGGTCTATACACAACTCCCACTAGCGTGTGACTCTCTGATAAAGTGTGTCAGTGTGGGATTGAGAAAGAACATAGGGAAGAGACTGCCACTGTCATTCTCCGGTACCGTGTGTCAGTAGGGGATTGACTGCTGAATAGGGGATAGACACTGTACCTCTCATTCACTGATATTCCTATCAGTATGGGATATATGTGATAACATAGGATAGATATTGCATCTCTCAATCTCTGTTATAGTGAGGCAGAGTTGGATTGCCAGGTGTGATTTTTTTTATAGATACTGCCCCTGTTATTCTCTCATTCTATGTAACAGATTCTTGTGACGGGTGAGTGTTGGATAGATACAGCCTCTGTCATTCTCTGATACTATTTGACAGGTGAGTGTTGGATAGATACTGTCTCTCTCATTCTCTCACACTATGTGACAGATTATGATTGACAGGTGAGTGTAGGATGGACACTGCCATTTTCAATCTCCGGTGCAGTGTCAGTGTGAGACTGACTGGTGATTATAGGATAGGATAGATACTGACACTTTCACTCTCTGATCCATTGACAGGTAAATATAGAATTAATATTGTGGGTGTCTGGTATGGGAGTGTGGATTTGACTCTGTATCTGTCCATAGAAGCATAGAAACATAGAAAATAGGTGCAGGAGTAGGCCATTTGATCCTTCGAGCCCGCACCACATTTAAATAAGATCATGGCTGATTATTCACCTCAATATCCCTTTCCTGCTTTCTCTGCATACCCCTTGATCCCTTTAGTCATAAGGGCCATGTCTAACTCCTTCTTGAATATATCCAATGAACTGGCATCAACAACTCTCTTTTGTATGGAATTCCACAGGTTAGCAACTCTCTGAGTGAAGACGTTTCTCCTCATCTCAGTCCTAAATGGCTTACCCCTTATCCTTAGAATGTACCCCCTGGTTCTGGACTTCCGCAACATCGGGAACATTCTTCGTGCATCTACCCTTTACAGTCCCGTCAGAATTTTATATGTTGCTATGAGATCCCTTCTCATCCTTCTAAACTCCAGTGAGTACAGGCCCAGTCGATCCAATCTCTCCTCATATGTCAGTCCTGCCATCCTGGGAATCAGTTTGGCGAATCTTCATTGCACTCCCTCAATAGCAAGAACGTCCTTCCTCAGAATGGCACATCAAAACTGAACACAATATTCCAGGTGAGGCATCACCACGGCCCTGTACAACTGAAGTAAAACCTCCCTGCTCCTATACTCAAATCCCCTAGCTATGAAGGCCAACATACCATTTGCCTTCTTCACCGCTGGTTGTAGCTGCATGCCAACTTTCAATGACTGATGAACCATGACACCCACGTCTCATTGCACCTCCCCTTTTCCTAATCTGCCGCCATTCAGATAATATTCTGCCTTCGTGTTTTTCCACAAAAGTGGATAACCTCACATTTATCCACATTATACTGCATCTGCCATGCATTTGCACACTCACCTAACCTGTCCAGGTCACCCTAAAGACTCTTAGCATCCTCCTCGTATATCACACCACCACCCAGCTTAGTGTCATCTGCAAACTTGGAGATATTACACTCAGTTCCTTCGTCTAAATCATTAATGTATATTGTAAATAGCTGGGGGCCCAGCACTGAGCCCTGCGGCACCCCACTCTTCACTGCCTGCCATTCTGAAAAGGACCCGTTTATCTTGATTCTCTGCTTCCTGTCAACCAACCAGTTGTCTATCCACGTCAGTACATTACCCCTAATACCAAGTGCTTTAATTTTGCACACCAATCTCTTGTGTGGCACCGTGTCAAAAATCTTTTAAGTCCAAATACATCACATCCACTGGTTCTCCCTTGTCCATCCTACTAGTTACATCCTCAAAAAATTCCAGAAGATTTGTCAAGCATGATTTCCCTTTCATAAATCCATGCTGACATGGACCGATCCTGTCACTGCTTTACAAATAGGCTGCTATTTCATCTTGAATAATTGATTCCAACATTTTCCCCAATACTGATGTCAGGCTAACCAGTCAATAATGAACCATTTTCTCTCTCCCTCCTTTTTTAAAGAGTGGTTTACATTCGCTATCATCCAGTCCATAGGAACTGATCCAGATTCGATAGACTTTTGGAAAATGATCACCAATGCATACACTATTCCTAGGGACACTTCAATAAGTACTCTGGGATGCAGACTATCAGGTCCTGGGGATTTATTGGCCTTCAATCCCATCAAATTCCCAAACACAATTTCCCCCCTAATAAGGATTTCCTTCAGTTCCTCCTTCTCACTGGACCCTCGGTCCCCTGGTATTTCTGGAAAGTTATTTGTATCTTCCTTCGTGAAGACAAAATCAAAGTATTTGTTCAACTGGTCTGTCATTTCTTTGTTCCCCTTTATAAATTCACCTGATTCTGACTGCAAAGGACCTACATTAGTCTTCACTAATCTTTTTCTCTTCATATATCTATAGAAGCTTTTGCAATCAGTTTTTATGTTCCCAGTAAGCTTCCTCTCATACTCTATTTTCCCCCTCCTAATTAAACCCTTTGTCCTCCTCTGCTGAATTCTAAATTTCTCCCAGTCCTCAGGTTTGCTGCTTTATCTGGCCAATTTATATGCCTCTTCCTTGGATTAAAGTATCCATAATTTCCCTTCTTAATCATGGTTGAGCCAACTTCCCCGTTTCATTTTTACTCCAGACAGGAATGTGCAATTGTTGAAATTCATCCATGTGATCTTTCAACAACAACTGGCTGTTCACCCCCCTCCTTCAAAATGTCCAGCAACTGCTCCGAGATATCCTTGACCCTTGCACCAGGGAAACAACATACCATCCTGGAGACTCAACAGCGGCCGCAGAAACATCTATCTATTCTCCTTACAATAGAATCCCCTACCACTATAGCCCTCCTACTCTTTTTCCTGCACTCCTGTGCAGTAGAGCCACCCACGGTGCCATGGATTTGGCTGCTGCTCCCCTCCCCTGGTGAGTCATCCCCCCCAACAGTACCCAAAGCAGTGTATCTGTTTTGGAGGGGGATGACCACAGGGAACATCTGCAATACCTTCCTTCCACTGCTCTTCCTGTTGGCCACCCATTCCCTATTTGTCTGTGTAAACTTTACTTGCGGTATGACCAACTGACTAAACGTGCTATTCACGGCATCGTCAGCATTGTGGATGCTCCAGAGTGAATCCACCCACAGCTCCAGTGTTGCAATGCGGTCTGTCACGTTCTGCAGCAGGATACACTTCCTGCACATGTAGTTGTCAGGCACTCTGGAAGCATCCCTGAGTTCCCACATAGCACAGGAGGAGCATGACACGTGTCTGAGCTCTCCTGTCATGACGTAACCCCTAGATTAACTTAATTTAGCAGCAACAATGATAAAGATTACCTACTGATAAAGGGAAAAAAAAGAAAAATGACAAACTACTCACCAATCACCAGCCAATCACTTACCCCCTTGGTTGTGAAGTCACCTTTTGATTTATTTCTACTTCTTTGTTTACCAGCTGGCCTCCGACTCCCTGGACTCCCGCCTCTCTTGGGGCTTTTATAAGCCCCCGACTCCCCGGACTCCTGCTCCATGAACTCCCACCTCTCGACTCTGGCGGGCTTCTTTTGAGGATACAACGAGCATGATGGATAGAGGTGTACTGATGGATGTGGTGTATTTAGATTTCCAAAAGGCATTCGATAAGGTGCCACACAAAAGGTTACTGCAGAAGATAGAGGTACGCGGAGTCAGAGGAAATGTATTAGCATGATTAGAGAATTGGCTGGCGAACAGAAAGCAGAGAGTCGGGATAAATGGGTCCTTTTCGGGTTGGAAATCGGTGGTTAGTGATGTGCCACAGGAATCGGTGCTGGGACCACAACTGTTTACAATATATATAGATGACCTGGAAGAGGGGACAGAGTGTAGTCTAACAAAATTTGCAGATGACACAAAGATTAGTGGGAAAACGGGTTGTGTAGAGGACACAGAGAGGCTGCAAAGAGATTTGGATAAGTTAAGCGAATGGGCTAAGGTTTGGCAGATGGAATACAATGTCGGAAAGTGTGAGGTCATCCGCCTTGGGGGAAAAAAAAACAGTAAAAGGGAATATTATTTGAATGGGGAGAAATTACAACATGCTGAGGTGCAGAGGGACCTGGGGGTCCTTGTGCATGAATCCCAAAAAGTTAGTTTGCAGGTGCAGCATGTAATCAGGAAGGCGAATGGAATGTTGGCCTTCATTGCGAGAGGGATGGAGTACAAAAGCAGGGAGGTCCTGCTGCAACTGTATAGGGTATTGGTGAGGCCACACCTGGAGTACTGCGTGCAGTTATGGTCACCTTACTTAAGGAAGGATATACTGGCTTTGGAGGGGGTACAGAGACGATTCACTAGGCTGATTCCGGAGATGAGAGGGTTACCTTATGATGATAGATTGAGTAGACTGGGTCTTTACTCGGGGTTCAGAAGGATGAGGGGTGATCTTATAGAAACATTGAAAATAATGAAAGGGATAGACAAGATAGAAGCAGAGAGGTTGTTTCCACTGGTCGGGGAGACTAGAAGTCGGGGGCACAGCCTCAAAATACGGGGGAGCCAATTTAAAACCGATTTGAGAAGGAATTTCTTCTCCCAGAGAGTTGCGAATCTGTGGAATTCTCTGCCCAAGGAAGCAGTTGAGGTTAGCTCATTGAATGTTTTCAAGTCACAGATAGATGGATTTTTAACCAATAAGGGAATTAAGGGTTATGGGGAGCCGGCGGGTAAGTGGAGCTGAATCCACGGCCAGATCAGCCATGATCTTGTTGAATGGCGGAGCAGGCTCGAGGAGCTAGATGGCCTACTCCTGTTCCTAATTCTTATGTTCTTATGACTCCCCGGACTCCTGCTCCATGAACTCCCACCTCTCGACTCTCGCGGTCCTTTTATCATCCTCCTCGACTCCCCGTACTCCCGCTCCACGAACTCCTGCCACTCGCGGGCCTTTTATAGGCCTCCTCGACTCCATGGAATCCCGTCCACAAACTCCCGCCTCTCGACTCTCACGGGCCTTTTGTAGGTATGTGAATGAGGGTTTTACTCTGTATATCAGTTTCTGATACGAGAGTGTGGGTTTTATCCTGCACCCGTCAATTTCTGGTAATTGCCTGTGGGTTTCATTCTGTATCTTTCCATTCCTGGTGTGTGAGTGTTTGTTTTGCACTGTATCAGTCCATCTGTTATGTGAATGTGACCTCTACTCCATACCCGTCATTCTCCTGTATGTTCGTATTGTTTTACTCTATAGCACCAATTCCTGATAGAGTATTCGTTTTACTTTCTGTCAATTTTTGTTATGGAGGTGAGTGTTTATGCTGAATCAATCAGTCTCTGGTATGTGAGATTGAGTTTTACTCTGTATCTATCTGTCATGGTATGGGAGTGTGGCCTGTCTCTGTATCTCTCCATTTCTGTTATGGGAGTCTGGGTTTTGTTCTGTATCTGTCAAGTTCTGATATGTGAGTGTGGGCCTTACTCTATAACTGCCAGTTTCTGATTAATTAAAAGTGGGCTTTCCTTTGTACCTGTCACTTTCTGATATGGAAGAGGGGTCTTTACCCTGTACCTGTCAATTACTGGTAAGTGAGTATGGGCTTTTCAATGTATGTCAATTTATTTGATGGGAATAGGATTTTAATACGTCAGTCTCTGATGTGTGAGTGTGGGTTTTATACTGTACCTCTACATCTCTGATATGCGAGTGTGTGTATTATTCTGTACCTGCCAGGTTTTGACATATGTGAGGGGGTTTAAGCTGTGCCTCTAAGTTTCTGATATGTTAGTCTGCCTTTAATTTGTATCTATTAGTCTACATGGTTGTATGTTTTATATGTAACTGTAAGTTTCTGTTATGTGTGTGAGGCATTTACTCTGTACCTCTCAGTCTCTGGTATGTCAGTGTGTGGTATAATCTGTACCGGTCTGTGTCTGGTATGTGAGTGTGGGTTCAATCTGTACCTGTCAGTGTCTGGTATGTGTATTAAGTTTTAATCTGTGCCTCTCAGTTTCTGCGATGTTAATCTGGGATTAAGCTCTACGTATTTGTTCCTGCTACTTGATTATATGTTTTAGATTGTACCTGTCAGTTCCTGCTATGCGAGTGTGGAATTTACTCTGTATCTGCCAGTCTCTGGTATGTGATCATGAGAATCAATTAAATTTTTACCTGTATTTCTCTGATATGTGAGTGAAGATTTTGCTTTCTACCTGTCATTTTTCTGATGTGTGCATAAGGGTTTTACTCTGTCCCCATCAGTTTCTGCGATGCAAGTAACAATTTTACTTACTGCCTGTCAGATTTCCGATATGTGCACATGGAATTTACACTTTACCTGTCACTCTCGCTATGAATTTTATTCTGTTACTGTCACTTTCATATATGTGGGAGTGTGTTGCATGCTGTATCTGTCAGTCTATGGTATGGGAATGTGGGTTTTATTCTGTACCTCTCATCTTCTGGTATGTTCGGGGGGTTTAATACTGAATGCGTCAGATTCTGAAACATGAATATGGCTTTTGCTCTGTACCCGTCAGCTTCTGATATGCGAGTGTGGTTAATACTATCTGTTTGACATTTTTTCTGATAGATGATTGTGTGTTTTATTCTCTACCTGCCAGATTCTGGCAAATGAGTGTGGGTGTTTAATGTACCTGTCAGTGTGATGTTTCAATGGTGAAACAGAATCAGCTTCTGCTGCTTATGTTAATAGGATTGAGGCCAGTTCTGTGTCTCTGCGTTCTGTGAGTGATAATCGACTTAGTGTGTGAGAGAAGGAGCTGCCTGCACTGTTCCTTGTGTTCCGGTGGAGGAGGAAAGCTCACGTTTGTTCTGGCTGGTTAAAGAATTTTGCTCTGACAATAATAATACGAGAATAATATTAGTTCTAAGATATGAGCGACAATGTATATCTAGAATTTTTTGAGGATGTAACTAGTAGAGTGGACAAGGGAGAATCAGTGGATGTGATGTATTTGGACTTTCAAAAGGCTTTTGACAAAGTCCAATACAATAGATTAGTGTGCAAAATTAAAGCACATGGTATTGGTGGTAATGTATTGACGTGGATAGAGAATTGGTTGGCAGACAGGAAGCAAAGAGTAGGAATAAACGGTTCCTTTTCAGAATGGCAGGCAGGGACTAGTGGGGTACCACAAGGTTTAGTGCTGGGACCCCAGCTATTTACAATATACATTAATGATTTAGACGAAGGAATTGAATGTAATATCTCCAAGTTGGCAGATGACACGAAGGTGGGTGGCAGTGTGAGCTGTGAGGAGGATGCTAAGAGGCTACAGGGTGACTTGGACAGGTTAGGTGAGTGGGCAAATGCATGGCAGATGCAGTATAATGTAGATAAATGTGAGGTTATCCACTTTGGTGGCAAAACCGGAAAGCAGGATATTATCTGAATGGTGACAGATTAGGAAAAGGGAAGGTGCAAAAAGACCTCGGTGTTATGATACATTAGTCTTTGAAAGTTGTCATGCAGCTGCAGCATATGGTGAAGAAGGAAAATCGCAAGTTGGCCTTCATAGCAAGAGGAATTGAGTATAGCAGCAGGGAGGTCTTACTGCAGTTGGACAGGGCCCTGGTGAGACAACACCTTGAACATTATGTACAGTTTGGTCTCCTAATCTGAGGAAGGACATTCTTGCTATTGAGCGAGTGCAGCGACGGTTCACAAGACTGATTTCTGGGATGGCAGGACTGACATATGAAGAAAGACTAGTTCGATTAGGCTTATATTTACTGGAATTTAGAAGAATGAGAGGGGATCTCATAGAAACATATAAAATTCTGACGGGACTGGAGAGGTTAGATGCAGGAAGAATGTTCCCGATGTTGGCGAAGTTCAGAGCCAAAGGTCACAGACTAAGGATAACGGGTAAGCCATTTAGGGCAGAGGTGAGGAGAAAATTTTCACAGAGAATTGTGCACCTGTGGAATTCTCAACTCAGAAAGTTGTTGAGGTATTTTGTTAGATATATTCAAAAGGGAGTTAGATGTCGCCCTTACGGCTAAAGGGATCAAGGGGTTTAGTTGCATCATCATATTGATTGGTGGTGCAGGCTCTAAGGGCCGAACGGCCTACTCCTGCACCTATTTTCTATGTTTCTAAGTTTCGATCACAAGCAACATGGTTCTGGAGAATTTAGCTCACCAAAACAATATAACTGGTCTTTAAAATATCTTCTCCCACACTCCTCTCCTGGTGGCTGCAATAGATGCACTTTGTGAAACTCCCCACATCCTCACTGTCAGGCTGTGTTTCCACTGCTCACTGTCCAAGAACAACAGACACGGTGAGATTGGAACTGAATCAGGAATATTCACTACTGGTTTGGGGAAAGAAAGCAGCAATGATTTGAAAGAGCGAGGTGGTTTACTTTCTCTGTTACCTTACACTGTCCACACACAGCCCGAGAATGGCCTCTCCCTTCCCCCACTCACACCATGTTCTGGAACTAGTTCCTGCTCCACTTTGCCTCTTACAAACAGCCCCCGGCGGAACTAAACCAGGAACGTTCACCACTGGTTTGGAGAGGGAAAGCAGCAGATTGTAAATTGCAGATTCTGTCTCCCTTACCCTGGACACACGTTGTCCACACACAGCCCGAGAACAGCCTCTCCCTTCCCCCATTCACACCATGCACTGAGACTCATCCTTGCTACATTCTGCCTCCGACTCCCCCTGAACTCCCCCCGGACTCAATGCCGGTTTCTGAGCCCATCTGCGGAAACACTCCCAAAGCGCTGCTCGCTGCCTTACCCCGGGGCAGCGGTGTCACCATTGCAGCTGTTTTAAACCATCTTCTTCCGCTCACTGAGTGAATGGCGATCACAGGCACGGCTGGAGGAAGGGAGGGCGCATGCATTCTTCTGCTCACTGGAAATCGACGCAGGGGGCATGGCTTATCCGCGCATGCACAGCTCTCTGCCCTATTCAGCCAGTAAAGATCAAAGTGCACTTTTTCCAATTGACTTTTATCTGAATCTAAGCATAGGAACTGGACCTGGGGGGAAAAGGACAGAGAATGATTAAAGCTGAGAGCCTTGTCCCTTGGAGATGCTCAATTTGGGATCATTCCATGCAGGGTGCTTCTCTCCATGAGCCTGTCTTCATAAAGCAATCCTGCAGAAATATCGGAGGATCGAGAGAGTGAGAGTGTTTGCTGGGACTGTGCAGGAGTTAATATCTGACAGAAACAGTCCGAGATCAGTTTAGTTAGAGTAAAACACTCGGTCACTGAGAGTAATACCGAACGGCCCGGAGCTGCAAAATTGCAGAGATTACAACAGGCAAGCGAGGGTTAAATGTTGGCCATTGTTTCTCTCACTCTCTGACACTGTCCTGCAGTGTGGGATTAATAATGTGTCTGTCCCTGGTACAATATCAGTGAGAGAGGAGACTGCATCTTCTGTCTCTCCAATGGGAACTCTCAGGATAAAACGGGACTTCACAGGTCAGTCTGGAACGGATACTGTGCATGTCTTTCTGTGTCTCAGCGCCCTACCTTGCACTCTCCTGTCTCGCGCTCAGCCCTCTCCCCTCACTCTGTCTCTCTGTCACTATCCGCTCTCTCTTGTACTGGTTGTGAAGGCGGGATACTGTTATTTAGCATGATGTGGAAACAATGTTGCAAGTGTAAGACTGATAATGTCTCTCTTTCTCTCTCTGCTGAAATACTTGAAGGTGTGGCACTGTTACAGAGCGTATTATGGTGACACTGATACAAAGTGTAAGACTGATACTGTGTCTGTCTCTGTCTTTTCCGCTGGCGCTGTACATGAACGTATGCTACTATTATTGAGCGTAATATGGAGCCTCAGTTTGGGAGTTTAATACTGTGTCTGTCTCTGTCACTCTCTTTGATAGTCATCTCTGGTTGTTGAGTATGGGATGGATCGGACACCAGTTACTGTTATATGTCCCTCATTTTCGGAGGAAAGAGAGACAGAGGCGCTGCAGGGGCAGTGAGGACATCATTTGTATTTTCATGTTAGTCAAACATATTTCTGCATTCGATCAATATAACAACTTAAAGCAGAAATGGGTTAAGCCAGCCACAGCTGTGATTGGCTCCTGCCTCTGACTCTGGGAACAGACAGAGCGCTGGCCTCAGAGTGTTTAACGCTTACTGAGCTGGGAAACTACAACTGACCCGAAAATCGACAGCACAGCCGAGCGGAGAGTAAAACCTGTGCTGGGAACTGTAAATCTGGGAACAGTTTGCGTGTGAATGTGCAGATTTCAAAATTGTGTGAGCGAGAGTGTGTTAAAGGGGTGGGCGGGTTAGACTGCTACTGTGCGTCAGTGCAGGATTGACAGGTGTGTATAAGACAGGCACTTCCACTCACTCACTGTGTTTGTGTGTCCGCTCTCATCGCCGGATTTCAGAATCCCCCTTGTGTAAAATTCAAAGATTTCCCTGTCACAGGAATGCCCTGCTGCCCGGCTCAGGCCTGAAGTGGGAATTAAACAGAATTTGATTTGATTTCAAATTTCAGTCGAAAAAGAGAGAAAATATCCGCGATCGGCTGAGAGAGTGCGACCAGTGCAGCAATGAAATGGGTTTCATTTGAAATTGCTGCCTTCAATTCGGATGAAACTTTCTTGAAAGCAAACATCCCGGACTTGGGAACAGAAATAGGTCAGTCTTTCACACTTTGTCTGTCACTTTCTGGTACTGTGCGTCAGTGCAGGATTGACAGGTGTGTATAGGACAGACACTGCCACTCACTCTCTTGTACTGTGTGTCAGTGTGGGATTGACAGGTGTGTATAGGACACACACTGCCACTCACTCTCTTGTACTGTGTGTCAGTGTGGGATTGACAGGTGTGTATAGGACAGACACTGCCACTCACTCTCTTGTACTGTGTGTCAGTGTGGGATTGACAGGTGTGTATAGGACAGACACTGCCACTCACTCTCTGGTACTGTGTGTCATTGTAGGATGACAAGTGTGTATAGGACAGACACTGCCACTCACTCTCTGGTACTGTGTGTCAGTGTGTGATTGACAGGTGTGTATAGGAATACCTGACACTCACTCTCTGGTCATATATATCAATTTGGAATTGTTGTTGACTATAGGATAGATAGTGAACCTGTCACTCTCAGTTACTGTGTGGCAGTGTTTGATTGTCAGTTGAATGCAGGATATACCTACTTTCCGTTGTGCCCCGGACATGACCTTTGCTGGGCGACAGCTGCAGGAAAAATGCAAGGAACAGTGCCAGCCCTTATACATGGCCGCCTTCGACATTACAAAGGCCTTTGACACTGTCAACTGCGAGGGTCTATGGAGTGTCCTCCTCCGTTTCGGATGCCCCCAAAAGTAGGTCACCATACTCCGCCTGCTCCACGACGACATGCAAGCCATGATCCTTACCAACGGATCCATCACAGACCCAATTCACATCCAGAACGGGGTCAAGCCGGGCTGCGTCATTGCCCCAACCCTCTTCTCAATCTTCCTTGCTGCCATGCTCCAACTCACAGCTGATAAGCTCCCCGCTGGAATGGAACCAAACAACAGAACAAGTAGGAAGCTGTTCAACCTTCACCGTCTCCACGCCAGGTCCAAGACCACTTCGTCGAGCTACAGTAGACGTATGACTCCTGCGTCTGTGCGCACACAGAGGCTGAACTCCAGGGCATAGTCGACGTATTTACTGAGGCGTATGAAAGCATGGGCCTTATGCTAAACATTAGTAAGACAAAGGTCCTCTACCAGCCTGTCCTCACCGCACAGCACTGCCCCCCAGACATCAAGATCCATGGCGTGGCCCTGGACAACATGGACCACTTCCCCTATCTCGAGAGCCTCCTATCAACAAGAGCAGGCATTGACGACGAGATCCAACACCACCTCCAGTGCAGCCTTCGGCCGCCTGAGGAAGCCACAGTGTTTGCATGCCAGACACGAGACTCCCAAAGCAAGTGCTCTACTCAGAACTCATCCACGGCATTTGAGAGGGCACTGAGCTCCTTGAGTATCGTCGCCGAGAGCAGGCAGAAATCAAGCGCAGGCAGTGGAAGGAGTGTATGGCAAACGAGGCTCCCTGCCCCGCTTTCCCTCAGCGACTATCTGCCCCACCTGTGACAGCGACTGTGGTTCTCGTATTGGACTGTACAGCCAGGTAAGAACTCATGCTTAGAGTGGAAGCAAGTCTTCCTCGATTCCGAGGGACTGCCTATGATGATGATGATGATCGATATTTTAATTCCCAATCTCTAATACAGTGAGAACAATTTAACTGATAGCCTAACTGTTACTCTCCGATAAAGTGTGTCAGTGTGGGATTGAGAGAGAATATAGGAAATACACTGCCACTGTCTCTTTCTGGTACTGTACGTCATTGTAGGATTGACTGCTGAATATGGGATAGACACTGTACGTCTCATTCTCTGATATTGCTATCAGTATGGGATATATTTGTTAACATAGGATAGATATTACATCTCTCAACCTCTGGTACAGTGAGGCAGAGTTGGATTGGCAAGCGAGTGTTAGGTAGATACTGCCTCTGTCATTCTCTGATACGATGCGACAGGTGAGTGGTGGATAGATACTGCCTCTCTCATTCTCTGACACTATGTGACTGGCACGTGTTGGATAGATACTGCCTCTGTCATTCTGATATTTTGTGACAGATGAGTGCAGGATAGATACTGCCTCTCTCATTCTCTGATACTATGTGACAGGTGAGTGTTGGGTAGATACTGCCTCTGTAATTCTCTGACATTATATGACAGATTCTGATTGACAGGTGAGTGTAGGATGGACACTGCCACTTTCAATCTCCAGTGCAATGTCAGTGTGGGACTGACTGGTGAATCTAGGATAGATACTGACACTTTCACTCTCTGATCCATTGACAGCTAAATATAGAATTAATATTGTGGCTGTCTAGTATGGGAGTGTGGATTTGACTCTGTATCTGTCCATCTCTGGTATGCGAATGAGGGTTTTACTCTGTATGTTAGTTTCTGATATGAGAGTGTGGGCTTTATCCTGTACCTGTCAATTTCTGGCACTTGCCTGTGGGTTTCATTCTGTATCTTTCCATTCCTGGTGTGTGAATGTTTGTTTTGTGCTGTATCTGTCCATCTCTGTTATGTGAATGTGAGCTCCACTCCATACCCGTCATTCTCCAGTATGTTAGTATTGTTTTACTGTGTACCACCAATTCCTGACAGATTATTCGTTTTATTTTCTAACTGTCAATTTGTGTTATGGAGGTGAGTGTTTATGCTGAAACTGTCGGTCTCTGGTAAATGAGTCTGAGTTTCACTCTGTATTTATCTGTCTCTGGTATGTGAGTGTGGACCTTTCTCTGTATCTCCATTTCTGTTATGGAAGTTTTGGTTTTATTCTGTACCTGTCAAGTTCTGATATGTGATTGTGGGCCTTACTCTACACCTGCCAGTTTCTGCATAATTGAGAGTGGGTCTTTCCTTTGTACCTGTCAGTTTCTGGTATGGCAGAGAGGTCTTTACCCTGTACCTGTCAATTACTGGTAAGTGAGTATTGGCATTTCACTGTATCTGTCAATTTATGTTATGGGAATATGGATTTCATATGTCAGTCTCTGATGTGTGATTGTGGGTTTTATACTGTATCTCTCAGTCTCTGATTTGCGAGTGTATGTATTATTCTGTCCCAAACAGCTTTTAGTATGTGTGGGGGGTTTAAGCAGTGCCTCTAAGTTTCTGGTATGTTAGTCTGCCTTTAATTTGTATCTATTAGTCGATGTGGAAGAAAGAATCTATGAATCTATGGCTTATGGTAAAGGGAAGGGTTAAATTCTGTTCTTGCTATATTTGAAGAAATAATAGGACTAGAACAACACCCACACTTTTTAGCCTTGAAACTTAGAAATGTAATTAAATGACTATCTGGTATTAAAAGGGAGTCTCCTGATATTCTGCTTATCAGACTGTGAACAGGGAGAAATTATGCAAGGACAGAAAGAGTGTGTGCCTCCCGAGATGACATTTGTACTCACGGAACTAATGAATAAGATTCCTTTTCTATTTCTGTATTCTATTTCTGTATAAAGATAGGGACAATTTGCTTGTAGAGCAGAGTCTTCTGCCTTGGTACGGTCCAAGCAGGCTCTCCGAGATATCTCGCTTTTTTAAAAATAAAATTCTCTCGAAGTGCAATTCTGAAAGTCTCCGCCTGAGTTAATTTAAGCTAAATATTTCCTCGACAGATTCTGGCGTAGTCAGGCAGGATCTCTAAAAAAAAACGAGATCCAAAAGAACTAAATTTAACTTTTAAAGAGAAAAGAGGAATTTTAAGGACCTTCCTAGCTGAAAGGAGGAAGGTGCCTGGGCCGTCCTAGCAAAAGGGGGACGGGCCGCCGAGATCCCCTGAAGGGTGAGGCATAATTTAAGGTAGCTACCGCAAAGAAGCTAAAATAACAAAAAGGCAAAAGGAGACCCCAAGCTGAGCAGAAAAGAGAACACCGGTGAGCGCTTTGTAAATTATTGTATATTTTATAGGATTGTCCTAACTCTCATTTCAGAAAAGATCGTGAGACGTTGCACCCGGAAGAATGGGAAACGGCTCTAGTCGAGCAGGGCGCTCGCGCCCAGCTTCTAGAAAAGGAAAGAAGGACGACCTCTCAACTGAAAGAATGAAAGTACATCCTAAGACTAAGAAAAGAATCCGTAAGGTAGCAAAGCAACGAGAGAAGGTAGGAGATCCCATTGTGCCGCCCGGCTCGCCGGCAGACACTGTAATTAAAGAAACAGGAGACGACAGATACGCGGTAACGTTTAGTAGCGATTTGTACGGTTGGTCTGACGGGGATTGGCCATATGGAGGAAGATTTAAATTGTCTTTAATTGAGGAATGGAGACAGACCACCAAAGATGGGGCAGGGGACCCCACTTGGGATAAAGACTATATGGAAAATTGTTTTAAAAAATGGACAGAGGTGGCAAAGAGGCACCAGCCCCCTAAAAATAAAAAGAAAGAGGAGGAGGGTAAGGAGAAGCCCCCTCCCTCTTACAGCCCCCCCAAGTGCCCCGGTTATGACCGCTTCCCCTGTCGGCTTATATCCCCGTCTTCCAACCACCAAGCCGGATGATTGGCAGGAAATTATAGAAATAGTGGCCGCCCAGCTACATCAGGCCTCCAGGCGACGAGCCCACCCACAAGACCCACCAGCAGATGAAAATGGAGAAGGGAGGGTGGATGGAGGAATCGAGAATAACGACACCCCCCCTAACCCAGGAATGAGTACCAGGACCACTGTGAGGCAGGCTGATTCCACCACTATCCCCCCGTTACAGGCCCCCCATGTAATGATCGGAACAACGGCTGTCCTAAAGCCCTGGACACCGGGGGAGGCTCGGGATATGATATCAGCCGCCCCTAACCCTGTTAAGAAGCCAGTAGCCTTTCACAACTGGCTTGAGCAAACCTGTACCATATATAACCCCCTCCCCGGAGATGTGAAATTATTACTGCAGGCAGCATATGGGTCTTCTTGGCAGGGGGTGAAAGACATGTTCCCTATACCCGCCGGCGAAAATGGGGATTGGAGGGAAGACAATGAGGAAGAAGGAAATGAGTCCCGGGAACATTGGTTGCAACACAGGGGCAAGGATGCCATATTAAAGGAGCTAAAAAGCACGGAGATATAGGGGAAGTCACACGCTGTCTGCAGAAAGCAGAAGAATCAATGATAGATTTTGCAGGTAGATGGAAAAATAGTTGGAACGAACATGCAGGAATCCCGATGGATCAAAATGAACCTTTGGCAGTGCAAACCTTGCTAAATTGCATGTTGCCGCAACAAGCAAGAACATACGAAATTAAGGTCTTGGACTGGCAAGGAAAAAGTTGGAAAGAAACGATCACAGTACTGGCCAACATGGATAGGGAGGGACTATTCACCTATAAGGAAAACAAGGCTAAAACAGGTCAGTACTAGCAGCAAAAAGGAAGAGGACAAGCGCAGAATAATAGAGGAGGATATGCGGAACGAGGACGAGGAAGAGGGAGAGGACAGTGGCCCCAAAGAGACCGCTCTCAAGATGAGTGTAGAAATTGCGGAAGAAAAGGGCATTGGGCTCGCGATTGCAGGTGCCCCCGAAACAGGGTGGAGGATTGCAAGGTGGTTTCCCCGAACCTCCACCTCCCTTGGCCCCTCAGTTTTCGTTCTCTAACCTCAACCCGCACCAATCAGCATAGGGATGCCCCAGAGGCTTAGTGGTACAGGCGCCAGCCCTCCGCCTATCAGCGGACATAGAAGAAAACCCTCTGGCAGTAGTAAAAGTAGGAGACACTTATGTGAAGTTCCTGGTGGATACCGGTGCTACTATGTCTTCTGTACCATCCTCTGTGGGATTACCTGTAAGCAACACCACCGTCTTAAGTATGGGTGTGGCCGGTATCCCATGAAAGAATTTTTATCTGAACCTACCAAATTGATAATTGAAGGACAACCAGTTAATGATGAGACTTTGATAGTCTCCAAAACAACACCTCTCCCTTTATTGGGAAGACAGACTTTGTGCAAACTAGGAGCCACAATTTATTGCACAAAGGAGCGAATGTTCATGGAGCTCCCTCCAAATAAAATTCATCAGTTCTTTAATGGGATTAAAGAAGAGAAAAGGGAGGATAACATAGAAAAGGCTGCCCTCTATTGTTGGCAATTGAATGGCAACTTCTACTCCCCTTTGATACATGAAGTTATACAAAATTTAAAAGCTAAAATCGATCCCAATACTGAAGAATTGATGTATATAATTTTGATAAGCTTTGAGGCAGTTCAGCTTCACTGTATAGCCTGGTACACTCGACAAAGAGCTGAAACTTACCAGTGTCTGGTACAATCCTTTTTGAACAAAGAAGAAATAATAGAGGCTACGCCCCGCATTTATCTTGGACCCGAAGGATTGGGGGTAGCCATTGACTTGACACCCTTACAACAGCAGCGGTATAGAGAAGCGAACTCGATACCCCATCTGACATTGGCTGTAAAACCGCCAGCGAAACCTAAAGATATGAGTCCGATGATTGTAGGAATAGAAAAAGAAAAACAGCAACAAGGCTATCAACCTTGGGCAGTAATAAAACTGCAAAATGTTCAGATAGACTTCATCACCCACAACAGGGGAATTCTCCAGTGGAAAGGTAAAAATCATGCCTCCACTTTTGAAAAACAGCAACCCCCGGAACAACCAAGCCCTAAGCTACCAATGGCATTGAATCAAGTATCTTCTGAACTTTGGGCAAAGCATAAGAATCATGTTGGGCAAGTTCATTCTGCAGTACCCCATCGGGTACAATTGATAAAGAACGCATTAGGCAGTACAGACTGCCTCCAGAGGCAGAAAATGGGATAGAGCCAGTCATTTCTGCATTGTTGGAACAAGGAGTTTTAAAAAAGACACAGAGCCCGTGTAACACTCCGATACTGCCCATACCAAAAGGTTAATAGGCCGAATGAGTGGAGATTTGTGCAAGATCTGAGAGCTATTAATAAGATAGTAGTCCCTATCACCCGTGGTACCGGACACCAACATTATACCATCTGCTATACCATCAACAGCAACTGTCTTTACTGTGATAGACCTGTGTTCAGCATTTTTCTCCATCCCGTTAAATCAAGAAAGTCAGTATCGGTTTGCTTTCACCCACAAGAAGCAGCAGTACACATGGACCAGATTGCCCCAAGGATACACCGAAAGCCCCGCAGTATATGCAGCAGCCGTAAAAAGGGACCTTGAAGACTGTTCATTATCAGACCAGTCTGTGCTGTTGCAGTATGCGGACGATTTGCTTGTGGCTTCTAGCCACGGATACAGGTGCATGCAAGACTCCCTGAAACTGTTACAGCACCTATGTGAAAGAGGGCACCGAGTGTCGTTACAAAAGTTACAATTTTGTCAGATTCAAGTCCAGTACCTGGGTTTTCACATATCTCAAGGGCAGAGGCAGCTAGGACCAGAAAGAATTCAGACAATTCAAAGTGCCACCATACCAAAGACAAAGAAGGATATCTTGTCATTTTTGGGGATGGTTGGGTACTGTAGACAATGGATCCCCGATTATCGAGAATGGGATGCAGTCCTAAGATCAGCTGCCCTAAATGATGCCTCACCCAAGGTGGAGTGGACCCCAGAGAGAGAGGAGGCATTTAAACAGTTAAAGAAAGCCATTACTAATGCTCCGGCGTTGGGACTTCCAAATTATGGTCAACCTTTTCAGATGTATGTGAACGAGAAAGAAGGATTCGCAACCGCAGTACTAACCCAAGAACATGGTGGGGGAAATAGACCAGTTGCTTATTATTCGGTTTTGCTGCCTCCAGTAGTAAGGGGAATGCCAGCATGTCGACGTGCTGTAGCTGCTACTGCGGTCATGGTGGAGAAGTCGGTACCTATTGTTTTGGATTATCCATGTACTGTCATTACAGCCCATGCTGTGTTATTACTTTTGAATTCAGCTGCCACACAACACTTTACAGCGTCAAGAAGAACAGGTTATGAAGTATTACTGCTGTCCAACCCTAACTATACCTTTCGACGTGCACCGGTAGTGAACCCAGCCACCTTTCTTCCTACTAAAGAAGTAGAGGATCCAGACCAGCATGATTGTCTGTTAACGGTGGAAATAGCCACCTTACCAAGACCAGATTTGCTCACAGAGCCCATGGACAATCCTGATCTTATTCTGTATACGGATGGATCATCGTACAGACCGTCGGATGACTTGCTGTTGGCAGGCTATGCTATTGTAAATCCCCACGAAACTGTTGAAGAATTCGCCCTGCCTCCCGGAACCTCGGCTCAGGCTGCTGAATTGTTTGCTCTCACTAGAGCTTGTATAATAGCTAAAGATCAAACTGCTAATAGCTATACTGATTCTAGATATGCAATCGGTGTGGTCCATGATTTTGGACAACTGTGGAAAAACAGAGGCTTTATCACCTCTGGTGGAAAGCATATTAAGCACTCTCAACTGGTGCTTAATCTATTAGATGCCATTCAGTTGCCAAGTAAGGTAGCCGTTATCAAATGTGCAGCTCACACAACCGGTGAGGATGAAGTATCAGTAGGAAATAGGAGGGCTGATGAAGCAGCCAAACAGGCCGCTTCGGCACAGGCAGACTGCCTTCAAGCAGTCTCAGTTTCCCCTCCACAGGTACTTGACATCCAACAACTTAAAACAGCCCAACAACAAGTTACTATGCAAGAAAGAAGAACTTGGGAAAACCAGGGTTGTTTTCTCAAAAACGACATCTGGTGTCACCCTGATGGGCGAACTGTTTGCCCTAGATCTCTATTTTTGCCCCTGTCTCGCCTAGCACACGGTCAGGCTCACATGGGCAAAGGAGGGATGATACATGTTATTAATGCACAGTGGTATGCACCAGGAATAACAGTAGTAATTGAGAAAGTTGCTAGAACATGCCAAATTTGTCAACAAAATAACAGAGGTAAAACACCTGCTGAATATGATCATCTACCCCAGCCAAGTATGCCCTTTGAGAATTTGCAAATTGATTTTGTCCACATGCCTCCAGTATCAGGTCTTAAGTATCTATTAGTCATAGTAGATATGTTCACAAGGTGGGTAGAAGCGTACGCCACTAGGAGAGACGATGCCCGAATAGTAGTAAAAATTCTATTTAAAGAAATAGTACCAAGATATGGGATACCTATGGGAATCAACAGTGACAGGGGAACACACTTCACCGGAAAAATAGTGCAAAATCTTGCAGAAGAGTTAGGTTTCCAGTGGAAGTTACATATACCATATCAGCCACAGTCCTCGGGAAAGGTAGAAAGAGTAAATGGGATAATAAAATCTACCCTTACCAAGGTATGTCAGGAGACTGGACTAAAGTAGCCAGATGCCTTACCATTGGTATTGTATACAATGAGAAACCAGAAAAACCGAAACACTGGTTTGACACCACATGAAGCCTTGTTGGGAAGACCAATGCCTACTGGCGTAAAACCACCACTGGCAGCTGAAAAAATAGCATTAATTTGGAATGATGAAAAATCACTAAAGTATGCTCAGGCCATGTGTGAAATAGCAAGAAGTCTGCATGAACAAATAAAGCAGACACAGGTGCCCCCGTCGGAAGGAAATATGCACCCTTTCAGGCCTGGAGACAAGTGTTAGTAAAAACATTAAACAAAGAATCCTTTTCTCCTAGGTGGAAAGGACCATATCAGATAATTGTCACAACACGAACCGCGCTGAAGTTGGAAAAGCATCCAAATTGGGTGCATGCAACCCGTTGTAAATATTATTTTCCCGACGAAATACAGCCAAAAGAAAAGGCATTGAACCAGGACGTACTACGATTGCCTGACTAAGAAAAAGGCCATCTTCTCGCTGAAGAACTGTACCTGCTCTTGTATTAAATTAAATATTTGGACTTGAAAGTACTGCCCAAAAGTTCAGGAACGGATGTCAGAGCTCATTTGTGTGCCAGTTTGGGCCTTTATTATTTGGGTCACTGTTACAATAACAACACGTCCACACGATAGTAACAACTTAATTCAAGAGTGGTATAGAAACAAACAAGAAAGGGAAGATGGGAAGGGACTCTTGGAAAAATTATAAATGGACGTTAGGTATACTGATCATTTTAGCGACAGGGAACTCCCGGCAGGAGGAAGAGGTCCTAAAAGAAGGAAGAGTATGGAAGGGAAATATGGTATGGGAAAGAAGTAATAGTGCAAGGCAGCAAGGCAATTTTATATGCCCAGTAGGCCAAAGTTGCTAAGTAGGGAATTTTACGGCACGATGTGAGGCATGTGGAATGAAGGAAGAAAGAGGGGAATTCCAGTTTATATCGGGGAAAGGGTATCAGTTATTCATAGAATACCAGGCCGATGTGTGGATGAAGTGTACCTGGAGCACAGGGAAAAACAAGAGATGGGGATACATAGGAGGGCCGGACGAGAGAAAAGACTTCCTCCGTTATTCATTTACAAGTATGGTAGATGGGCAGCGGATGTTGTGCATGAATAACACCCCAGTGAATGGAGGAGACCCATTCGTGGTAAAATGGTCAGTAAAAGAATCCGGCCACCCAGAAGACCGGGACCCGGGACATCTAAAAAGGATACTGACCACTTGCATCCCAGTGGTAAGATCCCCAGGTGTATTAAATCTAACAATACAAATTAAATATCCCCCAAAGAAAGAAGATGGTTGCCACACAACCAGTGTTAAGGTATCTTTTGAAAAAGAAAGACCCCAAAGAAATAAACGGGATGTATTAGAGACTGTGTTAGGTGGAGTGGGAGCAGGAATAGGAGCATTGAACTCCATGGATATCGAGACCCTACAAAATAAAATCCAGGCCGTTGGAGGACTGGTAGGGGAAGATATAAAGATCAGAAATGCCTGGGATGAAGGATTACAGCAATTACAGATATCAGGTTACGTCATAAATGAAATGATCTGGGAACAGAATGAAAGGATAGAGAAGGAAATAGAGAACCTAATGAAAGAACAACAGGGAGTAAACAAGTACACCCATTGCCTGTTTAAAGAAATGATCAGACAGCTATTAAGAGCCGAGTTAGAAAGGAAAATATTATCCTTCCATGCTAACACATGGGAAAGGTTGCTGGAAATTAACAAAAGGGATAAGCTTCTTAATTTAACCATTAACCCTCAAAAAAGATATACCAGTTGTAATTCAAAAGGATGTAACGTTACTATGGAGATAGTAAGTAAGACATGAAAATAAATTTGGTGTCAGTTCCAAGTAATGCCCCAGCTGTTTGGACAGAACTTCTGGTACCCAGAATTTAAAGGAGATTGGGTCGATGAGAAGAATATGACACATCACCAGAGGGGATGTGCTAGGTGGCCATTCGGAATGGTATGTCCCTATCAGACCGCCATACACGAACCATGCTCACTGCAGCACTCCATTGGAGTATGTAAATGGGAATTAAAGCCAACAAATGACACTGATATTACGGAAATAGGACAGAATTAGATCTGCGTGACAGGAAATAAACCTGTCTATCTGGATGGAATTTTGTATAAACCCCCCATTAATAAATGCGTGAGAAGAGTCTACATCCTGTATGACCCTGAAGTAAAAAGAACTTATACCTTTGGGCAGTGGTTAAATGTAGAAAAATATCTGTCTATGCACAAGATTGAACCCTTACCCCCTGTAATTAATCTGACCAGACTGCACAATTTGATACGGAATGACAAGAAAATTGAGGAAGCTCTGTCAAAGCAAGGCAGAAACATCCACCAATTTAGAGTCGAAATGAGTTACAAGAAGGGGCAACTAGTGAGAATCGCAGATGAAGTCACCTCTTTGACAGTACACCACTGGTGGGATGTGTTTACCGGATGGTTCCCAAAAGCTACAGCAGTACTGAAGATTGCTATACATCCCATAGTAATCGTAGGTGTGGTTATGCTTGTATTATTAATAATCCTTTGCGGAATGTGGATAAAATAAAAAAATTTAATTAGTCAAGTAATAGGCCTGATCTCCGAAATAAAAAGGAAAAGTGTGTGCATGAAAGGAAGGTTAAGTCGCTTAGAGGAAAAGGTTGATGAAGACGAATATCTCAAAATGCGACCCTATCCTGAAGGGTATGAACCCCCTTTTTAGCAAGAAGAGAATATAGGAAATTGTGTTGATCTAAAAGTTAAAAAAAAAGATCAACAAGGAGGGAATTGTGGAAGAAAGAATCTATGAATCTATGCTAAAGGGAAGGGTTAAATTCTGTTTTTGCTATATTTGAAGAAATAATAGGACTAGAACAACACCCACACTTTTTAGCCTTGAAACTTAGAAATGTAATTAAATGACTATCTGATATTAAAAGGGAGTCTCCTGATATTCTGCTTATCAGACTGTGAACAGGGAGAAATTATGCAAGGACAGATAGAGTGTGTGCCTCCCGAGATGACCTTTGTACTCACGGAACTAATGGATAAGATTCCTTTTCTATTTCTGTATTCT
Source organism: Pristiophorus japonicus (assembly GCF_044704955.1). NCBI lineage: Eukaryota > Metazoa > Chordata > Chondrichthyes > Pristiophoridae > Pristiophorus > Pristiophorus japonicus. The sequence goes on from NC_091995.1 coordinate 58,975,909, forward strand.
ATTTCTGTATAAAGATAGGGACAATTTGCTTGTAGAGCAGAGTCTTCTGCCTTGGTACGGTCCAAGCAGGCTCTCCGAGATATCTCGCTTTTTAAAAAATAAAATTCTCTCGAAGTGCAATTCTGAAAGTCTCCGCCTGAGTTAATTTAAGCTAAATATTTCCTCGACAGTCGACGTGGTTTTATGTTTTACACTGTACCTGTCAGTTTCTGGTATGTGAGTGTGGGCTATAACCTGTACCTTGCAGTTTGCAATAAAGGTACAGCAGTTATCATGGGCGACATTAATTTACATATTGACTGGGCTAACCAAACTTGTAGCAATGCGGTGCAGGAGGATTTCCTGGAGTGTATTAGGACTGGTTTTCTAGACCAATATATCAAGGAACCAACTAGAGGGCTGGCCATCCTAGACTGGCTGATGTGTAATGAGAAAGGACTAATTAGTAATCTTGTTGCACGAGGCCCCTTGGGGAAGAGTGACTATAATATGGTAGAGTTCTCTATTAAGATGGAGTGTGATGCAGTTAATTCAGAGACTAGGGTCCTGAATTGGGGAAAGGTAACTTTGATGGAATGAGACGTGAATTGGCTAGAATAGACTGGCGAGTGATGCTTAAAGGGTTGATGGTGGATAGGCAATGGCAAACATTTAAAGATCACATGGATGAACTTCAACAATGGTACATTCTGGTCTGGAATAAAAATAAAATGGGGAAGGTGGCTCAACCGTGGCTAACAAAGAAGAGGCGTAAATATTGGCCAGAAAAAGCAGCAAACCTGAGGAATGGGAGAATTTTGTAACATAGCAGAGGACAAATGTTTCAATTAAGAGGGGGAAAATAGAATGTGAGAGGAAGCTTGCTGGGAACATAAAAACTGATTGCCAAAGCTTCTATAGATAACTGAAGCGAAAAATATTAGTGAAAACAAACGTGGGTCCCTTGCAGTCAGATTCAGGTGAATTTATAATGGGGAACAAAGCAATGACGGACCAGTTAAACAAATACTTTGATTCTGTTTTCACAATGGAAGACACAAATAATCTTCCAGAAATACTAGGGGCCCGAGGGTCTAGTGAGAAGGAGGAACTGAAGGATATCCTTTTAAAGCGGGAAATTGTGTTCGGGAAATTGATGAGATTGAAGGCCGATAAATCCCTGGGGCCTGATAGTCTGCATTCAAGAGTACTTAAGGAAGTGGCCATAGAAATAATGGATGCATTGGTGATCATTTTCCAACAGTCTATTGACTCTGGATCAGTTCCTATGGACTGGAGGGTAGCTAATGTAAAACCATTTCTTATAAAAGTAGGGAGAGAGAAAACGGGAAATTATAGACCGGTTAGCCTGACATCAGTAGTGGGGAAAATGTTGGAATCAATTATTAAAGATGAAATAGCAGCGCATTTGGAAAGCAGTGACAGGATTGGTCCAAGTCAGCATGGATTTATGAAAGGGAAATCATGCTTGACAAATCTTCTGGAATTTTTTGATGATGTAACTAGTAGAGTGGACAAGGGAGAACCAGTGGATGTGGTGTATTTGGACTTTCAAAAGGCTTTTGACAAGAGATTGGTGTGCAAAATCAAAGCACATGGTATTGGGGGTAATGTACTGATGTGGATAGAGAACTGGTTGGCAGACAGGAAGCAGACAGTTGGGATAAACGGGTCCTTTTCAGAATGGCAGGCAGTGACTAGTGGCGTGCCGCAGGGCTCAGTGCTGGGACCCCAGCTCTTTACAATATACATTAATGATTTAGATGAAGGAACTGAGTGTAATATCTCCAAGTTTGCAGATGACGCTAAACTGGGTGGTAGTATGAGCTGTGAGGAGGATGCTAAAAGTCTGCAGGGTGATTTGGAAAGGTTAGGTCAGTGGGCAAATGCATTGCAGACGCAGTATAATGTGGATAAATGTGAGGTTATCCACTTTGGGGGCAAAAACACTGAAGCAGAATATTATCTGAATGGCGGCAGATTAGGAAAGGGGGAGGTGCAACGAGACCTGGGTGTCATGGTTCATCAGTCATTGAAAGTTGGCATGCAGGTACAGCAGGCGGTGAACAAGGCAAATGGTATGTTGGCCTTCATAGCTAGGGGATTTGAGTGTCGGAGCATAGAAGTCTTACTGCAGTTGTACAGGGCCTTGGTGTGGCCTCACCTGGAATATTGTGTTCAGTTTTGATCTCCCAATCTGAGGAAGAACGTTCTTGCTATTGAGGGAGTGCAACGAAGATTCACCAGACTGATTCCCGGGATGAATGACATATGAGGAGAGACTGGAACAACTGGGCCTTTATACAATGGAGTTTAGAAGGATGAGAGGGGATCTCATAGAAACTTATAAGATTCTGACAGGACTGGACAGGTTAGATGTGGCAAGAATGTTCCCGATGTTGGGGAAGTCCAGAACCAGGGGACACAGTCTTAGGATAAGGGGTAGGCCATTCAGGACTGAGATGAGGAGAAACTTCTTCACTCAGAGAGTTGTTAACCTGTGGAATTCCCGACCGCAGAGAGTTGTTGATGCTAGTTCATTGGATATAGTCAAGAGGGAGTTAGATATGGCCCTTAGGGCTAAGGGGATCAAGGGGAATGGAGAGAAAGCAAGAAAGGGGTACGAGGGAATGATCAGCCATGATCTTATTGAATGGTGGTGCAGGCTCAAAGAGTCGAATGGCCTACTCCTGCACCTATTTTCTATGTCTCCATGATAGTTTAAAACAAACCTGCTTCACAGTGTTGGTGATGTTAACAGCTGCTTTAAATGTTGTAATATTTGCATTCTTTTTCCTTAAGTCTACATTTTAATAATTCAAGGAAGATGACGATGTTTAAAAGGAAATGATTGGATGGTTGATGCCTCAATAATGTCAATCCTTTGGAATACATATTTATTGTTTAGTTTTTGGAGGCCAGATTGATAAAATGGGATGATGTTTTGTTGTCGAAATTTAGATATATTCAAGAGGGAGTCAAATATAGCCCTTACGGTGAAAGGGATCAAGGGGTGTGGAGAGAAAGCAGGAAAGGGGTACTGAGGTGAATGGTTAGCCATGGTTTTATTGAATGGTGGTGCAGGCTCGAAGGGCCGAATGGCCTACTCCTGCACCTATTTTCTATGTTTCTGGAAAGTCAGTGTGGGGGTTTAATGTACCTGTCAGCGTGATCTGTTTCAATGGTTTAACAGCATCTGATTCGACTGCTCCATGTGGCTGTAAGCTTCACAATGTAACTCTGCCACTTCAGATCACTGTGGGACTGACAGCTTCTGCTGCCTGTGATAATAGGATTGAGGCCAGTTCTGTGTCTCTGCACTTTGGGAGTGATAATCTACTTACTGTTTGCGAGAAGGAGCTGCCTGCACTGTTCCTTGTGTTCTGGGTGGAGGAAAGATCACATTTTTTCTGGGTGATAGAAGAATTTTGCTCTGAGAATAATAATACGAGAACATTATTAGTTCTAAGATATGGATGCGGGGGAGAATATGGTGTATCTGAGGGAGCGACAATGTATCTCTCCATCACCAGCAACACGGTTCTGGAGAACTCAGCTCACCAAAGCAATATAATCCATCTTTAAAATAACTTCTCCCATACTCCTCTCCTGGTGCCTGCAATAGATGCACTTTGTGAAACACCCCACATCCTCACTGTCAGGCTGTGTTTCCACTGCTCAATGTCCAAGAACAACAGACACGGTGAGACTGGAACTGAATCAGGAACATTCACTACAGATCTGGGGAAAGAATACAGCAATAATTTGAAAGAGCGAGGTGGTTTATTTTCTCTGTTACCATACATGTCCACACACAGCGTTCTCCCTTCCCCCACTCACACCGTGTTGTGTAACTAGTTCCAGATCCACTCTGCCTCTTACACACAGCCCCCGGCGCAACTAAACCAGGAACCTTCACTACTCGTTTGGCGAGAGAAAGCAGCAGATTGTAAATAGCAGAAACTGCCCATTCTGTCTCCCTTACCCTGGACACAAGCTGTCCACACACAGCCCGAGAATGGCCTCTCCCTTCCCCCACTCACACCACGCACCGAGACTGGTTCTTGGTCCACTCTGCCTCTTACACACAGCCCCTGAACTCTCCCGGATTCAATGCCGATCTCTGAGCCCATCTGCAGACACGCTCCTAAAGCACTGCACTGCTGTAAGAAGCTGCACTGCTGCTCTCTGCATTACCCCGGGGCCGCGGTGTCTCCATTTCCGCTGTTTTAAACCATCTTCTTCCGCTCACTGAGTGAATGGCGATCAGACAGGGTTGGGGGAGGGGAGGGCGCATGCGCTCTTCTGCACACTGGGAATCAACACAGGGGGCGGGGCTTATCCGCACATGCGCGGCTCTCCGCACTAATTCAGCCAATAAAAATCAAAGTGCACTTTTCTCACTTTACTTTTATCAGAATCTGAGCAAAGGAACTGGACCTGGGGGGAATGGACGGAGCATAATTAAACCTGGGAGCCTTGTCCCTTGGAGATGCTCAATTTGGGATCATTCCGTGTAGGGTGTTTCTCTCCATGAGCCTGTCTTCACCAAGCAATCCTGCGGAAACATCAGAGGGACGAGAGAGTAGGAATGCTTGCTAGGACCATGCAGGAGTTAATATCTGACAGAAACAGTCCGAGATCAGTTTAATTACAATAAAACACTCGGTCACTGAGAGTAATAGCGAAGTGGATAATCAGGGGGTTATATGGGGCGAGCAACCTAATACAATCACGATGACTAATGAAGCAGTACTCGGAAAAATAATGGGACTAAAGGCCGACAAGTCACCTGGGCCTGATGGCTTACATCCTCGGGTCTTAAGAGAAGTGACTGCATTGGTTTTAATCTACCAAAATTCCCTGGATTCTGAAGCAGTCCCAGCAGATTGAAAAACCGCAAATGTAACACCTCCATTTAAAAAAGGAGGCACACAAAAAGCATGAAACCAGTTAGCCAAAAATCTGTCATTGGGAAAATGCTGGAGTCCATTATTAAGGAAGCAGTAGCTGTACATTTGGAAAAGGATGATTCAATCAAGCAGAGTCAGCATGGCTTTATGAAAGGGAAATCATGTTTGAGACATTTGCTGGAGTTCTTTGAGGATGTAACGAGCAGGGTGGATAAGGCAGAATCAGTGGATGTGGTGTATTTGGATTTCCAGAAGGCATTCGATAAGGTGCTACATAAGAGGTTACTGCACAAGATAAAGGTTCATGGGATTGGGGGTAATATATTAGCATTGATAGAGGATTGGTTAAATAACAGAAAACAGAGAGCCGGGATAAATGTGTCATTTTCCGGTTGATGCTGCAGGGATCGGTGCTGGGTCCTCAATTATTTACAATCTATATTAATCACTTGGATGAAAGGACCGAGTTTAATGTAACCAAGTTTGCTGATGATACAAAGATAAGTGGGAAAGCAGATTGTGAGGACACAAAAAATCTGCAAAGGGATATAGATAGGCTAAATGAGTGGACAAAAATGTGGCAGATGTAGTATAATGTGGGAAAATGTGAGGTTATCCACTTTGGCAGAAATAATAGAAAAGCAAATTATAATTTAAATGGAGAAAAATTGCAAAGTGCTGTAGTACAGAGAGACCTGTGAGTCTTTGTGAATAAAACACAAAAAGTTAGTATGCAGGTACAGCAAGTAATCAGGAAGGCAAATGGAATGTTGGCCTTTATTGCAAGGGGGTTAGAATATATAAGCAGAGAAGTCCTGCTTCAACTGTACAGGGTATTGGTGAGGCCTCAGCTGGAGTATTGCGTGCAGTTGTGGTCTCCGTATTTATGGAAGGATATACTTGCATTGGAGGCTGCCTAGAGGTTGATTCCAGCGATGAGGTGGTTGTCTTATGAGGACAGGTTGAGTGGGTTGGGCCTATACACATTGGAGTTCAGAAGAATGTGAGGTGATCTTATCGAAACAGTTTAGATAACGAGGGGGGTCGACAAGATGGTTGCAGAGAGGATATTTCCACTCCTAGGGGAAACTAAAACTAGGGGGCATAGTCTCAGAATGAGAGGCCACCCATATAAACTGAGATGAGGAGAAACTTCTTCACTCAGATGGTTGTAAATCTATGGAATTCTCTGCCCTAGAGAGCTGTGGAGGCTGGGTCATTGAATATATTTAAGGCAGAAGTAGACAGATTTTTGAGCGATAAGCGAATAAAGCGGAGCGGGCAGGGAACGGGAGCTGAGTCCATGATTAGATCAGCCATGATGTTATTGAATGGCGGAGCAGGCTCCAGGGGCCATATGGCCTTCTATTTCTTATGTTCTTATGAAATAATAACCCTGGGACTGTTCACGGGGATTCCAACCCTGGGACTGTACATGGGGATTCTAACCCTGTGAGTGAACAGCTCTGGGGCTTTCTTGTTACAATTTTCTAGGAGGTAAACCGTAAACTTAGCACTGAGCAGCACCGAGCTGGTCAGAGTGAGAATAAAATAACTAAGTTAATGTGTTACCAGCGATGACCGGTTGGAAACAGACACAGACGCACCTCACGTTGTTCCTGCACCAAGATGGCCACACGTGCGCTTTGCTGCTCACTGAATCAAGAATGCGGAGTGCTAACTTGCCTTCCTGTACAAAGTTGACTGCCGTTATCCTGGGTCTGTGACCGGGAGAAAGCGACGAAGCTGCAGTCACCGATATTCAGCTTATTATTCCAGGCTTCCAGCGGACACCAATTCTTTATGACGCCTCCCGGACTACCGGCTGGTCCATTGCTTCCTTCCGCCCCGTTAAGATGGGCTATTTTTAGCAGCAGATGGTCACCATGTCCGCTCCGCCATTACACGCACTGCGCATGCTCGAAACACAGCCAGGACACGCGACTGCGCACTGCGCCCCTGTAGTCTGCGTTCGGCACATTCTCCGTCGTGGCGAATGCTGGGTAAATGCACCACCATCGAAAGGCTACTTTAGTGAACTGAACAGGATTTACTGTGATTGAAAGGCTGCATTCGAGGGAGTAGCGTGTGGTGGTCCGGCCCGGAAATCGGCACGGTCCCGGCCTGCAAGACATCAGCAGGCCGGAGCCATCAGAGGGAGCAGCGTGCGGCAGCATACCACTGCAGGAGGGCGACGGCTGCGAAATCTGGTCGCTGATTGCAGTGCGGGCAGGCACAGCAGGAGGGGCGAAGGAGCAAGAGTTTGTAGAAGGAAGTGACCGGGGCCAGGAGAGGCGTGAGTCTGAGACCCAGAAGAGGCAAGGGCCCAGGGGCAGCACGGGCCAGCCCAAACTACAATATTTCTGTGCGCGTCGTCTGTGCAGCAGAGCTGATCTCCAGTCGTCTTGGGTAATCTTTGCCACTGGACCAAAACCTAGCTCTGTCAAGCCCATGTGGTGGCTGGTGTGTAACGGCCACCTCACATTAAAAAAATCCAAGCACAAGCATCTTCCACCCTCCAAGATGTAGTTCGGGATCTAGAATATTACGTCCTTCATTGAAACACCTATGAATTCATTCCTTTTTGGCGTGGAAGCAAGTCATCCTCGCTTTGAGGGACTGCCTATATTGATAACTATAATTGCATTGGGCACTGAACCATATTCATTCTGGAAGGTAGACTTTGTTTCTGCTGCTCTTAATAACCCCTATACCTGAGCTTGAGAGAAATGTTCTGTATAAATATTAAATAATCAGCTTGTTTCAAACATCGTGTGTCGAATATATGATTTCTCAATAATAAGAGGAGACTAATTAATGTTCCCTTCCCTTCCATTTTTGACCTTTTCTTACTCTAGATTATTTCACTTCTCATGCAGTTCACCTTTTACCACATCAAATCCCAAGCTTGTTTCATTTGAGTATACGGCTTGTGGGTGTCATGGACTGAACCGACGCATCTCACTTTACACTCATTTGACATTCCTTTCAACCAATCCTTGAAAGAACTATCTTGCTTAAGACTGGAAATCTGTTATTTTCTGTATTACTTTATGATTTTTGAATGTAGTTAGTAGAACTCCACACATACTGCATCTGATCACCTTTGAAATGTTCTGATCTTTGTAATTGCCTTTGCTAATTTTAATGGGTTAGTTGATTATAATTACTTGTTACTAACATATCTTGCGTTATGTTTTGCATCAAAATAATTGTTTAGCTCTTGCACTGATCTCTGTTTCCTCTTCTGAGGGAATCTAGAACTAGGTGGCATAGTTGAGAATAAGGGGTCACCCATTTAAAACGGAAATAAGGAGGAATTTCTTCTCTCAGAGGGTCATGAATGTTTGAAATTCTCTACCCCAGAGAGTAGCTGAGGCTGGGTCATTGAATATATTTAAGTTGGAGATAGACTGATTTTTGAAAGAAAGGGGAGTCAAGAGCTATGGGGAGAGAGCAGGGAAGTGGAATTGAGGCCAAGATCAGATCAGCCATGATCCTATTGAATGGTGGAGCGGGCTCAAGGGGTCAGATGGCCTACTTCTGCTCCTATTACTTATGTTCTTAGTCTTGGTTAGGGGCTGGGTTTAGATGTAGGTTTAGGGGCCAGTGTTTGATGTTTGTGGTTATTTGTTAGGATTGGGATTAGTGATTGGGATAGTCAATTGGATATGTGGCTTAGGATATAGTGATTAACTTAGAAAGCACTTTTGGCAATATCAATGTCACTTAATGTGCTCTTTTCCATTTCATATTTTTAACCTCACACAGACGAATCACAAAACAGCCGCACAATGTCTTTCCTGTGCAACCTTCATTTCCTACCTTCTTTCACATCTCTACGTTTCTCAGAAAAATAAATTAGTGGCATTAGGTTTGGGGATTTTGGGACAAGAACAGATGGATACAGTTGTTGTGCTGTTTACACCTAATCATTAACCTGCCTGAAAAAGGCTTCTGACAATAATCTGTCACCAGGCTCCACCAGTCGCCATGTGATTCCACCATCATATCTTCATTCATTACCCAACTTTCGCCTTAACTAGAGCTGGTTTCACCAGCATGGACATTCTCCATGCTGAGGCTCTCTAATTCCTCAGCAGACATAAATACCGGCATGGACTGGTTCATCTGAATGATCCATTTCTGTGCCATATATCCTATGTAATTTTGTAGTCTCAGTCTAAGTGGTCCCTCGATTTGATGCCTCAGTGTTACTGGTCCCTGGATTTGTTGTCATGGTATTAGTAATCCCTCAATTTGTTGTCATGATGTAAATCATCCTGAATTTGATGTCTCATTGTAACTGGTCCCTGGATTTGTTGTTGTGGTGCAATTGTCCCTGGATTTGATGCCTCAGTGTAAGTGGTCCCTGGTTTGGTGTCGCAATGTAACCAGTTCCTGGTTTGGTGTCACAATGAAAATGGTCCCTGCATTTGGTGCCATACTCTATGTGGTCCCTGGATTTGGTGTCTCAATGTAATTGGTCCCTGGATTTGGTGTTACAATGTAATTGGTCTCTGGATTTGGGGTCACAATGTATGTGGACTCTGGATTTGGTGTCACAATGTAAGTGGACCATGGATTTGGTGTCAACATACCTATCACAGTGGAAATCCTGCTGACACTCACTGAGTCGATTGATGGTGAGGCAACATACGTTAATAAATGTCTGTGGAATTGCACCCAGCCAGATTCAGCTTTCTGGAGAAAACAACTCGCAGACGATGAAATTAATGTTGATTTTAGACAGTAAGGATGGAGCGAGAGTATCTAGAATAAGGAATTTACAGCTTAGAAGGGACAGCAGGGGACATACTGTTCTATAGAATCTAAAATTGTCTGTTCTAAATTTCTATCCTGTACATAAAGTAACAATTTTTGTAACCTCCATTTGCAAGGTATTAGAAGGGGAGGATCTGCAACTGGGAAACTCAAACCAAACATCACATCAAGATTTGAGACATTTACCGGATTCATCAGGATCACCTTATCATCAGCCTTTGGAAAAATACCAATCAAAGCGGGGAGAAACAGGACACATGTTCTGTGTGTGGATGCACCTCCAACCAATCGTCTAGCCTGTGAGACTCGTGTGTCCAGCTGACTCAACATTGTAAATGTGGGGACCGTGGGAATGGATGAAGATGTGCGTTGGGTGGAAACACATCAGGGAGAGGCCGTTTAGTAGCTGAGTGTGGAAAGAGATTCAGTTTCTCAAGTCACCAACTGACATTCGAGGACTTAGATAACAGACTTTATCCTGCGAATATAGAGCTGGATTATTGGGCCGTAATGTTTTTACTTGGTCATCTTGTTAACTATAAACCTTTGCAAATTATTTTACATGATCAGTTTATTTGTACATATTTTTTTAAATACATTTACTGAGCGGATTCAAATTTAAATTGAAACCAGCTTTGCAGGTATGATACTCTATTCACACATCAGAGGTTAGAGAGATGCTGACGGGCACGCGCTAAGTCCTGTAGCTGAACGTGCTTAACAGACTGGGTTTTGTGTTCAGTGATCCCGGTCGTGTTAGCTATCCATACCCTGGACACCAAGGCAAAGAGATGCACTCTGGAAGGTATGGGGAACTGGGACTTGTCCCTGAGCGTAACCAAAGGTCTGAGAACTGAAACAATCTAGAGTTAGAAAGTAGGAAAAGTGCAAAATGGAGCAATCGGCACTAGGACATCAATTAATCTCCTCTTATCATGGAGATATCAAATATCGACACACTGTTATTTGAAATAACAAAATATTAAACTCCAGCCCAGTTTTCGCGGTTATTAATATCACCAGAAGAAAGTCCGCATGGATGAATTACAACAATTGTACATTCCTGTCTGGTGTAAAAATAAAAAAGGGAAGGTGGCTCAACCGTGGCTATCAAGGGAAATCAGGGATAATATTAAAGCCAAGGAAGTGGCATACAAATTGGCCAGAAATAGCAGTGAACCCGGGGACTGGGAGAAATTTAGAACTCAGCAGAGGAGGACAAAGGGTTTGAGTAGGGCAGGGAAAATGGAGTACGAGAAGAAGCTTGCAGGGAACATTAAGGCGGATTGCAAAAGTTTCTATAGATATTTAAAGAGAAAAAGGTTAGTAAAGACAAACGTAGGGCCCCTGCAGTCAGAGTCAGGGGAAGTCATAACGGGGAACAAAGAAATGGCAGACCAATTGAACAAGTACTTTGGTTCGGTATTCACTAAGGAGGACACAAACAACCTTCTGGATATAAAAGGGGTCAGAGGGTCTAGTAAGGAGGAGGAACTGAGGGAAATCTTTATTAGTCGGGAAATTGTGTTGGGGAAATTGATGGGATTGAAGGCTGATAAATCCCCAGGGCCTGATGGACTGCATCCCAGAGTACTGAAGGAGGTGGCCTTGGAAATAGCAGATGCATTGACAGTCATTTTCCAACATTCCATAGACTCTGGATCAGTTCCTATGGAGTGGAGGGTAGCCAATGTAACCCCACTTTTTAAAAAAGGAGGGAGAGAGAAAACAGGAAATTATAGACCGGTCAGCCTGACCTCAGTAGTGGGTAAAATGATGGAATCAATTATTAAGGATGTCATAGCAGCGCATTTGGAAAATGGTGACATGATAGGTCCAAGTCAGCATGGATATCTGAAAGGGAAATCATATGCTTGACAAATCTTCTGGAATTTTTTGAGGATGTTTCCAGTAAAGTGAACGAAGGAGAACCAGTTGATGTGGTATATTTGGACTTTCAGAAGGCTATCGACAAGGTCCCACACAAGAGATTAATGTGCAAAGTTAAAGCACATGGGATTGGGGGTAGTGTGCTGACGTGGATTGAGAACTGGTTGTCAGACAGGAAGCAAAGAGTAGGAGTAAATGGATACTTTTCAGAATGGCAGGCAGTGACTAGTGGGGTACCGCAAGGTTCTGTGCTGGGGCCCCAGCTGTTTACATTGTACATTAATGATTTAGACGAGGGGATTAAATGTAGTATCTCCAAATTTGCGGATGACACTAAGTTGGGTGGCAGTGTGAGCTGCGAGGAGGATGCTATTAGGCTGCAGAGTGACTTGGATAGGTTAGGTGAGTGGGCAAATGCATGGCAGATGAAGTATAATGTGGATAAATGTGAGGTTATCCACTTTGGTGGTAAAAACAAAGAGACAGACTATTATCTGAATGGTGACAGATTAGGAAAAGGGAATGTGCAACGAGACCTGGGTGTCATGGTACATCAGTCATTGAAGGTTGGCATGCCGGTACAGCAGGCGGTTAAGAAAGCAAATGGCATGTTGGCCTTCATAGCGAGGGGATTTGAGTACAGGGGCAGGGAGGTGTTGCTACAGTTGTACAGGGCCTTGGTGAGGCCACACCTGGAGTATTGTGTACAGTTTTGGTCTCCTAACTTGAGGAAGGACATTCTTGCTATTGAGGGAGTGCAGCGAAGATTCACCAGACTGATTCCCGGGATAGTGGGACTGACCTATCAAGAAAGACTGGATCAACTGGGCTTGTATTCACTGGAGTTCAGAAGAATGAGAGGGGACCTCATAGAAACGTTTAAAATTCTGACGTGTTTAGACAGGTTAGATGCAGGAAGAATGTTCCCAATGTTGGGGAAGTCCAGAACCAGGGGTCACAGTCTAAGGATAAGGGGTAAGCCATTTAGGACCGAGATGAGGAGAAACTTCTTCACCCAGAGAGTGGTGAACCTGTGGAATTCTCTACCACAGAAAGTAGTTGAGGCCAATGCACTAAATATAGTCAAAAGGGAATTAGATGAAGTCCTTACTTCTCGGGGGATCAAGGGGTATGGCGAGAAAGCAGGAAGGGGTTACTGAAGTTTCATGTTCAGCCATGAACTCATTGAATGTCGGTGCAGGCTAGAAGGGCTGAATGGCCTGCTCCTGCACCTATTTTCTATGTTTCTATGCCCCAACGGCCAGAACGAGCACGATTCAGTCAGGATGCGATTAACAGTAGTAATAACAGTAGAACCCAAACCCTGCAGTCACTTGTGAACTCGCAATTCAGATGACTGAATGAATCCCTTCCTACATTTCACTAGTGTGAACTCGCTGGAGTTTCAGCACATTAGATAACTGAGTGAAACCCTGCCGACACAGAGCAGGTGAACAGTCTCTCCTCGGTGTGACTGCGACGATGAATTTCTAGATCAGACGGGCAATTGAATCCCGTCCCATAGTCTCCACATTGCTACGGTTTCTCCATGGTGCGGGTGTCCTTGTGTCTCTCCAGTTTGGACGATCGGTTGAAGTTTCGCCCACACACAGAACATGTGTAGTTTCTCCCCGCTGTGAGTGGTGCAATGTTTTTTCAGGCTGTGTAATTGGTTGAAGCGCTTTCCACAGGTAGTGCACTGGAACACTCTCACTCAGGTGTAGTCACACTGATGTTTGAAATATTTTCCCACAGACAGAAAAAACATTTCTCTTTCCACATTCAAAGAACGAGGACGTTCGTCATTTCCAGCTTACATGGTTGGGTTGAGTTCTGCACCCGCTAAGCGCACCATGAGAATAAAATCAATGAGGTGCTGATTTTCTCTGCTGGTCACTGGGCCTTTTGTGCCGTCGCGTTAGGGTGAGCCTATGCTGACCCGATAGGGTGAGCCCGCTCTGGCCCAATAGGGTGATCTCAGGCTGGCTCAATAGGGTGAGCCCGAGCTGGCCCGAAAGGGTGAGCCTGCTCTGGCCCAATAGTGCAGAACTGAACCCAGCCAGAGTCAGCGTCTTCAGGGGAGTAGAGGGAGGGGAATCAGTGAGTGTAGAACTCAACCCAGCCAGATTCAGCACCTTCACGAGAGAAGAGGGAGCGAAACCAGTGAGTATAGAACTGAACCTATTGTAGAACTGGACCCAGCCAGATACAGCACCTTCAGGAGAGGGGAACCAGTGCGTGTAGAACTGAACCCAGCCAGAGTCAGCACCTTCAGGGGAGAAGAGGAAGGGAGATCCAGTGAGTGTAGAACTGAACTCAACAAGAGTCAGCACCTTCAGTGGGGGAGAGGGATGGGAACCAGTGAGTGTAGAACTCAACCCAGCCAGAATCAGCATTTCAGTGGAGAGGAACCATTGAGTGTCGAACTGAACCGAGCCAGAGTCATCACCTACAAGGGGAAGAGAGGGAGGGGAGCCAGTGAGTGTGGAACTGAACCCAGCCAGACTCAGCACTTCGAGAGGAGTGGGAGGGAAACCACTGAAAGTAGAACTGAATCCAGCCAGAATCAGCACCTTCAGGGGAGAGAAACCAGTGAATGCATAAGTTAACCCAGCCAGAGTCAGACTTTCAGGGGAGTTGAACCAGTGAGTGTAGAACTGAACCCAGCCAGAGTTGGTGATGATAATTGGAGTGGAGGACAAGCTGCCTTCAGACGTGCGATGTGTTTGAATTTCAGGAGAGTGAGGGGAGAGGGTGTATGGGGCGTGGATTTCCAGCTTTGGAACAACATAGAAGCATAGAACCAAGAGAGGAAAGAATGTTCCATAGAATCTAGAATTGTCTAGTCTGAATTTCTGTTCTGTACTTGCAGTAATTATTTTTCTAAACTCCTTTTCCAGGGTATCAGAAGGGGAGGATTTGCAGACGGGAAACTCAATGCAAACATCACGTCAAGATCTGACGGAAGCACTCGATTCCTCAGGCGCTGAATATCATCGGCCTTTAAATGTAGAAAGAGAAAAGTTTTTCTGTTCTGTCTGTGGGAATAGATTTCAAACATCAGTGTGACTGGAAAAGCACTGAAACACACAAACCCGAGTGAGAGTGTTCCAGTGCACAAACTGTGCAAAGTGCTTTAACCAGTTACACAACCTGACAAAACATCACACCATTCACAGTGGGGAGAAACCATACACGTGTTTTGTGTGTGGACGAGGCTTCAACTGATCATCCAATCTGGAGAGACACAAGGACACCCGCATCATGGAGAAACCATGGGAATGTGGGGACCGTGGGAAGGGATTCAATTACCCGTCTGATCTGGAAGTCCATCCGCACAGTCACACTGGGGAGAGGCCGTCGTTCACCTGCTCTGAGTGTGAGAAGGGATACACTCGGTCATCCCACCTGCTGATACACCAGCGAGTTCACACTGGGAGAGGCCGTTTACCTGCTCTGAGTGTGAGAAGGGATTCACTCGGTCATCCCACCTGCTGATACACCAGCGAGTTCACACTGGGAGAGGCCGTTTACCTGCTCTGAGTGTGGGAAAAGCTTCACTCAGTCATCTGAAGTGCTGACACACCAGCGAGTTCACACTGGGGAGACACGATTCACCTGTTCTGAGTGTGGGAAGGGATTCATTACCTCATCCGCCCTGCTGAAACACCAGCGATTTCACACTGAGGAGAGTCCGTTCACCTGCGCTGAGTGTGGGAAGGGATTTGGGGGAGTCCAGAACCAGGGGTCACAGTCTAAGGATAAGGAGTAAGCCATTTAGGATCGAGATGAGGAGAAACTTCTTCTCTCAGAGAGTTGTTAACCTGTGGAATTTTCTTCCGCAGAGAGTTGTTGATGCCAGATCATTGGATATATTCAAGAGGGAGTTGGATTTGGCCCTTACAGCTAAAGGGAACAAGGGGTATGGAGAGAAAGCAGGAAAGCGGTACTGAGGTGAATGATCAGCCATGATCTTATTGAATGGTGGTGCAAGCTCAAAGGTCCGAATGGCCTACTCCTGCACCTATTTTCTATTTTTCTATGTTTCTATGTTTCTATGTTTACTAAGTCATCTAACCAGCTGTATCACTGGCGAGTTCACACTGAGGAGAGGCCGTTCATCTGCTCTGAGTGTGGGGATGAATTCACTACCTCATCCCATCTGCTGAGACACCAGCACACTCACACCAGGGAGAGGCCGTGCACCCGCTCCGTGTGTGGGAATGAATTCACGACCTCATCTCACCTGCTAAGATACCAGGGAGTTCACACCGGGGAGAGGCCGTTCATTTGCTCCATGTGCGGGAAGGGATTCACTCAGTCATGCACTCTGCCAAGATTCCAGCGAGTTCACAAGTGACTGCACGGTTTGGATTCTGTTGCTGTCCCAGACTGAATCGTGTCCACTCTGACAATTGGGCTTTCTTTCTGCTGCTATTGATTCCCCCTATAACTGGGCTGGAGTTTAATATTCGGGATATTTGACAAATTAATCAACGGGAAAATGTTCAGATAAAAAACTAATGCTGATTGTGTTTGCATCCATACTTCACTCTTTAAATTAACATAAGAAATAGGAGCAGGAGTAGGCCATTGGCCACTCGAACCTGCTCTGCCATTTAATAAGATCATGGCTGATCTGATCTTGGCTACAGCTCCATTTCCCTCCATGCTCACCATTACCCTTAACTCGCTTATCGCTCAAAAATCTGGCTATCAGCAGCGTAAATATATTCAATGACCCAGCCTCCACAGCTCTCTGGGGTAGAGAATCCCAAAGATTTATGATACTAAGAGAAGAAATGTCTCCTTGTCTCAGTTCTAAATCGGTGACCCCTTATTCTTGAACTATACCCCCTAGTTCGATTGCCCCACGAGTGGAAACGCCCTCTCTGCATCTAACTTGTCGAGTCCCCTCAGTATCTAATTAAAACATAGAAACTTAGAAAATTCCTTCGAGCTGCACCACCATTCAATAAGATCATGGCTGATCATTCCCTCAGTAGCCCTTTCCTGCTTTCTCTCCATACCCCTTGATCCCTTTAGCCGTAAGGGCCATATCTAACTCCCTATTGAATATATGCAATGCACTGGCATCAACAACTCTCTGCGGCAGGGAATTCCACAGGTTAACAACTCTCTGAGTGAAGAAGTTTCTCCTCATCTCAGTTCTAAATGGCCAACCCCTTATCCTAAGACTCTGTCCCTTGGTTCTGGACTTCCCCAACATCTGGAACATTCTTCTCGCATCTAACCTGTCCAGTCCAGTCTGAGTCTTATATGTTTCTATGAGATCCCCTCGCATCCTTCTAAACTCCAGTGTATAAATGCCCAGTTGACCCAGTCTCTCCTCATATGTCAGACTTGCCATCCCAGGAATCAGTCTGCTGAACCTTTGCTGCACTCCCTCAATAGCAAAAACGTCCTTCCTTCGATTAGGAGAGCAAAACATAACACAATACTCCAGCTGAGACCTCACCAAGGCCCTGTACAACTGCAGTAAGACCTCCCTGCTCCTATACACAAATCCCCTAGCTATGAAGGCCAACATACCACGTGTCTTCCTCATTGCCTGCTGTACCTGCATGCCAACCTTCAATGACTGATGAACCATGACACCCAGGTCTCGTTGCAACTCCCCTTTTCCTGGTCTGCCGCCATTCCGATAATATTCTGCCTTCGTGTTTTTGTCCCCAAAGTGGATAACCTCACATTTATCCACATTATACAGCATCTGCGATGCATTTGCTCACTCACCTAACCTGTCCAATTCAACCTGCAGCCTCTTGGCGTCCTCCTCACAGCTTACACTGCCACCCAGTTTACTACACTCAATTCCTTCATTTAATCATTTATGTATATAGCAAAGAGTTGGGGTCCCAGCACTGAGCCCTGCGGCACTCCACTAGTCACTGCCGGCCATTCTGAAAAGGATCCTTTTATCCCGACTCTCTAATTCCTGTCTGCCAACCAGTTCCCTATCCACGTCAGTACATTACCCCCAATACCATGTGCTTTGATTTTGCACACCGATCTCTTGTGTGGGACCTTGACATAAGCCTTTTGAAAGTCCAAATACACCACGTCCACTGGTTCTCCCTTGTCCACTCTACTAGTTATATCCTCAAAAAAATCTAGAATTTTTGTCAAGCATGATTTCCCTTTCATAAATCCACGCTGACTTGGACCGATCCTGTCACTGCTTTCCAAATGTGCTGTTTTTTCATTCTTAATAATTGATTCCAATATTTTCACCACGACTGATGTCAGGCTAACCTGTCTATAATTACCTGTTTTCTCTCTCCCTCCCTTTTAAAAAAGTGATGTTACATTATCTACCCTCCAATCCAGAGTCGATAGACTGTTGGGAAATGATCACCAATGCATCAACTATGTCTAGGGCCACTTCCTTAAGTACTCTGGGATGCAGACTATCATGCCCCAGGGATTTATTGGCCATCAATCCCATCAATTTCCCTAACACAATTTCCCGCCTAATAAGGATATCTTTCAGTTCCTCCTTCTCACTAGACCTTCTGTCCCCCAGTACTTCTAGAAGGTTATTTGTGTCTTCCTTCATGAAGAAAGAACCAAAGTATTCGTTCAATTGGTCTGCCATTTGTTTTGTTCACCATTATAAATGCACCTGAATCCGACTGCAAGGCACCTACGTTTGGCTTCAATAGTATTTTTGTCTTTACATATCTATAGAAGCTTTTGCAGTCAGTTTTTATGTTCCTGGCAAGCTTCCTCTCGTACTCTATTTTCCCCCTCTTAATTAAACCCTTTGACCTCCCCTCTGCTGAATTCGAAATTTCTCCCAGTCCTCAGTTTTGCTGCTTTTTCTGGCCTATTTATCTGCCTCATCCTTGGATTTAACACCATCCTTAACTTCCCTTGTTAGCCATGGTTGAGCCACGTTCCCCGTTTTCTTTTTACTCCAGACAGAATGTACAATTGCTGAAGTTCATCCATGTGATCTTTAAATGTTTGCCATTGCCTATCCACCTCAAACCTTTAAGTATCATTTGCCAATCTATTCAAGCCAACTCACGCCTCAAAAGTTCAGGATCCTAGTTTCTGAATTAACTGTGTCACTCTCCATCTCAATAAAGAATGCTACCATATTATGGTCACTCGTCCCCAAGGGTCTCGCACAACACAATTGCTAGTTAGTCCTTTCTGTTTCAATATGTTTCAATAAGATCATCTCTCATTGTTCTAAACTCCAATGAGTATCAGCCCAACCTGCTCAACCTATCTTCATAATTCAACCCCTTCATCTCAGAAATCAAACTAATGAAGCTTTCTGAACCGTCTCCAATGCAATTGTATCCCTCCTCAAATAAGGAGATCGAAATTGCACGCAGTATTCTGTGTGTGTCTCACCAATGCCCTGTACAGTTGTAGCAGGACTTCCCTGCTGTTATATTCCATCCCCTTTGCAATAAAGGCCAACATTTATTTTGCCTTCATCATTAATTGCTGTACCTGCATACTGACTTTTTGTGTTTCATGCACAAGGACCCCAGGACCCTCTGTACTGTAGAATTTTGTAATAACTCTCCATTTAAGTAATACATTGTATTTTTATTTTTCCTGCAAAAGTGGATAGCCTCACAATTTCCCACATAATACTCAATCTACCAATTCTTTACCCACTCAATTAGCCAATCTACATCCCTTTGCAGACTACTTATGTCCTTGACACAATTGGCTTTCCCACCCAGCTTTGTATCATCAGCAAACTTGCCTACATTACACTCCGTCCCTTCAGCCATGTCATTAATATAGATTGTAAATAGTTGGGCACCAGGACTAATCCCTGTGACACCCAACTAGTTGCCGTTGGACAACTGGAAAATGACCCATTTATCTCGACTCTCTGTCTTCTGTTCGTTAGCCCAACCTCTATCCTTGCTAATATATTAGCCCAAACCCCGTGAACTTTTATCTTGTGCAGTAACCTGTTATGTGGTACCTTATCGAGTGGCTTCTGGAAATCCAAATACATCACATCCACTGGTTTGCCTTTATCCACCCTGTTCATTACTTCCTCAAAGAACTCCAGCAAATTTGTCAAACATGATTTCCTTTCATAAAACCATACTGACTCTGCTTGTCTGTGTTATTCTTTTCCAAATGTCCTGCTACTGCTTCCTTAATAATGGACTCCAGCTTTTTTCCCCAACGACAGAAGTTAGGCTAGCTAGTCTACTTTCTTTTGTCTCCCTACTTTTTTAAATAGGGGTGTTACATTTGCGGTTTTCCAATCTTCTGAGACCGCCCCAGAATGCAGAGAATTTTGGTAGATTACAACCAATGCGTCCACTATCTTCAAAGACTCTTGGATGCAAGCCAATAGGTCCAGGCGACTTATCCACCTTTAGTCCCATTATTTTACAAAGTACTACTTCTTGAGCGATAGTGATTATTTTTAGTTTAATATTTTTATTAATGATCTGGATACAGGTGATGGCGACATAATCTGCAAATTTACAAAGTATACCGAGACTTGTGCGAGACTTGTCTCATCTGCTTCAGGCAGATCTTGCTCTTTTGGGAGATTGGTCTCATGACTGACAAATGGCGTCTAACTTAGATAAGTGCACTGTTCTGCACGTGGGCAGGGTAAATGATCAATATTCATTCATGCGTCAGGGATAAGCATTAAAGAAGGTGGAGACAGAAAGAGATGTGGGCATTCTAGCATTAAAGGTACTTGAGCAATTCCGTGAATCGATAGCTGGAGCAAATAAGGTGCTGGGGTGTATCCATAGTACAATGAGCTAAGGCGAGGCATATTATTTTGTCCTGGTAGAAGACATTAGTCAGGCCGTGCTTGGAATACTGTGTCATGTTTTGGTCTCCTCATTCGATGGCTGATACTGAGGCTTTGCTAAATGTCCAGAGGGGAGGCCACTGGACTAATTCGAAGTTCGTTTTCGAGATAGAGTGAAAGAGTTGGGACTCTACACTTTCGTGAAGCATAGACGCAGAGATGATCTGACTGAGGCTTATGAGATAATGAAGGGATTAGTTGTTTGAGGCTAGATCTAGGTTAGATGTCAGGAGCTGATTCTTTTCTCAGAGAACAGTGGATCTCTGGAGCAGGCTACCATATCGTGTGGTAGATGCTTGAATTCCTTCAAGCTGAGAAGTGTAGAGGAACAACGGGACCTTGGCGTGCATGTTCACAGATCCCGGAAGATAGCAGGCCAGGTAGATAAGGTGGTTAAGAAGGCAGACTGAATACTTGCTTTTATTAGCCAAGACATAGATTAGAAGTTCAGGAATGTTATGCTTGAAAAGTATAAAACACAAGTTAGGCCACAGCTAAAATACTGCAGTTTTGGTCACCACATTATAGGAAATGTGTGATTACTCTAGACAGGGTACGGAGTAGATT
Organism: Pristiophorus japonicus; assembly: GCF_044704955.1. Taxonomy (NCBI): domain Eukaryota; kingdom Metazoa; phylum Chordata; class Chondrichthyes; family Pristiophoridae; genus Pristiophorus; species Pristiophorus japonicus. The sequence continues at coordinate 58,996,906 of NC_091995.1, forward strand.
TATGAGGATATTACCTAGACTGGAGAATTTTAGCTATGAGGAAAGATTGTAATGGCTAGGTTTGTTTTCTTTGTAACAGTGGAGGCTGAGGGGAAACCTTATTAAGATGTATAAAATGATCAGGGGCTAGATAGAATGGATAGGAAACATAGAAACATAGAAAATAGGTGCAGGAGCAGGCCATTCAGCCCCTCTAGCCTGCACCGCCATTCAATGAGTTCATGGCTAAACATGAAACTTCAGTACCCCCTTCCTGCTTTCTCGCCATACCCCTTGATCCCATGAGTAGTAAGGACTTCATCTAACTCCCTTTTGAATATATTTAGTGAATTGGCCTCAACTACTTTCTGTGGTAGAGAATTCCACAGGTTCACCACTCTCTGGGTGAAGAAGTTTCTCCTCATCTCGGTCCTAAATGGCTTACCCCTTATCCTTAGACTGTGACCCCTGGTTCTGGACTTCCCCAAAATTGGGAACATTCTTCCTGCATCGAACCTGTCTAAACCCGTCAGAATTTTAAACGTTTCTATGAGGTCCCCTTTCATTCTTCTGAACTCCAGTGAATACAAGCCCAGTTGATCCAGTCTTTCTTGATAGGTCAGTCCCACTATCCCGGGAATCAGTCTGGTGAATCTTCGCTGCACTCCCTCAATAGCAAGAATGTCCTTCCTCAAGTTAGGAGACCAAAACTGTACACAATACTCCAGGTGTGGCCTACCAAGGTCCTGTACAACTGTAGCAACACCTCCCTGCCCCTGTACTCAAATCCCCTCGCTATGAAGGCCAACATGCCATTTGCTTTCTTAACCGCCTGCTGTACCTGCATGCCAACCTTCAATGACTGATGTACCATGACACCCAGGTCTCGTTGCACCTTCCCTTTTCCTAATCTGTCACCATTCAGATAATAGTCTGTCTCTCTGTTTTTACCACCAAAGTGGATAACCTCACATTTATCCACATTATACTTCATCTGCCATGCATTTGCCCACTCACCTAACCTATCCAAGTCACTCTGCAGCCTCATAGCATCCTCCTCGCAGTTCACACTGCCACCCAACTTAGTGTCATCCACAAATTTGGAGATACTACATTTAATCCCCTCGTCTAAATCATTAATGTACAATGTAAACAGCTGGGGCCCCAGCACAGAACCTTGCGGTACCCCACTAGTCACTGCCTGCCATTCTGAAAAGTCCCCATTTACTCCTACTCTTTGCTTCCTGTCTGACAACCAGTTCTCAATCCACGTCAGCACACTACCCCCAATCCCATGTACTTTAACTTTGCACATTAATCTCTTGTGTGGGACCTTGGCGAAAGCCTTCTGAAAGTCCAAATATTCCACATCAATTGGTTCTCCTTTGTCCACTTTACTGGAAACATCCTCAAAAAATTCCAGAAGATTTGTCAAGCATGATTTCCCTTTCACAAATCCATGACTTGGACCTATCATGTCACCATTTTCCAAATGCGCTGCTATGACATCACTTCTGCCTCACACTGAAAGCTCACATTCCTTCTCCTCTTTCACAAACATCTCACAGAGCAAAGCTACACCACACACCTCAAAAAAGTCTTCATTTTAGAATCAGTAACATCATGAAGGAGCAGCGGGGACAGGTTGACCAAACCAGCGTTCATTCTCCAAAGGCGGTCTCTGAAGGGTGTGGGTGTATTGTCATCCTGAGAGACAACGACAGACCCGGGAAGGACCTGTTTTCCTTGGCAGAGGGGTCAACAACCACGGGGCATGGATTTAAATTAATTGGTAGAATGTTCAGAGGGGTTTTGAGGGGGAATTTCAACATCCAGATTGTGGTGAATGTCTGGAACTCACTGCCTGAATGGGTGGTTGAGGCAGAAACCCTCACCTCTTTTAAAAAGTACTTGCATTTTCACATGAAATGCCGTAACCTACAAGGATATGGACCACGAGCTGGAAAGTGGGATTATGCTGAATAGCTTTTTGTCGGTAGCCACAAATATGATGGTCCAAAATTGCGTCCTTCTATACTGCAACCTAGCATAACATTTCTGCTCTTGTCTTGTATGACTCAGCTAATAAAGACAAGCATTCTGTATGGCTTCGTAACCATCTTATCTACCTGGCCTGCTACCTTCAGGGATCTGTGGACCTACACTCCAAGGAAATCTGTGTCCCGGGTCTGTCATTGTCTCTCAGGATGACAATACACCCACACCCTTCAGAGACCGCCTTTGGAGAATGGACGCTGGTTTGGTCAACCTGTCCCCGCTGCTCCTTCATGATTTTACTGATTCTAAAATGAAGACTTTTTTGAGGTGTGTGGTGTAGCTTTGCTCTGTGAGATGTTTGTGAAAGAGGAGAAGGAATGTGAGCTTTCAGTGTGAGGCAGAAGTGATGTTGTTTGATGGAGAAGCGACACAATCTTAATTGGTGCAGAGAGAGGTGAATCAGTGTCTCACCTTTTCCCTTATCACAACCTTCTGACTTGCGGCTGACACACTGAGCAGAGGTTTCGGGACTGAAGGAAAGTTCACGCTCGCCTCACACGCGAAAAGTCGCCAGTTCGGATCCCGGGCGGAATGAATGACTTTGGAAATTGTTCCAACTGAACCTCCAGGGGCTAGTATCTTCCCCTGTGTAAAAGCGGCGACAATTGTCGCTACTTGTTACAATGAACAACGGCTGCACCAGATTCCCTGTGTGAGAAGCACTGAACATTCTTAACCACCTAATAAAATACCCTCTGTAAAATCAGAACTGATGAAAATTTATCACAAGCAAAAGACAAAACACTTATGAAAGATGTGCCTGTCACTCGGTGACCGTGTTGCGATGTCCTTTAGTCTGAAACAGAAAGCAGATGCATCAATTAGAACAATGGTTCATCTTCTAATAGAGTTTAATTTGTTTTTGAAATTCAGATACTAAGGTGTATTATATAAATGTTAATCCAGGACCTGCATTTGTGGACCACGTTCTCTTCTGTGATGTTCTTACGATACCTCTCGGAGCAGAATTTGCGTAGTGTAGTGGTTATTACATTCGTCCCTCATGCAAAAAATCCCCATTGTAAAACAAGGTGGAAACATTTTGAAAACAATCCCCATTAAAACCGAATCAATATTTTAAAAATTCAATTAATTTTGTGGTTAAATATGAATAAAGTAAAATATCGCATACAACCCCATATATTTTCCACCTACAATTTTGGGCCACCAGCAGCAGCAAAATTATATTCAACCACAATCTGCAGCGTTCTAGCCTGACATATCACTCACTGTACCATTACCGTCAAGCCAGGATCAAACCTGGTTCAATGAGATGTGTAGAAGAGCTTGCCAGGAGCAGCATCAGGCTTACCTAAAATGAGAGGCCAAACAGATGAAGCGGGATATGGTATCCAGGCGTAAATGCAGGTAAGATACAGATCAGCCATGATCTACTTGAATGCTACAACAGGTCAATGATGTATACTTTAATGCAACGAGTATAGCGAACAAAGCGGATGAGCTAAGAGCACAGGTAGATACTTGGGAGTATGACATTATAGATATCAGATTGGCAGATTAATATTCCTGGTAACAGGATTTTTAGACAAGTCAAAGAGAGGGATAAAAAGGGGAAGGGGTGTTGTGGTACTGATTAAAGGAACTATTACAGCGTGGAGGAGCGATGATATGTTTGAGGGATCATCAAATGACCCATATGGGTCGAGCTGAACAACAAAAAAGGGGCAATTACACTGCTGGGCGTGTATTATAAACCCCCAAACAGTGGGAGTGAGATAGAGGAGCAAATATGAAGGCAAATTGCTGTGAAGTCCAAGAACCATAGGGTAGTAATAGTATGGGATTTTAACTATCCAAATATTGATTGGGACAAATATAGTGAGAAGGGTATGGAGGGTGCGGAATTCTTCAAATGCATTCAAGAGAACCTTTTTAGTCAGTATGTAGCAAGCCCAACACGAGAGGGGGTGGTTTTGGATTTAGTTTTGGGAACGAAGCTGAGCAGGTTGAAGTGGTATTACTGGGAGAGCACTAGGGTGCCAGTGACCATAATTCAGTCAGATTTGTCAAGGTAGTTATGGATAAGGACAAGGATGGGCCTGTAATAAAATTCTCAAATTGGGGAAAAGTGAATTTTGCAAAGTTAAGGAGTGATTTGGCCACAGTGGACTGGAAACAACTACTTGTGAGTAAATCAGTGTTGGAACAGTGGGAGTCATTCAAGGAGGAGATCCGGAAGGCTCAGGCTAAACATGTGCCCTAAAGAAAAAGGGTGGGAATAACAATTCTAGAGCCCATGGATGTCTAAGGACTTACAGGCGAGGATAAAGATAAAAAAGGGAAGCTTATATCACTTACCAACGGCTAAATACTACAGAATCTTTGGAGGAATATAAAAAATTAAGAGACAAAATTATAAAGGATATTAGGAATGCTAAGACAGAACATGAAAAATTCTTGGCTAGTAAAATTAAGGAAATCCCAAAGATGTTCGAAATATATTAAGAGGGTAACTAAAGAAAGGGTAGGGCCTATTAGAGACTATGAGGGTAACCTTTGTATGGAGGGTGGAAGATGTTGGTGAGGCTCTTAATGAATATTTTGCAGAAGTTTTCACAAAGGAAATGGGTAATGCAGATACTGCTATCGAGGAGGAATGTGATATTCCGGATGAAATACACATAGTGAGAGAGGAAGTATTAAGGGGTTCAGCCACTTTGAAAGTAGATAATTCCACGAGGCTGGATGAAATACATCCCAGGCTGTTGAGCGAGGAAATAGCAGAGACCTTTTCCAGTCCGCTTTGGATTTGGGCATGGTGCTGGAGGATTTGAGGACTGCTAATGTAGTACCCTTGTTTAAGAAGGGAGAAAGGGATAGGTCGAATAATTACAGGCCTGGCAGCTGAACCACAGTGGTGGTGAATTTATTTAAAAGATCCTGAAATACAGGATAAATCTACTTTTGGAAAGGCAAGGATTAATTAGGGATGGTCAGCACGGAAGATCGTGTTTGACTAACCTGGTTGAATTTTTTGAGGAGGTAACTAAGAGGGTCGATGAGGGCAGTGCGTATGATGTAGTGTATATGGACTTTAGCAAAGCTTTAGATAAGATCCCACATGGTAGACTGGTCACAAAGGTTAAAGGCCATGGGATCCAGGGCAAATTTGGCTTAGAGGTAGGAAGCAAGGGGTAATCATTGATGGATGTTTTTGTGACTGGAAGGATGTTTCCAGTGGGGTTCCGCAGGGCTCAGTATTGGGTGCCTTGCTTTTTATGGTATATGTCAACGATTTAGATTTGAATATAGGAAGTATGATTAAGAAGTTTGCGGACAACACTAAAATTAGCTTTGTTGTTGATAATGAAGATGTGAGTCCTGGGCTGCATGAGGATATCAATCTACTGGTTAGGTAGGCAGAGCAGTGGCAAATTGAATTTAATTCAGAGAACTGTGATACAATGCACTTTGGGAAGGTTAATACGGAAAGGGTATACACATAATGCAGTAAGCTACTTAATAGCGTAGATGAACAAAGGCACCTTGGAGTACTTGTCCACAGATCCCTGAAAGTAGCAAGCAAGCTTGACAAGGTGGCTCAGAAGGCTTACGGAATGCTTGCCTTTATTGGTCGAGGCACGTAATATCTGAGCAGGGAGTTCACGCTTAAATTGTATAAAACTTTGGTTAGGCCACAGCTTGAGTACTTCGTGCAATTCTGGTCACCGTATTATAGGAAGGGCGTGATTTCACTCGAGAGAGTGCAGAGCAGATTTACTAGGATGCTGCCTGGAATGGAGAATCTTAGTTATGAGGACAGATTGGATGGGCTGGGTTTGTTCTCATTGGAACAGAGGAGGTTGAGAGGAGACCTCTTTGACGTGCACAGCATATTGAGGTGCCTTATATAGTGGACTTATTTCCATTGGTGGAGGGGTCTATTATGCGTGGCATAGTTGCAAGGTGGTTGGTAGAATACTGAGATTGGATTTGAGGGGGTAGGGGAGGGGGGTTTCTTTACGCAGAGTTATGGGTATCTGAAACTCACTGCCTGGAAGTGTGGTAGATGCAGAGACCTTCACCAATTTGAAGAGATGAATGTATGCGCACTTACAGTGCCGTAAATGCAGAGTTAAAGACCTAGAGCTCGTAATTGGGATCAGACTAGATAATCCCTTGAGGCCGGCGCAGGCATGATGGTAAGTGCTGCAGGGAATCGAATATTGCCAGGGTGATCTCCTGGGCTAGTTTCTCTCGCCTGGAATGGCTCGGAGAAGAATTTTCCCGGATTGTGCGGCATCACACAAACAAACCTAGTTGATCTCAGCACGCCAATCAGTCAATTCATTGACAGTGCGCAAAAATGCACATTTTGAACTTAGCAAAGTGTACAAGTCCGGAATGAGAGTGCCTGAATTGTGGGCCATGTTTCAGCAATTTCTGGTCATTTCGCGTTCCCTTCATTCTAAGGGAAGAGGCTGATTTTCTATCGGGACAGTGCTTGAGGTATGGGCTGTTCAGCGGTTGCGTGATAATAATTTTCAACATGAATTTTTTTTAGATTCTGCGCTCTTTTTCTGTTACGTTCTATTTACACTCTGCCCAGTGTTGTATATGAACAGTGAACAATGTTTAAGCGATGTGATGTGTTCAATGTTTATGCAATAACTCAGTCACCCAGTGTGAGTCGGAAACACAATAACCTCAGAGTGGGCTTTCACGCAACTTTAACACACTTTGTGGCCGTTAGCTCAGTTGGTTGGAGCGTGGTGCTAATAACACCAAGGTCGCGCTTTTGATCCCCGTACGGGCCATTCCAATGATTTTTATTCGGTTTTTAGTAACGTTTAAAATCAAATCTTTATAATGAAACAAATCCACACAGAATCCCAAGGATTGGGAATTATTTGGAATAACATTCATTGCTTCTTTGCCGACGGGGTGGAGAGGCACATCTTTCTGTTTATTTGTGTTTCTTGGTTTGCTGATAAACGATGAACCGGAGGCCTGTTCCCATAAATGGTCAAAAGTAGGAACAGACAGACAGCCAGAACGGTTCTGTTACCCGGAGATGGGCAAAAGGCTGCAGTTCAGGACAAAAAACACCAAATGAAATGTTCACCCGGCACCGAGAGTGAAAAATCCCAAGAAAAGGACAGAATGAAATAGATTTCAGTGGATGCCTACCCGCACGTGATGCTGTGGATGCGCGGACATATCTTTGGTGTTCTCCACAACAAATGCCATTTGCTACGAACAGTTTTACCTGGCTTGAATGTGGTGATAATTTGGAAGGAGCAAGCAGGAAAGACTGGGTTTGTCTGCTTGTTGGCAAGCCCACAGGTATCAGCTTCCTTGGTGGTCTAGTGGTTAGGATTTGGCGCTTTTACCGTTGCGGCCCGGGTTTGATTCCCGATCAGGGAACATTGTATTTTCTGCCGTTTGAACTGCAAGGCTGTTCCTGAACAAATATACAGCTCACCACACTGTTGCTGCCCCAACCATCAGCAGCGCATCATTCGTTGTAGTGATACAACATACACTTCTGTGCCTTCCGTTTTAAAGTCAGCAGTAAATGACGAGATCTCGCTCAACAAGTGCTGATTGACACCGTGAATGTTGCCAATCATGGATAACCTTAGTCTTCCATGTACCTTTTTGCTGCACATCACTCTAGCTTACTATCAGTCAATGCATTGCCAGTGTGGAAATATTCAGCATTTTAAACTTAGCAACGTGTGCAAGAATGGAATCAGTGAATGCCTGGGCCATGGGCACTGATAACTTATCCCGAGCATTCATTTGGCCTGGGCCCCTCCTATATTGCACATTGGCTCACTGTGTCTATGTTTAGCGTTCACAGGCGATTTACAAGCTCTGAATTTCCCAGCAGAGAATTCATGGAGTGCTTGATCTAACCGACATTCAACATCAGTATCGTTCAATCTCTCCTTGATTCGCGACTCTTATCTCTCTTCAGCATATCACTGCTATGGACTGAACCTGTTATAATTTCACCTTGGCCCGGGGTCAGTGCGGCTCAGTGGGACTTCGGCCCGTCTCCCGTTCACAGCCCATCAGTGTCGAGAAAAGAACGGGGAATTTTACTGATATTTTATGTTCTCAAACAGTTGTGAACTCGCCAGTATATTTCACTGTGTCTTCAAGACGGTGAGATCGAGCCTGTTTTGCAAGTTTTGTGTCTTTATGAACACTTCAGCAGAACATTAAATCAACATATGGAACTAGAATTGCTGATTGACACTGTAAGGTTGCCAACATTTAACTGCAATGTGAGAACAATCACAATTATCATTAGGCTTCCATCTACGTTCTTGCACGGCATCACGCTAACAAACCGAGTTGATCACAGCACAGCTATCAGTCAATTCATTGCCAGTGCGAAAAAATGCACATTTTGAAATTAGCAACGTGTACAAGACCGGAATCAGAGAGTGCCTGGTTGTGGGCAGTGAGAACGTAACATGAGCATTAAGATTTTCGGTATCATTATACACGACATTAACACAACCTCAGCTCCGAGATCTGTTTGGGACCTATTGCCCCGAAATGAGGACTGAGTGGGCGGGGAAATTCCTTCCGGGGTTCGGTTTTCTTTCAAAAAGGTGTGAGAAAATTTTGCTTCGTTCACTGTCGGGCCGAAATAGTTCAGTTGAGAAGGCGTTAGACTGAAGATCCATATGGTTCCTGGTTCAATCCCATGTTTCAGCAATTTCTGGTTATTTCACATTCCCTTCATTCTAAGGGGAGAGGCTGATTTTCTATCGGGACAGTGCTTGATGGATGGGCTGTTCAGCGGTTGCGTGATAATAATTTTCAACATGAATTTTTTTTAGATTCTGCGCTCTTTTTCTGTTACGTTCTATTTACACTCTGCCCAGTGTTGTATATGAACAGTGAACAATGTTTAAGCGATGTGATGTGTTCAATGTTTATGCAGCAATCTGTCACGCAGTGTGAGTCGGAAATACAATCCCATCAGACTGGGCTTTCACGCAAATGTAACACAACTTGTGGCCAGTTAGCTCAGTTAGTTAGAGCGTGATGTTAATAACACCAAGGTCGCCGGTTCGATCCCCGTAAGGCCCATTCCAGTGTTTTTATTCGGTTTTTAGTAACGTTTAAAATCAAATCTTTACAATGAAATCCCAAAGGTTGGGAATTATTTGGAATAACAGTCATTGCTTCTTTGCCGACGGGGTGGAAAGGCACATCTTTCTGTTTATTTGTGTTTCTTGGTTTGCTAATAAACGATGAACCGGAGGCCTGTTCCCGTAAATGGTCATAAGTAGGAATAGACAGACAGAACGGTTCTGTCGCCCGGAGATGGGCAAAAGGCTGCAGTTCAGGACAAAAACACCAAATGAAATGTTCACCCGGCACGGAGAGTGAAAAATCCCGAGAAAAGGACAGAATGAAATAGATTTCAGTGGATGCCTAGACGCACGTGATGCTGTGGAAGCGCGGACATATCTTTGGTGTTCTCAACAAAAAATGCCATTTGCTCCGAACAGTTATACCTGGCGCGAATGTGCTGAGAATTTGGAAGGAGCAAGCAGGTCTGCTTGTTGGCAAGCCCACCTGTAGCAGCTTCCCTGGTGGTCTAGTGGTTAGGATTTTGCTTTCACTGTTGCTGCCCGGGTTTGATTCCCGGTCAGAGAACATTGTATTTTCTGCCGTTTCAACTGCAAGGCTGTTCCTGAACAAATTTACAGCTTACCACACTGTTGCTGCCCCAACCATCAGCAGCGCATCATTCGTTGTAGTGATACAACATACACTTCTGTGCCTTCCGTTTTAAAGTCAGCAGTAAATGACGAGATCTCGCTCAACAAGTGCTGATTGACACCGTAAATGTTGCCAATCATGGCTAACTTTAGTCTTCCATGTACCTTTTTGCGGCACATCACTCTAGCTTACCATCAGTCAATGCATTGCCAGTGTGGAAATATTCAGCATTTTAAACTTAGCAACGTGTGCAAGACTGGAATCATTGAATGCCTGGGCCATGGGCACTGATAACTTATCCTGAGCATTCATTTGGCCTGGGCCCCTCCGATATTGCACATTGGCTCACTGTGTGTCTATGTTTAGCGTTCACAGGCGATTTACAAGCTCTGAATTCATGGAGTGCTTGATCTAACCGACATTCAACATCAGTATCGTTCAATCTCTCCTTGATTCGCGACTCTTATCTCTCTTCAGCATATCACTGCTATGGACTGAACCTGTTATAATTTCACCTTGGCTCGGGGTCAGTGCGGCTCAGTGGGACTTCGGCCCGTCTCCCTTTCACAGCCCATCTGTGTCGAGAAAAGAACGGGGAATTTTACTGACATTTTATGTTCTCAAACAGTTGTAAACTCTCCAGTATATTTCACTGTGTCTTCAAGACGGTGAGATCGAGCCTATTGTGCAAGCTTTATGTCTTTATGAACATTTCAGCAGAACATTAAATCAACATATGAAACTAGAATTGCTGATTGACACTGTAAGTTTGCCAACATTTAACTTCAGTGTGAGAACAATCACAATTATCATTAGGCTTCCATGTACGTTCTCGCAGGACATCACCCTAACAAACCTAGTTGATCACAGCACTGCTATCAGTCAATTCATTGCCAGTGCGAAAAAATGCACATTTTGAACTTAGCAACGTGTACAAGACCGGAATCAGAGAGTGCATGGATCGTGGGCCGTGATAACGTAACATGAGCATTAAGATTTTCGGTATCATTACACATTACATTAACAAAACCTGAGCTCCGAGATGTGTTTGGGACCCATTGCCCTGAAATGAGGATTGAGTGGGCGGGGCAATTCCTTCCGGGGTTAGGTTTTCTTTCAAAAAGGTGAGAGAAAATTTTGCTTCGTTCACTGTCGGGCCGAAATAGTTCAGTTGGGAAGGCGTTAAACTGACGATCCATATGGTTCCTGGTTCAATCCCGTGTTTCAGCAATTTCTGGTTATTTCGCGTACCCTTCATTCTAAGGGGAGAGGCTGATTTTATATCGGGACAGTGCTTGATGGATGGGCTGTTCAGCGGTTGCGTGATAATAATTTTCAACATGAATTTTTTTTAGATTCAGCGCTCTTTTTCTATTTCGTTCTATTTACACTCTGCCCAGTGTTGTATATGAACAGTGAACAATGTTTCAGCGATGTGATGTGTTCAATGTTTATGCAGTATCTCTGTCACCCAGTGTGAGTCGGAAACGCAATCCCCTCAGACTGGGCTTTCATACAACTTCAATGTACCTTGTGGCCAGTTAGCTCAGTTGGTTAGAGCGTGGTGCTAATATACGCCAAGATTGTGGGTTCGATCCCGATACGGGCCATTCCAGCGTTTTTCATGATTTTTATTCGGTTTTTAGTAACGTTTAAAATCAAATCTTTATAATGAAACAAATCCACACAGAATCCCAATGGTTGGTAATTATTTGGAATAACAGTCATTGCTTCTTTGCCGACGGGGTGGAGAGGCACATCTTTCTGTTTATTTGTGTTTCTTGGTTTGCTGATAAACGATGAACCGGAGACCTGTTCCCGTAAATGGTCATAAGTAGGAACAGACAGAGAGAACGGTTCTGTCGCCCGGAGATGGGCAAAAGGCTGCAGTTCAGGACAAAAACACCAAATGAAATGTTCACCCGGCACCGAGACTGGGTTGGTCTGCTTGTTGGCAAGCACACTTGCTGCAGCTTCCTTGGTGGTCTAGAGATTAGGTTCGGCGCTATTAGTGGTGCGACCTGGGTTCGATTCCTGGCCACCAAGCATTGTATTTTCGGCTGTTGTTAACTGCAAGGTAAACGGTGGTCCTGACCAAATTTACTACTCACCACACTGCTGCTGCCGTAACCATCAGCTGTGCATTATTCATTGTAGCGATACAAAATACACTTCTGTGCCTCCTGTTTTAAAGTCAGTATTAAATGACTAGATCTCTTTCATTGCTAATTGACACTGTAAATATTGACAACATTTAACTGCAAGTGTCAGTAACATCACGGTTATCTTTCGTCTTGAATTTTTCTTGCGCTGAATCACCCTCGCTTCTCACAGCATGGCTATTAATCAATTCATTGCCAGTGTGGAAAATGCAACATTTTGAACTTCGCAATGTGTGCAAATCTAGAATCAGACAGTGCCCGGGCCGTGGCAGTGATAACGCAACCTGGGCATTAAGAGTTTCCTTATACATTAACACAACCTGAACTCCGAGATCTGGTCGGGATTCATTCCCCCGACGTGAGGGCAGTGTGGTCAGGGTAATTTCTCCCGAGGTTAGGTTTTCTTTAACAAAAGGGTGTGAAAGTTTTCTTTCATTTGTTGTAATGCCGGAATGGCTCATTTGAGAGAGTGTTAGACGGTTGGTTTAAAGGTCCCTGTTTCAATCCCAGGTTTCAGCAATTTCTGGTTATTTTGTGTTCCCTTCATTTTTAGGGGAGAGGCTGGTTTCATATCAGGACAGTGCTTGAGGGATGGGCGGTTCAGCGGTTGCGTGATAATAATTTTCAACATGAATTTTGTTCGAATCATTCGCTTTTTTTCTGTTACTTTCTATCGGCACTCTGCCCAGTTTCACGTCTCTTCACATTTTGGAGAAAAGCATTGGGCGACAAATTAAACGCTCCTCCCGTGCTGGCGGATCTCTCAGGCTCTGAGGGAGGTAAATGCAGCCCCGATATACCACGGCCCGGCCAAATCTTCCCATACACCGAGCACAAGCACTCTAAAAACAGGCACAGCAGCATTTGCCGAGGATCCGCAGTGAGTAAAATTTTCTTTGATCTGTGATAGTTGTAAATATATTGTGGTGTATTTGTGTTAGTGAAACGTGTAGTTGTGAGTTGTGCTTTGGTATATAAATAAATATACTTACGTGCGTTAGTGTTTGTCTATTATAATGCAATAGTTTTTTTTATAAATGTATTGCAGAGAACATCTGTTTGTTGTAAATATATTTCCTGGTTAAAGCTTGGAATCTATATTACTCATCCACCATTGCCAAATTATGTGCAAGAGGAACCTAAGCGATCGCACAAGACAGCTAATAAGTAGATAAGAGTTTGGGGACACATCAATTGTAGTAAAAACATAAAATGCTGGAAATCTCAGCAGGTCAGGCAGCATCTGTGGAGAGGAAGCAATGTTAACGTTTCTGGTCGATGACAGTTTGTCAGAACTGGAGAATGTCGGAAAAGAACCGATTCTTAGAAGCACTGAAAGGAGGAGGGGGAGATCATTATTTTCTATTTTTGTTCCAGATTCCAGCATCCCCAGTATTTTGCTTTTGTATTAGTTAATTCCTCTCCACAGATGCTGTCTGACCTGCTGAGATTTACAGCATTTTCTGTTTTCATTCCAGATTCCAGCATCCACAATATTTTGCTTTTGTAATAGTGTTTAATTCAAGAATCTGTTCTTTTCCAAGATTCTCCAGTTCTGATGCAGTGTCATCAACCCGAAACGTTAACTCTGCTTTTCAGCACAGATGCTGCCTCACCTGCTGAGATTTCCAGCATTTTCTGTTATTATTCAAGAATCCAGCAGCCGCAGTATTTTGCTTTTACATTACCATGTTTCCGGAGATCCCATTTCCCATGTTTATGGAACCAACGCTATATCCTCTGTTTCTAGTTAACATTCTGTTTCATCAGGAAATTTCCCTGTTTCTGGAGTTATATCGACTATTTCTGGAGACCGCATTGTGGCAATGGAGCTGTGGATGGATTCACTCTGGAGCATCCACGATGCTGAGGATTTCGAGAATAGCACGTTTAATGAGTTGCTCACAACGCAGGTAAAAGTTCCACAGGCAGATAGGGAATGGGTGATCATCAAGCAGAACAGGAATGGTAAGGCAGTGCAGGACTCCCCTGAGTCTTCTCCCTCCAAGACAAATATACCATTTTGGATATTGTTGGGGGAGCTGGCTCATCAGGGGAAGCCAGCAGCAGCAACGTTCATGGCACCGTGGGTGGCTCTGATGCACAGGAGGGCAGGAAAAAGAATGGGAGAGCCATAGTGTAGGGGATTCTATTGTAAGGGGAATAGATAAGCGTTTCTGCAGTCACAACCGAGACTCCAGGATGGTATGTTGCCTCCCTGGGGGCAATGGTCAAGGATGTCCCGGAATGGCTGCAAGAAATTCTGGAGGGGGAGTGTGAAGAGCCAGTTGTCATGGTGCATATAGGTACCAAAGATATATGTGAAAAACGGGATGAGGTCCTACAAGCAGAATTTAGGGAGCTAGGAGTTAAATTAAAAGGTAGGATCTCAAAGGTAGTAATCTCAGGATGGCTGCCAGTGCTAGACAGAGTAGAGTTAGCAGGATAGCTAAGGTGAATACAGGGCTTGAGGAGTGGTGCAGGAGGGAGCGATTCAAACTCCTGGGATATTGGAACTGGTTCTGGGTGAGGTGGGCCCAGTACAAACCGGATGGTCTGAACCTGGGCAGGACCAGAACCAATGTCTTAGGGGGAGTGTTTGTTTGTGCTGTTGAGGAGGCGTTAAACTAATATGGCAGGGGGTAGGAACCTATGCAGGGAGACAGAGGGACGTGGAATGGGGGCAGAAGCAAAAGATGGAAAGAAGATAAGTAAAAGTGGAGAGCAGAGAAAGGTAAAAATTATAAACGGCCACATTACAGCCAAATTCTAAAGGGAGAAAGTGTGTTAAAAATACAAACCTCAAGGCTCTGTGCCTCAATGCGAGGAGTATTCATAATAAGGTGGATGAACTAACTGCGCAGGCAGCTATTAACAAATATGATATAATTGCGATTTCGGAGACATGGCTCCAGGGTGACCAAGGCTGGGAACTCAACATACAGAGGTATTCAATATTCAGGAACCATAGACAGAAAGGAAAAGGAGGTGGGATAGCGGTGCTGGTTAAAGAGGAAATTAACACAATAGTAAGGAAGGACATTAGCTTGGATGATGTGGAATCGGTATGGGTGGAGCTGTGGAATACCAAAGGGCAGAAAATGCTAGTGGACGTTGTGTACAGACCACCAAACAGTAGTAGTGAGGTTGGGGACAACATCAAACAAGCAATTAGGGATGCGTGCAATAAAGGTACAGCAGTTATCATGGGCGATTTTAATCTAAATATAGATTGGGCTAGCCAAACTGTTAACAATACGGTGGTGGAGGATTTCCTGGAGTGTACTAGGGATGGTTTTCTAGACCAATATGTCAAGGAACCAACTAGAGGGCTGGCCATCCTAGATTGGGTGATGTGTAGTTAGAAAGGAATAATTAGCAATCTTGTTGTGCGAGGCCCCTTGGGGAAGAGTGACCATAATATGGTAGAAATCTTTATTAAGATGGAGAGCAACACAGTTAATTCAGAGACTATGATCCTGAACTTAAGGAAAGGTAACTTCGATGGTATGGGACATGAATTGGCTAAAATAGACTAGCAAATGGTACATAAAGGGTTGACGGTGGATAGGCAATGGCAGATATTTAAAGATCTCATGGATGAACTTCGACAATTGTACACCCGTATCTGGAGTAAAACAAAACGGGGAATGTGGCTCAACTGTGGCTAACAAGGCAAATTAGGGATAGTGTTAAATCCAACACCAGAATTATGAACTCCAGAAACAGGAATTACGTCCAGAAATATGTTAATTCGTTCCAGAATGAGGGGGAATCAGGTGCTCCAGAAACACAGGACATTTCAGCCCAGAAACGGGGAATTAGTTCGAGAAATTGGGGAATTACGAGATCCAGAAACAAGGAGAGAATGGTTCCATAAACAAAGTAAGTTGGAGCAAAAGAAACAGGAGATTCAAAACGCATGGGGAATTAAGAGAGGGCATCATCAACATGGAACTTTGGGGGTCCTTGTACCGGTTTCTGTCAGAGTGTAGCATAACGTGAGCGTAGCTCTAATTCTCCAGCTGGGTTCAACTCTACACCAAGGCATATGGCCGAAGGTCAGAGCTTCAGAATCCAAATCCTTTTATAATGCAGTGCGAAAACTGGTGATAAAGAATAAAATACAGATCTAACATTCTTGTAACATTAACAATCGAATAAAAGCAGTAATCGAGAAGTTATTTATCTTACCGTACATCACACATACAACAATTCCAGAACAATTGGATGAGAAGCGTCTTACATCACTTTACTTCTGGGTAGGTTTAATATAGAAGGAGGTTCGTTTTTAACTAAAATTACACAATCCGAGCTAAAATGGATGCTTGTTAATCTGTGGCTGCTGGTTTCCTCTGGTTTTTCTTGCTCTGCTCTTTTCCGTTCAATCGGAAAAATGCCACCCTATGGTTGGAGTACTTCATGACAAGAATTAAACTCGCTCCAACCAATACACTCCTTGTCTAAAAACAATGATTAAAAATGTTTACTCATTTCAGTTCCTCTTAGTGCGCGAGTTGGCTTCTAGGCGGGTGTCATCTGTATGTGAGAGTTCAGTCTCATATAGGTATGACACGTGCTATCGCTGCCAACCGTGACCTCCACATTTACGTACCCTTCTGCCCTCGGTGGGGTAGGACCAGAGGCACGTAGAAGTGGCCAGTCGTTCCGGGGAATTTACTTGTCGGAGAACGATTGACATCTTTTCTGAAGCTGGTGTACGGGGCTAACTGCATAAAAGGACGCTGTGCGGTCTGGCTCCCTTTAAGAAATGTAGCCAGCTTAGTGAAATGAGTAGCTGCCAGTATCAGCCTTATGCTCCGATACATGCTCTCTCCATGCGTTGCATAGGTAGACCTGGAGTTGTGAGTGTTGGGCGAAGATATTTGGGATAGTTGAGCAGCCACAATTTGGACAAGTCATCCATCTGCACTGCGATTTCTGTACATAATTCAGCAAGTTCGGGAAGCTTGTGGCTTCATCTGCCTTGAACTTCGGAAACTTGTCGAGCTTTTGAAGGATGGATGTGGTAATCTTCAACGTGTTGCCAAAACTCTCCATTTCCTTACACACTTTCTGGTAGGCCGTTTCAGGGTCCGCAAAGTACCAGTGTCGGAACCTTTACCAACTGTTTGAACGTTCCCTTTTTATATACTTGATGAGAAAAGCAAGTTTCTGCGTGGCCTGTCTACCATAGCTTCAAATGTGTGGCGCCATGGCTGAAACGTGATTGGGAGCCTATCATAAACATCAGGCTCATGTGCAGGCTGGCGCTGGAGTGTTGGCAATGCCATTGTTAGGTCGAGGGTTGGGTCCCGCATGTTGGTTGCCGGCTCGAGATGACGGAGACTCGATAGTCTGGTGCTACGCCACTGGCTGAGAGGACAGCTCTTCATTCCGTTCCGGCTGGCTGAATGATCAGGGCTGCTGGCTGAAGTCGGAATGCAGTGGCAGAGTGAAGCGACCTGGCTGTGAGGTGCCGAAACTGTGAGGCATGGTCATTTGAGTTCTGTTCCCGTGAGGTTTGGACACAAGGCCTCCGTGCCTCTTGCCCAGCTCGCTCCATCTCCTCTACCCTTTGCTTGCTGTACGGCCATGGATTTTCTGGCTTGAAGTAACTTGAGGGCCACCTCACGCTGGACTTCTGCCACTTTCGCCTCGGCCGTTTGTCTGGTTATGACCTCCGCTAAATCTGTGTTCTTTGTGGCAGCAGCAGCGTTGGGTCGAGCATTGATCTAGGTAGTCTGACTTGAGGACGATGTTCTGGAGTTCCTTGTCAAGTGTCCCGACCGTCTGCTGACGCTCGACCGTGATTGTAGGGCCATGGTGTGGAGCCGCTCTATAATGCGGGCGATGTCGCTGTTCTCTAGGAAATTGACTCAGTTTGTTGAGCATCTTACTTGAATGCTCCCGCTTTATCTTGTGTAGAGGTCGTAGAGCGTAGCTCACAGATGCTGGATCGTCTGAAGTGCCGAACAAACCTCGGCCACGGCTGTTTGAAGGGTGTTCTCATCGTTTGGGTCATCTTCAAGTTCAAGAGTTATTTGGGTTCTCCAGCCAGTATAGATGGAATTTATTTTTACTCGCATCTATATCATTGCCAAGGGCTTTTAGGGTAGGGAGCCTCTCAGATCGACTCCGAGGGTCTAGTTCATGGGGAGAGATCTCCTCGAGCTGTGAGCTTAGAGTTTCCTCATGCAGGGTATTTGTGCCACCAGTACTGCCCGACATGATATTCTGCTGGTGACCTGGGCGATTATCTCTGAGCAAATGGCCTACCGTTACTTCAGGCGAGTATTGTCAGACAATCGGTTTGGGACAATTAAGAACAGAGAATACAAAATTACACTGAGTTAAACGACCGTGACAGGATTCGAACCTGCGATCTTCTGATAACGGCCTGGCAATTGCAATCGGATTCTTGCCGCATGCTCAAACCACTTAACTACAAAAAAAATCTCATGGCTCCAGTCCTTTGCGGTCCTCGGCGTGCAGGTGTACGCCTGCGTAAAGCCTCATGCATCCCAGGGACGCATGCAGTTCGCAAGTGTGCCTGGAGTCACGGGAGTCAGGAAAACCAATGAGAAAGGGGGATTCTTTAATCCTTACAAGCATATTGGAAATCACCTAAAAAAAACTATTCCGACTGAAATAGAAATAAAAAGTTAGTTTCAAAATTAAAACATTTCGAATAAAATTGAAAAATAAATCTAGGCATTTTTAACCAGGACAAATTAACCAGAACTTTTAAATGTAAGCGTTTTTTTTTTTAAATCATTTCAAATATTTATTTCAACCATTATGCTGGTAAATGATCTTACTGCTTTTACCAAGTGCAAGTATTTGCTGGGTGTTCACTGGGCAGTAGTTGGGCAAATAGCCCAATCCTGCACCAGCGAAAGGGAATTTACAGCAGATGGGTGCGATCAGTCATGGAGAAACTGGACATATCGCAAGTTCTGTTTTTTTTTTCTCCCCACATCCATATGCCGAAATTCCAGAAGGGCGCTTGCGACAGTGTACGCTGTGCGTAGGCCGTCATAGGACCGGTTAAATGCAGCCAATTGTCTTTTGGATGATGTCACCGAGGTGCAATATGTAGATGGTTATAAGGAGGGGCCAAGCACTGAGATAACAACGGCTCAGTTACTGAGGGTTAAAGGAAGTTGCCAACAGCTCGAGCGGTTCAGTTTGCTCATTGAATATGGAACATTGACCGTGCTGGGACTGGGGAGTTGAGTTAGCACATTAAACTGCTGAAGCGGCTGTGCTTCCATTGGTCAGTGGGGCAAGCTCGTGAACAGGAGGAGCGTCCTAATGGGTCCAAAGCAGGAGGAAAGGACTAGAGGCGTGAAAGGGAGGAGCAGAAATATTCACATTATACCAGGAGTGCACATTGCCGAAATCTGTTGCTGCACCACCGATTGCAACACGATCCAAGCCCGAGTTCAGCCAACTCCCGCCCAGGCTCATTTGTTAATCCTCTGACAACGAATTACTCACTTCAGCCGGAATAAGCTCAAGCATCGGAGACGATAATCTAAAAGAGCGTTAAACATAAATAATTAATTCGATGAACAATTTAGCCATCCCTGGCCACTTACTGCCTGGATGAAGAATATGAAGCGTCACACTGGCTCGCTGAGATCCAGCTTGGCCCGGCATCAGAGAATTAAACTTCGGGCATAATCTGTTACCTCTCGGGCGCTGGTCCGTTTTCAAAACTCCGCCCGAGGGAACAGTTCCGCTGCCTGGTTGGGGTTTGGAGACAATAAAGCGGACCTGAATCATTCAGGTAACGAAAGGTGGAGGTTTACACCGACTGCAGCCCGGGCAGCAGAGGTAAAACTGACCCAGAGAACAAACTTTTCAGAGAGGACCTTGGAATAGACCGAACTGAGCAACGACAAATGTACACGGATCAGGGAATTCCGCCTGTGCACTTTTCACTGATCCAGGTTTCCACAATCGCCAGCCAGGCTGGACCTGCCTTGTTCACCTGTGAAGTTCAGAGTGAAAGAAAGGCGATTTCAGTCTGAAGACAGTGGTACATGGCCAGTTACACTCCCCCCACCCCCCCGCCCCGCTAATAATGTGTGTCCCGGACACCCCGCCCGGTCCCCTGGCGACAATCCAGAATCAGTCAGCAGGACCTGGGATCTTTCCGTTCATGTCTCAATGGCTGTATCTCGTCCTCTGGGAGAAGTGACATAAATCCAGGCTTTGATCGTAAACCGCGCCCTCCAGTTATTTCAGTCCAGTTCACACAGCGTGCCCTCCAACCCGCCCACCGTGAGGATATAAACTGCAATTTCTACATTCATTGGTGGGTGCAGCCCAATCAGGCAGACGGACAATGAGGAACAGTACGGGCTTGTTGTTCACCCCACCACCACAATAGTCCGTCAGGAACAAGGCTCCAATTCCAAGCGTCCTGCCGGGAAACAAACGGAAGTTTCCTGGGTCTCGGTGTCCAGAGCCGGGAGCCATTAGTTTGAAACGTCCCACAGCTCAGATGCTGGATGTTTGCCTCTGAGTGTTAGATTCAAATCCAGCCCGGAGTTGCCGGAGGCCGCGCCTACCTCTAAGATCATTGAGATTTGAGCCTCAAAGTAATTCTCAGTAGTCACAGCCCCGCCGCGGGCCCTGGTCCCAGCGCTCAGATTCACATACCAGCTCAGGCACTAAGTTATTGAGGTCGGGCAGTGCGTGAGCTGGGCGTGTCCAGAAATTCTCCAACAGCCCAGTGTTTGGGGAAAAGGGATGTATAGATTAGGGGAGGGGGTAAATCAATGCTTAAATTGGCTCGGATTTCATTTTTTATGAACATAAAACTATGGGCAGAGAGCCAGAGAAGGGCTGTGGTGTGGGGGCGGAGAGCGGGCCTCCAAGGGTCGGGAGAAGCTTTGACTGGTACCTGATATCTCCTGGTGCCTGGCCCGCTTGTGGTCTCTCGGTTGTGTGCGAAGCGCAACAATGCACTTAACCATTGAGATAAACTGCACAATAGCCGCGCCCTCGCACTCCCTTTTCCTGGGGCAAGACAGGTTGAACGGTTTGGGCACCGTGCATCCTCGGATTGCGTGTGTCTGGAATGAGAGTAGCGTTAGTGCAGAATCTCAAGCTCCCATCCTACTCTATTCTCAATCCCAGGGTCAATATCAATACATACAATGCCTAGCACCTCCTCCAGAGTCACTATCCATCGGAGGTGCGTTGCCCAGAAATTAAGCCAGTGCTACAGAGGAGGTCTAAGCAGAGCTCTGTACAATCAGTAACTTCCATTGTCGGCCATCATGGCCAACATTCCACTAGCCTTTTTAAATTTGTCTTTTGTAACTTCCACTGGTTTAATGATATCTGCTCAGGGGTCCCTCGATCTCTACTGCTTCAGTTCCTAGCTTCTAACCACACACAGAAATAGTGATCCAACGTTCTCGGGATTTAAAGTAGACAATCCCACACTTCCCACATTAAACGCCAGCTTGGCAGTTTTGCCGCCTTAATTTAATGGCCTTTTGAAACTTAATTGCTCCCATATACACTACTTACTGTGCCAGCCAACTTGCTGGCGTGAGCAAACTTGGATATGCGGCTGTGTGTCGGCTGGCGCAGACACTATGGGCCGAAATGGCCTGCTTCTGCACTGTAAATTTCTATAGCTTCATCTAAATCATTGAAAGTGAAAATCTGAGGCCCCAGTACAAATCCGTGGGAGGACCACAAATCACATCCTGCCAATTGCAGTAGATGCCCAGTATCGCTGTCCCCTAACCAATTTCTTACCACTGGCGACAAGTTGCCTTCGATTCCATGTACTGTCATTTATTCCCAGAGTCTAGTTCGTGAAACATTAACGAATGCCTATGATTATTACATGTATTCTACAGCACAGAAAGAGGCCGCTCAGCCCTACTGCTTGATGCTACACAAGTGCGTCCTTCCACCCAATTCACCGAACCCAACACGTAAAACCCTATATTCCTTTCACCCATGCTAATTGTATCTATGCTATTTTCCTCAAGTACTCCCGTTGTATCCAGTTCCACATTCTATCCACCAAGTAGTTTCTCCTCAATCCTTATTGGTTAATTATTGACCATCATATACTATGACAGTTTTTTATTCTCCACAAACCGTCATATTTCTAATCTAGTCTTTCAAAGCCCTTCATTAGTTTTTGAAATACTTCCTCAGGTCACCTCAGTGCCTTACCCCGTTCAATCGCTTGTGACGGATCATTTATGCAATTATGAGGGGCCTCGATAGAGTGGATAAGAAGGACCGATTTCCTGTATAGGGGCCAACATGCAGGGGGCATAGATTTAAAGTAATTGGTAGGAGATTTAGAGAAGATGCGATGGGAATGCGTTTACCCAGAGGTTGGTGGGGGTCTGGTACTCCCGGCCTGAAAAAGTGGTAGAGGCAGAAACGCTCACCTCTGCTAAAAAGTACTTGATGTGCACTTACAGGGCTACAGATCAAGAGCTGGAAAGTTAGATTAGGCTGGGTAGCTTTGTCGGTCAGCGCAGACACGATGGGCTGCAATGACCTCCTTCGGTGCTGAAAGTTTCTATGATATTATCCATGCAATTCATTTATCTTCCAGTGCCTCGGAGAGATATATTTGAGAGAGACCACAAATGTGCACAGCACACCAAGTGTCATCTACCCAGGGTTTGTTCTTAACCTGCGTTGCTGATACTTTTTAACGTGAATCTGTTCTAGATATTTCCTCCTCTACTTCATTTAATTTGCCCCATTCCCCGCAAAGATTTTTGGCCTTAGGAATTTGGCTCAGAGGCAGGAGACAGTAGGGATAATTGGCAAGGTTTGACTATTGTCCCACAGGAATCAACATTGGGGCCTCAACTATTCACTATTATCGACTTAGGATAGAGGATAGAAAAGCACACAGCCAAGTTCACGATGACAAAATAGACAGCAATGCAAATGAACGCATAACATTCCTAGATATTAATAGATTAACCGAGTGGGCAAAACTGTGGCAACTGGATTTCATTGTAAGCAAATGGGAGGTCATCCACTTTGGATGCAAGGATAGATCAGAATACTTTCAAACTGGTGAAAAGGTAACAGTGGAGGTCTAAAGAGATTTAGGGGCTATGTATATAGGTTAAAATGTTATGGACAAGTACAGATAAAATCTAGAGGACTTGAATACAGGGGCCGGGGGAAGAGAGGAGAAGTTATGCTGCGGGTATACAAATTCCTGGTTAGACCATATCGGGAGTACTCTGCATAGTTCTGGGCACTACACCTTGATATATTGGCCTGCCCAGTTTTATCAGATTGAAAATTGGACGCAAGCTCTTAAATTACGAGGAAATATCACACAAAAAGTTACACGTGGAACCTATTCCAGAGCGGACAGGCGCAGTCAGCCTGCTTACCTGCGCCAGCAATCGCGAAACGCATCATTGCTTCGCCAAACTGTCTGCTCCGCTCTCTCCCTTTGCAATCCAGCGATTGTGGACATTTCCGGTTCCTCAAAGCTCATTGGCTCCAGTATTCCTTGCGCCTCCTGGGGAGCAAAGGCAAGCAGAGATGGCAGTTTGTTCATCCAGTCCGGAAAACAACAAGAGCGGACTGCCAGTACTTCAACACAAGTCAACCTCCCAGTGCGAAAGAAAACTTTATAGCTCCGCACGACCACCGGATGCCCAAAGCGCTTTACAACTAAGTACTTTTGAAGTCTAGTTACAGTTGTAATGTGGGAAACGCGGCAGCGAATTTGCGCACAGCAAGCTCCCACAAACAGCGATGTGTTAGTGGCCAGATAATCTGTTTGTTACATTGATTTAGGATAAACGTTGACCTAGTAAATATTCAACCCCAGACACCGGGGATAACACCCCTGCTCTTCAAAAGATTCACAGCGGACCCTTTCGTGCCACTCCCTCCCCCTACAAAAGTGGCGGATTAAGAAAAGCAGCCCAACCCCAGGAATTTGGACAGGTAGCAGGACCTGAACTATTAGGGTGCACCACTTTAGGTAATGGGAGTCAGTTCCCAGCTCGTATCACAGATCATAGAATGGTTACAGCGTGGAAGGTGGCCATTCGAGCCCATGGCAACTCAGCTAATCCCACTCCCCAGCACTTTCCCCATAGCCCTGCAATATGTTTCCTTCAGATACTTGTCCAACTCCCTTTTGGACAAGAAGAGTATTTCTCCACCATCCTTTCAGGCAGTGCAATTCTGGTTCTTAACCACTCGTTGCATAAAAATATTTTACATCATTTTTTGGTTCTTTTGCCAATCACCTTGAATGTGTCCTCTGGTTCTTGCCCCTTCTGCCAATGCGAACAGTTTCTCTATCTACTCTGTGCAGACCCCTCATGATCGAGCACTTTTCAAATCTCCTCTATTCAAAAGGAGAACCACCCCAGCTTCTCCAGTCTATTGATGTAACTGAAGTCCCTCATCCCAGGAATCATTCTCGTAAATCTTTTCTGTACTTTTTTAAAAAAAGGTCTTCAAATCCTTCCTTAAGTGTGGTCCCCAGAATTTCACAATACTTTAGTTGGGCCCGAACAGATTAATCATAATTTTCACTCTTGTACTCGTACCTCTCTGAAGTCCAGGTTCCCGCAAGCCTTGTAACTGCTTTCTCAACCTGCCCTGCCACCTTCAGCGATTTATGCACACGTCTCTGCATGCACCCCATTTAGGATTGTACAATTTACTTTACATGTGCGCCACTCATTATTCCTACCAAAATACATCATTTCACGAGAGTTAAATTTCATCTGCCACGTGTCCTCCCATTTCACCAGCCTGTCCATGTCGTCTTGAAGTCGATCACTATCCTCCACACATCACTTTACTTCCAAGATTTGTGTCGGCTGAATTTTGAAATTGTGCCCTGTACACCCAAGTCCAAATCATTGATATACATCAAGAAAAGCAGTGGACCGCAGACCGACCCCCTTGGGAACACCACCGTATACCTTCTTCCAGTCTAACTAACCATTCACCACTGCTGTTCCCTGTCACTTAGCAACTCTGTATCCAGACTGCCACTGTCCTTTTTATGCAATGGGCTTCAACTTTGCTGGCATGTCCAATATTTGGCACTTCGTCAAACATCTTTTGGAAATCCATCAACTGCATTATCCTCATGAACCCTGTTACCTTATCAAAAACTTAATCAAGTTGGTTAAACACAATTTGCCGTTAACAAGTCCGTGCTGGCTTTCCTGATTTAATCCACCCTGGTTAATTGTCCGATTATTGTTTCTAAAAGCTTCCCCATTACCAAGGTTAAACTGACTGGCCTGTATCTGTTGGGTTTTCAACAATGGCTTAATATTTTCAATTTCCAGTCCCCTGCCAGCCTTCCCAATACCTCATTTTATCATATCAAGTCTCACCACTATCCTCTTCCCTAGGTCTAGGACAGCATCCTCTTCTTTGGTGAAGGCAGAAGCAAAGTATTAATTTAGTACCTGGCCATACCCTCTGCCTCCATGCACATGTCTCTTTGGTCCCTAATTTTCAACATCCCTCATCTCACTACCCATTTACTATTTGTATGCTTAAAGACTTTTGGATTAACTTATGCTGGCTGCTCAGATCATCCTCAAATCTGAGCTTTGTATATAGGCGGATGATCATATATTGACAACTTGACATCCGTCATGTGTTCTGATTCATCATTCTATTTGGTCATCCAGGGAGCTCCGACTTTAGTTGCCCTACCTCCCTCTTTCCTTCCCCCCCCCCTCCCCCAGAGAATGTACTTCAAATGTACCTGAACTATTTCCTCTTTAATGCAGCCCATTGTCCTTTGCCTGCCAATCTTTTCATTCCAGTTGATCAGTTCTCGTCCCACTGAAATCGGTCTTCCCAGCTAAACATTTTTACGTTCGATTGCTCCCTGTCCTTTTCCATAGCTAATTTGAGCATATGATACGGTGATCGCTTTTCCCTAAATGTTCACCCATTTGACCCACCTCGTTTCCCCAGAAACAGATCCAGCATCATCGGATGGAAACGATCATTCTCCTGAAAACACTTCAGAAATGCATCCTCTTCTCTGCCCTTTATATTACTATAATTCATTCTATATTAGGATTGTATGTCCCCCCAATATTACTACTCAACGGGTTTGCACCTCTAATTGTGCTCGTCCATATATTTCCCACTATTTGATTGTCCATAGAATACGCATCGGGTGATCATTCCGAAGCTAAATATAGGGCCACTTACCTTTTGTTATTCGGAGGGAAAGAATTCCTCCACCATCGAGTTAAGGCTCAAGCCATCAGACTGAGTGACACCAGCTCGGAATGCTGTAGACTTGCCGAGCGCATTTTACCCATTTGTGAGGCTACATAGAAACATAGAAAATAGGTGCAGGAGCAGGCCATTCAGCCCTTCTAGCCTGCACCGCCATTCAATGAGTTCATGGCTGAACATGAAATTTCAGTACCCCCTTCCTGCTTTCTCGCCATAACCCTTGATCCCCCGAGTAGTAAGGACTTCATCTAACTCCCTTTTGAATATATTTAGTGAATTGGCCTCAACTACTTTCTGTGGTAGAGAATTCCACAGGTTCACCACTCTCTGGGTGAAGAAGTTTCTCCTCATCTCGGTCCTAAATGGCTTACCCCTTATCCTCATACTGTGACCCCTGGTTCTGGACTTCCCCAACATTGGGAACATTCTTCCTGCATCTAACCTGTCTAAACCCGTCAGAATTTTAAACGTTTCCATGAGGTCCCCTCATTCTTCTGAACTCCAGTGAATACAAGCCCAGTTGATCCAGTCTTTCTTGATAGGTCAGTCCCACCATCCCGGGAATCAGTCTGGTGAATCTTCGCTGCACTCCCTCAATAGCAAGAATGCCCTTCCTCAAGTTAGGAGACCAAAACTGTACACAATACTCCAGGTGTGGCCTCACCAAGGCCCTGTACAACTGCAGCAACACCTCCCTGCCCCTGTACTCAAATCCCCTCGCTATGAAGGCCAACATGCCATTTGCTTTCTTAACCGCCTGCTGTACCTGCATGCCAACCTTCAATGATTGATGTACCATGACACCCAGGTCTCGTTGCACCTTCCCTTTTCCTAATCTGTCACCATTCAGATAATAGTCTGTCTCTCTGTTTTTACCACCAAAGTGGATAACCTCACATTTATCCACATTATACTTCATCTGCCATGCATTTGCCCACTCACCTAACCTATCCAAGTCACTCTGCAGCCTAATAGCATCCTCCTCGCAGCTCACACTGCCACCCAACTTAGTGTTATCTGCAAATTTGGAGATACTGCATTTAATCCCCTCGTCTAAATCATTAATGTACAATGTAAACAGCTGGGGCCCCAGCACAGAACCTTGCGGCACCCCACTAGTCACTGCCTGCCATTCTGAAAAGTACCCGTTTACTCCTACTCTTTGCTTCCTGTCTGACAACCAGTTCTCAATCCACATCAGCACACTACCCCAATCCCATGTGCTTTAACTTTGCACATTAATCTCTTGTGTGGGACCAGAGAGAGGTAGAGAGGTCGAGACAGAGAGAGATTAGATAGATCGAGAAATAGAGATGGAGAGAGATATATAGAGACAGAGACACAGATTAGATAGAGACATACAGAGATAGTGAGACATAGAGACAGAGATCGAGACATAGAGAGACACAGATTAGATAGAGATAGAGAGCGAAAGACACACATTGGATAGAGATAGAGAGACACAGATTAGACGGAGACAGAGAGACACAGATTAGATAGAGATAGAGATAGAGAGCGAGAGACACACATTGGATAGAGATAGAGAGACACAGATTAGACGGAGATAGAGAGACACAGATTAGACGGAGACAGAGAGAGAGTACAGAGAGAGAGAGACACACAGATTAGACAGAGATAGAGAGACACAGAGATAGAGCTAGTAAAGTTCTGAACTTCAAAAGCACCGGGTCTGTTATCTCAATCACTTCGATTAGTCCTACGTCCTCACCTCCCCGCCACCAACATCACCGGAAGGTCGCTAGTTTCTCGTTACTAATTTGACCTTTTCGGATTTGAGCCTCACGCAGTGGGCAGCAGATACCAGGAGCGAGCGCCTCAGATTCGCCAGACCAGCAGCACCAATCGGAAGAACTGACGCAACTTAAACCATTACCTATCCCCCAAAGGGAAAATGGATATCGAGTACATCCAATGGTACAACACTCCAAGTCTAGTGAGTCGGAAGCGATCGGAAGGGGCAGGAATCTCAGGTTCAGACCAAGGCATGTAGCTCGGACAGTTTTGTAATTTAGACATCAATTATTGGTGTTAGTGGTGCCTTTACCCTTGGAGTCGCTATAAGAATTTACACAGACCTCGAATATTATACCCACATTTACTCAACTAATCCAGATGTAGCTCTAGAACAAAGGAGGCTTGATTTGCGAGAGTAGCAGCTAGCACGGGCGACAACGGCAGATGGACGCTCAATGTGATGACACTGGATTCGTGTAAATCAGAATTCGATCAGTTTTCGGCCCATCGTTTCCGTGCTGGCCGAAAAGAGCTATCCAACCTAACCCACATCCCAACTCTTGGCCCATAGCCTTGTCAGTTCAGCAAGTGCACATCCAAGTACATGTGTTGAGAGTTTCTCCCTCCACCACCCTTTCAGGCAGCGAGGTCCAGACCCCCCACCACCCACTGGGTGAAACAAAGTTCTCCTAATCCTCGTACCAATTACTTTAAATCTATGCCCCCTGGTTATTGAATCCTCTGCCAAGGGAAATAGATCCTTCCTATCCATTTTATATAGGCCCCTCAGTAACGTACACCTCCAGCTTCCCTCGTTCGAAAGAAAAAAACCTCAGCCATCCAATCTTTACTCAGCTAAAATTATCCAGTCCTGGCAACATCATCGTAAATCTCCTGTGTACCCTGTCTAGTGCAGTAGTGAATTTTCTGTATAGTGGTGACCAGAACTGCATGCAGTGCGCTAGCTGGGATATTGAATTAATTTAACAGTTTCTTAAATGATAATGGGATAAGGGGTTATGGGGAGTGGGCAGGGAAGTGGAGCTGAGTCCATGATCAGATCAGCCATGATCTTATTGAATGGTGGAGCAGGCTCGAGGGGCAGTATGGCATACTCCTGTTCCTATTTCTTATGTTCCTATGTTAACTAGAGGGAAGCAAATAAGTTTAAAGATGTAGAGAAATAATGCTGCAAGTTAAAGATCAAAATGGAAATCTATTCTGAGTACCAACTTTGAATAAATCAGTGAAGTAAATTAGACTGGTGCAAGCTGTAAATAGATTGTACTTATTTCAGAATGTCCCTTATGTTGTACCATCAATGATGTAGAATATTGATTCTAAATAACGTCTTGTACATGACTCCTAAAAGCAAATTTTCTTTCAAACGTCTAAATCTTCAACAGGATTTTACATCAGGCGGGGAATAAAGCAGTTGAACGATCAGATATTGCCATATTTGCAATACCACAGAAGATGTTTTTTTTCCCGGTAAGTTAATCACAGAATTATAGAATCATAGAAAGTTGCAGCACAGAAAGAAGCTATTTTGGCCCATCGTGTCCGCACCGGCCGACCAAGAGCTACGCAGCCTAATCCCACTTTCCAGCTCTTGGTCCGTAGCCCTGTAGTATACAGCATTTTAAATGCACATCCAATTATTTGTTTTAATGTGGTGAGGCTTTCTGCTCCACCATCCTTTCAGGCAATGAGTTCCCGACCCGCACCACCATCTGGGTAAATAAATTTCCCCTCATGTCTCCTCTATATCTCCCCCCAATTACTTTATGTCGATGCCCTCTGGTTATTGACTCCTCTACCAAGGAAAACAGGTCTTTCCTATCCACTCTATCCAGACTCCTCAATTTTCTACACCTCAGTCAGGTCTCCCCTCTGCCTCCTCTGTTCCAAAGAAAACAGACCCAGCATCTCCAATCTTTCCTCAAAGGAAACATTCTGCAGTCCTGACAACATTCTTGTTAATCTCCTCTGCACCCTTTCAGGTGCAATCACATCTTTCCTGTAATGTGGTGACCAGATCAGCACACAGTACTCCAGCTGCGGCCTTACCACTGTTTTATACAGTTCAAGCATAACCTCCTTGCTCTTGTATTCTATGCCTCGACAATAAACGAAAGTATTCCATATGCCTCCTTAACCACCTGACTTGATACCCTCAGCGATTTGTGGACCTGCATTCCAATGTCCCTTTGTACCTCTGCACTTTTCAGCATTGTACCATTTAATGTGTATTCCTTGGCCTTGTTAGCCGTCCCCAAATGCATTACCTCACACTTCTTCAGATTGAATTCCACTTGCCACTGTTCATTCTTACACTGAAACACTCATGTGTATAATTGTTTTTATCACCAACCTCAATGTCATGGTGACAATGAGCCAGTAGTGCAACATGGACTGAGTTTCATACGGAACATGTCAGGAGGTATTTTGAATTTGTCAGGTGGCCTGAAATGCACGATATGGAATTATCCGCAGTCATACACCACATCCGGTTTCCCTTCTCAGTGAAGACAAAGGGGGGTGGGGTGGGGGGGATAGGGTGGCGGTTATAATGAGTGGTCTCTTCGACATGATCCATGTTTAACTTTCGCCTAAAGTTACAATTAACTCCTTCAGAGCGCTGCTCAACTCGGGACTGAAGACTGTGTGCTCCACTGCTGGCAATATTCCAATAATATCGTGCTGGAACCTATATGGTCCAATTGCACTTCAAGTACATCAGCAACAACTGTCGAAAAAAGATCTAAAATTTATTTCCCAGAAATTACTGCCTATATTATTAAGCTTAGATGCATTAACCTTTTCGTATAACTTTCCTCAATTTGCCAACGTAAACTGAGTGATCCACTTATTAAAACCTACCAATAACTGTTGCGTTTTATACTTCAATACTTGATGTGTTCAGATCGCATTCCTTGCTCATTCTTGGCATTCACCTGTTTAATGTAAATTACTCCGTGCCTCACTTCAAACAGATGGAAGTCAAAGATGATGTTACACCATCCAAGCTAATAGACAAGCAGTAATTCACGAACTGATCTGTCTTTGAGTCACTTATTTCATTCTACCACCGAGGTATTTGTAGTAACTCATCTATTACTGAAACCGCAATGGATTCGCTCTGCAGAGGCGGTCCTCCTGCCTCATTTGAAACCCC
Organism: Pristiophorus japonicus; assembly: GCF_044704955.1. Lineage (NCBI taxonomy): Eukaryota > Metazoa > Chordata > Chondrichthyes > Pristiophoridae > Pristiophorus > Pristiophorus japonicus. The sequence goes on from NC_091995.1 coordinate 59,028,016, forward strand.
GCAAATGAAATCTCCTTTGATGCTGGTGTGGACTTTACCGATTTGGTAAGTAATTCTGGGTAGGTTGGACTCCTCTCGGTAGAGTTCTTTATCCGGGACTTTGTAGAAAATGTAGGTAATCGGGGTAGAACCCTTGGTCACTGAGCAGGTTAACGACGCTGTGTCTCCTTTCATTAACTCTTCACCAGGGCTGATTGACAGTTCCGGTTTTGACACTTTAAATATTTCCAATTGTTAATTACGTTGTTTTGGTTGAATTTGTGGTGTCAGTTTATAAGTCAAATAGGACTCTCATCCTAATTAAGAGCCTCGTCATTCAGATTACCACACTAATATTGGACGCCCGTTTCCCTCGTCTATTTTAGCAGTAGGTATAGTGAATTCAGGAAATCCTGATATTGGAAAATTAATGATTCCTAATGCAATCCACGTGTAGCCAACCTACAATCTCTGGTCCGGTTCTGATTCTGCTAGTCAAAGGCAGGAATTCTGCACTATTCCAATGTCATAACCACTACTCTAACTAAAAGTAATGGTGTCCAACTCCAGCTCTCCACGTGGCAAATCATAACCTGCTCCAGTACTCGTCTTGATAAAGAAGTTCTTCTAGGCTCTACCCTCCTGTTTTAGTAATTATGCATTGATGATCCATCCTTCCATATTTCACATTTAAACGAAACACTTTTTCCTTATTTACTTTATCCTCATCATTAACTTGTAAAAAGAACCACTAATACATGGCGTAGCTGCCTTGGTTACTCTTGCAATGTAGCTCAACTCTAACCTGAATAACGGTTTCCATCCCAGCGACATCCTTCCCGTTTTCAGTGATTTTAATGTTCTCTTTAGAATTGAGGCCCAAAATTGCACGCAGTGACTGAGGCCTAACAATTGTGCCGTACAAAAATACACTTCTTTATTACTCTGGTTTTCTATGCACAGATATATTTACTAATTTATTCAGTACATGTTAAACACATTAGGTAAGGCCTACATCTAGACTGAGGAATCACCGTGTGAAAATTTGTTGGGAATTATGTGGAAGAAAAATGATAATTGCAGTAAATGTTACTCACGCCTGACTGAAACTGAAACCGGATTACTCCGTTTTTTCACCTCATTGTGCAAAGTAGATGCTTCACACCGGTAACTCCCCGAATCGTTCCGCCGAGATGTCTCCTTGATGTAATAGTTGTGCTCTTCCGCTGAATTGAGAGCTTGTCCATCTTTGTAAAATTCATATCTCAAGGAAGAAGTGGTGTGAAATATTTCATCTGAACAGGCGAGTGTTAATTGTTTACCCTCAAATAATTGATCTTCAGACTCGGCCCTCAATGTAGGTTTGGAGAAGACCTCTATAAAATAGAACACATTTTGGATTTTCTGTCTAAAGCATCTATCACAGACTTAAGAATTTATGTTTAGGTAACAAAGGTTAATGATCAGAACATTGAAACACCTCAGAGAAGGAACCTTTCAATAATCCTTGATTTCTCTCTGCTTACAGGAACATGCACTCTGGGATACCAACAAAGATATCACATGAGATATGAACATCAGCTTTTGCACACTGTAATTTACATTTTACCCACTAGTTTTCAAGTATAAACTATTTGCGGGGCAATAAGTGGCAAGGTATTTTCTGATTAAACACCCTGCTGCCTTTCACCAGGTTCTGCTCGGTGATGATTCAGCCAGACTGAAACAGAGGAGGTCATTTAACCTGGAGAGCATGGGGTCAAACGGACGGTAGCGAATCTTGCATCAATTATACACCATGCACGATTTTCCTATCCAATGCGGGGCAAAAACGGGAAAGACAATTCATCGAGACGTAGAAATTTACAGGAGGTGATTTCGGCCCATCGTGTCCGCGCCGGCCAACCAAGAGCGATCCAGCCTAATGCCACTTTCCAGCTCTTGGTCAGTAACCCTGTAGGTTACGGCACTTTAATGCACAACCAAGTATTTTTTTTTAAATGTGGCGAGGGTGTCTTCCTCTAACATCCTTTAAGGCAGTGAGTTCCAGACCCCCACTGCCCTCTGGTGGAAATGTCCCCTCAAATCCCCTCTTACCAATTACTTTAAATCTATTTAATGTGCAGCAATTTTGATATGGTCCATTCTACGATTGTAGGAAGCTAATATTGCCCACTTGCAATGTATACTGTTCATCATAGTTTGCACCATTTACAAGTGCAGCGTACATAAAATGTATGGATTGTGCAGGAAACACATAGCACTCTGATTTAAACAGTTCTGCTCCAATATTGATGTGTTGCCTGATAAACTTGTGGGTAATTCCTTTTCGCGACTGGTTCCCCCCTTATGTTTATCAAACTGAAATCCCCTGAAGAATTCTTTAAATGAAAAATGAACAATAATTACAGCTGGTTATACTGACCATTTACCATAATTACAACCTCATCGCTTTTCTTTTGCACCCCATGGTGGATAGCATTTGCTTCACAGAAACATAGAAAATAGGTGCAGGAGTAGGCCATTCGGCCCTTCGAGTCTGCACCACCATTCAATAAGATCATGGCTGATCATTCACCTCAGTACCCCTTTCCTGATTTCTCTCCATACCCCTTCATCCCCTTTGCCGTAAGGGCCATGTCTAACTCCCTCTTGAATATATCCAATGAACTGGCATCAACAACTCTCTGCGGCAGGGAATTCCAGTTTAACAACTCTCTGCGGCAGGGAATTCCACAGTTTAACAACTCTCCGAGTGAAGAATTTTCTCCTCAACTCAGTCTTAAATGGCCTACCCCTTATCCTAAGACTATGTCCCCTGGTTCTGGACTTCCCCAACATCGGGAACATTCTTCCTGCATCTAACCTGTCTAAACCCATCAGAATTTTAAACGTTTCTATGAGATCCCCTCTCATTCTTCTGAACTCCAGTGAATACAAGCCCAGTTGATCCAGTCTTTCTTGATATGTCAGTCCCGCCATCCCGGGAATCAGTCTTGTGAACCTTTGCTGCACTCCCTCAATAGCAAGAATGTCCTTCCTCAAGTTAAGAGACCAAAACTGTACACAATACTCCAGGTGTGGCCTCACCAAGGCCCTGTACAACTGTAGCAACACCTCCCTGCCCCTGTACTCAAATCCCCTCGCTATGAAGGCTAACATGCCATTTGCTTTCTTAATCGCCTGCTGTACCTGCATGCCAACCTTCAATGACTGATGTACCATGACACCCAGGTCTCGTTGCACCTCCCCTTTTCCTAATCTGTCACCATTCAGATAATAGTCTGTCTCTCTGTTTTTACCACCAAAGTGGATAACCTCACATTTATCCACATTATACATCATCTGCCATGCATTTGCACACTCACCTTACCTATCCAACTCACTCTGCAGCCTCCTCGCAGCTCACACTGCCACCCAACTTAGTGTCATCCGCAAAATTTGGAGATACTACATTTAATCCCCTCGTCTAAATCATTAATGTACAATGTAAACAGCTGGGGCCCCAGCACAGAACCTTGCGGTACCCCACTAGTCACTGCCTGCCATTCATGAAAAGTACCCATTTACTCCTACTCTTTGCTTCCTGTCTGCCAACCAGTTCTCAATCCACGTCAGCACACTACCCCCCAATCCCATGTGCTTTAACTTTGCACATTAATCTCTTGTGTGGGACCTCGTCAAAAGCCTTCTGAAAGTCCAAATACACCACATCAAATGGTTCTCCCTTGTCCACTCTACTGGAAACATCCTCAAAAATTCCAGAAGATTTGTCAAGCATGATTTCCCTTTCACAAATCCATGCTGACTTGGACCTATCATGTCACCTCTTTCCAAATGCGCTGCTATGACATCCTTAATAATTGATTCCATCATTTTACCCACTACCGATGTCAGGCTGACCGGTCTATAATTCCCTGTTTTCTCTCTCCCTCCTTTTTTAAAAAGTGGGGTTACATTGGCTACCCTCCACTCCATAGGAACTGATCCAGAGTCTATGGAATGTTGGAAAATGACTGTCAATGCATCCGCTATTTCCAAGGCCACCTCCTTAAGTACTCTGGGATGCAGACCATCAGGCCCTGGGGATTTATCGGCCTTCAATCCCATCAACTTCCCCAACACAATTTCCCGACTAGTAAGGATTTCCCTCAGTTCCTCCTTCTTACTATACCCTCTGACCCCTTTTATATCCAGAAGGTTGTTTGTGTCCTCCTTAGTGAATACCGAACCAAAGTACTTGTTCAATTGGTCTGCCATTTCTTTGTTCCCCGTTATGACTTCCCCTGATTCTGACTGTAGGGGACCTACGTTTGTCTTTACTAACCTTTTTCTCTTTACATATCTATCGAAGCTTTTGCAGTCCGTCTTAATGTTCCCTGCAAGCTTCCTCTCGTACTCTATTTTCCCTGCTCTAATCAAACCTTTGTCCTCCTCTGCTGAGTTCTAAATTTCTCCCAGTCCCTGGGTTCGCTGCTATTTCTGACCAATTTGTATGCCACTTCCTTGGTTTTAATACTATCCCTGATTTCCCTTGATAGCCACGGTTGAGCCACCTTCCCTTTTTTATTTTTACGCCAGACAGGGATGTACAATTGTTGTAGTTCATCCATGCGGTCTCTAAATGTCTGCCGTTGCCCATCCACTGTCAACCCCTTAAGTATCATTCGCCAATTTATCCTAGCCAATTCACTCCTCATACCTTCAAAGTTACTCGTCTTCAAGTTCTGGACCATGGTCTCTGAATTAACTGTTTCATTCTCCATCCTAATGTAGAATTCCACCATATTATGGTCACTCTTCCCCAAGAGGCCTCACACAACAAGATTGCTAATTAATCCTCTCTCATTACACAACATCCAGTCTAAGATGGCCTCCCCCCTAGTTGGTTCCTCGACATATTGGTCTCGAAAACCATCCCTTATGCACTCCAGGAAATCCTCCTACACCGTATTGCTTCCAGTTTGGTTAGCCCAATCTATATGCATATTAAAGTCATCCATGATAACTGCTGCACCTTTATTGCATGCACCCCTAATTTCCTGTTTGATGTCCTCCCCAACATCACTACTACTGTTTGGAGGTCTGTACACAACTCCCACTAACGTTTTTTGCCCTTTGGTGTTCTGCAGCTCTACCCATATAGATTCTACATCATCCAAGTTAATGTCCTTCCTAACTATTTCCTCAGCTCATCCGCAGCAGAAGCCCTCATCCATGCCTTTGTTACCTCTAGAATTGACTATTCCAACGCAGTCCTGGCTATTCTCCCACATTCTACCCTCGGTAAACAAGAGATGATCCAAAACTCGGCTTCCCGTGTCCTAACTGCACGAAGTCTTGGTCACTAATCACTCTGTGCTCTCTGTCGTTTATTGGCACAGCTTAAACATCGCCTCTATTTCAAAATCTTCATCCTTCTTTTCAAATTCCTCCCAAGCCTCACCCCTCCTGATCTCTGTAATCTTCTCCAGCCCCACAACCTCCAGAGATATCTGCACCACTCTTATTCTGCCCTCTTGAACATCGCTGATTATAATTGCTCAACAGTTGGTGGCCGTGCCTTCTTTGCCTCGGCCTTAAACTCAAACTCACTGTCTAAACCTATCTGCCTCTCTACTTCTTTCCTGCATCAAGACGCTCCTTAAAACCTACCTCTTTTACCAAACCTTTGGCCACCTGCGCTAATTTCTACTTATTCAGCACGGTATCAAATATTTAACTTAGAATACTCTTGGGTAGCACCTTGGGACGTTTTATTACGTTAAAGGCGCTATATATTTACAAGTAGTTGTTGTTGTTATCTTATCCAGGCTCCCTTTAAGTGCGTCTATACTATTCACTTCAACCATTGCCTGTGGTAGTGAGTTCCACATTCTCACCACTCTCCAGGTAAACAACTTTCTTCTGAATTCCCTATTTGATTTCTTGGTGTCTATCTTATATTAATGGCACTAGTTATGTTCTTCGCCACAAGAGGGAAATGCTCTCTGTGCATCTACTCTCTCAAATCCTTTCATTAATGGTATTACCTCTATTAGATCACCCCTCAGCCTTCTACTTCACTGGAGAAGAGGCCCAGCCTGTTCACCTTTTCGTGATTGGAATAACTTTGCCTTTCTGGTATCATCTATTTCAATATTTCTTGCATCTTCATGAAATAGTGTAGTCAGGTCAAGAAGTTAATCATAGAGAAACATGGGTAATGGGCAGAGCAAAGGGTGGAAGGACTGGGGAAGGGAGGGAGGAGAAACAGGGAAACCTGGCGAACACATTTTAAAAAATGCCAATTAGGGCGACAGGTGTTGTTTAAGGAAAAGTAATAATGTTAACATAAGTGTCCCCTTTCAAAGGGACAGAAACAATAAGCAACAAATTATCAATTAAACTTATCAAACTGAAATGTGTATACGATGAAGTCCGAGTTATTATGAAACGTCAGTTCAAGTAGCATGTTTGAGAAAATATATTGTACGATCTAACACCAACATCTTTGGTGTTCACATAGATATGTATACTTTAGTACAGATTCAGAAATTCTCAGATGTGTACACCAGTAATATGAAGAAACACAATTCAGGTGTAAGAGAAATTTGGCATTAGGGGTACCAGCAGGACAAGGGTTAAAGTGCTGGTTCCTGCACCGACCCATAAGGAGGTAAAAGACCTCTCTTCGGCCTTGCACATTCCAGTACCAAGGCTCCAGAAGTTATTAATTCAATATGTACGAGGACATTAGATAATATTCCGACAGGATACGATGTGAGAACCTAAACAGACATTGATAAGACCTTGCGAAAAGGCTCGAGGTAGACTCACGGGCACCAAGGGAAATCAGCAAATTCTAACCTGATGAAGTCATCTTAGTAGGGTCTAAGGCTGCCTTGGGATCTGTCAATCCAAAGTATTACTGATAAGGTAACCCAATTGGAGATCGGGGAGGGTTGTACCGGGGGGCGAACGGGTCTGTGAAATGTATAAGTGATGTGTGGTTTTCCTACACGAGGAGCATCTCAACTCACTGGCGGCTGTGATGAGAGGTGTTCGTAATTAAAGATCGTTATACCTTGCCATCCGTCTGTCTGCTAACTTCGAGAATTGCTACATGGGTTGGGGCGAGCGTCGACCCTCTATCAGGGGGCCTGCTCGTGGGAGGAGAAGCCTTCCCATTTTCCCCCTACATTTGGCGCTGCGAGCAGGATGTGCAAGAACTTCCCGAACGGAACAATGATCCAGCTGTTGGGGTGAGTATGTTTAATTTACCACCTTCAAGTTAGAGCTGTGGCATTGTAAACCGGGAGGGAAGAACTTCTGTACAAGACCCATTTGTAGCAGGTCCCGGAGGGACAGAGACAGAGGACAAGGACGATCTAGGGGCGGGAGGGGGTTAAAAGGCATACTGTGAGACGCGCGCGTGTAGGTAGCGTGACAATGTGAGGATACGACGCAAGGGAAGAAACAGCTTGGTCACTGCCTTTCTTGTTTTCCTGTAAATTTTCTGTTGGTAAGTTGCTGAAAGAGGGAAACTTTTCGAAGAACATTTTTGCCAGGACAATTCTGTTGAAATTGGAAATATTTGCAATTATTGAGCAAACATTCAGATGTGTAAACTTTACGAAAGCATCTGGGCTGCATGTGGCAAAATTGCACACTCGGTTAACTGTAAGGGTGTCGAGTGCCCAATGAAGCTGGGTCAGAATCCTGGAAGTCCCTTCCGAAAAGCAATGTGGGAGTGCCTTCACCACACGGACTGCAGCGGTTCAAGAAGACAATTCATCACAACCTTCTCAACGGCAATTAAGGATGGGTAATACATTCCAGCTTTGCGTGCAATGTCCCATGGACAAATGAAAAAACTGAGACTCTGCAACTCTTTCAAAAAAGGCTGTGTACCATAGGGTTCATTTGGAGCTTTCATGACAGAGCTGAATAAATTTTAGTTGATTAAGGATAACAAGCGATATTGAGCAGAGGCGGGCACATGGAGACATAAAATCACTGATCTGAACCTCAATGGCAGAGCAGGATCGAGGGCTGACTGGTTAGCTTCTGCTATTTTCCTATCATCAGTTTAGTCATCATTATCATCAACATCGTCACAAGTATTGGCAGGGTTGCAACTATTGCTAGTGATGACAGTACATGACCAGGCAGCAGAAACATTTGGTCGCACCTCAGACCACAGGAATCACACTATTAAGGCACTGCATGTAGCTGCAAACATTGCAACAATAATAACCAAAGGGTCAATGGTCAATGCAGATATGTGTGTATTTCATTGTTCAACATGAGCAACCTGGACCTTTAGTATTCAATTTGGCCAATTCTTTCCACAAAGTGTTTTTTATCTGCTGGTCAACAAAATAAACACAGGGACCATTATAAGCTGAAGACTAAGCTGTAACTTTACATCTTTTCTGATCTCCCATAATAAGCTGTGCCTTACATGACCCCACAACTAATGTCAAGTTATTAAATAGATGTGTTTCTAGTAAAAGAGTCGGTGGTACATTAAAGCTGTTAATCCTGTGTGTGTTCCTGTTTTTTGCTCTTGTGGTCCAGTGGGTAACAAGGCAGCAGAGCGTGACATCAGCATCTGAGGAAGGCAGCCTCAATGACACCTAACCATAAAGATTCACTTCTGTCTAAATTCCAGCAACTGTCATCAGAAATTAATATTGAAGAGCCACCATTATAGATTTCCCTGCTAAATACTCTTACGTCGGGCCGAAATAGCTCAGTTGGGAGAGCGTTAGACTGAAGATCGAAAGGTCCCTGGTTCAATCCCGGGTTTCGGCAATGTCTGATGATTTTACATTAATGATTTAGATGAGGGGATTAAATGTAGTATCTCCAAATTTGCGGATGACACGAAGTTGGGTGGCAGTGTGAGCTGCGAGGAGGATGCTATGAGGCTGCAGAGTGACTTGGATAGGTTAGGTGAGTGGACAAATGCATAGCAGATGAAGTATAATGTGGATAAATGTGAGGTTATCCACTTTGGTGGTAAAAACAGAGAGACAGACTATTATCTGAATGGTGACAGATTAGGAAAAGGGGAGGTGCAACGAGACCTGGGTGTCATGGTACATCAGTCATTGAAGGTTGGCATGCAGGTACAGCAGGCGGTTAAGAAAGCAAATGGCATGTTGGCCTTCATAGCGAGGGGATTTGAGTACAGGGGCAGGGAGGTGTTGCTACAGTTGTACAGGGTGTTGGTGAGGCCACACCTGGAGTATTGTGTACAGTTTTGGTCTCCTAATTTGAGGAAGGACATTCTTGCTATTGAGGGAGTGCAGCGAAGGTTCACCAGACTGATTCCCGGGATGGCGGGACTGACCTATCAAGAAAGACTGGATCAACTGGGCTTGTATTCACTGGAGTTCAGATGAGAGGGGACCTCATAGAAACGTTTAAAATTTTGATGGGTTTAGACAGGTTAGATGCAGGAAGAATGTTCCCAATGTTGGGGAAGTCCAGAACCAGGGGTCACAGTCTAAGGATAAGGGGTAAGCCATTTAGGACCGAGATGAGGAGAAACTTCTTCACCCAGAGAGTGGTGAACCTGTGGAATTCTCTACCACAGAAAGTTGTTGAGGCCAATTCACTAAATATATTCAAAAAGGAGTTAGATGAAGTCCTTACTACTGGGGGATCAAGGGATATGGCGAGAAAGCAGGAATGGGGTACTGAAGTTGCATGTTCAGCCATGAACTCATTGAATGGCGGTGCAGGCTAGAAGGGCCGAATGGCCTACTCCTGCACCTATTTTCTATGTTTCTATGTTAATCCTTTTGTTTTCTCCCTCTGCTCTGTGTGTCTCTGTCTATGTCAATTGTGTCTGCCTCTTGCTTTATCTCTTTGAATCTGCTTCTCGTGTGTCTGTCTTCCTCTTTCACTCTGACTCACTCTCTGCCCCACCACTCACCCGCTTCCTCTCTCTATCTCTCTGCCTCTGTCCCGCTTTCTCTCCGTGTGTCTCTCTCACGCTCACCCTATTTATCTCTCTCTTTCTATGGCAGATGTCCAAAAAGAAGCATGCTTGTGTCACACAAAATCATGAAGACCATGATTAACATCTAGCTGCAGGAAAAATGCAAAGCTCACCACATTTATTAATAGCATTTAGTAAGAGTGAAACAACTGATACAGCACTGACATTTGATATGAAGTGCACAAAATGACAAGTGCTTCCAATAAAAAAAAACAGTACAACAATATGACATTTTAAAGCATTTACGGCATGTGAGACTAAACATTGGTAAAATAATAAAAATTAGGCTGTTGAGAATCAATTTTAAGCGAGATGCATCATGTAATAGCAATGAGGGATTCATGAGCAGAAAGATCCTGTTACCCTGACTAACCAAACTTAGTTCTGCTGTTGCACCAAATTCTGATTGATACTGAAACATAGAAATTACATTTCAAGGCATTTTAATTGAATGTCTGACTTTAGGTAACTGTCGATATCAGTTCCGTGTCACTCTGCCTTACAGACTGTCTGATTATAGTTCCGCGGGGAGTGATGCAGGTTTCCAAAGGCATTGGAAATATTGGAGATTCACTTACAGAAGATCAGAAGGTGACAGAGGTGCTTTATTCCCAATGTGGGGGGTCCGAGCAGAATTACCCCTCCCTCTGTGAAGACACGGGCTTCAGATCAGCTGTTTCCATCTCCTTTTACCTGAAAACTGGAGTTATAGAGTCAGACAGTGCAGAAGGTGGCCATTCGGCCCAAGGTGCCTGTGCTGGATCTTCCACAACAACTTGTCAATTGGTCCCTCACCTCACTTTCCCCAAAAACTTACATGTTTCCTCTTCGAAGCCAGTCCCTTCCCTTAAAGACAGCAACATTCAAATATAAACAGACCCATAGATCATAATTCTTCCTGTTACAATGCAGCCTCTGTTTAGTCAGATTTGGGCGAACATTTCCACTGAGTGCCAGAACCAATGGAGTCCGTCCAACACAGAGCAACCTGCTCCCTAGCGCATTGTTCCACTTCTCATTCCTGCTCCCGACAAATGTGGCCGCCCACATTCAGCCGCTGACACAGTACTACTGCTTCAGGGCCGAAGGGGCGCACACTCAAATCCCAAAATTGTACTTACGGGAATGAGGAGATAGCGGCTGGAGCGACTTCCCCGACAGCAGGCTGCAGCTGTGGAGCTCACTGCCCTTGCACCAGGCGACTGTGCCCCGAGACCAGTGTGACTTCACACCTCACTGGACCCGATGACGAGTCCACCCTAACGCTGAAAAGTGAATTGAGCCCCATCAGCTTTTAAACTAAATTCTAATCAGAAGCCAACAATTAGAATCCAAGCCGGAAACATCTCTGGAAACAGTTTTAAAGATGGTTTATTCTAACCGCAGCTTGTTCCTATAACACAGAGACTGGCCTGTTCCAGGTTGAAGGCATTTTTACGGACCAGGGAAGCGGTCACTCCAGCTGTGCATGTGTGGCCTGACACAACGGTAGAGAGGAACGGAGGTGAAGGGCAGATATCAGTGGGGACTGTGACCAATTCACCATTTAATCCTGAGAGTTTAACTCAGCGTTTTACAAAGAGGTGATTCAACTCACAAGTTACTGAAGCCTAAACCCAGGGTAATGAGGTGCATCTGCTTGAACTGCCCAATCTAATCCCACTATCCGGCTCACTCCAGGTCACTGACAATATTGTTCCTTCAGAAAAAACTAATATATTTAACATTAAATTTTGGACTGTAGATTAGTTTAGCCATCTCAGTGCAAACTTGCAGTGCAATGGAATATGTCACCCACTCGACTAAGTGTTACAAAAATGTGTCCTTGCAAGCTGTTATTCTAGTGGTGTAACATTCGAATTACTGATCGGGTTAATTGTTGCATACAACACAATCAGTGACACCATGGGAAGATGTATAAGCCTGTGATTATACTGTGTAAGTAAAACAGTGAAACATTTACCCCAAGTATTGCTCTCTCTGTACTGTCCTACTGATAGAGCTTTGATTAGCCAAACTGCCCTATTATTACGGGTCTATGATTATTACCTGTGCTTTCCTATTGTTCTGTAATTAGTAAGTATATTATGCTCATTTTAGTACTTACACAGTAATACTGCTAAAGGACTATGATTGGTACCTGTGCTGTGAAAATGGTACAGGTCTATGCTTCATGCTTATTTTGTCCTACTGTAGGAGCGGATTTTGGGACATATATTTGATTGTATACGGGACCAAACATTTGTTTTATTTTCCCCTTTAAATGAATTTTGTAAGGGACAATACTGATGCATTATGCTTTAAACAGTTAGACTTTAAGGCATGCTGGCCTTGAGTTAATGCAGATTGGAAAGTGAGATAATGAACACTGGAGAGTTAAGTGCTAGGTATGTTTGTTTATACCGGTGTCAAAAGACCTGCATTTGTTTATACTGCCCTGTCACAATGCAGGATGGTTAATATCAAAAGCTTAGCCTTCGATAGTAACAGCTTTGTAGTGCTAAAGCATGTGTTGTAAAGTGACGTAATTTGTAAGATAAAAGGACTTCACTGCAGATACCAATTTGAGAAGATGGTTCAAAGACAGGGGTCTTTAACACTTCTCCCAAAGCTTTGTCTCCGATTTAATAAACCTCTCTTTATATATATTATACAGTCTCGGAAATATTTTTCCACAACAAAATGGCGTCACGACAGGATACTGTCTGATCAGACGTGATCACTTAAGACAGTATCTGGAATCTGGTGTTAGAGACTGAAAAGAGAGGTGTACGGGCACGACGGGATAGTGTATAAGATACGAGTAAACGGATAGCTGGAAGAGGCTGACTAACCAGTTTGAGTTGTCCCTTTAGTAAATAAGGTCGGTGCGGAAGGGAACTGATCGATCCAACCTAGAGCCGAAAACTCCGGTGGTAGGGAAACACGCTAGCTTTGTTGCGAAGACAAAGGGTCTCCACAGAGTAGTCGTGGCCGTGAGTATTACAGAAACAAAGGGAAACGTCCGAGACTGGCGAACATGGAAGGTAAGGAAGGGAATGTAAAACGCGGGCTGCCCGGGTCATTAATTAATTCCTATCATTAATTGTAACTTGCGTAATTACGTAATGCCATAAAAAAAGCTGATAATGACTATCTTAAGTGACATATGGATCCAGACATAAGCTTTGTTGAATGAAGAGAGACTTTTGTGAGTGTCTATTTTGAATGAAGAGAGTACTCGAGATTTTGACTGTGGAATGAATGAAAGCCTGCTTGGGAAGGTGTGGAGTTGCATGCCTGTTTTAGCTCCACCCACTCTTTCCAAACAGAGTGAAATGTTTTTTTTTTAACCCTTCGTAGTGTTGTCTTGTATGTGGGAAGTTTAAGAAACTGAGAACCTTATGGTATTACATTTTAAGTTTGAAACGAAGGTGTGGATATATTCGGATGATAAGTTACGGAGCTAGGAAATGCACAAAGGATAGGTTTGTTGAGTAAAAGATAAAAATACATGGTCCCGGTAGTAAAAAAAAAAAAGAATTTGACACGCTCACTTACTTGTCGAAAGAAAACATGCAATTGGGTTGAAAATTTAGTCCAGGAATGAGATAAAGAATGCCTTTCAAAACGCTCCCATTTTCCTTTGTGTAAAACCTTGACACGAAAGCTTTTAGCTCAGTAAAAAAAAAAGTTTTAAATTTAGAAATACCTTCAGGGATTAGGTCAAACTCCTGGGCGAGTGGTGAGCTATCTGTGAAGGTGTAAAAGGGACTTTTGAAAAAGGCTAAAACAGTAAGCTTTAGCAGTTTAGAAAAGAAAAAGATAAAGCAGGAAAAGGTCTCTGCCACGGGAACAGGAGGAGGGCAGAAAAGGGAGACTTGCCACAATACCCTATAAGACCTGAAGCTAGAACAGCGGTTGTAGAAATAGTAAAAGGGCTAGTGGAAAAGGATATCTTAAAAGAAACAGTTAGCACCACCACCTCCCCAAAAAGGCCCAGGTAGGGAAATCCCAGGTCCTGTACCTAGGGTACTGCCTATCAAGGGGCTGAAAGAAATGCCCTCGGATAAGAAAAAGGCTGTCAAGCGCATGCCGAGACCAGTAACGGTAAGGGGGGGGTGAGGAAGGTACTGGGCCTCTTTAATTACAGCCGGAACTTTATCCCTGATAAAAGGAGACCTATAGCCTATTACTCTACCACCGAAAGCTCGGTGGTGACTGGGTTATCCAGATGTATAGCCGCGCTAGATTGCGCAGCTTGGGTGGTAAAAATTAAGCGAGCCTGTGGTGATGACTGGAAACATCATTCTCCACACTAAACACACATTGGTAGAAATGTTAAACACAGGAAAACTGAGAACCGTATCTAATATGAGACGGGCAAAGTGGGAAGCAGTCCTCTTAACACCCAACAAAGCGGTAACCATAATTAGGGATGTAGGAAACAACCCCGCAGAAGGTATGATGGGTGAAGGGGAACCCCACTTTTGCGAAGAGGTATGTGAGGATATGGAAGAGGATAAAATAAAAGACGCCCCTCTTCAAACCGCAGAACAAACCTTGTTTGTGGACGGTTCACGAAAATACCGGATGGGCCGTAGTTAACCAGGATCTAGAGACAGTTGAATCAGGGCGAATTAATGGGGGGTCGTCAGCTCAAGTGGCAGAACTGGTAGCCCTCACCCGGGCACTGGAATTATCGGAAAATATGATTGTTAATATCTATACGGACAGTAGATATGTATTTGGGATAGTACACGATTATATGACAGCATGGGGGAGAAGGGGTGTTTGCGATTGAAAAAAAAGAATTTGAAGAGGTAAAAAAAAAACACTCTCCATTGATAATGATTTTAAATTATTAAAATTAAGACGAACAGATAAGTATTGAGAAACTACACCAGGACACTTCTGAGGAGGAAATAGGTATGTGGACAAAGCAGGGCGCAACGCAAGGGAAGGATAACATTTGGAGACGAAACGACAAGGTAATGGCGCCTGAATGCATACAGAATACCTAATTGGAGCTGCATCATGGCCTTCTCATTCAGGATGAGAGGCCATGACCGGGAATCTTGGAAGAGATTGGTGGTGGAAAGGGATGGGGAGAGATATCGCCAAATATTGCCATCGATGCGTTACGTGCGCACAATATAATTCAGGCAGGCCCATTAAAATTAAAATGGGACACCAGCCCCGTCCACGGGGGCCATGGGAACACGTACAAATTGATTTCACAGGGCCTTTGCCCCCATCCCATGGAAAAAGATATTGCCGAGTGATTATAGATCAATTTACCCGGTGGGTGGAAGCTTTCCCCACACGTGATTGTACTGCCTCAACAGTGGCAAGGATATTGACCGAGCAGGTGATTCCCCGATGGGGAGTGCCTCTTCAAATAGATTCCGACCAAGGCACCCACTTCACGGAAAAAAATTGTAAAAACAATATGCCAGTTGATGGGCATAAAACAAAAATTCCACATCCCCTACCACCCGCAGAGTTCTGGGATGGTAGAGCGCATGAACTGTACCCTTAAGAACGCCCTGGCAAAGGCCATGCAAACGTCAGGAAAAACGTGGACAGAAGTATTACCCATTATATTGATGAAGTTAAGAGCCACGACAAACCGGACAACCGGATTAACTCCTTATGAACTAATTACCAGAGAACATCATTAAAAGGGATGCGTAAATTAGTTAGGGACAATCAGGAAGAAAGAGACGCGGAAGCAGAGCTTACAAAGCTCCCTGAAGTCCCGTTGGCGGGAAGTCACGTTATGGTAAGGGTCCTCCCGGGAAAACTGGGGTATGCCCCAAAAATGGATAGGACCGTATGAGGTTATAATCAGCAGGGACACTTGTGCCTGCATTGATGTTAAAGGGAACAGACAATGGAAGCATTGGACCCAGCTTCAGGATTTTGAACCAGCCGTTTAGCACACGTATTAGTTGTTGTTTGTTTATTTACAGATTGACATCGAGAGATTCTTCAAGCAAGCCATACGGCCATTTTGCCTTTGACTATTTGTTAAATATAGAGTAATAAGATGATGAAACTATATATTGCGATCGGTGCAATTATCATAGTTCGTGTTAGGTCCAGCCTGCTAGCTAGACCGAAATGAGAGTTACATGTAAATACCTTTTTGTACATCTCCCTTAACATCTCGGAAGTAGCAGAGTGGGTAACGCGACAAAACGGTACAGGGGAAGTAAATGATACTTGGAACCAGAGTGGGGTTAAAGAAACGTGGAGATTGGGGGGGGATTACCTTTTGGATGCATTGACGGATGGTACCAGCCGGAATACAATAGGTCGGTATGACCCCCGTTCCTGGTTTTGACCAACACCTCAGAAGTTGGAAGGCCCACCGCTGACATTTGTTTCACTAGAAACCTGACTGGTGAGGAAACAGGTTTTGTAGCAGGATACTTTAACCTCGCCAGGTGGAACATAATAGCCAGCGAAACAACAAACCAGGGGTTCTTTGAAATAGAGGGTTTGAAGAATCAGACAAGTAGCCAGGACTGGGACCCTCGGTGGCGACGGGGGCTGAGAGATTGGAATCGAATCTAACAGCATACAATGGCACTTATTTTGTGTGCGGGCATAAGGCCTACCCCTGGTTGCCTCAGAACTGGAGGGGGTCCTGTTATTTGGGATATGTGGTCCCTTTTTTCAGACGGGTACGTACTTTAGCAGAAGTACAGACACCAGGTCGACTAAGACGAGATCTTACCCCGGTAGAGAGGCTATTTGGGGTCATGATGCTCCCATTTGGGATAGGATGTACCATGGATGAATTACGTAACCTAGAGAGGGTACTGGAACAGATAGTTAACGACACTGCTGAAGCAATGGAGGGCATAACGGCTGAAATGGTAGCCATACGCACAATGTGCCTTAATTGGAGCTAAATGTTGCACTTACATTCCCGATAATTCAGAAAACATAACCAACCTCGCTGATCACATAAGAAGGGAGATAAAGAAGTTATCTACGACAGCAGGAGGATCTGGCTGATTTGACTCGCTGTTAGGGGGAATCCTGGGGGTCCTATCTTATGCATGGAGTAATTATTCTGGTTGTAATAATAATTACTTGCTGTCTGATTATCGGGTGTTTTAATATCTGCTGTAAAGTTATGATGGCCCGACTGATGCCAGTAGCCAGTGTAAACGCCGAAGAAGAAGCACACCTGATGGAAATACCTGAAGACACCAAGGATGAAGAAACAGACGACAATGACACCGACCACTATCTTTGAAGGGTAGCCTGGAGCTACAGGCAAGGTGGATATACGGAACATCAAGGAAGTAACATACCCCAAAGGACGAATATATGCTACTATCATTGTGGTCATCTGGATTTCGTAAACATCCTCCAGGACCAAAAGGGGGAATATTGTTGGAGCGGATTTTTGGACATATATTTGATTGTATACGGGACCAAACATTTGTTTTATTTTCCCCTTTAAATGAATTTTGTAAGGGACAATACTGATGCATTAAACAGTTAGACTTTAAGGCATGCTGGCCTTGAGTTAATGCAGATTGGAAAGTGAGATCATGAACAATGGAGAGTTAAGTGCTAGGCATGTTTGTTTATACCGGTGTCAAAAGACCTGCACTTGTTTATACTGCCCTGTCACAATGCTGGATGGTTAATATCAAAAGCTTAGCCTTCGATAGTAAAAGCTTTGTAGTGTTGAAAGGGGCGTAATTTGTAAGATAAAAGGACTTCACTGCAGATACCAATTTGAGAAGATGGTTCAAAGACAGGGGTCTTTAACACTTCTCCCAAAGCTTTGTCTCCGATTTAATAAACCTCTCTTTATATATATTATACAGTCTCGGAAATATTTTTCCACAACACTACTGAAGCAGTTCTGTGATTAGTGCCTATACTGTACTCCAGGTGCATGTATATGATCAGAACGTATTCAATTATATTGGTGCCGATCGATGAGTACTCCCTATACTGTGCTATTGGTACTGGTCTAAGATTAGTACGAACAATGCTATCACTATACAGGACTGTGGTTAGTATCGACATTACCCTAATGGTGCAGGACTGTTATTAGTATATAGACTGCAATATAGTATATGTTCCTGATTAGGACCAAAACGATACTACTGTACAGGTCTATGACCAGTACCTGCACTGTCATACTAGTGTAGACATTTTATTTGTAGCTACAAAAGCCTACTGGTATTGATTTGTGATTATTACCCACACTGTCCCCTTTGTACAAGTCTGTGATGAGTAGCTACAGTGTCCTGCTGGTACAGGACTGGCATTGTTAAATGAAATACTGGGACTAATACATATACTAACGACATAAGTACTGACCTTAGATTATGCCATATATTATCTGAACCGATAACGGTCAGCTTTGTGAGTGAAAAACATTTAGAGTCAAGCTTCTGAATTTCTCAACATTTCATTATTTACTGCAAATTGCACATGGATATTGGTAACAGATCATTGGTTGTACAACATTCAGTTGGGCCAGAAACATCAAAATAAATACCTTTCCCTGTAATAACATTGAGGAATTTACTGATTTTAATGATTACAATGAGCGATTAATTGTTTGTGTTGGCCTACTTTCTTGTTCTTTTTTGTCTCGTTACTTTAAGCGCCAGATTACACACACAGTTGTGGCAATGCTGGATCAGGACTTTATTGAAACCTCATGCTATCCACAACTAGTGTGGACTCAGACATACTTCACGATTCCACTATGAGCTATTAAACCATCACACTTTCCACGATTTCAGTATGAGAAGCTAAACACTGGTTCACTCATCTCTTGTACTACATTCTATACATACCAACAATAAACCATAGTACATCAAAAATACATATAAATGTCAACTGAGTAACATAAACCGTACAAACATGTACTTAACTCTTCGAATAATGTACCTATCATAATTACAAGTGACCTAATTGCCATCATGAACTCTTGACATTCCCCTAAACACAAGTCAGCGAGCTGATTTATTCCAGACCATTTATAGGTATGGCTGAATGACTCTTGCACATTCTACTATTGTGCGTTCCTGTGAAGATATTGATGCCTTTAGGGCTGTTCATACAATTTACAACACATGCTGTACTGATCCCACAGACTGCCCAGAAAGAACATTTGAGGTACTCAGGTAACCGTGACCCTTGGTTACCTCAGATTGCTGAACTTTAGAATATTGAAACAATGGCTACAGAAAGAGAAACAAGCTCAGTTGTTTATTTAACACTGTCCAACAGAAACTTGCTAATGAAGGAGAGAACTGATACCAGGGTCAAAGTGAAACTGGTAACCAACATGTTGGTTAATTACAGGCTGTCCTCCGACACCAGACTGCCAATCAATGATAAGAACTAGCCTCTGATTACAACAAATAGATTTGCTCACACGTGTGTATTGACAATGCTGCCACTCATCTCTTTTTAGTCATCAATTAAATCATTGCTTTGCAAACAATACCCCGGAGACATATGGCCCACAATTCACCATGGGTTTATGTTAACAGTGTACCTGTAACCACCAGAATATTTCCCCACACATCCCTTATTCTGCTTTTCCATTGTTCTGACTCTCACTTCCCCACAGCATCACTCCAACTCACTGCTTCAGTTTCAAAATAATTGAGTCCCTCAACATAAAATCTCCTGCCATCTATTCTATTAGCAATTCTTCCAGAGGACACTCGCTGATCTGAATATCTATCGCAAAATACGGCGGAGCCCAGCACATAACCCAGCTCCCGGTACTTACGCTGTCATCCATCTATCAGTACCAGTTAATTACCGGAACCACTATTTATTTCCTGTAAGTCCGATACCGTGCCTGCACTAACTGCAGCAGCATTCTCATCTACTATGGAAGAACCCTTCCCATCACTTTACGTGATCCAAGTCACAGGTGATACATAACAATTTACCAACCAAGTGTATTACATGTGGCACTCTTGTTCAAACTCCCCAACATGCCATCTCCATACTATGTTTTATTTTTTGAAAAGTTCGCGCTCCTTCATACTTTTAACCATTGACACTATCCAGCCTGACGTATTTTTTCAAGAATAACTAGCCCACCTCATTCATGTTTACCAAAGCCTCATGTAGGATCCTGCTGCAAAACATGAACTACAAAACTTGCGACAGGATGTCCCTCGAGATATAAAGTCCTGTCAGAGTAAAGGATACGTTGAAATTGAATTGATGGCAGGCATGACCTCTGTGCCTCCAAGACCTTGCACTACTAACAATGGACTAACCTGCCTTCAGATTAAAGTCCGTGAGGTCAGGCAATTTGCTGAGAGCACTAGTTGACTAATGCCTCAATTCTGTTCTTTTGTTGTTTCTGTGTTTTTTTATTCCTGCTTCGTTTTCATTTCCGTGAAAGGTTTTCGTAGACATCAGAGCTTCTTCCATTAGACCTCCTTCCAAACTAGCTTCAGTGTCCGTCCGGTTAACTGTGGCGTATTTGATGCAATAGTCGCTGGGACCATTTTTGTTATCCTGGAATTAAAGAATATGGGGCTGAAATTGGTCTTGGCCGCTGGTGCACAACTGGCGCGAAAGAACCAATGCTGATTTCAGTGGGAAGGGAAGTCGGGAGAGATGGATAATGGATTGGCAGTTCACTGTCGCCCAATTACAGTATGATCAAAATTACCAACAATTAACGGGCTCAGCTGACACAATTCCACTTATGCTTCCTCTCCGAGTTTCATTTTATAGTTTAAAAAATCAAAATAAAATGGTTGAAAGGAAAGTAGCAATGAAGAAACCACTGAATAAATTTGAACAAGAGATGATTCGTTTTGTTCATTCACTGGATTTGGGCATTGCTCGCAAGCTCAACAGTTATTGCCCATTCCTAATTACCCTTGAGAAGATGTTGGTGAGCTGCCTTCTGGAACTGCTGCAGTTTGTAGTGTTCAGGTATTTTTCTGGAAAGTTGGTACCAATAAGTGGCTTGCTAGGCCATTTCACAGAGCAGCTTAGAGTCAACCGCTTTTCTGTGGCTCTGGAATCACATATAGTCCAGACCAGGTAAGGACAGCAAATTTCCTTGAGCAGTTTTTATAATAATCTGGCTGTTTCATGGTCACCAGGATGGGCACTAGCTTTTTATTGCAGATTTATTTAATTAACACAAATTAAATTCTTCAGCTGCCGTGGTAGGATTTGAAGTCATGTCCCCAGATCATTATTCCAGATCTCCAGATTCCTAGTCCCATAACGTAACAGTTATGCGACCGCACAGATGATTGCAGTAAATCTTAGGGGGAATAAAACTGCAATGGTCTTTATCATTCTATAAACAACTGGCAACTGCAGCTTTAAAATAATCGGCGGGATTTATATTACTATTCACTGGCTACTTTAGTGGGAAAGAGCCAATATTCTCAGTTTAGGGGCGACCTTTGCAAATTAATGATGTCGATTCTACAACTTGCGGGGATCAGAACTGCCGGATTTTAATGTTAATTCAAATCAATGCTGAATAAAATTGAACTAATTCTGTTGTGTGTGGAACATCCACAACACCCATCTTACACCCAAGGAACATGCTGAATATTTGCCCCAATGATAGAGAATAGCAGACATCAGGGTAAAATTGTTCTTGGGCAGTGGGGCCATAACAGGTGACAGCGAATGTGCTGCTTGTTTCACAGCTCACCCAAATATCTTTTCGATAAATGTGTGTGTTTCAATTGGGCCATTCCTATAACTGACGCTTTGTTTTGCGGTCGTAAATTATAAATCTCCCAGCATTGGTTGAGATATTCCTGAGCAGCATCTTTCCCCTCTGAAGATAACTTACCTGTTTCCCTCCTGAGGTGCCACCATGATTACCTTTAAATAAAACAGGTGCATTATAAATGTAACAATCTGGGAGAATTGATGGACGGAATTAAATTAAACAACCCGAATCAGGGTCATTTTAATCTAACCCACCCTGGTGGCAAACTGACGGGATTGGTACAAATTCTTCAGTGGAGTTCGCTCTCCATTGTAGGAGAGTAAAATTGGGCGTGATTGAAAACTGGTGTTTGACCATTCCCCGTCCATTTATGGCCAGGCTGAGTTAGGTTAAAATAACACAATTGTGTGTTAATACCACCTGCGTGAAAATTCACAGTCCATTTGCCTCATTCCCAACTCATCACGCAGCCGAAATATCCCAACAGTATCTTGTGCCTCATAACATTATATGGATTACCAAATCTCTTAGATCCACATTAAGTTTATCTATTCTATTCTAGTATGTTAACTCATTTTTTTGCACAATTGTTCTTCAACATAATAATCATATTATAACATAACCAATAACCTTTCTATAAGTGAACAGGTACTTCCACCCTCATACTGCCTCCACCGATCCTCACACATATACCTCTGTAGTTCCCCCTCTGTGATTCCACTCTGTAGTTTGTTCTACGTTAAGGGTGCTATATAAATGCAAGTTGTTGCTTTTCAGAACTTCTTTTAGCACATTCCAGTTAATTTTCACTTTTACGCCAGGGCAGAAACGTTTTCCACTGAGCCCGATTCTATTCTCCACTGGCCACTAAGTCCCCGAGTATTCTTCCGCTCACCCTCCAGAACTTCCCAGCAATATTAGTGGAAACACTGCAGTGATTATTTTAACCACGTGTTCCTGAAGTGATAGACAATATTTTAAGCAAACACATTTCAAAAGTAATAGCTGAATTCCAATGTTGTAAATGTAATTTTCATCTCCCTTAGCAAAGAACAATAAGTAGGTTTCAATAGGATGGATAATATATAGATGACAAAGATTTCGGTCAGTCGGTATGTATGGATAGACTCAAATTGCTTGATATAAATGAACTAACAGCGATAACGAACTAAGACAACATTATTAGTGTCCCTAATATGAATATAGTGGCTATGATTAGGGCATTTAATTCCCATCAATTTAACAAGGATGATATATAGCTATTAATTGTGAGAGATTTGTGGGCAATAAATATGGGATGGAGAGAAATGCCTCTTGGATCTTTACACAAAGCGGACATTATCCTACCGGCTGGCGATTACTGCTGGGACTGATACCGATTCCATTGACTACAATGAAACTATATATTGGGCGACGGGAATCACAGGGCATATAATGTGCACATTACTCAATAGTGCCTAATTAACACTATTGCCCAAAGTTAAAATGATCTCAATGGCTGCTGTTTCCCTATATTGTCAGAGTGATTGCCCTTCAAATGTCATTAGTCCATTTGGACGATGTGAAATGTGCTTCTCACGAACAAGATCCTTCTTCCTTTCTAACCTAACATGTAACAGTGTTGAGTGGGAAAAGTTTTCCGATCATCCTTCAGGTAGAATTATATGGTTTCAGCCTTACTTTAAGTATGTTGTCCAAGGAAAGAAATGTGTTTAAAGCGGCATATTTACGATGTGTACACATCCTGAACATAGACAGGTCTAGAGCTTTGATTTAAATGTGCAAGAATGGACAATGTTTCCAAAATGTACATTATTCATCTTCAAAAATATCGATTGACTTATATTAAACATTTGTTGTCGTTGCTGCAGTTTATTGTGTAAGGGATAAATTGTAAGATTTGCAAATAGGTGGTCAGAACAATGCTAAATGTAGTGAACAAATCAGTATTAGGTCTAAGAAATTGCCAATGTAGCTAAAGCAAATCAATGTATAACGCATTAAACTGTATCCTTAACCTTAGTAACACTTAACAGCCGAAGTCAACAGGTTTTGATTAGAAGTCTCTGAGGAAGAGATAAGGAAGCCAGTATTTTGGTACAGCCACACTAGGCATTGTATAGACTGGGGTAGAGGGCAAAATGGAACAGCACAATGATGAGAAATGGACAGTTGTATATACCACTCAGGGCCAGTCTGATAAGAGTTGACAAATCAATAGACCTATTGATGATTTTGTAGGAGGGTAAGCTCCTCTCCAAAGCCTGTATAAATTGTACACAAAACCTCATGTATTTCGGAGGTTTAGACTGAACCTTCCGTGCATTGCTCGTAATAAAACCGGTAAACCTGAAGTTTTGTTTGTTTACTTCCGTGGTCGTTATACATTGGGAGCTGGGTGAGGTGTTGATTATCTGTATCAGTTAATCCACCCTGAGGAAAAGAAGCCTTCCTTTTACCCCAACAGACGGGCAATGTGTAGATTAACTATATCAGGTAGTCCGCCCCGAGGGAGAGAAGCCTCCTTTTTACCCCTACATTTGCAACACTATTAGTCAGGATAACTACGATGTTCCACACAGTAGCTATCTAAAAAGTTTGTTTCCAGTTTCTAAGGATACTATGCCCGAGAGATGGAACTTACAATTCGACAATTGTGCTTTTCACATTTACAAATATTGGTACAGGGGTATCAGTCGTATAATGCATCTACTGACACAGACCCTTCCCAGCTAACTTGTCAGTCGCATGAAAATCACTACCCTTACAGCAATGAGAGATAAACAAATTCCTCCAGTCACGATGAATATTTCCCTTTCTTGGGTTTCGTGCCTTGTACTACACTGTAGGTTGCCTGATCAGAACTAGAAGCTGTAGAGAGAAAACGAGGTAATTGTGCTCAGTGAAGTGGGATGAAAGGAAGCATTTAGATACCAGAGCCATCCTACAATTCATGATTGGAAATTTACTGTGGTGTTTGCTGGTTTTAAAATGAAGCCACTAATTAAGCTGATCAATGCGAGCTGATCCACAGCACTGTGAGTAAAGGAAGGATGTGTCTTGGTCCCAAGCCATTGGATGTGCTGATTTGCTTGTGTGTAAAGGAGGTGACGCTGAGCAGCACAATTGTCCCCAGGTCAGATACCCTGATATCGGAGAGAGGACCAGTTAATAAGAACATAAGAAATAGGAGCAGGAGTAGGCCATACGACCCCTCAAGCCTGCTCCGCATTCAATACGATCATGGCTGATCCGATCATGGACTCGGGTCCACTTCCCTGCCCACTCCTCATTACCCCTCATTCCCTTATCATTTAAGAAACTGTCCATCTCTGTATTAAATTTATTCAATGTCCCAGCTTCCACAGCTCTCTGAGGCATCGAATTCCAGAGATTTACAACCCTCCAAGAGAAGAAATTCCTCCTCATCTCAGTTTTAAATGGGCGGCCCCTTATTCTAAGAATATGTCCTCTAGTTCTAGTCTCCCCCGTCAGTGGAAATATCCTCTCTGCTTCCACCTTGTCAAGCCCGCTCATAATCTTATACTTTTCGATAAGATCACCTCTCATTCTCCTGAATTCCAATTAGTAGAGGCCCAGACTTCTCAACCTTTCCTCATAAGTCAACCCCCTCATCGCTGGAATCAACCTAGTGAACCTTCTCTAAACTGCCTCCAAAGCAAGTACAGGCAACTCTCGTTTATCCGGATCGCTCGGGGATTCGGCAATTCCAGGTAAACGAATTTTCCGTTAAGGTGAGTTTACATTTTAAAGTTAAAACTTTAATAAATAAATACAATCAGCTACAAACAGTAACAAGGCAGTTAAATATACAAAAGATGGACATTACCAGCATGCATGTACTTCCACCGGACTTTAATCGCGGAGGGACGAACGCTGCACTGGGAGTGGCTGCAGGTGGCCTCGAGGAGATTGTCCAGCTCCGGGGTTCCGGAGCACACTCTGTGCCTGGAACCCAGTGCTGGCACTGCCCCCGTTCCCAATGTCAGCGGCGGCTGCTAGAGACAGCGGCTAAAGCAACGCGCACTCACACACACCAGCAAAGCAATTGCAGAGGAGGGTGAACTTGTGTATTCCGCTTTTAGAGTTTTACGGTAGATTTTCTGACTCCTTGCTCATGGTGAGTGTCAAGTTGTGCAATTGTTAGCGATTTTGCAACAGAATTTTAAATTCCGTTACAGCGGGTATTCCATTAGATCCGTATCCAGATAAACGAGAGTGCATTGTATATCCTTTCTGAAATATGGAAACCAAAACTGTACACAGTATTCCAGGTATGGCCTCACCAATACCCTGTATAACTGTAGCAAGACTTCCCTGCTTTTATACTCCATTCCCTTTGCAATACAGGCCAAGATTCCATTGGCCTTCATGATCACTTGCTGTACCTGCATATTAACCTTTTCTGTTTCATGCACAAGTACCCCCAGGTCCCGCTGCACTGTGGCACTTTGCAATGTTTCTCCATTTAAATAATAACTTGCCCTTTGATTTTTTTCTGCCAAAGTGCATGACCTCACACTTCCCAAAATTATACTCCATCTGCCCAAATTGCTGTCCACTCACTTAGTTTGTAAATATCCTTTTGCAGGTTTTTTGTGTCCTCCTCACATCTTTGTATCATCAGGAAACTTGGCTACGTTACACTGGTCCCTTCATCCAAGTCGTTAATATAGATTGTGAATAGTTGAGGCCCCAGCAATGATCCCTGCGGCACCCACTAGTTAATGATTTCCAGCCCGAGAATGAACCATTTATCCTGATTCTCTGTTTTTTGTTAGTTAGCCAATCCTCTATCCATGCTAATATACTACCCCAACCCAGTGAACTTTTATCTTGTGCAGTATCCTTTTATGTGGCACTTTGTCAACTGCCTTCTGGAAGTCCAAATACACCACATCTACTGGTTCCCCTTTATCCACCCTTAACCATCCTCAAAGAATTCCAGCATATTTGTCAAACATGACTTCCCCTTCATAAACCCATGCTGACTCTGCCTGACTGAATTATGCTTTTCCAAAGGTCCTGCTACTGCTTCTTTAATAATGGACTCCAACATTTTCCCAACCACAGATGAGACTAACTGGTCTATAGTTTCCTGCTTTTTGCCTGCCTCCTTTTTTTTAAATAGGGGCGTTACATTTGTAGTTTTCCAATCTGCTGGGACCTCCCCAGAGTCCAGGAAATTTTGGTAAATTACAACCAATGCATCCACTATCCCTGCCGCTATTTCCGTTAAAACCCTAGGATACAAGCCATCAGGTTCAGCATTCTTGACTTGGAATGTTTATTTGTAATCATGGGGAGGAGACAGATCCACATCTCAATGTAGTACACAGGCTATTGCTCATTATGTCTGATTGTCAGGCTCCTAGATTTACACTTTTGGACCAGCACCCAGATGGCCATCTATCAATCCTGCCCGAGTAACAATCACCATCTTCAGAAAGAGGAAATAATGATCTGTAAATAAGAGAGTAAGTGGCAGTTTTTTGACTTGGTACAAGAGCAGTTTAGCAGCACCTGTAATGGCCAGCTTGCTGGGACAACATGCACATCCTTTATGGAACCCACTGGATTTTCTTTCCATTAACATGATTTGATCGGATCGTGACAACCTCCTCAAACTATTCTCCTTCATACGCACAATGCTTAGTGTCCGTGCAATAAAGATGTAAATATAGCATTAGAGTATGCTGAATGGTTGCAGATGAAGGAATCTAATGTCCACGTGCGATTTACATCATATTCCGTTGCAACTTCAGTGGAAGATCGGCACAAGCCAGGCAGAAACGCCAGTTTCTCTGAAGTTTTCACCGAACGTTTACTGAAGTTACGGTGGGCTATCAGGAACACACCCAGGAGCATTCTATGATGAGGTTCAACACCGCCTCCAGTGCACCAGCGCAGCCTTTGGCCGCATTAGGAATAGAGTGTTTGAAGATCAGGCCCTCAATTCTGCCACCAAGCTCATGGTCTACAGGGCTGTAGTGATACCTGCCCTCCTGTATGGCTCAGAGACGTGGATCATAAACAGTAGAAACCTCAAATCGCTGGAGAAATACCACCAACGTTGTCTGCGCAAAATCCTAACAATCCCCTGGGAGTACAGACACACCAACCTTAGAGTCCTCGATCAGGCCAACATCTCCAGCATCGAAGCACTGACCACACTCGATCAGCTTCATTGGGCAGGCCACATTGTTCGCATGTCTGACACAAGACTGCCAAAGCGCGCGCTATACTCGGAACTCCTACACGGCAAGCTAGCCCCAGGTGGGCAGAGGAAATGTTTCAAGGACACCCTCAAAGCCTCTTTGATAAAGTGCAATATCCCCACCGACACCTCGGAGTGCCTGGCCAAAGACCGCCCTAAGTGGAGGAAAAGCATCCGGGAAGGCGCTAAGCACCTCGAGTCTCATCGCCGAGAGCATGCAGAAAACAAGCTCAGGCAGCGGAAGGAACATGTGGCAAACCACTCCCACCCACCCTTTCCTTCAACCACTGTCTGACCCACCTATAATTCCGGTATTGGACTGTTCCGTCACCGAAGAACTCACTTCCAGGGTGGAAGCAAGTCTTCCTCGATTTCGAGGGACTACCTATGATGATGATGAATATATTGTCACATGCATCAGTTCGTGCTTACCAGTATTTCAGGCTGATCCCACAACTGCATACTCGAAATTGCTTGCAGATGTTTCTTCACTCGGGGGGGTTGAGATCCATTTCCAGTTGCCTCCCTTTGCACAAGAATGTTCTCATTACTGAAACATTAATGCATCAACAACGTGTTACGAAATCTTAGAATCAGGCAAAGGTACAGCAGTAAGTTTGCAGAACTTTGAAAACTTTGAATGACCAACCGTGCTTAGTCCCACACTCCCACATCTTGTCCACAGCCCTGTGAGGTCCTCCTCCTACAGTACCTGCCTTGACTCCCATTTAAAATTATTGAGGGAACAGTTTCCATCACCTTTACAGGTAGTGCGTTGCAGATCCCAACAAATTTGAAAAATACAGTCTCCAAATCTCACCTCAAGGTCTTTTGCCAATTATTTTAAGCTATGGCTTCTATTATTGGCCCAATCGTCAGAGGGAATCATTTTTCCTAAATAATCTATCAAAATCTCCCATCATGGTGAAACTTCTAATAGACCATTTGTTACCTTTCTCTGTTCTAAGGACAACATTCTTAACTTTCCAACTTCTCCTGATAACTAATTTCTTTCATCCTTCACAACATCCTCGTAAACTACCTTTTCACCTTTTCTAAGGCCTCGAATTGTCCGCAATACTCCATCTGAAGCCTAACCAGTGATTTATACATTTCTAGCTTGAACTAACTACTTTTATAGTCTATTTATCGATTTTTTAAAACGCAAGTAACACACCTTTATCCTTATCAACTTGCCCTGCCATCTTCTAGGATGTGTGTATGTGGACACCAAGGACTCTCTGCTCATCTACAATACTAAACATCATATTATTTAGTCTATATTGCCTTTCCATATTAGTTCTCCAAAAGTGTATCATGTCACACTTCTCAGCAGTGAGCTCCATCTGCCCTGCTTCTACCCATTTATCCATTATGCCTATGACATCGTGAAGTCTACATCTATACTCTAAATATTATCTGAAAATTTGCAACGTTGCTCTCGACTGTTTGTTCTTTATCAAAATTGCAAGTGTAATGGACCGCAATCCGACACTTGGGTATCAGCCGTGCAGATCACCTCCCAGTTTGAGACAGATACTACCGTCTGTCTTTCACTGAGTAAATTCAGTTTCTATACCATATCCATATCGCCACGCTTATCTTAATCCCATGGGCTTCCATCTTATTAAGCCTCCTGTGTGTCCCTTTGCCGAATGCATTAGAAAAATCCATGTGTAGAACACCTACTGCACCGCCTTGATCAAGCTTCAAGAGCAAATAAAGTTGCATTGAGAAAGTCATGGCTTAATCAAAGAGAGCCAGCATGGATTTCTTAAATCGTATCAGACTAACTTGTCTTAATTGTTTGATGAGGTAACAGAGAAGGTTGATCAAGGTAGTGCAGTAGATGCTTAGAGGTAAAATTATTCCATCTGGCGAGTGGGTCAATAACTAGAGATCATAGATTCAAAACCATTGCAAAAAGATCAAGTAGGCAGATTAGCAGTTTTTTCCCCCCACTCAGAACTGTGGGGATCTGGAATGTGCTACCTCATCATCATCATCATCATCACAGGCAGTCCCTCGGAATCGAGGAAGACTTGTTTCCAGTCCAGAAGTGAGGTCTTTGGTGGCTGAACAGTCCAATAGGAGAACCACAGACTCTGTCACAGGTGGGACAGATAGTCGTTGAGGGAAGGGGTGGGTGGGACAGGTTTGCCGCATGCTCTTTCCGCTGTCTGCGCTTGATTTCTGCATGCTCTCGGCGTCGAGACGCGAGGTGCTCAGCGCCCTCTCGGATGCAATTCCTCCACTTAGGGCAATCTTGGGCCAGGGACTCCCAGGTGTCAGTGGTGATGTTGCACTTTATCAGAGAGGCTTTGAGGGTGTCCTTGTAGCGTTTCCGCTGCCCACCTTTGGTTCGTTTGCCGTGAAGGCGCTCCGAGTCGAGCACTTGCTTTGGGAGTCTCGTGTCTGGCATGCGGACTATGTGGCCTGCCCAGCGGAGCTGATCGAGTGTGGTCAGTGCTTCAATGCTGGGGATGTTAGCCTGAATGAGGACGCTGATGTTGGTGCGTCTGTCCTCCCACGGGATTTGTAGGATCTTGCGGAGACATTGTTGATGATATTTCTCCAGCAACTTGAGGTGTCTACTGTACATAGGCCATGTCTCTGAGCCATACAGGTGGTCAGGTATTACTACAGCCCTGTAGACCATGGGCTTGGTTGGTCTTCAAACACTCTTTTCCTCAGGCGTACTATCTGAGGTAGTACGCCTGAGGTGGTGGAAGCTGATTTCTGAATACTTTTAAAACAGAATTGGACAGGTATTTGAGGGTGAGAAACTTGCAGGGTTACGGACAAAAAAAAAAACGGGGAAATGGACTAAGCACAACTGCACTTTCAGAGAGCCAGCACAGGCACAATGGGCCGCATGGCCTCCTTCTGTGCTGAAGGTATCTATGAGTCTATGAATACCATTTTCCAATAATTTCCTCCCCCGATGTTAGACTGAATTGTCTGTTTATGAATTCAAAGCAGAAACTAATATAACATTATATTTTATCTCTTAGTTACTGTAACCAACTCGGGCAGAGCTATATCCGAGATGATGGAGGTGAAATTCGAATTGGGCGGGGAGGCAAAACAGGTGGTACCACATCTGTCACCACCTTATGTCCCGTCCGTTTAGTTCCATTTGCGGTGCATGACAAATGGCAGATGCAACAGCACTGGATTAGCATCTCTGCCATCGACGGATTTCATTCTGTCAGTATATTCATGGACATAGTCACTGTAAGGGCAAGATTGATTATCAAAGAGGTTATCTGGCTATTGTGAAGGCCCTGAGCTGGCTAAACGAGAGGAATGCTTAAAACCACACGTACACATAAAACACAATAGAGCCACGAGATGATCACTCGTTGATCTCGGGCTCACAGGAGAGGAACTAATATAACCATATAACAAGGCAAGTGACACCTGGAAGAAGGGAACAAATGAGTATTTGATCATGCGTTGGTACAACCAATCATGTCACTGTTAAGGTCTATCCAAGAGGACACTCATGTGCCAAAACCTGTATAACTAAGGTGCAATTTGAACAGCACATTAGAGATCATCTCTCAGGCAGTTGAGAAGTGATATGCTCCCCCTGCACGTATTGGAATAAAGGTTGTTGAAACTTATCCAAGGTATCAGTCTGTTCAATCTGGGCTTTTAAAAGTGGAGAGGGGGATTCTCCTCATCAATTGGCGTAGTTGGCAGGGTACAGACTTGCTTACCCAAAACGATGTGGCAGCTGTTGGGGTGAGTAATTTTTAAATACAACCTACAAGTTAGAGCTGTTTACAGGAAAGAGCAAATAAACGGGAGGACAGAGACCCAGGAATAAGGACGATTTGGGTTATGAGTAGACTCTAACGCGGTCAACCGGGGCATGGTACGAATGAATAAGTATGGGTTAAGAGACGCGACGGAGGTACAAGAGTAATCCATTAAGGGAAAGGCAGCCCCTTAGCGATCTTAGAAATGGACGGCAAATATGACTGGGAACCCAAGGGATCTATAGGGAAAATGCTATCAGATAAAAACATGAAATTAATTGAGGAAATGAAGGAAAAGGGATATCAATCAGACGACCCACCGGAGAGACAGGCAAAGTGGTGGGAGTGTCAGCCAAGAGATAAAGGGGATCGGGCTCATATGGTAGTATTAGCCTGCTATCGGGAACAAAATAAAGAGATGGAAAGAAAGGATAAGATAATACAGGAACTAAAAGCTAAAATAAAAAAGATGAAAGAGGTGGAAGTAAGCAGCAGGAATGGTACAACATGTGCAGCAGTAACTGGGTGACCTACAGCGCCACCTACCCCACTGCCTGCACTGGTACCAATATATACCCCACTGGAACTTTTAAGTGAAGAAATCAAGAATAGTGGGAGACCAGAGTGGGATGAGTTGGCCGATGAGGCTCGCAAATATAATCCAGACTACAACGATTGGAGAGGAGAAGGTGGGCCTCCCCCATACTAGAAGGTACAGGCAGCCCCGATCAAGGTAGAATCTGTACCCGGCACCCCAGTTGTACCGGCTGCCGGAGGCAAATCAGGCACGTCCGCAATACCAACCATGGCATCACGGATAAAAACCACCTATGTGTCACTGACACCAGGGGACACATTGAAGTTATTACAAATGTTACCCAAGTTAGAGAGGAGATGAAGTACTGAAGAGTTTTGGCAGAAAATGCGGGAAATAAGAGTATGCCACAGCCTTCACAACCGAGATGTGGAAGCGTTGGTAAGAGCAAAAATGACTGAAGAAATGTGGCAACAGCTGGGACAACGATACAGAGACGGCACTTGGTGTGCGATTATAGTCCCCACCGTTGCGCAGAGGCAGAATATCAGGTGTTAAAGCAGACGTAACTCAGGTAGCAGGAGCAGTGTCTGAATGTGCGCAGACGCAGGTGTCGTCTGCCTGCTGTAGCTCGACTACAGAGGTTGGGGTGGTCTTGGACCTGGCCTGGAGATGGCGAAGGTTGAACAGCTTTCCACTGGCTCTGTAGTTTAGTTCCACTCCAGCGGGGAACTTTTTGACTGTGAGGTGGAGCATGGCTGCGAGGAAGATTGAGAAGAGGGTTGGGCGATGACGCAGCCCTGTTTGACCCCGGACCGGATGTGGATTGGGTCCGTAATGGACCCATTGGTAAGGATCACAGCCTGAATGTCGTCGTGGAACAGGGGAGGATGTTGATGACCTTTTGGGGGCATCCAAAGTGGAGGATGCTGCTCCATAGACCCTCGCGGTTGACAGTGTCAAAGGCCTTTGTAAGGTCTCTCTCCTTCTCTCTCTCTCTCTCTCTCGCCATCTCTCTCTCTCGCCATCTCTCTCTTTCGCCATCTCTCTCTCTCTCTCTCGCCATCTCTCTCTCTCTCTCTCTCTCCTCTCTCTCTCTCTCTCTCGCCATCTCTCTCTCTCTCTCTCGCCATCTCTCTCTCTCTCTCTCTCGCCATCTCTCTCTCTCTCTCTCGCCATCTCTCTCTCTCTCTCTCGCCATCTCTCTCTCTCTCTCTCTCTCGCCATCTCTCTCTCTCTCTCTCTCTCTCTCGCCATCTCTCTCTCTCTCTCTCTCGCCATCTCTCTCTCTCTCTCTCGCCATCTCTCTCTCTCTCTCTCGCCATCTCTCTCTCTCTCGCCATCTCTCTCTCTCTCTCTCGCCATCTCTCTCTCTCTCTCTCTCGCCATCTCTCTCTCTCTCTCTCGCCATCTCTCTCTCTCTCTCTCGCCATCTCTCTCTCTCTCTCTCGCCATCTCTCTCTCTCTCTCTCGCCATCTCTCTCTCTC